>NC_082650.1:12500-679166 GCF_028023285.1 Balaenoptera ricei
TCAGCCTCACCAGCCACCTCTTCTCAGGTGACAGTGCCCGACACTTCTGGGAATATTACACCTCACACATGACATGACACCTGTGAGATGAAGTTATCACAGCCACAGCAGAGTAGAGGACCCACACTGCCCTTGGGTTGCCAGGGGCCAGAGATGGAGTATGATGTAGAATCAGGTCAGCTGGACACAAATCTAAGAGCCGATGCACACACCCAGGCAGGCAGCTCAAGAAGCAAGGTGAGAGCCAGGTGCAAAGTTGTGGTCAAACCCAGAGCACTACGCGCGTCCAGAAGCCCAATGTCCCTGGCAACACGCACTGAAGAAAACCACACCTCTCTAGCAGCAAAGAAAAAAAGCCCACATTAGGTGAAAAACTTACCACACCCAGCAATGGGGGCTGGCTATGCACAAATTGCAGGGGTCCCCCGGCACCTCAGTCCAGCCATTGGTCCCCAGCACTACCCCATCACTGCCAGCCCCAGAGCTCTCACGGCCATCTCAGGGTAGCGTGGCAGCAAAGGGGGGTGGGGGGCAGGAGCGGCAGGAATGAGGGAGAGAGTGGGCGGGGTATGCCCTCTCGAGTTCGCCCAAGTTGGCAGGTACCAGTCCGTCAATGTCTCTAGATGGGAGCTTGGGGAAAATTCTACAGACGCACCTCTGACGACTGGGCCCCAAGACGGACAACACCCAGACCCGTGCCACCCTATCCAGGTTATCTCTCATGGCCCGGGGCGGTCCCCACCTCCTGAGCGCGACTCCGAAAAATCTATCAGAAAGAATCCAACCCCCAGGACTTAAGCGTGCCCGCCACTGAGTCCATTCCACGCTCCACGGGCCTCAGCACATACCGGTCAGTCTTCACCTCGGGAGCAGGAAGTGTAGAGAGAGTGGGGAAATTAGTAAGGTTGGCAAAGAACCACCGCGCCACAGGCGTCTGGGCGCAGGACACTCTCGCTTTCCTCCCCGCAGCGCCGGGCCATCGTAGGGTGGGTCCATGAAGCTAGAGGGGCGCCGGCGGATACCGGTACGCCGGGCCAGGCGGCTCCACGTCCGGGCGGAAGCGCGGCGCGGACCGCTCCCCTGTGAGCCTGCGCGCCCAGCCTCCGGCGAGAGAATGACACGCCCACGCCCCTGCCGGACCAGGAGAGATGCCGCCAGCTTCGCCGGACTCCCGGAACTCCGCTTCCCGCTCGGAGGCCGCGTCCCATCCATCGCAAAGCTCGCCGGAGCTCCAGAGGGAAGAGACGATATAAAAGAGGCCGCCAGATGGCGGCCGACAACCGGCGCGAACGTACGCGGGAAGATCCCGAGCGCCCGGGAGCGAGGACGCAGCGCTGCCCGCCCCAAAGCCAGAGCTTGTCCCGGGGCGGGTGGAGGGCGTCCGCCCCGGCCCTGAGGCATCCTCGTGGGACTTAGCTCCCGGTTTTGCGCGGCACAGCACGGCACGACCGACCCCGACAGCACACAGAGGGAGCGAGGGCGGGGAGAGGAGGCTGGGAAGATATTGGCTGGCGTCTGCCGCCATGGAAACACACTACCCACGCGATTTCCAGGTGGTTAAAATTCCACGGAGACGCCGGCGGGGCCTGGTGGCCAGCAAGGGCTGCCCAGAGTGCAAGAGCGAGAGCCTGGCTCCTAGAAAGGAGGGAAGCCGTGGACTGGCAAACCGAAACCCAGCAAGTGCTCAGAGAACAACAATGCATGAGTCGGTTTTCATTCCATACTTTCGAACGGAGGAGGTCTTTCGAATGTACAGGGAAAGCCCAGAAGCTGGAAAGGAAAGGCTGATACGCTCAGACCCATACAAGTGGAAGTAAAAATCTATCTCTGCATAGACCGTGACAAACTCCAAAGACAACAAATTGGTGTGTGCGAGACACTGGGGAAAATGCACTTGTGGTCATGACAACATAGATTTCAGCATGACTTACCACAATAACAGGGGGGAAAAAGTGTGTGTGTGTCAATAGCTATCCACTATACACCCAGTTCCAGTACATCTATACAATGCAACATTGTGTGTTTTGTGTGTTTGAAATATGTTAAATGATGATGATAAACTGTAGTCCAATAACAAAAACAAAATAAAACAACCACCCAAAACTCAAGATGTAGAACTTCCAATGTCAGGCATTAAAAACTAAATTTTAAAAAATGGAAAAAATATATATATCTGATAAGGGGTTCCTATCCAATCCCTAACCCTAACCCTAAACCCTACCCCTAACCCTAACCCCTAACCCTCACCCTCACCCTCACCCTACTGTTTTTCCAAGTATAGTTCCTCCTTCTTCTTTTCTCAATTATTCTAACAAAGCCCACAAATGTCCTCAACAATCTGGCTTAAACTTTCTTGAAGTCCACACCCCATTATGAGCTTATGCTCTGGAACATTCATAAGGGGAAATACAGAGACCATCAGATGCACCTGTCCATGGGCTGAACATGAAGCCCACCACTATCTGTCCTTCGCCCACCCATCTCCCTGGTCAGGAACTCTTGGTGTTATCATCACTGGTAACCTGCAAAAGAATATGACTGAAATCTCACTAATTCATTTTACCATCACCCATTGGTCATCTCTAATAGATATTCCCTCCAGTATCATAATATGATCTAATCTCCAGATATAATTGCTATTATCTTCACAAAGCACAAGATAACATTTTAGTGCTTATGACCTAACTCATTTTGCCTAGGGGTAAAGAGACCCTAACAACACATCCCCAACCACTGAAACATAAAGACACCGGTTATATTTCCTTCTATGTGAACAGGAATTTGTATGGGTTTCCTCCAGTCTACTAGCTCATGAAGGCCAAGTCATATGCCAGTGTATCTGTTCAAATGCAGGCTCTGATTCCACCTGGTGAATAATGGGCTCACTTGGTTCTAGGTGTTGGATACCATCCCTTCCCCTCCCCTGTCCCACAGCATCTCAGCTCACCTTTCAGGTCCAGACTTTTCCTATGACTCTTGCTCATCCTGCTTTAGTTGACTCTCTTATTATCTACATTTAGTCAGTGAGATTATTACTTACTTTTCTCTATTAATATTATTGAAAAAACTAAAAGCAATAGGGTACATTTGGGAATATGTTCATGAAATAGTATGGAGGAAAGGGCTTTTCATAGACAGCAGGTTCTACATTAGTAAATATGCAAGTGATATCACAGGACTGAGGAAGTGCTGATCTGCCCCAGACACACAGGTGTGACATCTCAGTGCAGAAGAGGAGCCAGTGTTACATGTACAAATGTGTCAGTCAGAGATGAGGACTCAGATTGGTCTTTTCTGGTTCCCAGGAGAGATAACATCACTGATGACATTGATTACACATCCAACACTCATGGCAAACCCACTATAAAGTTCAGACATGCTGTTACTATCGTGATCCCCAATTTACATCCTTGCAGACAGAAATGCACATGGTGAGGCCACATCCTCACTGCCCACAGTGAGATGGGGTGGAGCTGTGCTCTGCTCTCCAGCACCACTTTCTTATATGACCTCAGGCACAGTCCCAGGACTCAGTGTCCCAAGGACTCAGGAAAGCTGCTCTGAGGTGGACTTTTCAAGGGAACCTGCTTCCTGAAGTGGGGGCTTTCCTCTGACCATGACACCCTCAAACTCTGCAAGCCATTCAATGTGAAGGTTTACTTCTAAGAATCATGCATGTTCTCTCACCCAGTGTGGTGGGAACTGTGTTGCCTGAGCTCCAATGTCACTGGCTGTGACAGAGAGACTTAGAAATGAACACTTCTAGAAGGAGTGAGTCTGCGCACAGTGACCAGGTCACCTGCCCAGCATATTGGAGTCCTGAGGAGCTTCCAGGAGCTGTCTGTTCTTAGTCCTTGGTAGCCTTGGGGATTCCTCAATGTCCACCCACAAGGAGGGAGTCCTGAGGTTCCTGGTGTTCCTGACACTCAGTTGTGCACAGGGAAAAAGCAGGACAGGCTACTCGCCAAGTCAGCAATGCTGGGAAAGATGACCATATCAGCAGAAATGACTACCTTTTCCACACAATTACCTGTCTGGTTAGTTGTAATGAACAAATCCACCTCCAGAACAACTCTTGAAAATATTTAAGCTCTTTCAGGTGAAGAATCAGTCACCCCAGTTAAGTCAGACAGTAAATGTCTTGTGAATTATGATGAACAGTGAATTTTACACGTTTGTCTGAATTCAAATTGGTTATTACATGTATGTTTTATCTGCAACATTTGACTATCCAATAAATAAACATGAGCTAATGTGGAAAGCCAAAAATAAGAGTTTGTGTCTGACAACTTGGACGACCCTGAAGGTGAGTTGGGGATTTGATAATTGAAGATATGTACCTCCATGGGATTAAAGTCTATTCCCAAAATCTACCATTGAGCCTTGAGCCTTGACCACATCTGTTTTCCTGACCAGCCTTAAAGCATCGTTTCACTCCTGGACAAAGAGGCACCAGGAATGTGAGGAGGACACCCCAGGTGGGGGCTGAGTTCTCTGAGGGCAGTCAGCGCCCTCCTCACAGGGGAAGCCCCAGAGACAGGGACCTCCTTTCACTGCTTGTTATATAAACGTCCCTCCCACATGAAAATATCCATGTAAGTCAGAAGACTAAAAAACACTTAAATTCAGGTATTTCCTCGTACTTGAAGAGATTTTCTGGGATCCATTCATGTCACCCACAAGAAGATGAATCAGCTGTGGTTCTTCCTCTCTCTGCTGTCAGCTCCCAGAGGCGAGTGTCTCAGGGATTCAGACATGAACATGCGGGGAAGCTGCATCTGAGCCCATGAGTCACCGTGGTTCACTCTGTCCACAGGTGTCCTGTCCCAGGTGCAGCTTCTGGAGTCAGGACCCAGCCTGGTGAAGGCCTCACACACCCTCTCCCTCACCTGCACTCTCTCTGGTTTCTCATTAACCAGCTATGGTGTAACCTGGGCCCGCCAGCCTCCAGGAAAGGGGCGATGTGGAGCAGTCGAAGCACAGACTATAACTCAACTCTTTTTTTTTTTTAACATCTTGATTGGAGCATAATTGCTTTACAATGGTGTGTTAGTTTCTGATTTATAACAAAGTGAATCAGTTATACATATACATATATCCCCATATCTCCCCCCTCTTGCATCTCCCTCCCACCCTCCCTATCCCACCCCTCTAGGTGCTCACGAAGCACCGAGCTGATCTCCCTGTGCTATGTGGCTGCTTCCCACTAGCTATCTATTTTACATTTGGTAGTGTATATATGTCCGTGCCACTCTCTCTGGGACGAAGTGAGAGAGTGGCATAACTCAACTCTTAAGTCACGGCTCAGCATCACCTCCAAGAGCCAAGTCTATTTATCACTGAGCAGCCTGACAACTGAGGACACAGTCGTGTATTACTGTGCGAGAGACTCAGTGAGGGGAAGTCAGTGTGAGCCCAGACACAAACTTCCCTGCACGGGGGCGCATAACAACCAGGGAGTGCCCAGGACACACGAAGTACAAAGCTGAGCCCCAGGAGCAGGTGCAGGTGGGGGCTGGGAGGGGATTCTTGTTAGAACTTGTGCCTTCCTCTTCCTGCCCAGTAGTTCCACCAGAGACCCTCTTCTATATCCTAATGTTTCATCGTTGCGGTTTACGTCATGCTCACAAAATTGTGTGTGCATATATATTTTTTTATTTTAATTTTTTTATTGAAGTAGGGTTGATTTTAAACACACACACTTAATGCTCAGCAGTTACAGTTGTTTTTTCTGCTTTATTTTTCTTTTTATCAAAGGATCTCAATACAACACCAAGGCTTACCATCATTTTCCCTGTGAGTCTGATTCTCGAAACTGGTGAATATCCTGAGAAGGCACATGAGATTTTTAAGCATTATTAATTTCAGTTTTGTTTTTGTTCATGTCGTTGGAAGAGACACACCCTCCTTCTTTCAGTTAACCTTCACAGTTGGAATTCTGTAGCTTGCTTGCATTGGTATACACACTAATGTCAGAATGTCCCAATACTTCATATGCAATGATCCTCATTAGTCATAGATACCATATCTGCAAATTCACTTACTTGTTACCTTTTATTAGCACCCTAAAATAACTTCTGTCATTTCATGTTCATTCATGGAAAATTGCAATGTGGCCGGTTCTTTGAATCACCCAAAACAGACACACACACTTTCCCAGCTGAGGTCAGTCAAGGTGATACTTTCTTTTCCTGTTGCAACTACCGTCATAGAAATGAGCACTTTCTGGGGTCAACCTAATGCCATGCTTTTCCCTTTTCTGTGATTTTTGGCAATTGTTTAAAGTACCCCCAGGCATAGTACTGAAGAACAGTATAGTGTCCCTAAGCACAAATGGTTATGAGTGGACTTAGGAGAAAATATACATGACAGATCAGCTTCATTCAGGCATGAGTTATGTGGCCATGGGCTGTGAGATTGATATTCATATTTCCAACATAAATCTCAGGCAAAACACGAAGACAAAACTCACTGCTGCATATTTGAGGCAGCCTTGAAAACTTAGCTTAATTCCAACTGCAGCATGGCAAATGGGGGCTTATGGCCAAGAAGAGGGTGGGGTGGAATGGATTGAAAATTACTAACAAAAGAAATATAGGCTAAGCAGATTCTGGTTACATAGACTCAAAAGGATTCTTCCTAAAGGGAGACCAGGGTGATCAGATATCACATGTGTGATAAGAGGTTTGATGGATTTGATCAAATATTGAGGGTGATCAGAGTTCAAGCGTTGGCAGTTCATATTAATCTGAGGTAGTGGTTTCTTGACAAAACTTGGTCATGCAAATACAAACACAGAAGCCTACAGGTCAAGACTAGTTGAGAAGAGCATTTCAAGTAGCCTGTTGCCTAAGATGTGTTCAAGGATCATTGTCACACTTAAGAAGAGAAATGTTGAACACAAAAATAAACCAGGGATGCACACACACACACAGAGAGAGAGAGAGAGAAAAGACTAGCTGAGGACTCATTGAGAAGGGGTCCATCTGCAAACGAAGGAGAAAGGACTTAGAAGAACCCAAATCTGCTAACACCTTGATCTTAGACTTCTAGCATCCAGATCTGAGAGAAACATATTTCCTTTGTTTAAGCCACTCACTCTGCTATTCTGTAATGGCTTCACTCACCTACTAATACACAAATGATATAGAAATAGACATGTATATGGAAATAAAAGTATCATATTGTAAAGGAAAAATCACCCATTCTTCAGAGGTGACATGATGTTCATACCCAAAAAGACATATATGTGCCTATTGTAACATTCTTTAGAATTTAGAATAGATGACAAATGATTTCTGGATAAATTAATGTCCAAATTATATTGGTTTGAGTATAACTTGGAAATGAATAATATAAAAATTGATCAAAATTAAAGTGCAATTTTTCTTATCAAAGAAAACTCAAATTTTTAAGGAACGACGTTTTAAAGTATATCCAAAATTTGTGGAGGTATTGCTATGTAAAGCATTGTAAACATAGGATGAGAGGTGAAGAATTACGACATAGAACAAGAAAATAATAGACCACGTGCTATTGAACTGTGCTCACTACATTTGTAATAAAAATGCCAACACAGTGTGATGAAATGTGTAAAGCTGGTTGTGTGACAACGAGAAAGAGCACAGCACTTGTTTAACAAGCAGCTCAGAGTTAGAACAGAGATACAGAGAACGTGTGCAGGAGGCAGAGGAGGAGGCCCGAGGAGGCCGGGGCGGGGGGACGAGAGGAGGAGTGTGAGAGATGCCCAGCTCTAGGCGTTATCATTAGATGTGTCCTCAGGAAGTTTTCACATGAAACCCTGGAAGGGAAAGGAAGCCCTGCTGTGCTTACTGTCACACCCCTGCCCTCTGACTCTCCTTTGTCCAAACACTCCTGTTCTGGAAGGGCAGGACCTGTGCTCAGTGAACAGAAGCTGTGTCCACCGTGGATCTCAGCAAGCACCCTCCTCCAGAGCCCCAGAGAGGGACCAGCCATGACCATCTTTATATAAAAACATTCTCCCCACCTGCACATCACACCCAGGCTCAAGGGGAAAAGGCAGCACCTGTGCTGTGCAGAGTCAGGGTTCTCATCTTCACTGACATAATTCTCTGAAAGTCAAAGATTTAATCAAAAAGAACATGAAATCCTTCTGGTCATTCCTCCTCTTGCTGGCATCCCTCAGCTGTGAGCACCTCCTGGGTCTGAGGAATGTGGAATTATGGGGTGACGTCTGTGAAGTGCATGTCTCATTACTTTTCCTTCCCCAGGTGTTCTGTCCCAGGTGCAGGTGCAGGTGCTGGGCCCAGGACTATTAAAGACCCTCTACCTCGCCTGCCCTATCTCTGGATTCTCCATCCAAAGAGTGCTGACTGCTAGGACTGGATCCCTCAGCCCCCAGGGAAAGGGCTGGAGTGACCGGGGTTCTTTTGTTCTAGGAATAGCACAGCATACAACCTGTCTCTCCAAAAATGACTCTCCACCTCCAGAGACACATCACAGATTCATTTTTCCCTGCAGCTCAGCTCCGTGATGACCTAGGACACAGCCCTGTATTACTGTCCCAGGAGGCACAGTGAGAAGTCAGGGTGAGTCCAGACAGGACCCTCCCTGCAGGGGCCGCTCCGACCACCAGGGGGCGCTCAGGGCCATCAGGAAACCAGAGGACCAATTTCAGGGTAGGCGTAGAATTCATGGAGGGGTTTTTTCTCAGAAGCTGGGGTTTCTCCACTGGATCATTTCCGCCCCTGCAAGCTCCATCCATCATGATTCCAGGGAGCTTTCCTGTTTCTGAACTGGGGACTTTATTTCAAGGTGTCGGGCTTGTCTGTCTTTCCCCATCTATCTTAGGACAGGCTGCACAGAAATTTTACTTCATGGATTATGAGACCTGGACGACACCCCTGCCTGTGTCTGACCTGAGTCTCCAGAAGACGAGACAGGGCCAAGGCTGGATGTGATTGTTTTAATATTTACAACTTCCTACCTGTACTTAACTATTTCAGAGTTTTATTTTGCGATGATAATTTATCCCCAAATTAACTGACCTTTAACATATAAAACATAACAATTTTTAATTTGTTTTATACATAGAATAATTTGGGTTGTAATTCTTCAAATTACATTAATACAACCAAAATGCATGCAATTTGTTTCCCAGACACAGTATGACAGAAGTTACTAGACCTTCACCAATATCCATATCCCTCCCCTCAGGAGAACACAGCTAATCATCATTTCCTCTTGTCTCTTACATGTTGGTTGTGGCCAATTTCTCTCTTCTAAGCAAGGATGCTTGCAGGAATTTCCACAAGTCCATCCCAGTGACCTGCTCAGTAAATTACAGAAAAATAAAAAGTAATAAAGTGAAAAAAAAAGTGTCATAGGAAGTAAATATTTTTTGACATAAAACACACTGCTGCTTATTTCAATAGCAAAAATGAGTTTATTCGGGACCAACCAAGAATTACAATTCGGGGACTGTAGTCATGATGAGTCACGTGCAAGTCCCCAGTAAAAAAGGAGAGAATAACTCTTTTATCAAGGTAAAAAGGGAGTTGAGTCAGCTATAGTGAACTGAGTCCATGTTTTTTTTGTTTTGTTTTGCTTTGTTTTTTGGCTCAGTTCTTGCCAGAAAAGAAGAGGTAAACTTTCTTCCCCTTCTTGGATTCTGAGATCACCGAAGGGCATGCCAAATTGCCCTTCTGTTCATCCAATTTTACTCAATTGAGGTTTCTCTTTATTATTATTATTGCTGTTTCTGTTGTTGTTATTTTACATTTTCCACTTTTTTTTACATCTGTCTGTTAATTTTAATCAGAGGTAAAAGCTGAAATAGACAATAACCTTTTGAACCAATTAAATATAATTTTATGAATTTCTCTCCGTGACTTCTAATTATCCCACCATGAGATTACAAATTTCATTGCAGAGAAAGGTTTATTGTTTGGGGCTTTTTAAATTTTTTAATTAGTATATTTTTATTGAAGTATAGTTGATTTACAATGTTGTATTAGTTTCAGGTATACAGCAAAGTGATCCAGTTATACATACATGTACGCATATATATTCTTTTTCAGAGTCTTGCCCCATATATGATATTACAAAATATGGAGAATAGTACCCTGTGCTATACCGTAGGTCTTTGTTGATTATCTATTTTATATATTGTAGTATGAATATGTTAATCCCAAATTCCTAATTTATCCCTCTTTCACACCTTCCCCTTTGTTAGCCATAAATTTAATTTTCAAGTCTCTGAGTCTGTTTTGTAGATAAGTTCACTTTTTAGATTCCACGTATAAGTTATATCATATGGTATTTGTTTTTGTTTATCTGACTTACTTCACATAGTGAGATCATCTCTAAATCCAGTCACTTTGCTGCAAATCACATTATTTCATTCTTTTTTATGGCTCAGTAGTATTCCATGTTCCATGGTATGTGTGCATGTGTGTGTGTATATATATATCACATCTTCTTTATTCACCCATCTGTTGATGGACATTTCGGTTGCTTCCATATCTTGACTATTGTAAATAATGCTGCAATGAACATCAGGGTTCATATATCTTTTTGAATGATGGTTTTCTCTGGATATATGCCCAGGAGGGGGATTGCTGGATCATATGATAGTTCTATTTTTAGTTTTTTTTAAAGGAACCTCAGTACAGTTCTCCACAGCGGCTATACCAATTTACATTCCCACCAACAGTGTACAGGGGTTTCCTTTTCTCCACACCCTCTCTAGCATTTATTATTTGTAGACCTTTTGATGATGGCCATTGTGACTGGTATGAAGTGATACCTCATTTGGTTTTGATCTGCATCTCTCTAATAAGTAGCTATATTGAGAATCATTTCATGTGCCTTCTGGTCATCTGAATATCTTCTTTGGAGTAATGTCTATTTAGATCTTCTACCCATTATTTATTGTATTTTTTTTAATATTGAGCTTCATGGGCTGTTTGTATATTTTGGAGATTAATCCCTTATCAGTTGCATTATTTGCAAATCTTTAATCCCATTCTGTAGGCTGTCTTCTTTTTTTTTTTAATTTCCTTTACTGTGCAAAAGCTTTTACTCTTAATTAGGTCTCATTTGTTTATTTTTGTTTTTATTTCCATTATTTTAGGAGACAGATCCAAAAATGTATTGCTGTAATTTATGTCAAGAGTGTTCTGCCTATGTTTCCCTCTTAAGAGTTTTATAGTATCTGGTCTTACATTTAGATCTTTAATCCATTTTGAGTTTATTTTTGTGTATGGTATTAGGAAGTGTTCTAATTTCATTCTTCACTATGTAGCTGTCCAGTTTTCCCAGTACCACTTATTGAAAAGACTGTCTTTTCTCCATTTTACACTCTTGCCTCCTTTGTCATTGATTAACTGACCATGTGTTGGGTTTATTTCTGGGCTTTCTCTCTTGTTCAATTGATCTATATTTCTGTATTTCTGCCAGTTCCATACTGTTTTAATGACTGTAGGTTTGTAGTATAGTCTGGATTCAGTGAGCCTGATTCCTCAGCTCCTTTTCTCTTTCTCAAAATTGCTTTGTCTATTTGAAGGTTTTTTCTGTTTTCATACAAATTTCAAAAAATTTTGTTCTAGTTCTCTGAAAAATGTCATTGATAATTATTGGGATTGTGTTTAATCTGTAGATTACCTTGGGTAGTATAGTCATTTTCAAAATACTGATTCTTCCAATCAGAAAACATGGTATATCTTTCCATCTGTTTGTGTCATGTTTGATTTGTTTCATCAGCATCTTATAGTTTTCAGAGTAAAAATATGTTGCCTCCGTAGGCACATTTATTTCTAGGTGTTTTATTCTCTTTGAATTGATAGTAAATGGGATTGTTTCCTTAATTTCCATTTCTGATCTTTCCTTGTTAGTGTATACAAATGCAAAAGATTTCTGTCTGTTACTTTTGTAACCTGCAAATTTACCCAGTTCATTTATGAGCTCTAGAAGTTTCCTGGTAGCATCTTTAGGATTTTCTGTGTATAGAATCGTGTCCTGTGAAAACAGTGACCGTTTTACTTCTTCTTTTCCAAGTTGGATTACTTTTATTTCTTTTTCTTCTGTGATTGCTGTGGCTAGGACTTTGAAAACTATGTTGAATAAAGGTGGCAAGAGTGGGCATCCTTTTCTTGTTCCTGATCTTAGAAGAAATGCTTTCACCTTTCCACAGTTGACTATGATGTTAGCTGTGGGTTTGTCATATGCGTCCTCTGTTATTTTGAAGTAGGTTCCTTCTATTCCCACATTCTAGAGAGTTTTTATCATAAATGGATGTTAAATTTTTTTATAAGATTTATCCTCTCACTTTTGCTCATCTTAATCTTGTTTGTTCTTTTTTATTAAATTTATTTATTTATTTATATTTATTTTTGGCTGTGTTGGGTCTCCATTTCTGTGTGAGGGCTTTCTCTAGTTGAGGCAAGGGTGGGTGGCCACTCTTCATCGCGGTGCACAGGCCTCTCACTATCGCGGCCTCTCTTGTTGCTGAGCTCAGGCTCCAGATATGCAGGCTCAGTAGTTGTGGCTCACGGGCCTAGTTGCTCCACGGCATGTGGGATCTTCCCAGGCCAGGGCTCAAACCCATGTCCTCTGCATGGCAGGCAGATTCTCAACCACTGCACCACCAGGGAAGCCGAATGTTAAATTTTATCAGGAGTTTTTCCTGCATCTATTAAGATGGTCATATGGACTACATTCTTCAATTTTTGATGTGGTTTATCACAGTGATCAACTTGTTGATATTGACAAAATTTTTTCTCCCTGGGATAAATCCCACTTAATCATATTGTATGATCTCTTTAATGTATTGGTGGATTCCGTTTGCTGCTATTCCATTGAGGATTTTTGCATCTATGTTCATCAGTGATATTGGCCTGTATTTTCTTTTTTGGTATCTTTGTCTGGTTCTGGTATTACAGTGATAGTGGCCTCAAATAATGAGTCTGGAAGTGTCTCTTACTCTCCAGTTTTTTAGAAGAGTTTGAAAAGGATGGGTGTTTTCTCTTCTCTAAATGTTTCATAGAATTCACCTGTGAAGCCATCTGGTCCTGGACTTTTGTTTGTTGGAAGATTTGTAATCACAGTTTCAATTTCATTACTTGTGATAGGTCTGTTCAGATTTCCTATTTCTTCCTGGTTCAATCTTGGAAGGTTATACCTTTCTAAGAATTTGTCCATTTCTTCCAGGTTGTCCATTTTATTGGCATGGAGTTGCTTGTAGTAGTCTCTTAGGATGCTTTGTATTTCTGTGGTGTCCATTGTAACTTCTCCTTTTTCATTTCTAATTTTATTGATTTGAGTCCTCTCCCTCTTTTTCTGGATGAGCGTGATTAAAGGTTTATCAATTTTTTTTTTATCTTCTCAAAGAACCAGCTTTTAGTTTCATTAAACTTTGTTATTGTTTCCTTTGCTTCAATTTCATTTATTTCTGCTCCGATCTTTATGGTTTCTTTCCTTCTGCTAACTTTGGATTTTGTTTGTTCTTCTTTCTCTAGTTCCTTTAGGTGTAAACTCAGATTGTTTATTTGAGATTTTTCTTGTTTCTTGAGGTAGGCTTGTATTGCTATAAACTTCTCTCTTAGAACTGCTTTTGATGCATCCCATAGGTTTTGGATCATTGTGTTTTCATTGTCATTTATCTCTAGGTATTTTTTGATTTTGTCTTTGATTTCTTCAGTGATCTCTTGGCTATATAGCAATGTATTGTTTAGCCTCCATGTGTTTGAGTTTTTTACGTTTTTTTCCTTGTAATTTATTTCTAATCTCATAGCGTCATGGTCGGAAAAGATGCTTGATATGATTTCAATTTTCTTAAATTTACCGAGACTTGATTTGCGACCCAGGATGTGATCTATCCTGGAGAATGTTCCGTGTGTACTTGAGAAGAAAGTGTAATCTGCTGTTTTCGGATGGAATGTCCTATAAATATCAATTAAGTCTCTTTTTTCCATTGTGTCATTTAAAGCTTGAATTTCCTTATTAATTTTCTGTCTGGATGATTGATCCATTGGTGTAAGTGAGGTGTTAAAATCCCCAGTATTATTGTGTTACTGTTGATTTCCTCTTTTATAGCTTTTAGAATTTGCCTGTGTATTGTGGTGCTCCTATGTTGGGTGCATATATATATTTATAATTGTTATATCATCTTCTTGGATTGATCCCTTGATCATTATGTAGTGTCCTTCCTTGTCTCTTGTAACATTCTTTATTTTAAGGTCTATTTTATCTGATATGAGTATTGATACTCCAGCTTTCTTTTGATTTCCATTTGCATGGAATGTCTTTTTCCATCCCCTTATTTTCAGTCTGTATGTGTCCCTAGGTCTGAAGTGGGTCTCTTGTAGACAGCATGTATATAGGTCTTGTTTTTGTATCCATTCAGCAAGCCTGTGTCTTTTGGTTGGAACATTTAATCCATTCACATTTAAGGTAATTATTGATATGTATGTTCCTATAACAATTTTCTTAACTGTTTTGGGTTTGTTTTTGTAGGTCCTTTTCTTCTCTTGTGTTTGCCACTTAGAAAAATTCCTTTACCAATTGTTGTAGAGCTGGTTTTGTGGTGCTGAATTCTCTTAGCTTTTGCTTGTCTGTAAAGCTTTTGATTTCTCCATCGAATATGAATGAGATCCATGCTGGGTAGAGTAATCTTGGCTGTAGGTTCTTCCCTTTCATCCCTTTAAATATATTGTGCCACTCCCTTCTGACTTGTAGAGTTTCTGTTGAGAAATCAGCTGTTAACCTTATGGGGGTTCCCTTGTATGTTATTTGTCATTTTTCCCTTGTTGCTGTCTTTTTTTTGGAATAAAAATTTTTATTAGTATACTTGCTATGCAATATTATATGAGTTACAGATATACAATAGAGTGATTCACAATTTTTAAAGGTTATACTCCATTTATAGTTTTTATAAAATATTGGCTATATTCTGTTGTATAATATATACTTATAGCTTATTTTTTTTGAATTATAGAATTTTATTTATTTTTTTATACAGCAGGTTTTTATTAGTTATCCATTTTATACATATTAGTGTATATATGTCAATCCCAATCTCCCAATTCATCACACCACCACCCCCTGCGCCACTTTCCCCCCTTGTTGTCCATATGTTTGTTCCCTACATCTGTATCTCTATTTCAACCCTTCAAACATGTTCATCTGTACCATTTCTCTAGGTTCCACATATATGCATTAATATACGATATTTGTTTTTCTCTTTCTGACTTACTTCGCTCTATATGACAGTCTCTAGATCCATCCATGTCTCTACAAATGACCCAATTTTGTTCCTTTTTATGGCTAATATTCCACTGTATATATGTACCAATCTTCTTTATCCATTCGTCTGTTGATGGGCATTTAAGTTGCTTCCATGACCTGGCTATTGTAAACAGTGCTGCCATGAACATTGGGGTGCATGTATCTTTTTGAATTATGGTTTTCCCTGGGTATATGACCAGTAGTGGGATTGCTGGCTCATATGGTAATTCTATTTTTAGTTTTTTAGGGGACCTCCATACTGTTCTGCATAGTGGGTGTATCAATTTACATTCCCACCAACAGTGCAAGAGGGTTCCCTTTTCTCCACACCCTCTCCAGCATTTGTTGTTTGTAGATTTTCTGATGATGCCCATTCTAACTGATGTGAGGTGATACCTCATTGTAGTTTTGATTTGCATTTCTCTAATAATTAGTGACATTGAGCAGCTTTTCATGTACTTCTTGGCCATCTGTATGCTTTCTTTGGAGAAATATCTATTTAGGTCTTCTGCCCACTTTTTGATTGGGTTGCTTGTTTTTCTTAATATTGAGCTGCAGGAGCTGTTTATATATTTTGGAAATTAATCCTTTGTCCATTGATTCATTTGCAAGTATTTTCTCCCATTCTGAGGGTTGTCTTTTCGTCTTGTTTGTAGTTTCCTCTGCTTTGCAAAAGCTTTTAACTTTCATTAGATCCCATTTCTTTATTTTTGTTTTTATTTCCGTTGCTCTAGGAGGTGGATCAAAAAAGATCTTGCTATGATTTGTGTCAACAAGTGTTCTTCCTATGTTTTCCTCTAAGAGTTTTATAGTGTCCGGTCTTACATTTAGATCTCTAATCCATTTTGAGTTTATTTTTGTATGTGGTGTTAGGGAGTTTTCTAATTTCATTTTTTTACATGTAGCTGTCTAGTTTTCCCAGTACCACTTATTGAAGAGACTGTCTTTTCTAGATTGTATATCCTTGCCTCCTTTATCATAGATTAGTTGACCATAGGTACATGGGTTTATCTCTGGGTTTCCTATCCTGTTCCATTGATCTATATTTCTGTTTTGTGCCAGTACCATATTGTCTTGATTACTGTGGCTTTGTACTATAGTCTGAAGTCAGGGAGTCTGATTCCTTCAGCTCCGTTTTTTCCCCTCAAGACTGCTTTAGCTATTTGGGGTCTTTTTTGTCTCCATACAAATTTTAAGATTTTTTGTTCTAGTTCTGTAAAAAATGCCATTGGTAATGTAGATTGCTTTGGGTATTATAGTCATTTTCACAATATTGATTCTTCCAATCCAAGAATATGGTATATCTCTCCATCTGTTTGTTTCATCTTTAATTTCTTTCATCAGTGTCTCATAGTTTTCTGCATAAAGGTCTTTTTTCTCCCTAGGTAGGTTTATTCCTAGGTATTTTATTCTTTTTGTTGCAGTGGTAAATGGGAGTGTTTCCTTAATTTCTCTTTCAGGTTTATCATCATTAGTGTATAGGAATGCAAGAGATTTCTGTGCATTAATTTTGTATCCTGCAACTTTACCAAATTCTTTGATTAGCTCTAGTACTTTTCTGGTGGCATCTTTAGGATTCTCTATGTATAGAATCATGTCATCTGCAAAGAGTGACAATTTTACTTCTTCTTTTCCAATTTCTATTCCTTTTATTTCTTTTTCTTCTCTGAATGCCATGGCTAGGACTTCCAAAACTATGTTGAATAATAGTGGTGAGAGTGGACATCCTTGTCTTGTTCCTGATCTTAGAGGAAATTCTTTCAGTTTTTCACGATTGAGAATGATGTTTACTGTGGGTTTGTGGTATATGGTATATGGCCTTTATTATGTTGAGGTAGATTTCCTCTATGCCCACTTTCTGGAGAGTTTTTTTATCATAAATTGGTGTTGAATTTTGTCAAAAGCTTTTTCTGCATCTATTGAGATGATCATATGGTTTTCCTTCTTCAGTTTGTTAATATGGTGTATCACATTGATTGATTTGCGTATATTGAGGAATACTTGCATCCCTGGGATAAATCCCACTTGATCATGGTGTATGATCCTTTTAATGTGTTTTTGGATTCTGTTTGCGAGTATTTTGTTGAGGATTTTTGCATCTTTATTCATCAGTGATGTTGGTCTGTAGTTTTTTTTGTTGTTTTTTTGTTTTTGGTAGTATCTTTGTCTGGTTTTGGTATCAGGGTGATGGTGGCCTCATAGAATGAGTTTGAGAGTGTTCCTTCCTCTGCAATTTTTGGGAAGAGTTTTGAGAAGGATAGGTGTTAGCTCTTCTCTAAATGTTTCATAGAATTCACCTGTGAAGCCATCTGGCCCTGGACTTTTGTTTGTTGGAAGATTTGTGATCACAGTTTCAATTTCATTACCTGTGATTGGTCTGTTCAGATTTTCTATTTCTTCCTGGTTCAGTCTTGGAACGTTATACCTTTCTAAGAATGTGTCCATTTCTTTGAGGTTGTCCATTTTATTGGCATGGAGTTGCTTGTACTAGTCTCTTAGGATGCTTTGTATTTCCGCGGTGTCTGTTGTAACTTCTCCTTTTTCATTTCTAATTTTATTGATTTGAGTCCTCTCCCTCTTTTTCTTGATGAGTCTGGCTAATGGTTTATCAATTTTGTTTATCTTCTCAAAGAACCAGCTTTTAGTTGTATTGATCTTTGCTATTGTTTTCTTTGTTTTTATTGCTATAAACATCCCTCTTAGAATTGCTTTTGCTGAATCCCATAAGTTTTGGATCGTCGTGTTTTCATTGTAATTTGTCTCTAGGTATTTTTTTATTTATTCAGTGATCTCTTGGTTATTTAGTAGTGTATTGTTTAGCCTCCATGTGTTTGTGTTTTTACGCATTTTTCCCTGTAATTGATTTATAATCTTATAGCTTTGTGGTCAGAAAAGATGCTTGATATGATTTCAATTTTCTTAAATTTACTGAGGCTTGATTTGTGACCCAAGATATGACCTATCCTGGAGAATGTTCCATGTGCACTTGAGAAGAAAGTGTAATCTGCTGTTTTCGGATGAAATGTCCTATAAATATCAATTAAATCTATCTGGTCTGTTGTGTCATTTAAAGCTTGTGTTTCCTTATTAATTTTCTGTTTGGATGATCTGTCATTGGTGTAAGTGAGGTGTTAAAATCCCCACTATTATTGTGTTACTGTCAATTTCCTCTTTTATAGCTGTTAGCAGTTGCCTTATGTATTGAGGTGCTATTATGTTGGGTGCATATATATTTATAATTGTTATATCATCTTCTTGGATTGATCCCTTGATCATTATATAGTGTCCTTCCTTGTCTCTTGTAACATTCTTGATTTTAAAGTCTATTTAATCTGATATGAGTATTGCTACTCCAGCTGTCTTTTGATTTCCATTTGCATAGAATATCTTTTTCCATCCCCTTATTTTCATTCTGTATGTGTCCCTAGGTCTGAAGTTGGTCTCTTACAGAAAGCATATATATGGGTCTTGTTTTTGTATCCATTCAGAGAGCCTGTGTCTTTTGGTTGGAGCATTTAATCCATTCACGTTTAAGGTAATTATCCATATGTATGTTCCTATTACCATTTTCTTAATTGTTTTAGGTTTGTTTTTGTAGGTCCTTTTTTTCTCTTGTGCTTCCCACTTAGAGAAGTTCCTTTAGCATTTGTTGTAGAGCTGGTTTGGTGGTGCTGAATTCTCTTAGTTTTTCCTTCTCTGTAAAGCTTTTGATTTCTCCATCGAATCTGAATGAGATCCTTCCTGGGTAGAGTAATCTTAGTTGTACGTTCTTCCCTTTCATCACTTTAAATATATCATGCCACTCCCATCTGACTTGTAGAGTTTCTGTTGAGAAATCAGCTGTTAATCTTATGGGAGTTCCCTTGTATGTTATGTTATTTGTCGTTTTTCCCTTGTTGCTTTCAATAATTTTTTTTCTCTTTAATTTTTGTCAATTTGATACTATGTGTCTCGGCCTGTTTCTCCTTGGGTTTATCCTGCCTGGGACTCTCTGTGCTTCCTGGACTTGGGTGGCTATTTCCTTTCCCATGTTAGGGAAGTTTTCGACTATAATCTCTTCAAATATTTTCTCGGGTCCTTTGTCTCTCTCTTCTCCTTCTGGGACCCCTATAATGCAAATGTTGGTGTGTTTAGTGTTGTCCCAGAGGTCTCTTAGGCTGTCTTCTTTTTTTTTCCCATTATTTTTTCTTTATTCTGTTCCATGGCAGTGAATTCCACCATTTTGTCTTCCAAAGACAAAATGTCTTCTTTGTCTTCAGTTATCCATTCTTCTGCCTCAGTTATTCTGCTATTGATTCCTTCTTGTGTATTTTTCATTTCAGTTATTGTATTGTTCATCTCTCTTTGTTTGCTCTTTAATTCTTCTAGGTGTTTGTTCTTTGATTTTTCTATGTCTTTGTTAAACATTTCTTGCATCTTCTTGATCTTTGCTTCCATTCTTTTTCCGAGGCCCTGAATCATCTTCACTATCATTATTCTGAATTTTTTTTTCTGAAGGTTGCCTCTCTCCACTTCATCTAGGGTTTTATCTTGTTCCTTCATCTGGTACATGGTCCTCTGCCTTTTCATTTTGTCTATCTTTCTGTGAATGTGGTTCTTGTTCCACAGCCTGCACAATCATAGTTCTTCTTGTTTCTCTCAACTCACCTTTTGGTCTGTGCATGAGTCATGGATCTTGGCGAATCACAGTAGATTATTGTGAGCGTCACTGTGTGGTGGTGACTCCAGTGAAGCTACTCTATCAGCTGTGATTTTATTGCTGAGAAAATTAATCTAACACTGGTATCTTGTTTGTGGCTATTGACCTGGAAAATGCTATTTTTTCTCAATATCTGTTAATGGAGCCATAAATATTAGAATGGAGTAATGATGATCCAGATATTGTACTGATGCAAGGAAAAAATGTGGTTTTTGAGGTGTGCAATGGAATGAAACTTCCTGTGGACCCACCTGATGCTTTCACCACAGGACATCCTCTCAAATCACAGAATCACAGGATGAATGGTGCACAAGGGTGGTCTGAAACTCAAGTTAGGAAACAACAAAACAATATAATAAGCACCTGGGGTTGGTGAGAACCACATCACAAGAGAGATGACAGGGAAAGAAAGAAGGAAGGACGAGGGAAGCCTGACTCAGTCCCTCGCCAGTTGAAAGAACAGGCTTGCCCACATTCAAATTTACTTCAAGCTTGAGGGTAAAATCCACCCTTTGTCTGTGGGAGCTCACAACTCTATCCTCTGAACGACTGAGGTCTTGGGGAGAAGGCAGAGCTGTGGTCTAGAAGAAGATGAGGCTGTGGGATCTTCTCCTCCGCCTGGTGACAGGTCCCCAAGGTGAGGGTCTCAGGTGTCAGACACAGGTCTATGGTGTTGGTTGTGACTGCAGGTAACTGACAGTGACTGATTCTCTTTGTTCACAGGTGTCCTGTCCCAGGTGCAGCTGCAGGAATTAGGACCCAGACTGGTGAAGCCCTCCCAGACCCTCTCCCTCACTTGTGCTGTCTCTGGATTCTGCATCACAACCAATGCATATGATTGGACATGGATATGCCAGCTCCTAAGGAAGGAGCTAGAGTGGATGGGATGCATACAATTTGCTGGTGGCACAGCATATAACCCATAACTCATGAGTACCTTCTCCATCTCCAGGGACATATCCGGGAACAAGTTCTCCCTGCAGCTGAGCTCTGTGACCACCGAGGACACAGCCCTGTATAACTGTGCAAAAGATACACAATGAGGGTAAGTCAGTGTGAGCCCACGCACAAACCTCCCTGCAGGGAGATAGGAGAGGGGATGTAGGGAGCGCTCAGGAACCACAATTGTGTGTTTTAGCTCCAGGAACATGTGCAGATATAAGTTAAGGGCTGGTTTCCTGTCAGGGTCTGCAACTTCCTATCCATGTAGCAGTTTTCCCTGTGGAACCTCTCTGGGCTCATGATTCTCTGCATAAATATTCAGTATCTCATAGAAGATTTGTTGGAATAAGAGAAAACTACTCTCACATGCACAAAAGGCAGAGTCAGTTACAGTCGCTGACTCCTGTCCCTAAATGTCAATCAACTATCAAATCTATGTTGAGTCAGCTGCATCTATAGAAGAGTCTCTGTGGAACTCAAAAATGCAGATCAGCAAACCCCAGTCCATCACCCCAGCTAGCCAGCAGGGAACGGCATAAAGTGCAGGCTGGGGTCAGGCAAAAGAGGTGTTATAAATCCGAAGCCATATAGGAAACATTGCTGGTGGCCATGCTCTTTGTCTTGACACCACACTCACAGCTTTAATAGTAGGTGACACCAAGAAAGGACACAACGATCCCAACTGAAGCTAGGTATGGATGTCTCCTTTGATGATGGGACACATGCACACCCCAAAAGAATATGAGTGTTATCACCTCCACTATTAAGGTGTCTGTTGAGAGAATGTCAGGCCTTTCAGCAAGTCAGAAATGGCCTTATATAGAGAGGAGTGGGGACTGGTTCAGGGTTTTTACTGTGGTTCAGGGGTGGTGAAAAGCAAGGGCCCCTCTCTCTGAAGGGGCTCCTGTGGTTCCAATCTTCCACCAATATCAAAGGAGACAGAAGCTATGCTTTCCTACCAGATGTCCCATGTGTGAGCAGAATCAGTAGAGTGAGAAATGAGCCTTAAGGTTCAGCCATCAAACATCAACTATAGAGTATGACTACCTATTTCACTTCAAAACTAGAAAATGAGTAAAAAAAAAGAATAGATAAATGGGGGAGGGATCAAGATCCCTCACCTTCTCCCCACAGATACATCAAAGATACACCTACATGTGGATCGAATCTCACAGAACACCTACTGAACGTTGGCAGAAGACCTCAGACCTCCAAAAGGGCAAGAAAATTTCCATGTAACTGGGTAGGGCAAAAGGAAAAACAGAGAGAGAGAAATTAATCAGGACAGGTTCTGCACTGCTGGGAGGGAGCACTGAAAGAGGAAAGGTTTCCACACACTGGGAAGTCCTCCCACTGACAGGGACAGAGGGGGAGCTTTGGAGCCTTGGAGATGAGTGCAGCAAGAGGTGTGCAGAGGGCAAAGCAGATAGACACGTGCACAGACAATAGGTGCTGACTGGCATGCCCCAGCCTGAGACACTCTTCCGCTGGGGTGGGGGCTGGTTGCTGAGGCTTGGGCTTTGGAGGTTAGACCCTGTGGAGAGGACTGGGAGTGGCTGTGCGAAGACAGTTTGAAGGGTCTAGGGTGTGGTGCGCCACAACCGAGGGACTGCAGGAAAAAACCTGGGCCCACCAGAGAGGCAGGGTGCCATTGTTGGGAGGTGTGGGAGGAGAGGGGCTGGTCCACCAAAGTAACATCTTTCTCTGTGGCCTCTCAGCCATCAGGGCACTGCCTACATGAGCTATGGGAGCTGGCACTAGCCGCCGCCGGCATCTCGGACTACAGATGCAGTGCAGACCACTGCTACAAGAGTGTTTCCTGTGTGCAGGTGCAGCTCACTGCTCCCACCTTCCAGCGAGCATTTGCGGCCCAACAACACCAAGGGTCCCACAGCCCGGTGCCAACTGCTGCCCCCGCCTCCCTGGGAGTGCATGTGACCCACCACCACTGCCAAGGTTCCTGTGACCCAGTGCCACCATTACCCCCCCCCACACCCTGGGGGTGAGCTCAATGCCCCACCACTGTTGAGGATCCCGCAACCCAGCACCAGCCACTTTCCCACCTCCCCAGGGGTGTGCACGGTACCCGCCACCACTGCTGAGGGTCCATGACTCAGTGACAACCACTGCCCTCACTCCCCTGGGTTGTGTGCAATCTGCTACCTCTGCCAAGGGGCCCTCAGCCGTGAGCCAAGTGCTACCTCCACCTTCCTGGCAAAGTGCACACAGGCCAGCACATGCTGAGGAAAGAGACCATAAGCATCCAAACCAAGAACAACCCTCACGCCAAAAAAAATTAAACCCACACAAGCTACGTAGGGACGCTTCAGCATATAAATAGCCCTCCAAGACTACAGTAGATATTTGTTTCTCCTGAACTCACAGAGTAAGAGAAACGTAAGCCTAACGAAGAAGCAGAAGAACCACTCTCAGTTAAAAGACCAAGAGAATTCCCCTGAAGGAACAAACAATGAAACAGACCTCTTCAGTCTAACAGACATCAAGTTCAAAAAGTCAGTAATGAAAATACTGAAGGCGTTAAGAAAGGCTATTGACAGAAATGCAGATTACTGTAAAAAGGAACTAGAAACTACAAGGGGAAGCCAAGAAAAATTAGAAAATTCACTTGCCGAGATGAAAGCTGAGCTCAAAGCAATAAATAGCAGAATGAATAATGCAGAAGAAAGAATAAGTGACCTGGAAGATAGAATAATGGAAATTACCCAATCAAATCAGCAGACAAAAAGCCAAATGCAAAAAACAAAATGAAAGTAATATGGGATAATATAAGATGGGTCAATCTACACATAATAGGGATTCTAGAAGGAGAAGAAAGAGAAAAAGGGGTTGAACATGTATTTGAAGAATTTATGGCTGAAAATTTCCTAAACCTAAAGAACGAAACAGATATCCAGATACAGGAAGCACAGAGGTTCCCAAACAAGATGAACCCAAATGGACCTACACCAAGACATATTATAATAAAAAATGGCAAAAGTTAAAGAGAAGATTCTAAAGGCAGCAAGAGAAAAACAAAGAGTTAATTACAAGAGAACCCCCATAAGGCTATCAGCTGATTTCCTACAGAAACTCTTCAGGACACAAGGGAATGGCAAAATATATTCAAAGTCTTTAAAGAGAAAAATCTGCAACCTAGAATAATCTACACAGAAAGGTTATCATTTAGAATAGGAGAAGATATAAAAAATTTCTCAGACAAGAAAAAAACAAAAACCAAATCCAAAAAAGAGGGGATATATGTATACATATAGCTGATTCACTTTGCTGAACAGTATAAACTAACACAATATTGTAAAGCAAATATACTCCAATAAAAATTTTTTTTAAAAAGGGACACCAGGGTCACACGGCCTGCATGGCCCAGAGTGACCACTACGGGACACCGTCACCCCGACAATCCAGTATCTGCGCATCTCCTGAGTGTTGTCTTAGCAACTTCACTGGAGAACATTCTTTAAACTCCCACCACCCATCCAGGTTCAAGGGATCTATCACACTGCAAGTCAAGCTGAGAGGGGTGAATACCCTCCACACTTTCATGTCTTGCAAGTTTCATTCTCTCTTTCCCTTGTTTTCATGTTAGTTCTGCACAAATGACTGTACACATTGCTCTTACTGGGATAAGGAACGTTCTCAGACATTAGCTCCAATGAATCCTCTTTATGTCTCATTCTGCACAACCTCTCTGTAGGTTTAGTCCTCGCTGGTCACTTCCATCTTCTTGAAATCACCCCTCAGGTGGTTTCTCCTGTCCTCTCTACTTAGCACGTCCTTTGATGTATCTTCCACATCTGCCTGACAATTAAATGTACAGTTTCTCAGGGATAAGTCTGCTTATCTAGGCTAAAAGACACTACAGCAATTCACATTGTAAAGTCCAATCAAATGAATTAATCTTTGAGGTGAAACAGTACTTCATGCTTGGAAATGTTGGTCTCCTGGTCAGAGGGCAAAAGAAATCAGATTTCAGTGACATTAAGGATTCTAACACAGCTCTACCAGTTTTAGTGCCCTCTATGTTCATATCAGGCTTTTCCATCCTGTGGACAATAGAGGATGACCATTGTCTGATGAGTTTTTAGATAAAACATCAAAAAAAAGGATCCATTCAAGAAGATATTGATAAATTTGACTTTGTTAAAAAATTAAAAACATTTGTCCCACAAAAGATATCATTAAGGAAATGAAAAGACAAATGTAGGTTGGGAAAATGTATTTCAAAATCATATATACGACAAAAGATGGTGTTCATAATGTGTTAAGAACTTTATATACTATGTGGGGAAGCCCTGGACCCTCTGACCACGGGGCCCAGCCCCAGGGACATGGGAGAGGGAGGCTGGGAGTGAGGGGTTTCCTGTCAGGGTTAAAGTTTACATTACTATGACCAAATGTATGCTATGAACCCTTTTCAATTTCCCACCCTGAACTCGAACTTCACAGATAATAGTAGACAAAGACAGTAGATTAGTTAATCCTCTGCCATAATCATTTCAACCCTGGAAGAGGCTGGATTACACAGATGCACAGTCACTCTTTTTATTTTCAATGTTTTCTTTGTATAAGAGTGTGATTATTTCTGATGTGATGAGATTGGATCCTCTGCAATATGACATGAGCTGGCATAAGAGAGGACTTTGCCCAGGGTACCATAAATACAATAATAAAACTTCCAGCATCAGTAACCTATACCATGCCTCTGTTTGGAATGTAGTTACTCAAATTACAGTAAAATTGTAAATGGTTAAATTAAAAATATATATACTGGAAAGATCTGTTCTTTACATTGTGAGCATTTTTAAACCAATATAGACATCAAATAATTATTTGCATATGAAATTATGATTATAAAATTTTGACAGTTGTAGATATATAAATGTGCTGTGTTTCAGAAAATATCTGAACAAATGCTAAACCCTTTAATATCTATTTGAAAAACACATGAGATTTGAAATAGTCCACCATTTATTCTTATGCTTAGGAAGGAGATGCCTGGTTTTAAACTGATTTCAATGTATCTCTTAAACCAAGTGCTCCCCTAACCCAGATTCAAATACCGAGTGAGTTTGAAGGGAAGAGAACTCACAGGGGCCCAGAAAGATCACAGGGAGTGTAACCTCACTCCAACCCCACTTATGAGAACAGGGCTTCCCCACATGCAAAATTTCCTGCAAGCTCTAGGGTAAAATCCACCCTTGGGTAGTGGGGGCTCAAAGCTCGCTCCTCAGGCAAGGCTGAGGTCTCTGGGGAAGGCAGAGCTGTGGTCTAGAAGAAGATGCAGCTGTGGGGTCTTTTCCTCTGCCTGGTGACAGGTCCCCAAGGTGTGTGTCTCAGGTTCAGGGCAAGGGTCTATGGGGATGATTGTGGCTGCAGGTGACTAAGAGGGACTGATTCTCCTTGTCCCCAGGTGTCCTGTCTGACCTGACACTGCAGGAGTCTGGCCCAGGACTGGTGAAGCCCTCACAGACCCTGTCCCTCACCTGTGCTGTCTCCGGGGGCTCTGTAACCAGCAGTTACTACTGGAAGTGGATCTGCCCGCGCCCTGGGAAAGGGTTGGAGTGGATGGAGTACTGGACAGGAAGTACAAGCTACAACCCTGCTTTCCAAGGCCGAATCTCCATCACTGCTGACACGTCCAAGAACCAGTTCTCCCTGCAGCTGAGTTCTCTGACCACCGAGGACACAGCTGTGTATTACTGTGCAAGAGACAGTGAGAGGAAGTCAGTGTGAGCCCAGACACAAACCTCTCTGCCGGGAGACAGGAGGGGCTGGGCGGCAGGGGGAGCTCAGAGACTAGGCCCAGGAGCCGGTGCAGAGGGTGGCAGGGAAGGGGCTTTCCTTTGGGATCGAGAATTACGGCTCCAAAACATTCAGCTGCCCCAAGGGACATTTCATGTTTTTTCTGTCTCTGAATTCTCATATTCTCAGCACAGCCAACAAACAAGAAAGTTACATTGTCTATTTGCAGATGGGATATCATCAGTCACTAGGGATCTGTCCATCAAGTTCCTATATCTTATTTATTTTTCTTGACAAAGAGAACATCCAGAAGACTCTCAGCTTCCCTGTGATTCGAAAACATTTCCACAAAGGGAGGTACCAGCACATTTCATCAACCCTGTGTCCAAACCCAACTTCGACCCCCTCACGCACAGGTGGCCCACATGTAGGCCCTCCTGTCAGACAGGCACATATGACCTCAGGGGGTTATGATCAGTGCACCCCCAGGACCTCTGTCCACAGGGTCTCTCTACCCCCAGGATATGTTAACCTCCTGCTTCTGATTAACTGGGGTGGATGTTGAACCCACCCCAACATAACCCTCTGCCTTCTACCTTTTAAAATCTCCCTCTACCTGTCCTAGACCCTGAGCACCATGGGGTTAGGGTTAGGGTCAGGGTTAGGGTTAGGGTTAGGGTCAGGGTTAGGGTAGGGTTAGGGTTACGGTTTTAAAAAAGCACACAAGATCTCAGAAAACCAAGTAGTGTTTCCCTCTGTGAGGGGATTTTATGAGGTAAATCTCCATTTGAAAGGGTGTCTCCCTCCCTGACCAGGAATAGGGTGACTGAAGCTCAAGAAACTTTTACCTATGGAGAAGGCCTGGACTTAAATCTACATAACAAACATACCCTTGTTTACTATGCACTGCCCAATAACCTCCTTTAACTGGCTTCCCCCCTCTCCCAACACCTTTCTTTTTTTAACTGAAGATGGTATATAAAGGGGATTAGGTCATTTCCTGAGTTAGTTTTCCTGGTGCTGACCTGAAACAAACAGACAGCCAGCTATTTCTCCAGCAAATATGGGTTTATTCTCAGGATCGGGAGGAAATCACAACTTGGAGGGCTGCAACCACAGCAAGGCACATGCGCATCCCCATGAGTCAAGGGAAGGAAAACACCTCTGTAGAAAGGAAGAGGACACTGGAAAGCCTATAGCAAACAGAGTACACAACTTTTTACTGGCTGAGTCCTTGAGTCCTGGCTCAGTCCTTTCCTGAGGCCAGGAAATGAGAGTCTTTCTTCTTACTGTGGGGCTCTGCAATTGTGGTAACGCATGAGAGCTCTCCGTTCTGGTCTCCCAGTCCTATTTAATTGAGGTTTCTGCTTATTAATTTTTACAACACTAACCCCTAACTCTTAGCCCTTGGCCCAATCCCTAAACCCAAACCTAACTCCTAACCCTTAACTCTAGGCCCTAACCCCTAAGCTTATCCCTTCCCCATCATCCTAAACCCTCTCCCTAACTGCACCCTTCACGCCACGCTCCATCCCTTTCCCGGACCAACTGGGCCAATGACATTCCTGAATCCTTCAGCATCTCCACCCTGCCTCTCCCCGGCACCCTACAGCCCCACCTCCAGGGCTCAGTAGGCGACTGGGGTCATCCGCCCCTAGGTGAGCGGATATGTGCCCCCAGACCTAGAGCGCTCAACAGTGTCCGCAGGACGTGCCCAGGCCGTCAGGAAGTCAGAGAGCCCGCGCTCCGCTGCACGTAGCTCACCTAAACGCCCTCCTAGACCTCCACGAGACCCCCGAGGACTCAAGCGGCTTCGCGCCCCTGCCCCAGCAACCAATCGGAAGTCAGGGACAACGAAGCGGGCCCACGCCGGGCCTCCCCATGGCCCCGCCCCCTCTCCACTGCCGTCCAATCCCTTCTGGCCCGCCGTCCACTGCGCTTCCGCGCCGACTTCCGCTTTCGGCGAGGCGGCGGTCCGAGGGTTGTGCCGCCTGCGCCCATGGCAGCCGCGAGCGTCGGGCTGGCTGAGCTGGGTTTCGTGGAGGCGGCGCCGGCGTGGCGGCTGCGCAGCGAGCAGTTCCCCAGCAAGGTGGGCGGCCGGCCGGCGTGGCTGGGCGCAGCCGGGCTGCCGGGGCCCGCGGGGCTGGCCTGCGCGCAGTGCGGCCGCCCACTGGCCTTCCTGCTGCAGCTGTACGCGCCGCTCCCGGGCCGCGCCGACGCCTTCCACCGCGGTCTCTTCCTTTTCTGTTGCCGAACGCCACCGTGCTGCGCCGGCCTACGCGGTGAGCGGCCCGGGGCCCCGGTCGCGCGTGCGCGGTGAGCGGCCCGGGGCCCCGGTCGCGCGTGCGCGGCCTTGCTCGCGGTGAGGCCCCAGAAACCGTGCAGCCTCCTCTGCGCCCCTGCCGCGGGCCTCTGCCCTGTACCCCGCGAGCGTTTCCGGGGGTGGGGGGGGCGTTCCAAGGGCTCGCGCCTTCTTCGCCCCCAGCTTTTTGTTAATCAGTCGGTAGTAGGTGTGGTAAATTACGTTCAGATAATAGAACCTGTAATTTTTTGGAAACCTGGGTTCCAACACGTTTCTCATATGTATGTAGTCTGACTTGATGTTACTCTTGTTACTAATTTGAACAAGCTCAAAGAGCCTGCTTAGTTGTATAGACTTTAAAAAGTTTCTCGTTTTCACTCTTTTTTCTTACTTTCCAGAAAATAAGCTCTTTGAAAGCAAAAACTTTATTCTGTTTTTCTTTTTAAAAAATGACTGTCTTTTCAGTCCTGTGTGAAGGCTCAAATATTTGAATTGCTGTGTTGTTTTATTTAAAACATGTATAACGTTTCTCCTTCTGTCTCCTTAGTTTTTAGGAATCAGTTGCCCAGGAGAAACGACTTCTACGCCTATGAGCCACCTTCTGAGGATCCCCCGCCAGAGACAGGGGAATCCGTGTGCCTCCAGCTCAAGTCTGGGGCTCATCTCTGCAGAGTTTGTGGCTGTTTAGGCCCCAAAACATGCTCCAGATGTCACAAGGCACATTACTGCAGTAAGGAGCATCAGACTCTCGACTGGAGAGTGGGACATAAGCAGGCTTGTACACAAGCAGGTCAGTCAATTCTGTTTTTATTTTTAAATCTCAGCTCAGTTTCATAGTGTCTATCAGGCCAAATCTTTCATTTTGAGGATAAACGTTAACATTAGAAAAGGTGTAATACTTTTCAAAGTTTTGGTTAACTAGTGACATAAACACCTTTATGAAGAAGGAACTGTGAGGTCTTGCCCGCTCACGTCCCAGCCTAGCTTTAGTGTAGTCATTTAATTTATGACCCATAATCTAAAATGCTGGAGCTACATATGTTAATTACTAGGGGAAACTGTTATGACATGGAATACGCTTCAGATGTAGGAAATTATTTGACCTTCCAAATTAAATGATTACAAATGATGCTAGTTACCTTACTTTGTTTCAGGTGATTTGGACAGTACAGTTCCAGACCACAGCTTCCTTTTTCCAGAATTTGAAATTGTAATAGAAACAGAAGATGAGATTATGCCTGAAGTTGTGGAAAAAGATGATGAATCAGAGATTATAGGTAGCATGGGTAAGGAATCAGTTTCAAAACTTATTCATTAAATATACACTACTATGTATAAAATAGATAACTAATGAGAACCTACTGTATAGCATAGGGAACTCAGTGCTCTGTGGTGAACTAAATAGGAAGGAAATCTAAAAAAGGGGATATATGTATAAGAAAAAAAGGAAAAAGGTGGGGGGAAGAATACTGAATCTAGTTGAAGCAGAGAGAAAGTAGAGGGTCCAGTGTCCCAACATTCCAGCCTCAAGGGACATGTTCTCACCCATTTCAGGGGACACTGAGGACCTGCCATGGAAACCTAGGGATTAGAGAACCAATTTGGAGACACCTGTCTTAGATCATTGCTAAGACAACGTTTTTCTTTTTAACTAACATATGAGAAGATTCAGTGCCAGATGTTTAAAAGCACCTAGGAAGAGGGGTGCTATGTTTGTTGGTGGGTAGCAGTGTTAGAGAGTGTGCTTTGGGGAAGAATTCACTGATGAAGGAGTCTGATAGAAAATTTCCAACAACAGGTGAGAGAGAACTCCCTGTATTGAGGGTCCAGTGAAATGAAACCACGCTCTATCTAATCTGGACAGTGCATGCCATTGATCCATGCTGTCTCTACTCCCTCAGACGTGGGGCCAATAAAGTAATAAGCAATAAAAGTGTAAAAAAAAGAAAAAAAAAAACCTCTTTCATTAAGTGATTAAATATAATGCTTGAAAGGGAGGGCTCAATATGCCAAGAAGAGAAGCACTGATAGGAAAAGGCAACTCACTTGGGAGGCTGCAACCTATACTTTTCAAATATTGCCTCATTTGAAGATATCCTTTCTGTACTTCCCTCCTTGGCATATATAAGGTATGTTCTGGTTCCTGTAAAGATGTCAGAGGAAGTATCCAGGTGGTCAGTTGGGTGGGGCTGCACAGGATGCTGGAAACTTGGAAAGTTTATCTGGCTCCAGGATTTGTTTCTCTGATTGAGATGGTGGACATGAGAGTGCCTCGCAGTGTTCGGTGGGCAGCAGGGGCCCTTTTATCTGGCAAGTTTCAGATACTTGATTTTGTCAGTTACCTCAAGGTTATCATACTCTGGAGCAGTGCCTGTGCTGAGGCTGAGCAGTAGCCAAAATTTATCCCACGCTTACTCTGTACCACGGGCCTTTTGTGCATGATCTTACTAAAATCTTGACATCAGAACAGTATGTTAGAAACTGCCCCATTTTGCAGTGAGGAATTTGGGGTTCTAGGTATAACTTGTTTGGTTGTATAACTGACTAAAGTTGTTAAGTTCTAGAACTGAAGTTTGAGCTCACATCTTATTGACTCCAAAACTTGAGCTCTTAACCACCACAAAATGTAGATTTCAGAATCTAAATTAAATTTTAGATTAGAATGTCAGCTTACTGGCTTACAGTTCCCATTCAGGGTATCAGAAATGTCTTCTAAGTTACAAAGACTCAATCCTGTTGGGGATGGCGGTGTTTCAGGTAGCTGAGATTCCAGAGGTGAGTGTGAAGGAGTGAGCTGGTAGGGTTAGGGCATGTGATAACTGGATGAGTGTAAGGGAAAGGAGAGATGAAACATGAAGAGATTGGAAATATGAGTCCAGGTGGGTGAAGGACACTAGTGATAAGCGGGGCTCGTGTTTTTGGGGTGCGCTTTCGTGTGCTGGGCACAGCAGTCCTCAGACTGGGACTTGGGGTCTGTTCTTTTAATTTGCAGTTTTAAAGAGAAGCTCTTACTAGGAGCTGGCATAGTAATAATGCTTCATGGAGTACCTGCAAAGTCAGATGGTCTTAAAGCACAAACATTAATGAATTAAAATAGGAAAGCCTGTGGAAACATCTGGCCTTCACTATCTGATTTAACACTAAGTTGGTTGTTTAAAACTGGCCTCCCTCAGCATGTGTTTATTGTCAAGACATGGAGATTATTCCTGTTGCATAATAGTTATGTTGATAATTTTTTAGGTGAAGCACCTGAGGAAGAATTGGATTCCATGGCAAAACATGAATCTAGGGAAGATAGAATTTTCCAGAAGTTTAAAACCAAAATATCCCTTGAACCAGAACAGGTAAAATAGAATTCATATACAGCTCCTTCTGTTCTTTTCAGGTGGTGTTTTAGGGGTATAAACCCTGAGTAGGGAATTCCCTGGCAGTCCAGTGGTTAGGACTCTGCACTTCCATTGCTGGGGGCCCAGGTTCGATCCCTGGTTGGGGAACTAAGAAACCAACCTGCCACATTAGCACGAAGACCACTGTGGTTTTGTGAAAATAATAATGGGTTTTGCTGTTATGAAGAATTCTGGCTTCTTGAATTACATATCGACCTTCTGATGTAACTATCTACAGCGTGGGGGGAAAAAAAAAGAGTGGTTTTGAGGATTAAGGTACATGGTAGACTCACAGTAAGTATTCAGCAAATGTTTCCCTTTGCCGCTTTTCTTCCATTAACTTTATTCCCCTTAACTTCCCTCACCATAAATATAAATCACTAAAGAAGACAGCTAAATTTCCATAAGCCAGTCGCTAGAACAAATAAATATCCAGGGGCTTATAGGAAGAGTAGGTCTAGGTCCTAAATACTGAGAAGGTAGTTTTTAGCAACGCATATGCTTTTAACAAGAAATATTGAGGAAAATCACTCATTTGTTATATAAGATGTTATTATAACAAAATTTACTTCTGTTTTATTTATCTAAACACTGTGGCTCACTTGGTATTTGTTCCTTTAAAAATTGTAAACTAAGGTTCCTTATATCTGTGTGAAGGTAAGCACAAACCCTGGGCTGCATTTTAGATTCACAACCTGGTAATGGGGAAATAGGATTATTGTTAGTCTCTTCACAAAATAGTCATAGGATTCAGATTCTAACCATATGGACATCTAAGAAAAATAATTTGGATATCCTGAATCAGATAAGCCGAAACAGTCCCTTTGATCAGGGGTCCCCAAACCCGGGGCCGAGGACTGGGACCGTGAAGCTTCATCTGCCACTCCGCATCGCTCGCATTAACGCCTGAACCACCCCCCTCCCCCTCCCCGTCCATGGAAAAATTGTCTTCCACGAAACGAAACCGGTCCCTGGTGCCAAAAAGGTTGGGCACCGCTGCCTTTGATGACACTGAGAACGGTATTAATGGTGCCCAGTGGAGGGGCGCAGGGGGACAGACACTAAAGTGGTTTTCAGATGAGCGTTTCATCAATTGTAAGAGTGTGTACAGAGTTTCTCTAGATGATCCTCAGAGCACATGAGATGTTGGTGATTTAAACTGATCCTGATTGATTTTAGATTCTCAGATATGGCAGAGGGATTGCCCCCATCTGGATCTCTGGTGAAAATATCCCTCAAGAAAAGGAGATTCCAGATTGCCCCTGTGGTGCCAAGAGAATATTTGAATTCCAGGTATGACCTTAAATAAGTACTATTTCAGTATATAATTACCCTGATTTATAATTTTAAGCATTAAAAAACTTTGCCAAAGCAACATTATGTGTATGGGTCCCTATGGTATTATGGAAGGTTCCCTATAATGAAAATTAGTAGTTTCCTGCCCCACCTTAGGGCTTGTTGCAAGGAGGGAATTATCTTTTACTGGTTATCTGGTAGTTATTTCTATCTTTAAATAGCATGCTTTTTCTGAGACTTACCAGTGTACTATTTTTTTAGACATTATCTGTTGACTGACTTTGCAGTAGTGAGGATTTAAACGTAGTCATGCACACCATCTAGGCCATCGCCCACTTCCCAGTGTGGTTAGGGTTAGGGTTAGGGTCAATATTATTTTAGTGCTTCTATTGTTACCTTTATAATTTAAAATAATATACCTTTTTTACAGTCTTTGACTCTGTCCTTTGTGAGAGTGTTTCAGAACGCTTACTCTGTTTAGTCTTGGTTTGTAGATTTGTTAGGAGAACAAATTAATGTAATCATAAAGGTAAAAAATTTTTTCCCCGAAAGAAATTGTTAGCATCAAGATCCATTTGGATTGTGCAGAAGTGCTCTTGAACTGTGGATTCACTAACCTTATAAAGCGATATTTGTTTCTTAGGATAAAAAAAGGATTTTTGATGACTGATCCAAAACTGATTGGTTCTTACTGCCAGAGCTCTGACGGACGCCCAAGATGAGCTGACGGTGGTTGTATAAGGCAATTTGATAACAGTAGTGGCAGTGCTGGCTCTTACTCTTTCCCATGAGACCACTGACTCATAAGACCCATTTCTAGTCTATACAAATACATCAATAGATTTCCTTTTTGTATTCTAGGTTAGTGTTTCTTCAGAGTCATAGTAACAGCATCTGCTATTCAGGTTGTAAATAACCCAAAATAAAAGTTGCCCAAATAGAAGCCTCATCCCTATTTTGTAGCATATTATTAATAAAAAAATAATTAGGTTAACAGCCAGGTCAAATAGATCAGCTGATCTTATACTTAGGAACTTTTTCCTCAAATGAAAAAGAAAGACACCAAATAGAGAGGGACTTTAAAGAAACATAGAGTTGCAGAGTATTTTTAGATTGTTAAATATGTTAACACCGTAATGTCTGTAATCTTGCTGTGGAGTGTGGAGATGGACAGGCCAGGATCCCCAGGAAGGTCTGGTCTGTTGAAAGCACTGTGCTCCTCACCGCCGAGGAGCGCTCTGACTGTGCCATCCTTCTCCCAGGTCATGCCTCATCTGCTCAACTACCTGAAGGCCGACAGACTGGGCAGGAGTGTCGACTGGGGCGTCCTGGCCGTCTTCACCTGTGCTGAAAGCTGTGGCCTGGGCACTGGCTACACAGAGGAATTTGTTTGGAAGCAAGATATAACAGATGCCACCTAAAGACAATGGTGTAAAGCCTTAAAATATTCATCATCTCTTAGACCTTCCATTTCTAGGACTTTATCCTAAGGAAGTAATTATACCAGAGATACACAAAGATGTTGTTTTAGGTGTTGTTTACATTGTCTAAATATTAGACAGAAATGTCCAGTGGCAGGGAATTAAGTAAATTCTGGTGTATGTCCAGCAGGAGGCTACGCAGTCTTAATGATACAGACTTATATGCACATCAAGTAAGATAAAGATGCCAAGGTACCATTATAGATGGTATTCACAATATGCTATTTTTGTAAAAATATTTATACATGTGTATGTCCACCAAAAATATCTGGAACGATATGCACTAGATGTGAACTGGTTAACTGAACAGTGGGACTAACTGACATGATCTTTTTATATGTATATTTCTTTCTATAATAAAAATGGGTTATGTGCCTAATTAAGTCAAACCATCACTCAGGCTTCCCTGGTGGCGCAGTGGTTGAGAATCCGCCTGCCAGTGCAGGGGACACGGGTTCAATCCCTGGTCCGGGAAGATCCCACATGCCACAGGGCAACTAAGCCTGTGTGTCCCAACTACTGAGCCTGTGCTCTAGAGCCCGCGCGCCTAGAGCCCGTGCTCCACAACAAGAGAAGCCACCGCAATGAGAAGCCCACGTACCGCAACAAAGAGTAGCCCCCGCTCTCCGCAACTAGAGAAAGCCGTGTACGGCAACAAAGAACCAAAGTAGCCAAAAAACAAAAAAAACCATCACTCAGAGCATTTCGCCCCTAAAATTTGCAAAGTTAAAACAAGGAGAAAAATATTTGGGTAAAACCCCGAGACTTCCTAAGTTCAAAGAGAAGCTCTACTTCAAAACTCACCTTGGTCAGCCAGTGGCACTGCTTATAGACCAGAGACTGAAAGGTCTTCTTTCTCCATCTCCCCATCTCATAGCACTGTCCACATGGCAAGTAAACCCAAATAAGGACAGGGAATCAGCCACTGGAATTTCCCTGGGTCAGCCTGAGGGAAGGCCCTGAGGTAGCTTTCAAGTGAGGGATATTGTTTCCGATGCCTCTGTTTACACAAGCGGTTCCTAAATCAATGCAATCAACCATGCTAAGGCTCCTTCCAGCCCCAAGTGATTTATACTTACCTTGCGATAATTCCCAATTCTCTTAGTGCTGGGCAGGCTTCACTGCTGCGAAGGCAAACCTAAAGAGACATTGCCGTTGATCCCTGCTTGAAGACCAGCAACTAGTTCTCGTAACATCCCTGCTAACCCTGAAATGCACTGCCACCGTAAACATCTTTTTGGAGGTAATGTCACTTGGTAACATCACTGACTTGGCTATTTCACTATAGTTTTGTATCAGGAAATCCTGGTGTTTTAGTCCATATCCCGTGTGTGTGAATATGTATGTAATTTATATAAAGATACATAAAATACTGGACTAGCGGGGCCTTCATAGCCCAAACTATAAATAATTCAGAAGTTTGCCCAAGTAGCATCCTGACTGCTAAGGGCTTTTTAAGCAAATTGATTAGGGTCCATTTGGAGAGATCCCCAGATTATGTAGACATTCTTGCAGGCATGTTGGGAACCCGCCAAGCTATCCTTTAGGTGTGTATCCCTGCCAAGGTCTGGAGATGACAGCAAGTTCACAGGGCATTTCCATTTGGAGACAGACTTCCAGCACTGACTTGGCAACCATGTCCAAAAAAAGCAACTAGTTGAGACTAACTAAAAAATAAGAAAGAAAATTTAGATAAATAAAAAAACAACTCAGTTGCCTCTAGCTATGTCAAGACATTTAAAAACCTTCATGCCAACCATGAAATGATGGACACATCTCGCCCAGCAACTGCTCCTGCGGAGGACATCAATCACTACTGCCGACCCATGCATTGCTGCCCCCCAAACCTCTGCTTGGCCCAGATACTGCCTGACCAGGCAGCTCGCCCTACTGTAGAGAGCAGTGCATTCACCTGTCCTTTTTTATTTGATATATTATTGAATGCTGGTCTCATCCTTTGACAATTCAGAAATCATAGCAAAGAAAAAATGTTTCAGTGCTTTTGATATTCATATTAGTGGTAGTGTTCTGTTATTCTAACTAACTCATCATCCCACGTGCCTTTAAAAATTAAGGGTTCTCAGCGTAAAATACTTAATATAGAACTGACCAAATAAAAGCCCTGTAGTCTGAATCTGGATTGGATATATTAGTATGAACTCATGAGGTATTTTATCTTGAAAACTTTTAAAGGGAAGGAAGCAAGCACTTATCCTGCTATGTGAAAGAAGTATATCACTATATAAAAAAGTGTTCTAACAAATCATGAAAAAAATAATTAGAATTTTATCTTTTGCAACCCACTAATGAATTAGTGGATCAATCAGGAGATGACAATCAGACGTTAAATTCCTAACAAACACTACTTACAGTCTTTACAAAGGGATCAAGCCTTTAGATGCAGTCAGCCACTGGCACGAAATGCAGAGAACAGAGGAATACGCTGGCTGCACCTTCCTGAGTTTGCAAATAGCAAGACAAACTAAGAAACTACTAGCCTGGGACTTCCCTGGTGGTCCAGTGGGTAAGACTCTGTGCTCCCAATGCAGGGGGACTGGGTTCGATCCCTGGTCTGGGAACTAGATCCCACGTGCATGCCGCAACTAAGACCCGCTGCAGCCTAAATAAATAAAATATTAAAAAAAAAAAAAAAGAAACTACTAGCCAAACAGCCTATAAATTTCCTTAAATGAGATGGCAGGGGAGCTTAAGGAATAAAACAGACATAAAAACATCAATTTATTAAAATGGAAGAGTGACCTATATTGGTGTTTAGGTAACCACTGTAAAAGGATAATGGCTATTGGGGTGGGTGGTGTGGCTGGACTGGAGCATACGGAGTAACAGGAATTCAGTAAAGTGACTGGAAATAAATCTCACCAATAATTTTAAAGTCTTATGAAAAATGCCATTAATAACAAACTAAAATACTTAGGAATTAACTTTTATGTAATGTAAAGCCCTATATGAAAAAAATTACGAAACTTTACTGAAGAACCTAAGAGAAGACTCACACGTGGGGAAACAATTCTTTCTTGAATAGAAGGAGATCATATTGGACTGATGTCTTTCCAATTCATCCATACATTACTGACATCACTAATGATTGGAAAATGCAAGAAAAGGGCCCTTCATACACCATGTTCTCTCTGGAGTGTAATCTGGTATGGATCTATCAAAACCTAGGATGTATAAATGCTCTTAATGCAGTGACTCCTCTTCTAGGCATGTTACTACAGAAATACCTGTACTTATCCACCAATACACATAAAAGGATGTTCCCTGCAGCACCTGTTTATAATAGTGAAACACTACAGATAACATAAATGACCATAATTACGGAAATGGTTAAATACATAAACTTGTGTAACCATCAGATTACACCATCAGATTATATCATGTGGCACCATCAGATTCCATTTCATGGCAGTATGTTTGTCATGGAAAAATGTGTATGATATAGTGACTAAAAAAAGGAAGCTATAAAATCAAACATATGCTTTACTATTTTTTCAATATGATAACAAAAGCACCCCCAAAGGAAAAAATCTGAACAGAAGAGGGCTGGGGAGGTACCCACCAATCCGGTAGTTAACCTGGGGAAACAGACAGAAGGGAGAGGAAGGAAGAAACTTCCTGGTTGTATACCGCTGAGCCGTCTGAAAAAATATTTTTACAATTAAAAAGAAAAACACGCACCCGAACAATGAACCCCAAGAACTTACACATGCTCACCTGATATTCATGAGAAAAACAGATACCTCACCAGTCGGTGGACGACCCCAGCTCTAACACTGAAGGCCTTTGGCTTAGAGCCCGTGTTTGCCACTTACGGGCTCTGTAACCTTGGGCAGACCCTCAGCTGGGGCCTACCTTGCCCTACTTGTGAAAGAGGAACAAAACCTAACTGCAGCTTTTGTGAGAAGGCAACGTATCTGGGAAACGGGAGGTGCTCAATGTATGGGACGTAATAAACACGTTTTGTGAGCAACTTAAAATTTTCAGACAATTCTTCCATTTTCACTGCAACATACAATGAAATGTTGATTGAAACAAACAACAAGCAAGCAAGCAAGCAAACACACTGAAATGGTTTCAGGCATTATATCTAAAATACGACTTTTTAAACAGTATGAGCACATGAATCTTACAAAGTTTCATTTATAACATCAATCTAACACTTTTATAAACAGCATTTATTGTACAGAGTACTCTGAAGGAAGAAAAATATGTACAGCCATTTGTTTTCATTAATACATTTCTATTCTGTCCTGCAATACTGAAAAGGCGGAATGTGGCACAAAAATAACCCATAGGAGTTACAAATTAGAAAACAACACTTTTAAAAAAGATTTTTACTTTTCTGGTAGAAATATAAAAACTGTGGTTTATGGGGAAGAAATTAAACAAAATAAAGTCCAATCGATTGTTGAGGTGGCTTTAACACTTAAAGTTTTGTCCCTTAAACCAACTTGTCAACAGCAGTAAGTGTTTAAAATCTAAATATAAATAAACGGGCAGCGCTGCCCAAATAGCAGCACAGTTCGAGCAACTTACAGTAACACTTCGGTGTTCTCTGTGTAGAAATAATACCCCCTTCCTGGCATCCCTATGGGGTACACATGCAGGAGAGCTTCACCTCGTGCTGCAACCTACAACCGGACATCCATCCTCTCATCACATGGGGCCGTCCACAACACCACTAAATGTACCAGAACTGATTTGTTTTAAAAAAACAAGTGGGTGGGGGAGGCAGGAGTACATGACAGCCATTACGTTGTCTTCCTGAAACCCTTTAGAATAGGGTAGATGTTCTCAAAGGCTTCATAAATTTCTGCTCTGACTTTAGCACCTATGAAGACAAGTTGGAGTAGAGAAGAGTCTGAAACGGCATTTGTTAACATAAAACCACAAGCACAATTCTCTCCACACCCAGTAAGACAGATGCATTAAAACATCAACGATGGACCCTTGTCATAATCCTATTTTTGTTTTTAAGGTGTTATTTTTTTAAGTTGGCTTTTTAAAAAAATTACAAAAGCAGCGCCCCAGGTGACTCCAGCTTCCTTCCCCACAGTCTGCCCATGTGACCGGTGTTGGTCTCTGGACTGTGTCAGAACCCAGCAGGGCAGCAGTGAGAGTGGCTGAATCTTATTCTCCCAATCGCTGCCTTCAGACAAGCTCTTTTGAATCTTCCTTTGTTGTCGCAACATGATAATGGTGATGAACCCCAAAGTTTTAGACGATGGTACCCAACTTAAAACGCCATCTGTTATGCAATGTAATGCCCACCTCCCCCTTCCCCCCCAAGGTCAGGCTTCAGCTGAAGCACCAGCAGGGCTGTGCTCTGACTGCCCTCGGCTCACTCCCTCTGCTGGGTACGTTTCCCGTCAGAGTGTCAGGGTCAGGGGAAGAGGAAAAAGGGGCAAAGCTTCTTTACAAGTAACTAGTCAACTGTCCCGACAATGTGGTATTACTTCTTAGCACTGAGAAAATGCCATTCTTCACACTTTCAAAACTTCGAACAGTACTTCCTGTTGCAACTTACCTGTTAATACAACTTTTCCAGAAACAAAAATAAGGAGAACAATTCTCGGTTTGATCATTCTGTAGATTAAACCAGGAAATAACTCTGGCTCATAACTAGAAGGAAAATGGCAGAAACAGTTTAGAAATTAACAGCTGCTCATGCCTTTAGGAAAAATGGGGACCTGAACAAGGGAAAGTACTGGGTAAGCAGCACACTAATGAGGAGGTGAAGCCCAATTCTTAAGTAGCATCACAGGAGAGAGTACTCAAGGCCAGGGAGGCCAACTTGTAACTGGCACTTGAAGACCAACTAACTCTATTTCTAATGAATCTGGATTTCTGGACATAAGAACAAGAGCTTTATAAGTATGTTCTATAGTCTCCGACCTTTATCAAGTTTCATTCTGGACAAGTTTACACCAACTTACAAGAGCCCAATAATCATTTATTTATAAGATCTGACAGTCACACAGTTTACCTTCTAATCATTCACATCTCATCTCCTTAAACTGAAATATCTCTAGCTGTTAACTTTGTTCAGGCAATTTAACCAAAGTGATAGAAAAGATACTAGTAGGAGACTGAATCTTTCCCTGACTATGCTGTCTGACTAAATGCACTATTGGTATGTTTTATTCTAATCCTAGTAATCTCATTTTCTTAGTTAGAGAGATTGAAAACAGTTAGGATGTGTGACTGTGTTTAACCTAGTGGAAAATTCAAGATAGGCTTCTCTGAGGAAGAGATGCTGGGGTGGATATGTGAAATGCCAGTGGGACTTTCCTAGGTGAAAAGTGAAATAAGAGTGTGCCAGGTATAAAAGTGGGACGTGCAAGGGCCCTGGTGCAATAAGGGCATGATAAGCCTTGGGGGTGCTACGAGCAGAGAGGCTGGAGAGGTGGGCAGGGACTACCTGCCTTGTAAGTCTTCGTCAGGAAGTAGCAGGGAAAATAAATGTTGCCTAGCACAAAAGATTCAAACAGCTGGGGAAAAAACTGATACAAGAGGTTGTGGACTTTGTTCATGCATTTAAAATGTATTTAGTGAGCAATAAAATGATAAAACATACAGAAGGGGAATCAATTTCATCCCAGTAAAGGGGAGTTTTGGGTGTCGTTAAGTGAAATGACAGGGAAGTAGGAGGCTGGTGAGAATAACAGGTGTTACCAAAGACATCAGGAAGAAACTTCAACAATAAATATACCTATAAGTATATCATTTGTTCTTACATATTAATTAGTTTGCATATGTTTTATCATGAACAGTGTTTCAATAAATTATAAATTAATTGTTGCCAAAAGCAATCACAATCCATTTCAGACTCACCTACTGAACTGTTGGTGGGTAAGCACAAGGCCTTCTAACCTTATAGGGAACTTCACGTCGCAGCTCCCCACCATGTTCTGAATCTTGAAGTCCAAGAACTTAGCTGGAAAACCCAACTTCTGTACAACCCTGGCATATTTTCTTGCTGCTAGTCTGGACTGTTCTTCACTAGGAAAAGAAAAAGTGAAATATTCATACTCAAAGACAGCTAAAATAGTTATTTAGATGAAAAACTTATAAAAAGCCCAAATTAGGAAAGATATTTTATAAAGTGTAAACTGGTCACCCCTTCCAATAAAGAAAAGCTCAACAGACATTAACAGTTTTATGTACAAAGTATTCCTGTGTCCTTGACAGAAAACTTAGGCCTACCAAAATGAATCCTTTCAATTCACCAAATTACTGATAGTCCTAGATTTTTTTTAAAAAAATATTTATTTATTTATTTGGCTGTGCCGGGTCTTAGTTGCAGCACACGGGATCTTCATTGCAGCACGCGGGATCGTTAGTTGCGGCATGTGGAATCTTTAGTTGTGGCATGCAAACTCTTAGTTGCCGCATGTGGGATTTAATTCCCTGACCAGGGATCGAACCCGGGCCGCCTGCATTGGGAGCGCAGAGTCTTAAGCCACTGGACTACCAGAGAAGTCCCGACAGCCCTAGATTTTACACATCATCACCATTATCATTAATATTATTGTAGTTGAGCTCACAAGTTTCTACTGAGATGAAAACTAACAAGCTTCATTTGGACAGGAAAATAATGATGAGACTTATACTCAAAGAATGCATACACTAATTCCTCTTTTATGTGAAGTCTTTCTTTATCCATTCCTAGAAGTCATCTCTTGGACAAAACTATGACTTAGCAGGGCAGGGCTCACGTAACAAAAGCAGAATGAAAGCAGTATCATCGTCGACAAAAGGCTCTCAAGTGCAGGGTCATGAATGACAAAAATGAGGCATGCATACATGCTGAATTGTATGGAAATAAGGTGATAGCATACACCCTAAACTAATGCCTGATTTTAAGAAAATGAAGTTACTGCTGTCTAAAAGTGATGAGAATCAACTATTTTAATAAGAAAGCAACAATAACATTTTATTAAAGTATTAGCCTAACCCCTAGAAACCATGACACAGCCATTTCTTTCGTAACATACAGACCAGGACAATGAACTCCTTTAAACCCACCTCTTGGCTCCTGTGCACACCATCTTCCCAGAACTGAATATCAGTGCAGTGGTCCGGGGCTCTCTTATTCTCATGATTACAGCAGCAAACCGCTAAAACAGCCAGAGACAATAGTTAATGATGTCATGCCAGACTGCTGACTTCTGTCAGGAGAACTAGACAATGAGAAAGAACACCCCAAATAGGAAGAAGGACCTGGTACTTAGACGGTTATCAAGATATCTGTCGTGTTTCCATACAGGACTCCCTCACATCACCATGTGCCACACATCTTTTGCATACGGAGCAAACATATAAGCTGTGACTGCTAAGGCGGTTGGACCGAGATCTCTGTGTTCTGTCATACACATCCCAACAACTGAAGACAAGGAATATGCAAAATATTTTTCTTTAACTATACATTTTGTTTTATTAATTTTTTTTAGGCAAATCTACTGAAAAACCTTTTCCACCTCCAGAAGGAATTAATAAATCAGATTACAAGCATATCAACGCATAGTGACGTTACCTCCTGTTTCCAATACTTTTAGAAACTGAATTGGTGGATTGGCATTTATATAAATGCAATGGCCTCAGTGATTAGGTTACATGATATAAAGCAAAAAATTAGTTTCAAAATAACTGAAATTTTAATATCTGCTATCCAATTACACATGAAAAAATTTGTATTATTTCTAATCAAGATCACTCTTTGACAAATTAGATTGCTTTCACAATTTTAGTTTAAAAACTACTATATGTCTTCTCTCTGATTTTACCACCATGTAAAAATGTTAGCATTATATTCTAGTTTATACAAGTCCCAGGAAATGCCTAATTATTTTGCATTTCCTAAATTCCCTCTACTGGTTTTATTGCTTGGATAACTAATATCATTTCATTAGAAAAAATTATGTAAAATCATGTATTCAACTTAATAAAATTCTGACAAAAGATTCTTATAATGCTACACTCATATGGATTTGCCATATGCATTAGGCTGTTATTTTTTTTTGTTTAATAAATTTATTTATTTTATTTATTTATTTTTGGCTGCGTTGGGTCTTCATTGCTGTGCACGGGCTTTCTCTAGTTGTGGCAAGCGGGGGCTACTCTTCCTTGCAGTGCGCGGGCTTCTCACTGCGGTGGCTTCTCATGTTGCAGAGCACGGGCTCTAGGCGTGCGGGCCTCAGTAGTTGTGGCTCACGGGCTCTAGAGCGCAGGCTCAGTAGCTGTGGTGCACGGGCTTAGGTGCTCCGCGGCATGTGGGATCTTCCCAGAGCAGGGATCGAACCCATGTCCCCCGTACTGGCAGGGGGATTCTTAACCACTGCGCCACCAGGGAAGTCCTAGGCTATTATCTTAAAATCAGAAAACTTGTAGGTATTTTTCCCTTAATCTTTTTATTATAACAAAATCGGCAGTTATACAAAGGTAGAAAATATAATAAACTTCTTGTACTTATTATCCAACTTTAACAATTATTAACTTTTGGCTAATCTTGTTTCATCCATATGCCCCTTTCCCAATTCTCCAACTGGATTATTCTGAAGTAAATTCCAGGTAGCATGGCATTCTATTCTATATAGTTTTCAAAACATAAATGGGATCATACTATATATTTTGTTCTGTAACTTCACATGATCCCCTCACAATGGATATGTCAAACTTTATCTTGTGGACTGCTTTATTCCTAGAGTCTCTTACTTGGCAGCTATTCAATAAAAATGCTGCATATTTTGCTTTAAATCCTTGTTTTGCTGGTGTCAACAAACTTAAACACAACATATTCTTTTTGATCTAGAGACCTTTGGAAGAAAATTCTGTATTATTATAGTCTGAAATACATTAAAATTGTTCTGACCTTGGGATTATATTCAGCATTCCGGGCACGAAGTGCAATGGTCTTTAGGTCAAGTTTACAACCAAGATTCACTGTGGATACAATATTTCTGTAAGAAATTAGAAAAGAAAACATGATTATTTACTGTTAGTGTTAGATGATTACCTAGAAATCGTATTCTTTCATTAGAACTAATTTAATGAAATTTAATGAGATTAAATTAGTTTAATTTAAACTATCTTAATTTTTTAAATTAAAATTTTAAAAAATTGCTGACATTAAGTGTTTAAACAAGTACCAAACACCATGCCAACATTTTACAAAGATAATCTCACTTAATACTTACACTGCACTATGAAGTAATAACTATTAATACTGCCATTTTCAGATGAAGAAGCTGAGGCTTAAATGGGGGTAACTTGCTCTGTATACACATGGCTCCTAAGTGAGGTATGACTTTCTCACTTCTCTCAAAATAAGTATCTTTTGGAAGAACAGAAGTTCAATTATCTTTGACAAAGGAAGAAAACCAGTGTTTTCCTCTGATTAACCCTCAGTAAGTCAGGAAAAACAAACATCACCATTTATTATCTGGGTCCAATGAACACTTTTCATTTTTTAATATTCTTATATAATTTTATAAATAACTTATAAATTAGTTGTAACATCACTCTCTTGTGAATACTGATCCCAGATTGCAAATACATCTCCAACTGTTCCAGCTCATGGCTGCTTCTGGGTCTTTTTTTTGCACTGTCAAAATGCAATACCTTTGAAAACTTGATGGCTCATAATTAGGTTGAAAAGAGGTTAAGGTGTCTTCTTTAATACACAACTGTAATGCCAGTTAGGATGATCAACTCAATGCTCTCATTTCTACATCACCTATTTCCTTCCAATCAATTTTACATACACAAGTTCACAGAACTTTCTTATAATCTATTTTATTTCTGTAGAATTGGTAGTAACATCGCTACTTCCTTTTCTGATTTTAGTAATTTGAGTCTTCCCTTTTTTTGTTAGTCTAACTAAACGTTTGTTGATTTTTTTCAAAGAACCAACCTTTTGTTTCACTGATTTTCTCTATTGCTTTTCTTTTCTCTATTTCATTTCTCTCTGCCCTAATCTTTACTATTTCCTTCCTTCTGCTAGCTTTGGGGTTAGTTTGTTCTTTTTTTAGTTGTAATGTTAAGTTATTGATTTGAAATATTTCTTGTTTTTTAATGTGATCATTTATAGGTATAAATTTCACCCATAGCACCACATTTGCTGCATCCCGTATGTTTTAGTATGTTGCATTTTTGTTTTCATTTGTCTATAAGTATTTTCTAACTGCCCCTGTGATCTTCAATCCATTGGCTGTTTAAAAGTGTGTTATTTGGACTTCCCTGGTGGCGCAGTGGTTAAGAATCCGCCTGCCAATGCAGGGGACACGGGTTTGAGCCCTCGTCTGGGAAGATCCCACATGCCGCGGAGCAACTAAGCCCATGCACCACAACTACTGAGCCTGCGCTCTAGAGCCCACGAGCCACAACTACTGAGCCCACGCACCGCAATGAAGAGTAGCCCCTGCTCGCTGCAACTAGAGAAAGCGCGCGCGCGCAGCAACGAAAACCCAACACAGCCAAAAATAAAAATAAATAAATAAGTTTATAACAAAAATAAATTAAAAAAATAAAAGTATGTTATTTAATTTCTACAATCTTGTGAATTTTCTGGGACGCTTTGTGGAATACCAGAAATATTACGGTGTTGGCAAGAAACAAACACCCCATCTGAACTGGGTAGAATTTACGATTTAAACCAAAGGTGGAAATTAAATGCACACAGGAGCCAGGTAAGTGTGCAGGACAATAGGGTATGGTGTTTATAGAGGTGAGCTAACAAGTGCTTATCTTTCTAAAATCATTAAGATTAAAATTATTTTGTTTTTTAAATTGTTTCAGATCAAACAAACACCCAAGGCAAGATTTAGGTCACTGGATAACAGTCAGGATCCATGGCTAAACACTACTTAGTTCTAAAAATGATCAGGAATGACTTACAAGAAAACTGGGTAACACAGTTGTTACAAATAACCCCTGATGTGGCCATAAACTTCCTAAAGGCAAAAGCTATATACTTCTCAGTGACTTTAACAATATTTGTTTGTTTTTCAGGAAGGATAAATTTTCCCTACCCATCCCCTACCCAGTTCTGTTATATATAGGATCTAATTCAATTAGATAGAAAAATACATTTAGGACAAGAACAGCCATCCTCAGCTTGTGGAAAGGGCACAGTTCTTCAAAAATTTACATGCAGCCCTTACAATAACCAATGAAGGAAAACAAGGACCACTATGAACTATAATGATTCTGCGACTAAGTTATTAATCTTCCCAAAGATTAAAAATATCACAAGGGAAGGAGACTACATAAAGCTTCATTTGGTAAATCAGCTACAGCAAAATGTCTACAATAACAATAATGCAATCCAAATTGGACTTCATTGGCCCAAGCATATAAGCACAGCTAGTAAATTTCTCAAGATGTTATGAGAGCCTTTTACTGGGGGCACTGACTCACTAAGACAGCTTTCCTTTTCTTTCTCAAGTGAGAGATAAAGCGCGTTTGGATGCCTGGTCACCATTAGTGCCACACAAATCAATCAATCCATCTGAGAACAAAGAACAGCAGCACAGCTCCAGGGGACCCTCCAGGGCAGGGAAAGGACGTCCAACAAGTACTCACTGCAGCTGCGGCACAATCCCAGAGCTCTCCGAGGCAGGCGTGGCGGGGGTAATGGGGGTCATGGGCGTCATGGGGGAGGGATACAGCGGAGTGGTGCCCGGCAAGGGCGCGGTCGTAAGAGTCTGTGAGTGGAAGAGCTGTGGTGTCTGGCCGGAGGCCCCCTGGGTTGCCTGCTGGGACGTCGACTGCTGAACGGCTGCCGCTGCCGCCTGCTGCTGCTGCTGCTGCTGCTGCTGTTGCTGCTGCTGCTGCTGCTGCTGCTGCTGCCTCTGCTGCTCTTCCAACACAGACAGACTGTTGCTGCTCTGAATGGGCTGCGGAGTCAGTCCTGTGCCATACGGCATCATCGGACTAAAGATAGGGATTCCAGGAGTCATGGCACCCTGTGGGAAGTTAGGAGAGCAACGGGTTAGGCTGGCTGCTGTGAGTGTCTGCACGACTTGGCTGGTAGAACAGCAGGTGAGATTTGCAAAGACAGGCCCCTTCCGAGTACAAATGGGGTTATTTCGCAGTAATGGGGAGGAACTTGCTATTCTTACACACATCACTTTCTTCTTCAACATAACACAGTAGCTAAGAGCTTAGGATGTGGACGTAGACCTGGGTGTGAAATCCAACTCTGCTACTTACAACACGTGAGAATTTAAGGAAGCTCCTTAACCCTTCAGGCTCTACAGGATAACAATGCTCTAAGACTTAGAAAAAATTCTACTCTTTGAAAGATACCATTCAGAAAATTAAAACTTTGGACTTCCCTCGTGGTCCAGTGGTTAAGAACCTGTCTCGTAATACAGGGGACGCCGGTTCAATCCCTGGTCAGGGAACTAAGATCCCACAGGCTGCGGGGCAACTAAGCCCATGTGCCACAACTAGAGAGCCTGAGTGCCGCAACTACAGAGCCCATGTGCTCTGGATCCTGTGCACCACAATTAGAGAGAAGTCCGTGCACCACAACTAGAGAGAAGCCCACGTGCCGCAATGAAAGATCCCATGTGGCACAACTAAGACCCTACGCAGCCAAAAAAATAAAATAAATAAATATTTTTTTAAAAAAGAATTAAAAATTAAGCCAAAGACTACGAGAAAACATCTACCATACATATATCTGAGACAGAACTTGTATCCAGACTACAAAAAAAACAATCAAAATTCAATAAAAGATGAAAAAATAGACCAATAAAGAATGGGCAAAAGATGTGAAGGACATTTTACACATGAAGATCTGAAAATAGCTAATAAGCACCTGACAAGATCATAAGTCAACAGGAAAATGCTTGTACTTCTAGAATGGCTGAAGTAAAAACCCAAGTGCTGGTGAGAATGTGGAGCAACTAGAACTCTCACAGGTCGCTGGCAGAGCTTCAGAACACACTTTCTTATAAAGTTAAACACGCACTTACACAATGACCCAGCAATCCCACTCCTGAGTACTCACCCAAGAGAAACAAAAACATAGCAGACATGGAGAATGTACACAAACATACAGCACCTTTATTCATAATGGCCCCAACCTGGAAACAACCCTAATGTCAGCAACTGGAAAATGGACAAACTGTGGTACACCCATACAACAGAGTGCTACTTGGTGATAAAAAGGAACTTGCTGATATACAGAGAAGACAGACACAAAAAAAGCATATACTGGTATGATGCCATTTGCATGATATTCTAGAGTACGCAAAACTATCTCTAACTCTGGAAAGCAGATCAGTAGTTGCCTGGAGCTAGGGGAGTGACTGCAAAGGGGCAGGAAGGGATTTTTAGGGTGATGGAAATGTTCCATAACTTTCACAGGTGCATACACTTATCAAAACACATACTTAAAATGGGTGTTTTTGGACTTCCCTGGTGGCACGGTGCATAAGAATCCACCTGCCAATGCAGGGGAAACAGGTTCGATCCCTGGTCTGGGAAGATCCCACATGCCACAGAGTAGTGAAGCCCGTGCACCACAACTACTGAGCCTGTGCTCTAGGGCCCACGTGCCACAACTACTGAAGCCCACACACCTAGAGCCCATGCTCTGCAACAAGAGAAGCCACCACAAGAAGAAGCCCGCTCACCGCAATTAGAGAAAGCCCGCGTGCAGCAACAAAGACCCAACGGAGCCAAAAACAAAATTAAATCTTAAAAGAAAAAGAGTGTTTTTATTTAAGTATGTAAACTACATTTCAACAGAAGTTACTTAAAAAATTTAAAAGTAGCTACATTATTTGGAACCTTAAACATAAAAATGAAAAGATAAAACTAGAAAATAATTTGGCTAGAGTTATCTCCAAAATCAAACACACTATAATCACTCGGACCACTTTCATAAGTGTTTATCAAAAGATTAAGTTTTATAGACAAATACACATTTTAGCTTCCAAACAAACTCCCCAAATCAAAGACTATCATGCCTATTTAAAGCCTAATAGAACTTCTCAATGAAATAAAGGAGGCTTAAAAAATATAAATCCATTTTCAACAACAGATGGTTAAATTCCCTTGCTTCCCTTTTACACTGTCTCTAACAATGCAGATTCTGTCCTACGTGTACCCTCCCTCCAGTTGTGTTACCTGAGGGGAGGCCAGGCCCTGGGCATAGGGTGGGAGGCTGTTGTTCTGATCCATGAGGTTCACTTTCTTCTCGGCAAATCAAAAACCTTTGGACTGGGAATCACCGCGGCACTCAGTCTTCTCCTAGAGCATCCCCAGCACACTCTTGGCGACTTCCGCAACTCTCTGGGTTATCTTCATGCACACCAAGAAACAGGGACGCTGCTTTGAAAAAAGTTTGAAGTTTAACGTAAGAATACAGGTAAGCTATACAGTCTTATAAACCAGTTTCATGGTTAAACAAAAAACAAACAAACAAAGAATGAAAAAAACCAACGAAACTATTTTGGAATATATTTCTTTTTACCTTACAAAGCTGAAATCTTATTCCTTCCACATTTCCTGTGACTGCATGCAAAATTACCAACAGGACAAAAAATTGGTTTTTTATGTGTTTAATTTATAGTCTTATAATGTTAAAAATTAAGATACATAATCAACATTAAAAACTTTTGGGGAAAAACACCCAGGGAAAACAAATTCCTAAGGAACCTGTCACATCTGAGTAGAAATATTTATTATGCACTGTATACACAGCGCTATTAGGCTAAATTCAAGTTTTAAAATATTCCATTCAGCATTCTATCCTCTACAATGTCTTGGGCATTAAGTTTAATAAATTTTGAATTGGATCCAATACACTTTAGTGTGCTCATTTATTGAACAACTACTTTAAATAAAACACTGTGATAGAAACCGTACAGACATAAAAATAAGCATCATGTTTTTATATATGTAATAACTTTACTTCTTCAGAACACATATATACAAACTATGCCTGTATCTGGCTTTCCTCAAATCATCTCTTTACTGGCTACACGTTTGAAATTTCTTTTAGTCAAAAGAACCGAGTGACTGATGAACTACCTCTTATTGTTTAGTTCAGATGGACTCCTACCGTGCTCGGGGCTGCTGTGGGAACTGACCGATTCAAACAGGACCGATTAACACCTCAAGAACAGCATCTAATTATCACACAGTAAGCACAGGATAAATGTTAGCTATTGTTATTAGATTTCAGTTTAAACATTACCATCTAATAAGATATTCTCACACAGAACTTACAGATCTTAAAGTTACAAGTTATACGTCAAAGACACACATGTAACTCAAGCACGTACTGGTACAAAATAGGCACTCAGAAAGAATCTGATAATGACTTTGAAAGGACAAAGGACTGCAAAGACTATATATCCTACATATTCATCAATGGAAAACAGACCAAAAAAAAGAGAAAACTCTGCTTCAGAAAACATGAGACATTTAAGAAAATTATGCTCTTTCGGACACTGTTATCCTCTTACAACAACAGAACTGCTGCAAATATAAAAATGAAGAGGCATTTGATCCCTGGCATCAAAGAGTTCAATTTGAAGGGTTTGTAAATAATCACTGCAAAACTTCAGTGCTATAATAGCAGATATGCACTATGCTAAGCCCCGTGAGTGAAGAAATCAGCAATCTATGTCTTTGTAATCTCTGTACTTAGTACAGGGCCTGGCATATAGTATGTGATCATGAATGAATGCATACATGCCACACAAGACAATATAACTGCCAAGTGTTCTGAAGAGTGTGTTCATAAAGCAGGGACCATACGGCCTGGGTCTAGCAAGGAGAGAAGGAATTTACATCCAGCATTTCAGGCAGAAGAAAGATCAAGCAGAAAGAGACAAACACTGAAAGAGCATGCAGTATGCAAGCAACAAATTTAGCATGACTGCATGCAATGTTCCTGCAGGGGATGAGACAGCAAATATAAGTGGGGTCACATTATCAGGATTTTAAGTCATTATTACATAAGCAATACGAGCAGTGACAAGGTTTTGCAGTGCACCATGAGTAGATCTACTCTGGCAAGACTGTGGATGAATTCCAAGAGATAAAACTGGAGGCTGGAAGTTCGGTTTAAGACTCACTGCTGTGGTTCAGGCAAGAGCTAATGAGGGCAGGATGTAAACCACTCATTAATATGACTACAGATTATCCAGAAACTGGTGGCTCCAGACCCCTTTTTACAAACTAAGTCTAGAGAAGAAATCTGAGGAACTAGGTTGAGGCCTCATGTTACCATTTTCAGAGCTCATCTCTCATTCCCAGTGATGGAACTGACCATCTTTCCTCCCCTGTGTCATTAAAACCGCACAAGTACTACCGCACTACTTTATCCTCACAAAAGAGAGTTGTTTGTAGAATCTCCTCATTTTTTAGTCAAATTCGATAGTTTTTGGAGATAATCACTGATGAGGGAAAAGACTCAATTAATTCTGCATAGCCTTCTAGTGACTGCATATGTCAGTCAAACATAACCTTTTCGGAGACGCCTACCTGGAGTTTTAAACGAGAAAACCACACAGTCCAGGGCCTAGAGAGGGAGACCTTGTAAGGAAAGTGGTGTGTATTTGTATCTTACGCTCTAGCGGCCTCTGACAAAACGTTAAAAAGTCTCAAGCGCAACTTTATTATAAAACCACCACTGCTGGTAGCAAAACAGGTGGGCACAGGCCAGGGTGAATCTGCCTTTCAATATCGAGAAAAATTAACGGATGGCAGGACATAAAGACTCCGCGTCTTGGAAGAGCGGGACTGTCCTGCCCCAGGCCCCTCCCAGCACCCTGCACCCCACGCTCGTACAATGGGAAGCCGCTTTCGAACCACGGCAGAGGAAGGCACCCGGCGGGGTCGGCAGCCGGTACAGGCCGAAGCTGCGGCAGCACGAGCAGGAGGAACAGCCCCCGCGCGGTCTCCCCATCCATTCCGCGCCTCCTCCCACCATCACCCCAGGGCCCCGCTGCAGTGGTCACCTCTACACGAAACCTCAGAGAAAAGCTAAAAGGGCTGTTACCTGGAGTCACTGCAGAGACAACTACCGGTCGGCGAACACGAAGTTTAGCCGCAAACGGCCAAGGCGCCCGCTACGGCGACCGTTCCCGACCCTACAGAACTCCTGGCGCGCGTTGTTAACGTCACTTCCGCCAGTTCCGCCCTCGGCTTCGGCCGGCTACCCGCCGCGGAGCGCCGGCCATGGGAAGAGTGGGCGTTGCGTCACTTCCTGTGATTTGCTGGGTATTCGGCTTAAGGGAAACAAGGGGCGGGGCGGAGCTCTTCTGCCTTCCGGGCGAGGCCACCCTGCCAGAGTATTTTACGATTGGTTGTTGCTGGATGTAGTAGGCAAGACATTGATTTTTAAATGTTGACTGTTTAAACCCACTAGCGGTGTGACATTTAGCAAGTTACCAGACCTCTCCACCTCAGTTTCTTCGTCTGTAGGATGGAGTAATAATAGCACGTGTCCTCTAAGGATTGTGAGATGGATTAAGGAAATGCATGAACAGTGCCTGGCACATGGTAAGCATGTTAGCTTGTCTCAAACATGTAGAATGATAAACAAACAAACAAACAAAAAAACACCTGGTTTACAAATTCGATTATATTTTAATTCTGCTGCTACCATCTTATGCAGTATTTTCACATTGGTCACAAAGAGACTATAGGTAGTTGGACCCCAGAGTACCTCTCCTATGGTTCATTTAGGCATAATTACATGTTGTAATGCTTGTTAATTTGCTTCCTTTGTACTTAATATAATCAATGAGGTTGTGAGCCCCTTAAGGATAGGAAATGTTTTACAGAATTTTTGTGTCCAGGACGGTACCTGAATAAGTACAATACTTCTCTGTCCATAACCATCAAAGAAAATCCTTTGTTTACAGTAAAGTATGGGGAAAGTTTTAATTAAAAAAGTACTTTTCAAAAATCTTTTCTGCTTCCAGAATTGCATGTATATATCAGACAGTCCATTCGATATTAGCCAGCTGCTTGCTTGCTTTTTTACATAACATTTTTAAATTGTAAAATATAATATTCATATAAAGAAGTACATAAACCCATGTACAGATTAACAGACGGTATTAAATCAAGTAAAGACAACCGGTACTGCCGGCTCCACGACCCCCTACCCGTCCCCAGCCACACAGGCCCTTCCTACCCACTGTGTACCCCTAAGGTATATAGTATGTATTCTTTCGCTCAACGTCGGAAGACTCATCCATGTTGATGTGCCTTCGCTCTAGCTGAAGTAGGTTAATTTTTTTGCTGTGACACACCGCTCAGTTGCTTTATCCATTCTGCAGTTTATGGACATTTAGCTCATTTCCACTTTGGGGCCATTAAGAACAATGTTTTATGAACATTCTTACACGTCTTTCTGGCTAGGGTACATACCTCGGCGTGAAACTGCTGGGTCATGATGCGTGTGTATTTTCAACTATGCCGAGTAATGCCAATCCCTGTTCGAAATATGGCTGTACCAATTTACGCTCCAGTAGAGTCTTCGAGCTTCCGTTGCTCCATAGTTTTGCCAATTTCTTTGTAAGGTCAGACTTTAAAATTTTTATCCATCAGGAGTGATTTCGAATGTTTCCTTGGGAGAGAAAGCCTTTACCTCGCTGTCAGCTCTCTTGCAAGAGCGAGCGCCGGCTACTCACTGGAAGGCTACCGCGCTTGCCTCTAGGACCAATGACCGGCGTGAGACCGAGCGGCCGGAGGCAGCGCCGCGGAAGCCGGAAGTGGCGCTATTTCCGGTAGGGGCCGCCATCTCGCCGTGAGACAGCAGGAGCGGAGCCTCGGGATGTTGTCCTCGGTAGCCGCGTACTCGGGCCCGGGCAGAGACCTGGCCGTGGAGCCTCACAGCGCCGCGGGCCCTTTGCAGCTGCGCTTTTCGCCCTACGCTTTCAACGGAGGGTAAAGCCCGGAGAGCCGCCGCTTCCTCCTTCTCCCCCCATGTCCCTGCCTAAGGCTGTCGGCATGGCTACCCGGCTTTGCCCCGCCAGCCGCAGGCCTCCCTCTCCGTGGTTGCTCGGTTCGATCTTGTTCCTCAGGGCTTCACCTTACAGGCCAGTCACTGGGTCTCGATGTGGACGGGCAGGTTTGCGTGAACAGGAGGTAGAAATTGCTATCTGGGCTCTGCTCTGGAAGAGCTTTAAAAATGGACCGAACCTTTCCTTACTATCTCAATGGGTTTCTCGCGCCAGCAGGCAAGGGGCAGGTTGAGCATCTGAGATGAAAGAGTTAGGGTTGATTGGCCGTGTCGTTAGATGTAGTTGTGTCTGTAGCTAAATCAAACTACTTCATCATTTTCTGTTATGTTAAATAGCGGGTAGGATTAGTCGGCCAGACTTAGTTTCATAGATAAGTGTTTATTTTTAAGGGTTAGCGTAAGTTCAGGAAAAAAAATACTCAGAAGGGGGACCTTTGAATATTGTATTCTTGCATGTTGCATTCAAGTTGTCTTTTTTTTTTATTAGTTACCATCTTTATCTTAAATAATACTTTTCCTTGATAGTACGCTAAAAGAATCAGGGTTGTGGAAAAACACTGTTTAGGACTCCTAACAATGAAGAGCTGTATATTTAAGCACTGATTATAGTTTACCAACCAAACTTTGTACTTTAAAATATCCCCACCCAATTGGAACAAACAAATGGTCCTTTAAGGCAACCAGGTTAATTAATCAGGTCCTTATGGATTTGAAATTTTAATGCAGATTTTTGCGGTATGTTGCAAACAGGGTGGAAGGCCATGATTTTAGCCTTGTTTCTGCTACTAAAGAGCAGTGTAGTCTTTGGGTACCCCTCAACTTCTTGAACCCAGATTACCTTGTCTTTCTTAGCTACTCATATTTTGGCGGGGGGGCTGGGGGAGAATCAAAAGAGAAGCATTTTGTAAATTGAAAGCAGTTATCTTTTTTAATCCTCATGATGACTGAGTGTTAGATGGTATATGCCTCAATTTTACAAATGAGCCTGGGCCCTTAGAAGTTAAATTTTTTTAGTCACAGAGCTGGTGTGAAGTTGAGCCCCAGGATTTGAATCCATAGCTGTGTTGCCATGGAGTTTATGTATGCTTTTATTATTGCACTTCTAAATATTTCCTATGACAACTAATGAAGTAATTATACTACAAAATGTGTTAATAGACCCATTTCATGAGGCAGTTGCAGATTCTATATACGACTTATAAGGTATTCAGTGTTCATTATTCACTTTTTAACCTTTGTAATCCAATTACTGCCCTAAAGTTAGTTGCTATGGCGTTCTCATTATTGAATTACCTTTTCTCAGTCTTCGTTCTTTTTCTTTAATATTTACTCCTGCTGGCTCTTGGGCAGCCTTTGCTTCTACAAAATAAGACTTAGTCCTGTGTCTTTTTCTATTCTGACTAAATGTGGTTAAACTCCAGTTGATGAGCCTCCACATTTGTCACTGAGTGCTCTCACGTGTTTCATTTATGGGAAGATATTCCCAAATCTGTTTCTCCAGTTGTACCTTTCATGAGCCCCTCGATTCTGGCTTCTTAAATACAACTTTCCACCCGGATTTTCTGCCCTCACCATAACTTAAGATATTAAAACAAAAAGCAAACTAATTATTCCTCTCAATCACTTCTTATTTACACTGCTTATAATTAGGCTATCATGCTGCTTGTCAGAGTTTAAAATCTTGGATGTCAAAATTGGCTCTTCCAGCTTCTAACACATTTTGGTAGTTACAGAAACCTGTACAGTTCGTGTGTTTATGTTTTTTGGATTTACCTGTTTCTTCCTGTTTACGTTGCTACCTTCCTACTGCATTAGTCTTACTGAAAGAGTTTCCATCCTATTTCACATATAGTGTTATTGTCACAGTAGTCTTCTTAAAACTCCACTTTGCAAATGGAACTTTTCTCATTCTGCTCGTATAACCTTTGGTTCGTCACAAAAATTCCGAGATCTGTGCTTTTCCATGTGAGATCTGCTGCTGTTGGATCTGTCCTTGACATAAGCCTTATGCCACTCCACTTGTATACACAAAAAGGGACACCTGAATAAGTTGTTTGAATGTTCTATTTGAATTATACCAGTTTTCCTTTATTCACTGTTCATGTTATGTGCAATACCATCCTTTTCTACTTGGGACTTTTAGTGCCATCCCACCTCAGTAAGAATAATGGCCTAAGTTTTCTGAGCGCTTATGTTCTGTGAGGCACAGTGCAGGTGCTTTATGTGGGTCATGCCGTCTAACTCTCATAGCCACCCTTTAACACAGCAGCTGCTGATATCATCAACTTGAACTTGGATGATTTGTCCAAGGTCACAGAGCTGTTAAGTGGCAGGGACGGGTTTTGGGTAACTCCAGAGCCCAGGTTCTCAGTGATCATACTCTGCTGTCTCATGCTTATGCCACAAGGATCATAGCTAACACTTTCTGGAGGACCAGTTATGTGTCAGGCACTGGTATGAGGGGTTAACAATTATTAACTCATTTAATCCTCTAATACCCAAATAAGGTAGCTACTGTTATGATCTCTGATACATATATGAGGACACTGAGGCCTTGAGAAGTTAAGCAACTTACCCACCGTCTCATTACCTGCTAAGCAGGAGAGCCAGACTCAGAACCCAGACAGTCTGCTTTTAGAATTCATGCTCTAGGCCTCCACTAAACTGCTATCATGAGCCACACAGCCACTAAGGGAAAGTTTTTTCTTTGTTGGTCCATTTTCCAACAGATATTTGGGTGTCTTCCTGAGTGCAAGACATTATATAAAGACTTGGATATAAAGAAATGAAAAACATTAAGCCTTTGAACTTCCCTGGAGGTCCAGTGGTTAAGACTGTGCACTTCCAATGCAGGGGGCAGGGGTTCCATCCCTGGTGAGGGAACTAAGATCTCACATGCCGCTTGTCATGGCCAAAAAATAAAAAATACAAAATTAATTTTATGGGGGTCGGGGGTGGTGGTATGATGAATTGGGAGATTGGGATTGACATGTATACACTAATGTGTATAAAATGGTTGACTAATAAGAACCTGCTGTATAAAAAAATAAATAAAATTAAATTAAAAAAATAAAAAGTGGGATAGGTTCTTAAAATGAGCAAAAAATATATGTATATATTTATACATACGTGCTTATGACTTTTATGTGCAAGAGAATATAAATTTTTAAAAAAGAGAAAACAAAATAAATTTAAAAGAAAAGAAAAACACTAAGCCTCTCTTCCCTGAGCTCGGATAGCTTGTGTTGTAGCGCCACTGTCTACACCTAACTGCCCTTCCACCCCCCGGCGGGCAGGGCCATGGCCTTTGGCTGTTTTATAGTATCGGTAGATGTTAATTTTTTGATGATGGTGATAAGTTAGTGATTTTTTTTCTGTTACCTTCTGCTGAGGAACCTGTAGCTCTGATTTAGGTTTGTGTTTTTTACGGAGTGCTTAATATTTTTTTCCCAGATGACTTGTAGCCAGGGATCCTTTCCCCTGATCTTTCCTCTTCCGTCTGAATCCTGCACTTGCTTACATCTAGTATGTTTTATCCCAATATGTGCTGTGGAGCATTCTCATTTGGGGAAAGGTGTTATTACCATCCAGAAGAATTCATTAATTTTTTGTCTTTCTTTTCCCCTCAGTACTGTATTGGCAATTGCAGGAGAAGATTTTTCAATTGTTGCTTCTGACACCCGACTGAGTGAGGGGTTTTCAATTCACACACGGGACAGCCCCAAATGTTACAAATTGTAAGTAAATATTTCTAAGGACATGTTCTCAGCATCTTGTGATTTAATACTGCAGGAGATTTAACTTCTAAATGACTTGTTTCATGAATTTTTAAATTGCCTGTTTGGAGCTTAGCTTGCATTTTTGTTAGGAGATTGTTTTCTAATAATTCAGTATGTAGTCTTCATGATATTTGCCATATCTAGGTACCAACAGTGTTTTTGGTAACTTAAATATTTTTTACCTCAACGTCTTATGAAAATTTCAAATATACGACAAAGGTAGCATAATTTTGCAGTGAACACTCATATACTATCACCTAGATCTTATCAGTATTTTATTATTATTACTTTATCATACGTATTTTCATCTTTCTATGCATCCATTAATATGTTGAATTTTGTTTTAGTCTGCACCTTAAAAAAGAAAATAACCTGAAACATTCAATTTAACCATATCGTAAGCAGTTATATCCATGGTTCACAGTTTTAATGGGGTGCTTATATTTTTTCTAAAACATAGGAAAGTCATGTGTATGGGGGAAGAAAGTCTGCATAAATTACCTAAATGCATCTTGCGTGTTAGCAGTGTTTGTATTTAACGTTTTTAGACACAGTTAAAAGTGGTGGTTACGCCTGCGTTGGTCCACAAGATCGTCTTAACCTTGAATTGTAGCAGGGGTGGACTGATGAGGTTCGGGTCCTCTGGGTGGGCCTTGCGGTGCTGCAGGGCGTGAGCTGGCCCACATCTTAACCTAAAGAACAGTGAACGTGTCTTCATCTTCCCAGTTCCCTTTCTGTCCACTTCTGTCTTTTGATACCCCTTTCTCTTCTCTGATTTGTAGTGCACCCATGCTATAATTTTTTTCTAAGTTGTAACTTTTGTAATTTGAAAGTAGTAACGTCATAAATAAAATTTAAATACGTAATTTTATATATATTATCCTTGTGCAAGATTCTGCTCATCTTTGTAATGTTCTGTTTTAGTTTGTGTGCTGCCTAAGTGAATACCCATTTTTTTTTTAATGAAATTCTTCAGGTATATAGAGACAGAACGTTAATGACTTCCTGTGTTTCTGTCATGCATTTTTTTTTTTAATTTATTTTATTTATTTATTTTTGGCTGCGTTGGGTCTTCATTGCTGTGGGCTCTCTCTAGTTGTGGTGAGCGGGGGCTACTCTTCCTTGTGGTGTGCGGGCTTCTCACTGCAGTGGCTTCTCTTGTTCTGGAGCACGGGCTCTAGAGCGCAGGCTCAGTAGTTGTGGCGCGCGGGCTCAGTAGTTGTGGCGCACGGGCTTAGTTGCTCCACGGCATGTGGGATCTTCCCGGACCAGGGCTTGAACCCGTGTCCCTTGCATTGGCAGGCGGATTCTTAACTACTGTGCCACCAGGGAAGCCCTGTCATGCATCTTTTGCACTAGACCATACATGCAGTTGAATTGCCTGCGTGCCCCTGATCCCATGCCCTTTGGGGCTGACCTAGAGCCAAGTCTGCCTCTTCCTCACCTGTTTGAGACTTACATTTCCTCTTTATTCTTTGCATAAAAACGCCTCTTCATTTATGTACCTGGATATTTGGCAAAATCATTTGGAAGCTCAGATTTTGTTCTACCCTCTTGGTACTGTCAGCTCTTCTCGGTAGTATAGGCAGTGAAGCCTTATGGTATATCAGGGGTCCTTGGCTCAGTGCAGTGAGGTTGGTTGTAGGGGTAGATCAGGAAATGCGGGTGATGCCCCCGGAGGTGCCAGTGGTCTCCCCAGCTGGACAAGTACGTTTTGTATGAGTCATCCTTATATTTCTGAAAGGAATGGTATCATGTGGCCTCTGCTGATTATTTCTTGATGAGATTGGTTTGTGTTTCCTTATACATGTCAAGACTTGGGAATTAATTTTTGAGACATAGATGTACCAAAATTTTATCTGTTTCCCTCTGGTGGGCATTTGGGTTGTTTTTGTTTGTTTTGTTTTGGAGAGCCATTAAAATAATATGTATACTTACACACAAGTGAACCTAGAGTATATCTTTGCAAACTTGCATAAGTATATTGACTGGATGAATTTCTAGCAGTGGAATTATTGAGTGAAAATGGTGTGCATTTAAATTTCTACTAGATACTGTCAAACGAGCCTTCTAAAAACTTGCATCAGTGTATACTCTTTGCCAGTATCTTGAGAGTACACATTTCCCACCACGTCACCAGCATTAGGCATTATTAGTCTAATAGGTTGAAATCATCTTATTTAGATTTGAATTTCTGATTGGCGTGGAGGTTCTTTTATATGTTTATGGTGACTTGTGTCTCTTTTTATGTGACTTTCATATAAGTTACCCATCTTTCCATTGTGTTTTTTTTTAATTGAGATATAATTGACGTATAATAGTTTCAGGTATGCAACATAATGATTCTGTATTTGTATATATTGCAAAATGATCACAATTAGTCTGGTTAATATCTGTTACCACACATAGTTATGACATTTGTTTCCTTGTGATGAGAACTTCTAAGATCTACTCTCTCAGCAACTTTTAAATATGCAGCACAGGCTTATTAACTGTAGTCACCATGCTGTGTATAACATCCCCATGAGCCATTGTGCTGTTAATGCTTTTCATATTTTTAGGAACCCTTTGTAGAATAAGGAAATTAAAATTAGACTTTGGTTGTATGTACTACACATATATTTTCTTAGTTCTTTTTTTTTTTTCTTTTTGGCTACGCCGAGTGGCTTATGGGATCTCAGTTCCCCGACCAGGGATTGAACCTGGGCAATGGCGCTCTCGGTTCTTTTTTTTTTTTTTTTAAACTTTGTTCATTGTATTTTTATAGAAGTTTTAATTTTTTATGTAATCAAATTTATAAAGCTTTTCTGTGTGGACATTGGGTTATATCATACGTAAATTGGCTGCCCTCAACCTAAGGTTGTAAAAAAATTCAGTCATATTTTCCTTAGTCCATTCATAGTTTCATTTATTCTTTTGAGTGAGATGTTGGGGTACAGGACCTCCCCCCCGCCTCCCCCCAAAAAGAGCTAACTAAATAGTTGTCCCATTACCATTTGGTGAATAATGGGAATGGGAGTTTTCAATTTAAAATTACCCAAGACATGTTTTCCTTTACTGTCAAACCAACTCAGTTTCCTGAAATGTGGTTTTTTTTACAGAACAGACAAAACAGTCATTGGATGTAGCGGTTTTCATGGAGACTGTCTTACCCTGACAAAGATTATTGAAGCAAGACTAAAGGTAGATGCTTTTGTATATGTCTACACTATTGAAAGCTAATAACAGTTCTTTAGATTCTTTTAAGCGTACATCATGACTTGCTCAGAATAGCTGGAGAAGAACTAGTTTAGCAGGTGAAACTATAACCTATCCTGGAAATGAAATGATACTGTTACTGCAGCATCATCAAAGTAGCGTAATGTGAAACTACAGCAAGTCCCTTTTGTTAAAATACATGTACAGTATGAAGTAAAGGATTATCTACCTTTTTTGAGGCAGACTGGGAGGGGTTTCTTCTGAAGATACTCTTCCCTCAGAAATGAAACAAATCTGTTTCTGCAGAGGAGGCAAGCTTTTAGACCGAAGCTTGGTCTGGAGTACCGTCAGCTGACGTGCTCTCTTCATAGCACTGCACTGTTGGCAGGAGCAGGGGAAGAAGGAACAAACCAGCCGTTGGCGCTGGAGGCACGACCCACGCCATTATCATCACCTACCCACGCCATTGTCACCTGCCCCTCAATAGGCTTTCGTTGGTCGCTAGCTGAGGAAGGAGATTCGACACAAGGTGGATGAGGGTGGAGGAGACGAAGAAAAGGGTGGTATTCGGAAGAAGTAAGAGAACGAGACAGACTAACCTGTTTTACAGTTTTTAAAGGGCTGACACTGCCTGCATGTCTTCCGTGGGAGCTGGGGAGGCATAGAAAACAAAGGAATGCTGACTTGATGAAAGCAGAGGCCCGTCTGGATTTTCATTATCGCCCGTGTGCATTAGCAGTGTTTGCTGCAAATAGTTTCAGGGAGAATAGGATAGGTGTAATTTGGACTGTACTAAAATGGATTTTATCTGTAATAATAACCAGTAACTACTCTCTTAGTTGGTAACAGTATAGGGTTAGAGTAGGATTCTCAATCACCATGTGTCAATATTCAGAAATGTAGCTCTGTTTCTTAATCAGTTATAGCTTGCTGACATTTTTTAAACTGCTGATATTTACAGTGTCAATATTATATGCTGTTAATTTTCTTATTTAATTTTGTAGGCTATGTGTCATAATTTTTAATTTAGTAGTTGGTAAGTCCAGCTGGTACATGAAAAAGTTAGTCGGGTTGGTCGCGTTCTGTTTTGCCTATTTGTGAATAACCCTTAAGATTATGAGTGATGTCACTGGAGTATGTAATGAATTTGTTTAACTGATACTTGCTTTCTGAATGTGTAGAAGTGATTTCATTCAGCATTTATCAATTGTTAACATTTATTTAAAACCTATTTATATTGAAAGCTTTAGTGACTTATATTTATTGATGTATTTGTATGATTCCTAATGCATATTTTATAAATGGCATTGAGAGGACAAAAATAAACATTGACATGGAGAGTAATGTTTTGTTAATAAAATAAGCAACAGTGAGTTCAACTCAATGTACAGTCCTTGAAATTTTTCTTTCATATATTATTGTGTAGATGGTGAGGTGAATAAATGTTGGTGCTTGGTTTTGAAATGAAATGAAATCAAGAATTTTCTTTATAACCGTGGAAAAAAATGTTTCTATACACCGATTTATCCAAGTAGCTCATTTCTCATCTTTCTTCAGTATTTGTCATTGTTTGATTTTATAGTACTTCTTAGGTTTCTCTTTAGAGATGTTTGCTATGTAGCTGACAAATTGCTGAACTTAAATTTATTTTATTGGATAATTTGGGATTCCCAAGGATGTAGTAAATCTAAGATTGGAAATCACTGTATAAGATGCTATTTTGGATACTTCTGTTCTCCGTGGTAGATGCTCTAAGGATCAAGACCACTGTACTGTATTCACACACAGTTGGGGTGCTGCCCTCATATCTCACAGGTATCTACTCTGCAAAGAGAGGGACTTATATCTGAGTCTGATCAGGAGTTAGCATAGCAAATATCTTCAACTTTATGAGCCATTTGGTTTCTGTGGCAACTGTTCAACTCCGCCCTTGTGCAAAAGCAGACATAGACAATATGTAATGAATGAACGAGACTGTGTTCCAATAAAACTTTATAGAAACAAGTGGTGGGCTGGATTTGGCCCATGGACTTTCCTGACCACTGTCTGTTTGCAGAGTGGAGAGCTGGATTTGGAACACCCTCTCCAGGTCGCCTCATATGCTCTGTTTGTGTATATTTGCTCTGGAGTTAGCAGTGCCTGGGATGAGGATGGCGTGGAAAGTAGTCTTTAAACCAAAGAGCTGAGGGCAAACTTAGCATTCTTTCCCATAGAAGTGTTTGTAGCCCCCAAAAATGATAGGACATAATAAAGTATTATTTTATTTTAGTAGTATTGTGTTGTTTAATCATGAAAGAAACAGGCATCCTTTCCCACTTCACCAAGATAGGCTTTCATTCTTTTCAATTTACTGTTCATTGTTCTAGTTTTTAATATATTCTGCCCCTACATGCCTGTTATTTTTGTTAATAATTGCAGATGTATAAACATTCCAATAATAAGACCATGACGACAGGGGCGATTGCTGCAATGCTGTCTACGATCCTGTATTCTAGGCGCTTTTTTCCCTACTATGTGTACAACATCATCGGGGGACTCGATGAAGAAGGTAGGATGTTTTCTTTCTGGATGATGAATGGGGTGGCATGTCTTAGATGTGTGTGTTTCCAACCAGAGTTGAAAAGAACCAGATACCCTCTTCCCAGCAACTTCATTTTCTCATAATTAAAGCAGTGAAGAAACTGAAGCTAAAAGGGAAATAAATGATTATCCAGAGACACACAGCAAGTGGTGTATTAAGTGAATGTTGGGCAGTCAGTTGTTTTACTATTTTCTCAAGATCTTGCATGAATTTGATAGTATATTTAGCATTTTAATCTTACAGAAAGAAACCTGACTTGGAGAAGCTTGACCTAAGTATGATTCTAAGTAAGACAAACAATACTTGACTTCAAAAGGTTTTTTTGAAAGTAATGTGTTAAAGAAGTGCATTTCCACCAGTGTTTTTGGATCATTTTTAAAATCCCTCTTTGATTTTCTGTCAGAGTCGTACCAGGAGGGCCAGGGAAAATCAGCGTTGTTGCTTGACATTTCCATGCTGTTTTTGATCCAAAGCATGGATCAAAGGGCAGCAGTGTTTTTCACCAGGTCTGATTTGAATTGACTTTTAGTTGCTTCCAGAAATCAAATACAATCTCCCAGGACAGATCTGTGCTGCCTTTTAGAGTAGTCCATTGTAAAAAGAAGTTACAGAAATGTCTTGGGTATCATTGAAACGAGTCTGCCTTTCTGAGAGGGAAGGTTTCTGGATAGGATGGAGTCAGGTTCTTCTCATCTCCTCTCTAGTTTTTCCTGCTGTCCGTTTCTGTTCCGTAGGTTTTTTCTTTGTTCTCCCTCCCTCTCTCTCTCTCCCTCCCTCTCTCTCTCTCCCTCCCTCTCTCTCTCTCTCTCGCCTCTGCCCCTGTATGTGACCTCTGGGAGCATTCTCATCATTTTACCTACCATGGTTTATATGAGGACAAATTAGGTTGACACAGTTTTTTCAGGCTTTCAAACTTGCTTGAAAACTAAGAGAAAATATAAAGCACAGAAATGGTACATAGAAATTAATTACACTTAACCTGGGTAATTAAATTCTAGCCACAGGTTAGCTTGCCTAAGCCAGCATGCTGGGCACTTCTGGTGCCTTTTTTGACTTCAGTTATGTCTGCCTTGAATGTCAGGTCAATAAGTTCAGATTTTAGCAATATTAGTAACAGCTGCCGTTGAATCTCAGCAGCCGGACAATGTCCTTTGAGTCTTCCTGAGCATCAGGCTGATGGGAGAAAGCTCATGTGTGCTGAACGGCAGAGCTAAGGTTTGGATCTGTTTGACTTCAGAGCCCTGTGCTTTGATTTCCACGTGATTACACTCTTGCTTGTTTTGGTGGTATTCTCAGGCATTTCTAACCTTTTTTTTCCCCCCTCTAATCTTGTCTGGTTTGATTTGATTTTTATTCTTTAGAGGAATTTATGTGTGTAGTAAAGCCGTCCTTTGCCTTCTTTTTCTGTTTCCCAGGACAGTCTCCAGCTCTTTCACCCGTGCTTTCCTCTTGCTTGGTTTATTTCCTTGTTTGGTGGTGTGCATCTCTAGAGAAATTTCTGAAGAAAGGAATCAGGAGACCTTTTTGAGTCTTTTCTGTATCCTAGTGTTGTGAGAGGTTACAGCGAGGCTCCTCGTCCAGAGTCTTTTCTCATTTCCTTTGTCTCCTCTGCCTTCTTCTTGCCTCTCCTCCTCCTCTCCCAGCCCTGCCTTCTCCACAGCCACCTGGGCTGTGATCCCATAGGTCCTCATTTTTTCCCCGGCATGTTGTCCACCTGTTTATTTTTTTGTTCTGCTCTGAAGATTTCCTCAACTTCAGTGCCTCATTCTTTACTGAGCTTTCTATTTTTGCCATCATTAATTTCCAAGAGCTTTTTCTTATTTGTTAGCTCCTTTATTTTTATTTTAAGTATCCTGTTACTGCTAGATTTTTTTTTGTACTTCCTTTGAAGTTTTCCTGTGTTCTCTACGTTTTATCCAATTGCTTTTTTTTAATGCATAATTTGATAAGTTTGGAATATGTATACACCCACTGAGACAATTTATTCCTTTTTTAAAAAATTATTTATTTGTTTTTACTTTTGGCTGTGTTGGGTCTTCGTTGCTGCACGCAGGCTTTCTCTAGTTGCGGCGAGCGGGGGCTACTCTTCATCGCAGTGCGCGGGCTTCTCATCGTCGGGGCTTCTCTTGTTGCAGAGCACAGGCTCTAGGTGCACAGGCTTCAGTAGCTGTAGCACTCGGGCTCAGTAGTTGTGGCTCGCGGGCTCTAGAGCGCAGGCTCAGTAGTTGTGGCGCATGGGCTTAGTTGCTCCACGGCATGTGGGAAGAGATCTTCCCGGGCCAGGGATTGAACCCCTGTCCCCTTCATTAGCAGGCAGATTCTTAACTACTGCACCATCAGGGAATCCCTCAGATTGCTTTCTTCATCTTGTTTATTTTTGGCTGCTGCCTTCTACATTGGAGGCTTCCTTCAAATTTCTTTTGAATTTTGGCCGTCCATTTGTACTGAAGAATGATAATCAAAATCTGGTCATAAAGGTCTGCACTGAAGGAGCACATCAGCTCTCCATTTAACACTTCTGTTTTTGTACCTGCCTTTTACCTTGTCCATGCTTAAGCCTGGTGCCTCCAAGTCCAGAGCCTCTGCTGAAGTTTTGAGATTTTTTTTTTTTTTTTGGCTGTGTTGGGTCTTCGTTGTTGTGCGCAGGCTTTCTCTAGTTGCGGCGAGCGGGGGCTACTCTTTGTTGCAGTGTGCAGGCTTCTCATTGCGGTGTCTTCTCTTGTGGCAGAGCATGGGCTCTAGGTGCGCGGGCTTCAGTAGCTGTGGCTCGTGGGCTCTAGAGCGCAGGCTCAGTAGTTGTGGCGCATGGGCTTAGTTGCTCCACGGCATGTGGGATCTTCCCGGACCAGGGCTTGAACCCGTGTCCCCTGCATTGGCAGGCGGATTCTTAACCACTGAGCCACCAGGGAAGTCCCTGTTTTGAGATTTTATTTCCTGTCTTTTGTGTTGGTGGAAGTGGGGCTCTGTTCCTGTGGAGACCCTCAGGACACTGGGTCAACAGCTGACTTCAGGACACAGTCAACAGCTATCTACTTTGACCTCTGTGCTCTTACCTCGCCAGTTGCAATCATACCCTCTTTTAAAAAATTTTCCCCAAGTTAATGAGGGCTTTAGTTTTTCTGTAATGAAGACAATAATGCTTATAGAAGTCAAATAGTACTGGGAGATACAAAGATAAAAGTAGTAATCCCCCAAAGCCTGTCCCTAGAGATAATTACTATTCAACTTCCAGCGAACATGCTTTTAGATATATTGGTATGCATACGTGTACACTACATAAGTAGGATGTAGTTTATACGTTTTTCTGGGACTCTACAGTGGCTGTATTATCGCTGAGGTAGTTTTATGCTGGTTCATGAAGACATGCGTAATGATTTCAAGGCTGACATACGGGATGGAGCTGCACCGTAGTTTCCCCACCAGTCCTCTGAGGGTCATGTAGGTTGTTTCCAGTTTTCTTAATATAAACAATATGACAACTCTTGTACATACAATTTTGTGTACTTCTCCGACCCTGCTTATCTCCCTGGAAAAAATTCCTAGAAGTCGAGCTTCCGGGTCAGAGAATATCTATATGTTTTGCATTCTGCTGGCACCATGGGCTTGCCCTTCAGAAAGAGTTCTCCTGCACTCTACCAGCAGCGGTGTGAGTACCTTCTTTTATTTTGGGTTTTTTTGGTTCTGTTTTTGCATCCTAACCAGTATCAGAATTTTAACACATTCTGTGTCTTTGCCTAGTAAATACTTTGTTGTTTTAATTTATATGTATTTTTTGTTTATAGAGGTTGGGTGTCTTCGTGTTTATTGCCCTTTTCATTTCTTCTTTGGAGACTGACCCATGTGTTAATCTTTGCTCATTCCCTTATTCGCGGGTTAGTCTTTTTCTTACTGATTTATAAGAACAACTGTGTTAACCCTTTGTAATGTATGTGGTAGATACCGTGCAAGAGTGTTCTTGGTCTCTGCCCTTTTGGGATGTGTCTTTAGCTACACACAAGTTCCTGAGTTTCATACAAATCTGTCAATCTTTTCTTTATGGTATTGAGTGTCTTAACTTTGTTAGAAACGCCTTCCCCACCAAAGGCTTACCTGTGTTTTTTTCTAGGACTTGTCTGGTTTTATTTTATTTTTTACTTTGAAATCATCGCACTTTTTAGGAATTATTTTGATGAGGAAAATCACTTTATACCTACAGTCAAGACAGCCTTCTGCACTCATGTTACAGATGTCTCTTGCTTTTTCTAAGGGAGTCTTTGAAGCTGTGGTCTTGGGTACATTCCACTCTTTCGTTTTCCTCAAAGCTGTTGTGTGTGGTTCTCTGAGATTGGTTTGCCCTTCGGTAAATCTTTTGAGCCTCATTTTACTTGTGGCCTGTTGGCCTCATGAGCGATACGGTTGTTCTTTCGGCTTTATACCTCAGAGCGCTTCTTTATGTGTTGAAGTTAGTGGCCTTGCTCGCTGTGACCTTGTTTCTTGTTCTAAGCTTGCTCCCACCAGAGCACTTCTCCAGGTTCTTTCAGGTGCTGCCTCCTCAGCCGGGTTAGGGTTACGGTTATATCTCCGTAATTCTGCTGTGGGAAAAATACACACAGCTAACATTGGCAGTTGTCCATGGTAGGAAGAAGATTGTCCTTATCTCGCATCTCCCAGGGTAACTACTGGAGTGTTTCAGTTGTGGCATAATGTGTTTTAAAAATCAGTTGTGTCACTTTTAAGTCATACCTTATAAATGATCCGTGATTTCTCACACTCAGAACAGAGTTGTTTTTAAAAGGCCTTTTTAAAAATTAGTGACATGTATTCTTTGTAATAACTCAATACCAAAGCATATAAAGTGATTCGCTTCTTTTCTTGTCTGTAATCCCACAAAGATGGATAACTACAGTTTACTTATTAATCTTTCCATACGTTTTTGTGTGTATATATAAATGTGTGTACAGTTTACTTAAGGCCTTTAAACAAAAATAGGACTGTACTCTGCATACCACAGAGCTCTTTATTTTACATTGTCCTACGGATGTGTCCCACAGACCTGTCTTCCTCTTCGTAGTCTGCACATTGCTGTCTTGACATATCATTTTCTGCTAATGGATTTGGTTGCTTGTAAGTTTTTGCTCTGTAAGAGATACAGAAATGATCTTGTACATATTGCTTTGTGTGTTTATGTAAGCATTACTTGTAGGTAAATCTTAATTCTGTAAGTGAAATTACTACTGGGTCATAGGGTACGTACTTTTTCTCTCTACTCTTCACTGCGGTGCACGGGCTTCTCATTGCGGTGGCGTCTCTTGTTGCGGAGCACGGCCTCTAGGTGCGCGGGCTTCAGTAGTTGTGGCGCACGGGCTTAGTTGCTCCGCGGCATGTGGGATCTTCCCGGAGCAGGGATTGAACCCGTGTCGCCTGCATTGGCAGGCGGATTCTTAACCATTGCGCCAGGGAATTCCAGGGAAGTCCCTGAAATTTCTTCTTAATTAAATTGATGTTTTTATGGTGCTGATGCTAAAGAGTGTGCTTACTGTTAGTTTAAAAATACACAGTGAGTTTCCATGCTTCTCCCATGCAGCACCAGGAAGACCTGACACTTGTGTCTGTACTGCAACTACACCAGTTAGCTTTTTACGAATGTTGTGAGGAGTTTGGTGCAGAACTTAGAGCAGGACCTGTGATTGTTAACTAGTGAACCTGTGAGACCACATACATAGTGGGAGCCACGGCGTGGTATTCGGTGATGGTGGCTTGAAGAGAGCATGAAGCCCCTGGTGGCAAACGCCATAGCGGACAGGAGTGGGCAGGTGGGCCTCCGATTGCGTTCTGAGGGGAGGGGAGGAGCAGACTGCACTTCTTCTGAAATTTTAGCCAAGTTGATAGTCCATTTTGTATCACATTTTGATTAGATTTATTTTTACCACGATTTGGGAATGTGGTCAAGATGCATCCTTACGGAGACTGTTTTCTTCTTTAAGGGAAGGGAGCTGTGTACAGCTTTGATCCGGTGGGGTCCTACCAGAGAGACTCCTTCAAGGCTGGAGGCTCAGCCAGTGCCATGCTGCAGCCCCTGCTTGACAACCAGGTAATAAGACTGCGTCCAGGGGTGGTGGCATTAACACGAAGTGCCTTCCTCTGCATTCTCTTCATTAGCTTAGGGGTCAACGCAGAAGTCAACGCTTTCTTGTGATTCACTGCTGAGCTTGCTTGGCTGATGTGCCCCACCCAACCTTCTTGTCTCTGTTCTACTGGTTCTCCTGCCGCCACTCATTTCCATGGCTCCAGCTTCATCCCTGTTTTCATGACTTCGAAGGTGCTTCTGTCTACAATGGTTGGTCCATGTTTTTGGTTCTCCTCTTGCCATTTTTACGTGAAATCATGAAAATGCATTTCTCCCCCAATCTCACCATTTCTGTGTCACCTCATTTTGTATTCTAATTTCCAAGTATATCTTTAATTTGCCCCCTTTTCTGTTAGTGCTGGCTACATTCAGGCTTGCATGGCATCTTGCCTGGATCATTGTGTTTATTTCCTAACATCCTTTTTGCCTCCAAGCTTACTTCCCTATTTCATCCTCCTTGCTTATCTAAAATGTGTTATGTAATATGTAGTTACTTCTGCTTATTGCTTATCTGCCTCATCTCCTGTCACTCCGTATTCCACTCAGATCCTTGAAATGATGTGCCTTCCCATCTCCATCCCTTTGGAGATACCACCGCCTCCGTCTGGAACATTACTCCATCCTTTAACTCGTTTATCCTTTAGCACTCCTCTACTCAGATGTATTTTCTGCTGAAGCTTTCTTTTCTTCTCCCGGGAGATTCAGTTATGAGAGCTTGGGGCTCTCCTGGCTCTATTTTCTTCTTAGTTTCAGCACATTCTGTAACGATAGTTTGCTTACATATGTTCACCCCTCTACTGTATGCTTCTCAAGAGCAGTGGCTTTGTCTCAGTGGATATTTGTCAGGTGTTAGGTATGTGTAATTCAGCCAGGTCTGGAAATATTTCAGTTGAGGGACATTTGAAGTTTGTGTGATGTGTTCATTTTGAACCCTGAGACATGTGAAAGCCTTGGGGGAGACTGGACTGCCTTTGTATGGTCGCATGATGCCTCATCCAAGTTTTCTATCCCACCAGGTTGGTTTTAAGAACATGCAGAATGTGGAGCATGTCCCACTGTCCTTGGACAGAGCCATGCGGCTCGTGAAAGACGTCTTCATTTCTGCCGCTGAGAGGGACGTGTACACTGGGGACGCACTCAGGATCTGCATCGTGACCAAGGAGGGCATCAAGGAGGAGACTGTGCCCCTGCGGAAGGACTGAGTTCTGTGCCGTTGTCCTTGATCAGTTCAGAACTGGTTAAGTTTGTACCTGGGGACTGTTGGACCGATCTGTTTTATTAAAGAATAAAACCCCAAGCACTTATTTTGTTATGACTTGTTTTCTTCCAGGACAGAACTAGGAAGTAGAATTTCTTTTTCCTTCCATTTTCTTCATTCTTCCTGTATTTTTCTGTCCTCCAGAGCTGTTTTGTATTTTAAGGATACAAAATCTTTTAGCTTTCATCTATCTGGAAAAGTTCACTGTTTTGATCAGCTTATCGTCTTGCAGTAGTCAGCCCATCTCATGAAGAGAGTGTTTGTTTGGAATTTATTTAGCCCACCCAGCTTGCCTTGAAGAGCAGATTACCTTTAAACCATCTCAATTTTATTAAGACATTAATGGATGTAAATACAATATGTTAAAATTTATCATCCCTGGGATTGTTAAACAGTCTGGAATGGCTGTTTTGGAGGAAAATCTTTAAATCAACCAGAATAGAAGAAAATTGTAAAAGCAGATAGCCCTGTAAACGGGCTTTAGCCAGAAATCTGGAATAATTTTTATAAACACTTTGGGAATGTTAAAATTGATACCTAAATTTTGATAGAGTTTTTGTTTTGTTCAAAATGCGATGGAGTCAACATTGGATTTGGAGTAATTTTCTTGATGTCGAACAAGTCAAATTTTGTGCTACGTAGGGGTGTGATTTGCCTCACGGCCAATTTTACTGTTGGCCTTCCATGAAGAATTTAAATGATCAAAACCCCGTAGAGGATACATATTTTAAAATTTGCTCGAGAAGTATTTGTTGAATACTCTCTCACGGGCACCAAGGATGCAATGGTGACATCTCATTCGTTTCTCTTACAGCATCACAACTGGAAACTAGACTATCGCACTCAAAGTACACATTTGTCTTTATTATACCAGTTATCCAGAGACAGACACAGAATCAGTAGGATACAGCCGGAGATTACTGGTCACTGGCTCACACGGTTATGGAGGCTGAGGAGTCCCGTTCCCTGTGGCCTGCAGCCTTGAGACCCGGGAGAGGTGGGGGGTATGGGTTCCAGTTAGAGTCTGAAGGCCTGAGACCCGGAGAGCCGACGGGGTGAGGTCCTGTCCCCAAGGACGAGGGACGACGGCAGTCCCAGCGCAACAGGGAGGGAGAACAATTGGATGATGCCCACCCAAACTGGGGAGGGCAACAACCTCCTTACTCGGTCCAGTTCAAATGCTGATCTCACCCAGCAACCCTCACAGACACCTAGAAATAATGTTTAGCCAAATAGCTCGGTACCCTGTCATCCAGTCAATTTGACATTAAATTAACTGTTATATAAGCTACAGGTGTATTTTACTTTTTGTTTCAAAGGATTTTCTGTTGATTTGGGATTCAGTTTTTCACTGCTTAAAATTATATATATTGTGCATATATATATGTTTCCATAAGGGCCTCACCTCCCAAGGTTTCTAGGACCATTTTTCCCCCCACCCTCAGGTACAAATTATTTTAGCATAATATTCCTCTAGACCGTGAACGTGGTCTCATTTGAAGGTCTTGTCCAGAATGTGCTAGATATGGACCCTTCTGGAGCTCCCTCTGACTCCAGTTTGAGTGGCTTTTATAGGTCATTCAATCTCAAGTGCTCACCTTAAAAAGGCAGCCTTTTAGCACTTAGATAGATTGGAGGTGCCAGCCTTTAAGGTCCTGATTAGAAAGCTGCCATTATGTTGTGACTTTGCTTTATAGATGAGCTACATTCCCGCCTGTAGCACAGAATTGAAAGAATCTGATAATATTAGAAATTGTTGGGGGAAAGGAGCATTTACTCTTTGGAGGTATTAGCCATGGCTTTGGTTTACACACACTGAATTGGAATGCTGTGTAGATGTTTGTTTTTTCTTTAATTATCAGAGAAGAAATGCTTTTTTGCAGTCTGCTCGACAGGGCTGCCCAATGGGGTAGCCCCGGCTCAGAGCTGAGCCTGTGACGGGCAGGGGCTACTCTTGTGCCTCTGAGTTTCACATGCAGCCACATTGCCCGCTCTAATTGCAAAGACAAATCAGGCTGTGAGACAGTGACTCTGCAAGCCTACTTGAGAGGAACATGAACCACTTAGTAGGAAAATGGTCTTTATTACTAAAATGTCTCAATGATTACCCTGATGGGTTTTCCCCCTGCTTTTCTGTACCTGTTAACCTAGGAGAGCCCTTCAGTAACGTCTTCTGACTCCAGGGTCTACCATTCCCTCTGTTTGTGACTTTCAAGGTGTGACTAGTGGGTCCCCTATATCAGAATTATGTAGAGCGCTTGTTAAAAATGAATTTCTGGGGCTTCCCTGGTGGCGCAGTGGTTGAGAATCTGCCTGCCAATGCAGGGGACACGGGTTCGAGCCCTGGTCTGGGAAGATCCCACGTGCCGCGGAGCAGCTGGGCCCGTGAGCCACAACTACTGAGCCTGCGCATCTGGAGCCTATGCTCCGCAACAAGAGAGGCCGCGATAGTGAGAGGCCCGCGCACCGCGATGAAGAGTGGCCCCCGCTTGCCACAACTAGAGAAAACCCTCGCACAGAAACGAAGACCCAACACAGCCAAAAGTGAATAAATAAATTTTTAAAAATAAATAACAAATGTTCAAGTACAATTGGTGTCTTAAAAAAAAAAAAAAGAATTCCTGGCCCACCCCAGACATATTGTCCTGGTTTCTGGACTAGGCCATGAAAACTTGCATTAGGAAACAAATACCCAATGTGAAAACTCCCGTAACAACTCTTCAGGCAGGCCCAATCGGAGGAACAACCCTTAGGAGACATACAACGAAGGACTGATTACAGGTTTGACCTCGTGCCGTTACGAGGGGCCGGTTAGATGTGCGTGTGCTTGGTGCCGGGGCCCAGGGCACCGCGCAGCCTAGGCTGGTGGGAAGGGACAGTGGGTGTGAAGGGAACACACGGCCAGTCTGGAAACTATGAACTGGGGCGTGAGGACATTCTCAGCAGCCCCACTACCTTCAGAGATGGCTACAAGGGGCTGGGCTAAACACTCACCCGGCACAGCAGCCGGGAGAAGCTAGAGGGAGGCCGGCGGGAGCTGAAGGCACCACCACGCCCACCAGATGGGCACAAAAGGAAGACGGGTGCTGCCTCATCTCACCGGCCAGCCCGCTTCCTGAGTCGGCAGCAGCAGGCCACACCTAAACGTGGGAAGGACATTCAGGTTCCCACCCCACAGAGGAGGAGGCAACTATGTCCATGGGCGATTTGGACCGCGGGCAGCCCGAAGGCTTGGAGAGCTGGGGTACAAGAACCTCCTGCTACCGTCTGCCAGAGGGTATGAGAGAGTTGTCTGTTAACATCCGGGGCCGGGTTACTCTCTTGGACGGGGAGGGGCTCACGGTGTGCCTGTAGTGACTCTGGGCACGTCCAGCCGAGGAAGAGGCCCTGACCACCACAGCCACCATCACCCTCTCTGAGCAGGTGCCCAGCGTCTCTGTCCTGAAGTCATCTGCTCTCCTCTCTCCTCTAGCATGAGATTAGCTGCCCATGTGGCTCTCCCTGGTCTGAGTGCCTCCTTGGAGTGTGTAATCATCTTTGAAAAATGTTTTTTCTGTAATAGGAAAATCTTTTCCAAAAACAGCCTGGGAAAACAACAAGCAACAAAAACCCAACATGGGGTATGAACTGATATCCACAGGGCTGACTTAGAAAGTATAGGTGACCAGGAGTGTGGTCTCACACACTGTCCTCAAGCAGACCCACAACCTGTGCCTCTTCTGCAGTGAGATGCTGCTGGAAGGGCCCTGCCGGAAGCTGTGGGTTTGGAGGAGGAGTTGGCTGCGGTCCAGGGAGGCCATCGGACCCTCATTCTTAATGGAAGTCAGATCTGTGGGCCACTCTCCCTGAGGCCACTTGATGGCAGTGTTGTCTCATCTGGCTGGCCATCCTGCATCTGGGGACCTGGTGTTCGGTAAGGAAGCATGTTGCTGGCCCAAGTTCTCCCAGCGCAGACTGCTGAGCTCCTGTGAGAGCCCTGAGCCTGGTGGTAAATCCTGTTTGGTAACCTGGAAGGAGGGTTGCCTTGCTATGTGCTAAATCCCCCTCACCCTCATATCAAAGTGGAAAGGACAGGAGATGAATGCAGAAAAATTGGTAGTAATCGATACTGGCAGAGATAAACCGAAAAGTTGGGAGGTAATTATCTATACTGGAGGTCCTGTGTATGTGTATGGGTGGGAGGGGAGAGAGGGAGAAAGAGAAAGGAGGGGAGAAAACATCAGAACACAGAATTTCTTTGGAAATGGGGAAATTTACGGGGTTTGCTCAGGTAGCTGACTGGTGGTAGAACTGAAATTAAGACTCAGTATTCGTTTTATGCTACTGGGCTCTCTCTCTGGGGTTTCTTTGTTTTCTGCTACCAGTAAATCCTTTTACTTCTTGTACTTCAGTATGTTCCTTTCAAATGAACTGTGATGTTATGATGCTCTAAGGACCCAAGGCTACAAATGCCACTGAGATTCGTGGGTGAAGATTTTGTGTAGGCGCTCATGGTAGAAAATATCCACAAAGTCATGAGCACGATCTCCATTTAATGAAGTTCTAAATCCCAGTGAGTGGGCTGCTTACTTCAAGTAGTAACTACACCCCCAAGAAAATGCAAGAAAAGACTTGCTTTTCTTGCATTTAACTTAATGCCTTTTGATTTAATAGGAGTTGGCCTCTACTGATTTCCTGTGCCACTGGCAAGGGAGACATGTGTTTTCCTTATATATCACAGGTAATTTTGCCTTTCTTCTCTTTTGCTCAGAAGAGAAATCTGGTAACCCCGAGGCTGACCTGCCCTAACTGGAAAAAGTTCAAAAAGGAAAAAGGAAAGCTTGCCATTATAATGACCACATTTTCTAAGCCAAAGTTTGAAACATGCTGTAATATACGGTCTGACCAAACATTTCAATTCAAGGCTGTCTTTCAAATATTAACACTTGTAATAGACCTGTTAAGAGTACCTATTTAGTTTTGTTTTTCTTTCCTAACATTTATTTTTAGCTATTTCAAAACCTGCACCTGGATTCTGTTTTCTTCCCGTTCTGATAATCTCATCAACTTTTTGAATTGACTGTTGAGAACCATGAGGCTGGCCTAGAGGCCGAAGACACGGCTGGTCCGTTTGTGGCGATGTTGCTGGTTTTCCTCTTCACTTAAGATGCTAAGAACGTCCACCTACAAACCTGAAATGTTGGCTAGCATCTCAGGAGGTCATCTCGGACTGTACAAACTCTGTTATCACTGCTTCCTGGGAGGGGTGCTGTGTACGAATCTCTGGAAGCTTGTAGGCTTGGGGAAGGCCTCCAGGAGAACTGCCAACCATCCTGCCCCTGGACTCTGAGGCTCTGAAAGCCTTAAATGTCATAGAACACTCCCCGTTTGTAGGATCCTTGTGAAACTTCTCAGAGGGAAGGGGAAGGTGTGAACAGGGAGAAAGACACAGGGTCAGGGACAGGAGGCCCTGGGTAATGTCAGAGAGCCAGGGTGGTTGGTCATATTCCTTTCTGCAGGCTCTGAAAAGAGTATGAACCATGTGAGCTGGGACTTGAGAACAAAGAAAAGCCAGGGGTTTGAGGATCTTGGGGATGAGTTTGCAAGGCTCATTTGTTCCCCGAAATACCAGCTGAGCACCATCTCCGTGCCAGGCCTGGGGCGCAGCACTGACAGACACCAGTCCTCTGGAGAAGCTCATCTTATGTTGGGGGAAGGGACACAGTCAACACAGAGGAATATAGGTTCTAGAGGGAGCAGAGCAGGAGGGAGGCTGTGCTGGCGACTCTTCCTGAGAAAGAAGCCAAGCGCTTAGTGTTGTGCCTCAGAGGGAGGCTGGGATCCGAACGCGAAGGTCATGTGTTGAAGCCTCAGCTTCTTCCTGTACGGCGTTCCTGGTTCCCTTTGAGAAAAGCCCTGGAACTCGGCCCATGTGGGCTGTTGCTGGTGGGGGTCCCGACGTGCAGCACATCTAGGTAAATAAAAACCTCATCCAGACGCTGTTTCTGTTTTAAGTTCCTTATAAACCAACCATTGGGAATGATTGAGCAATTTATGAAATACTGACTTCCTAGGAACTGTGCAGCCCTTAAAAGTAGTGCCCGTGGAGCCCTTGTGGTAACACTGCAGAATATTAGGGCAGAACGTTACATGAAATCCACAGAATGAAACTTGTCTGTGCGCCATGGCCACGGGTAGGCGAAAACATGAATATAATAATGCCGAAGAAAAAACATCCAAATTAATACAGTGGAGTGGCCCAAGACGGGTGGTTTTCCTCATTTTATAGACCCCCATAATGATATTTTGTCATTAAAAAAAAGTTTTAGGTAAAGTTTTGTAAATTCAGAATTCTACATTTAATAACTCCTCTTCCATTTTTGCCAACCTCCTCAAAATATTTTATTTTGAGTGTGGATGCAATCTAGTAATCAACTTAATGAGAAAAATCTAACTGGTAATTTGATTTGAGTTGGTAAAAAATTAGGTTGCTTGACAGAGTATCTCATTTTTAACCAGCCACGTTGACATCAAGAGATATACCAGATCATTTCCTAATTGTTAACTAATAAAAACTATTGTTTTCATGGTGCTATTTTCATAAGCCACAAATATTTTGGGGGTGGGTAGATGGGGCAAGCATGGGGCTAGCGGCAGAGCACGTGCCTGCGGTATTTCAGGAGTGGTAGGCAGTTAGGCAACGGCATGGCCAGACTACTAGTCTTGTTTATCTGTCGAATTATGAAACTGGAACCCTAGCCTTTTTAGAAAGAGGTGCACAAAGTCTCTCGGTTGTCTGGAGAAAATCACAGAGAATTCTTACTTCCCTCAGTCTTCATGAAGGTGAAAGGAGTTTTAACCTTTAGCAAACATTACAAAATTCTAACAAAGAAAATGATATTGAAGGGTGTAGAGTTTCCCTCAAAAAGACACGCTAATAAATGCTTAGAGGCAATATGTCCCCCACAAAAAAATTAAAGAATAACTCCAGGGAAAATCACCAACGCCTTTTTTATTCCATTGGAACTTTGGAGTAACGTCAAATATCAACACTTCAAAAACAAGGAAAAAAAACACATTTTTTCTTACAGTTTTCACAAATTGGAGGGAAACAATTACTGGTCAAAACTTATCAGGAAGTTTGGTGTAGTTTTGGGGGGCATTTTAACTTCTCTTCTCCCCTTGATAAATTTGTATTGTCCCGTATCCCTCATAATTCTATGAGAAAAATATGTGTGTGATTTTACACTGGAGAAGACTTTAATATGAGATCTTCATTTGCTCAAAATTTACAGCCAGTTTTGAGCCCTCCTGATACTTCAGTGCCTCCTGTTCTGTATCTTCTATTAAATAGAAGAAAGAAATCTTCTATTTGATTCTAAAGCATCTATTTGATGTGAAGAAATCAGATGAAATCCTATAACTTCATCCATAAATATTTCAACCCTCTAAAAGATAATGATATTTTAAAATATAATCACAATTTCATAATCATACTTTAAAAGATTAACTCTAATTTCTCAACGAAATATCCAGTCTATATTCAAATTTTCTCCATTGTCTCACAAATGTCTATTTACTGTCCATTCAAATCTGGAGCCAAATAAATCAATCTCTCTCTTCAATCTTCCTCTCCCTCGCCAATCTCTCTCTCTCTGTATTAATCTCTTTCAATCTCTTGACACTCAAAGGTCAAAGAAGCCAGGTGCTTTGTACTGCAGAGTTTCCCACTTTCTGGATATTGCTGATTATATTCCTGTAGTTTCTGTACTTGTCTTTTCCTATAAATTGGTAGTTAGATTTAGAAGCTTGATCAGATTCAGTTCAATTTTTCATCAACAGAGCAATCTAAGTTTATGTCTTACCATTGCTTAGATCGGCAAATTTGACCTGTTTCTATTAGTCAAACAATAATCCACTGTGATGTGACACATATCTAAGTACCATTGGTTGTTTTAGTTTATGCCGCTATGAGATAAACTTCAGTTTCTAAAAAAGCCACAACATTCTTTCAATCATAGGTTCCAAACTCAGACAGGGCAGGGCTTCAAACTTCCCGCTTGTGCAGGTCAGATGGTCCTTTCCCCCTGCCCTGGGGTGGGGGCACCTGGCCTCTGCTTGAGCATCTCCAGGGATGGGGGCTCGTCCACCCAGCCCATCCCCGGGGCCACGTAGGAAGCTCCCCGACAAGGTCTCAGCTTCTCCTCCAGGGCAGTGCGTTTTCTTCCAAGGTTTTTGGTTTTTTGTTTTTAAACGGGGTTTCTATCATGTTACCCTGCTCTGTGTTAATAATGTAAATAGCGCTTGCTTTCTGAAGTAACACACCTTCCAGACTATCCGGCCCCTAACTGAGGGAGTTCTGCTTGCTCTTGCGAATCCTCTTACAGTTCAGCCCCATATTCAACACTCTATCTCCTATGCCTGCTTGTGGTCAACACCTCTGTTCATATTTTATTCTAGGGATAATAGTTAGAATGCGTTGCTATTAGTTTCATCGTCACCTCTGCCTTTATCTTTATTGTTCCCGGTGGGACTGTTTTTGGGAGAGGGACTCAGGGAACCTACCAGCCGAGTGTCTGTTCCAGCTCAGTTCAGCTCCAGATGGCTCCTCTGGGCACCGGGGCAGAGGGTCTGTGTGACTGGTGCCTCTTCTGGGAGGCCCAGGTTGTCAGGTTCCCTTTTAGAAACTTCAGAGTCAAGCTTTTCGCAGTGACGACTCCTCGTGCGCCAGCTGCCCTGCCCGCTCCCTGCCTGCCGGGCCCAGACCCCTGATGGCCTTAAAGGGAGAGTCAGAGGGTGGGCTGCACAAGCGCAGCTTCTCTCTGAAAGCGCCGAGGGAACAGTTTGTGGGGGCGAGAGGGTGCCTCCCAGAGCTTGGCCTCAAAATAGCCTGGTCGGCTTGAGCTTCCCTTAACAGCCGGCCATGAATCAGTCATCCACAAGCTATGTAAAGCCTTTGTAAACCTATTTATATTTTACGTCTGGGCCACTCTGAAGAAGAATTGAATCCAAACGATGATTCCTGAGCATATTCTCTCTCATTTTCCTTAAAGTAAAGCTGTCTTTAAGTTTCAAGGGTGTCCTCTTGCCTCTATGACCTGGAATTGGGTGGCGTGTGACATGTCACATCCACTTGTGAATGTGCCGTGCGGAGGTCCAGCTGCGTCTATGATACCAATTCATTGTCACTGTCACCTTCAGATGGAATACTGTTGCCCAAGTGACATCAGTTTCTGGGTGGAAACTAAGTGCCTTGCCTTTTGGAGTAGATTCCCTCTCAAGGAATTGTCCAGAAAAGGAGACACTTATTTATCTCAGCTTCCTCCATGACTCCGTTCCAAAATCAGCTTCTATAGGGACAGTACTCCTCGCAAATGTGGCAGATGGTCAGGGCAAGATCACAGCTCTTCTCCTTCCTTTACAGCTGTGACAAATGTATGTGCCAGGAGGTTGAATTAAGGGAAGTTACAGATAGGAAGCAAATTTACGTGGATTTCCACCCAGAAAGAGTCGGAGCTGGGCTCATTCAGCAGCCAAGACAGACTTGGATGCCAAGAGGAAGCCAGGGTGTGCCATGAGCCCCGGGGTGTTTACAAGATGCCAGCTTAGAGGGGGCGTCCAGGGACGATATTTTGGAAAATCTAACATGAATTGGACATTAATGTGAAATAAGGCCCAAGAAGAGGCTCCGCTTTCTCTGTGTTTGCGGGGTGACTGGGCAGCGGTGCAGTGGATGGCTCTGTGCTCGGTCCGCACTGCGCTCTGCCCACCCCCCACCGGCACCGGAGCGGCTCTGCAGACCAACGTGGCGCAGCCGAGCCGCACCAGCGCCCTCAGGTCCTGGCCTGTCTTCCCACCGTCCCTTTCCAGTGCCGACAAACTGCTTGCTGTGGGCCAAAGACACTTGCAGAGTCGGTGGCTGTCGGCCCTGGGGCCCAATTCCCTCACTTCCCAGCCATGCGACCTCAGACATCCTCACCTGTGAAATGTGTGCAACGTTAGGAGGCGCGGATGAAGTGATGCGTGTGAGTGCTCAGCCCGGACCCCGATGCGCAGCAAGTCCTCAGTGAATGGCAGTTATTTTCTTTAAGCCTCAGGCTGTTCCCGTTCTCTGGAGGGCCCACAACCGAACCTCCTTCTATCTGCCTGGAAACTATTTTTTTTTTCTTTTTTTTCTTTTTGGCTGTGTCGGGTCTTCGTTGCTGTTCACGGGCTTTCTCTAGTTGCGGCGAGCAGAGGCTACTCTTCGTTGTGGTGCGTGGGCTTCTCATTGCGGTGGCTTCTCTTGTTGTGGAGCATGGGCTCTAGGCGTGTGGGCTCAGTAGTTGTGGCTCACGGGCTCTAGGCGCACAGGCTCAGTAGCTGTGGTGCATGGGCTCAGTAGTTGTGGCTCGTGGGCTCAGTTTCTCTGCAGCATGTGGGATCTTCCCAGACCAGGGCTCGAACCCATGTCCCCTGCACTGGCAGGCGGATTCTTAACCACTGCGCCACCAGGGAAGCCCTACTTGGAAACTCTTATTTATCCTTCTTCTCCTTCAAGTCCCAGCTCAGGGGTGCCTCTGGGAAGCCGCCCCTGACCCACCTCTGCCTCCTCTTCCTTCCCTGCCTCGTCCCCGCTCCCCTCTCCTCCTGCACAGACGTCCTGAGGAGGGTAACTCCTCACTGCATGGTGACTTCTGGCTGTTACCCTAGAGGGCTCGACATACATGTCTACCATTACTGATGAATAAATATTTGTTAAAATAATTAATTAAACAAACTCAGGGCTTTATTCAATAAAACTTTGGCTGGAAGCTATAAATATCTTTGATTCTTGAAGAATTCATTGTTACTAAATGCAATTTTGTAAGAAAAACCTTCCTGACACAGGATGGGTCAATGGAGGCGGGGTGGAAAAGATAAAAAGAATTCTTGGTGGTAGGAAGTTTGAGGAACCGCTGTGCTAGCTTCTCCTCCCATCCCAGCGGGAGCTTTATCTCCAAATTAAGCATTTGTTTCTGAGCTTAGGAGGCAGCAGCTGCCACTGAAGGTAGGATACAGTGCTTTGCAGCTGACCAGTGCCTTTCCTGGGTCACTTCCCCCTTCTGCCTGGCATGCGTCCCTGTTGGCCTTCTGTGGGCTGGCCTCCAGTCCCTGCACTCCCTAAGGTCCCTTGGGGTTAGTTTGATGCAAACAGTTGGATGGGACCAGCTCCTCTCACCTCCTGCCATTTTGCAGTTAAAACTCTATGCATGCAAAATTTTGTAAATGACCCAGCATGATATGGTGACTATATTTTCAGACCCCAAAACTGAGTTTGTGTTAACCAAAGATTGATTTCAGACTTGTGAACTCTTTTGTATGAGAAGTCTTATAAAGTTACAAATATTAAATCATATTTTATGATGTATTCTTTTTTAAATAAATTTATTTATTTTTTATTTTTGGCTGCGTTGGGTCTTCGTTGCTGCGTGCGGGCTTTCTCTAGTTGTGGCGAGCAGGGGCTACTCTTTGTCGTGGTGCGTGGGCTTCTCATTGCGGTGGCTTCTCTCGTTGCGGAGTACGGGCTCTAGGCGCACGGGCTTCAGTAGTTGTGGCACGTGGGCTTCAGTAGTTGTGGCACGTGGGCTCAGTAGTTGTGGCACGTGGGCTCAGTAGTTGTGGCTCGCAGGCTCTAGAGCACCAGCTCAGTAGTTGTGGTGCACGGGCTCAGTTGCTCCGCGGCATGTGGGATCTTCCCAGACCAGGACTCGAACCCGTGTCCCCTGCATTGGCAGGCAGATTCCTAACCACTGTGTCACCACTGTGCCACCACTGTGCCACCAGGAACCACTGTGCCACCCTGATGTATTATACTATCATTGTACTCTCCTCCCAAGTCTATACTATCTGCACCTTTCTCTCTTTATTCCATCCAGATACAACTGGAGAAGGTCTTTCCTCCTAACAAAGATCAGTTATTTCACAGGAATTTCTGACCCCATTCCTTCTCATTGTCTAGGTCTTCTTTCCTCCTATAACACCCTCCTCTGTTGTGAATTACTGATCTTTCTTTAGGACTTGGTCATCCTCACTGGTAAACTGATGTGCTTTAGGGTCTCCCACATAAAGAAACAAGAGAACCTCTCTGGCCTCCTAACCCCCCTCCAGCTGCTGTTCCATTACTCTGATTCTCTTTATAGTCAAAGTCCCCGAAACACTTTCTGCAAACACTGCCCGCGATCCTTCCCTCCACGTGCCCTCCTGCACTCTGACACATCGAAGGGCTCTTGTCAAGGCACCACGGATGTAGTCAGGCCAAATCAAAAAAGAATTCTCTGGCCTGGACTCCCTTCTGTCTGTCTTGGCTCTGTGACGCCGCACTCTCCAGAGCTTTCTCCTGCTTCATTAGCTGCTCCTCGGACTTCTGTATGCTTTCTCCTTCTTCATCCAAGTTCTGGTCGTGGGTGTTTCTTAGGGCTCTGGAGGCCACTCTTGAAGAAACTTGGATACGCTTGGCTTTTGTTAGTTAAATTTTTGTTATTATATTATGCTACATGACTATATCTTTTCATTAAAAATCCACAATTACAGAAAGAGTCAAAATTCCACTAACCACTCCCACCAGCCCCATTCTCGTCCACAGAACTAACCACGCCCCAGGCCTGGGGCTCTGCCAGCCTCGCCAGCCACTTCGGGTCTCCAGGCCACCAGCCACCTCACCTTCTCCCCTCCCCAGACGTCTTCACGCCGTTACGAAGGGCTTCCTTTGGCTCTTCAGGTGCCAGCTGTCATCTCTCTCATCTACCCTGTCTGAGTACTTATTCTTTGGAAGAGTAAACTGATTATTTTGTTCCTAGTAATTAGCATAATCTGCAACTATTTGTTCACTTGTCTTGAGTTTACTCAGTCTCTCCCATTAGAATAAACCCTCTAGGAGCAGCAACTCTGTGCCTCTCAGTGTTTCAGTACCAGTGCTTGGAGCAAACAGGGCACACGAAAGTAGCACAATACACGGTTGGCAACTTCAATGCAGCCTATGTTTGGTGCCCATCTCACATGTACATACCCTGAGACTACATGTATGTGTACATATGTATACAGTCAACCCTCATTACCCATGGATTTCATACTTGTGAATTTGCTACTTGCTAAAAATTCCCAAGGAAGAAGAAGATCGGAGATGCACAACCTCCCAGAAAGAAAGGCAAGTGAGCAACACAACGCAACACAGCACAACAAACACCGCACAACAGCCATCAGCGTTCGAAACGTCGGAGCACGAGAGCCTTCCTCCCAGATATTAGCTGTGCTCTATTTCCCAGAGTCGAGATATCTCCCCAAAGCCTTTCCCAAATGAAGAAACCTTCATCTCTTTTAGCCTCAACAGGCCATGTGTCCAGAGCTGTATGTTGTCTTTCATATTAATAGACTTACTTCGTTTAAAGGGGAAAAATTTGCCTAAGAACCTGGCTACTAGAGATCTAATCCAGTGCCCTGTTTCTCTGGAATCCAGATGTTCACAGATGTGGTAATGACAGTGAGGAAAGGCACAGAAAGGCTCGAGGATAAGAGGGGTTACTGCTCTCTCCCCTTCTGGGAGTCCCGGTGCCTCCCCAGGGGCCGTGGGGAGTGGTGCTGAAACCCGGGAAGCTCTGTCCCCAGACGCTTCTGGAAGCCGACACATTCCCGCTCTGTGGTACGTAGGTCAGAGGGCTGTTTCCAGATATTCTCTTTTCTGCTGAGTTTTCTGTCCAGAGCACCTGCTGGTTTCCCAGCCCCTGCGCCCATTCTGGGAGGAGCCTCATTCTTTCCCTGCTCTGTTGTAAACAGTAGGTGCTCAGAGAGCCTGGGCCCGAAAGGCAGGGCCGGAGGCTACGCGTAAGCTGGCGGGGGGCAGGGCTCCTGAGAGCGGGCGGGAAGCTGGCACCGCCCGCCCAGCCTGCGGGACGCCCTCCCTGGGTGGCTTGCTCAGAAGATGGGGCTCCCTCGTCCCTTTCTGGGGCACCACGCCCTCCCCACCTCCGCCACTGTTTCCTGCTGTGGCCCCTTGTGCAGTGTCTGCTGGTTATAATCTTGTCCCCTATCGACTGCAGCCAGGAGGGCAAAGCTTCACACGTCTTGCACGCTTGGACAGGTGCCTGGCCCTCAGGGTGCACAGCAAGTGGTTTTGGTGAATGAGTGGATCCAGCCCCTGCTTGACCGGTGACCGTCTGTACCGCACAGCCTGTGGCACGGGACAGACCACTTCAGGCCTCTGACCCTCCGCTCCTTCGAGAACACGGGTTTTGAGGGGACTTTGTGATTCTATGTCATGAATGTGAAGCCACACTGGGAACCAGCAGACACAAGCTGGGGAGTCGCCCTGGACAGAAATGGGTAGGCAGGAGGGCTTCCAGAACCATCAGAAAGCACTCCGTGGGGTAGAGGTAGGAGGGTGGCAACCGAGGGGACAAAGGAAAACTCCTGCCCAAGGAGCAATCCTCAGACCACCCCCTCACCAGCCCCCCTCAGCCTGGAGGCTCGGCTCTGACAGGAGGGCCGCGTCTTCTGTAACAGAATTCATGCCATTTAATCCTGACAGTAGCCCTACTTTGTCACACAGATGAGGAGCCTGGGACTCGGAGAGGGTAAATCCTTCCCCACAGTCACCGTAGCTGGAGAGGCGAAGAGATTGCATCTGACCCCAAAGCCTAAAATGTTACAGATCTCTTAGCTTCTGACACTTCCCTGAAAACTGCAAAGGACAGTGGTGGTTAGGAGTTCAGGCTGTGAAGTGGGAACGCAGGGCGAGACTCCTGGTGCTGCCCTGTCTGTGCCTCAGTTTCCACATCTGTAAAATAAGGGGGATGATGGTAGTGGCTGTGCCACAGGCTTAAGTGACTTAAACTGAAAACACACCTGACAAGTAATACATGACCAATAAGCATTAGTTATTACTATGGTTATTATACTTAAAGAATTACTACAATGAGGAGAAAACCTGCTTTTCCAGGTTTATCTCCTGTTGCTTTTGAATCCCCTCCGACTCTGTTCTAGATGAGAAATCCGTGAGGAGAAAGTACTCAGACAGTCAATGCTGGTGGCCCAGACCTGTCTGAGGTCCCCACTTACCAGCCTTCTGTGCAGAGGGGAGGGAGAGCCATTGTCTAGGTGACATCTGCCTGACTGCTTTCAATGGTGCCTCATTTCTTTCAGGTTTTGGGATTAGCTCGTCAAGCTAGTTTGTGTGGCCGCTTTGAAGGAGACGAGATCCTGGGAGAGCCAAGGACTGGGGGTGACAAGGAGGGTGGAGGCTCAGCGGGTCAGTGTGCGGCCGGGCCCCTCGGAGGCCTGGCTGAAGAGAAGACAAACCCCCAGACACGCAAGGGCCGTTGTGGCCGCGGCTCAGGCTGACCCTCCCACCTGGGCTGCAGGCGCTCATGTGGCTGCAAAGGGGGGATGCAGCCTTCGGATCAGGAGGGGTCAGGAGAGGGAAGGAAGATGGTCGGCCCAGGACACGCAGCCCCTCTTAGGTGGCCCCTTCCCGCCTGGCCCCTGCGCCGACTCCGCTTCTCGTTACCTGTTCTCTGTGTGTCTTCTGGCTTTGGCTTCAGCTGCCAGCGGCTCAGTTCCTGCTGCCTGTCTGTCTCAAGTTCCAACTCCTGCAGAGAAGCTGGCCGTCCCCTCAGTTTCCCATCAGCCCCCTGGGCCTTCTGCCTCTCGGGCCAAGGGCACATTCAAACGCTACCCTTGAACTAGGAGTGACTTAAGAAGGGCAGTGAGCACTGCAGGGGCTCCTGTGTGCGTCTTCTGGACGTCCAGGGCTTAGCGTTGAGGCCAGGTAGCCAGGACATGACTGTTAGGGGTGGAAGCAGAGACAGAGGCAGAGAAAGACACAGACAGAGAGAGAGACAGAGAGAGACAGAGAGACGGGGCAGAGACGCACACAGAGAGGACGGAGAGGCGACCGGCACCTGCTGGAGGTGAGCACAGCCTCCTCTGACTCAGCCCCACCTCCTGGAAAGGACGCCCCCATTTTATGGGTGAGGAAATTGAGGCTCAGGGAGATTCAGGGGCACCTGGGTTTTGCTCAGCTTGTCTGACCCCAGCCCTCTGGGTCTCCTTACTCCCGCGGAAGCTGTGGAGGAAATTCAAAAGGAAGAGATGGAGAGAGCAAAATTACTGTGTTTGCATCAGGCCTGAGGGCAGTTTGCCAGAGGTGGAGGGACGCCCCACCTGTGCAGACCGGAGAGGCTGGGTGTCCCCGGGTCAACTAGAAGCTGACGGAAAGGGCCACGACGGCAAGCATGACAGCTCCCCTCGGGGAGGAGGGAAGGCAGCTTGGCGGGGGGAAGATGGAGGCGTCTGTGTTTATTAAATCACACGGCGGGGTCTGGAGGGGGAGGGGTGCCGCGGGACTCGCTAGGGTGGAAGAGGTTCCCTGAGTGCATCTCACGGGGGCCTGGCTGGGAACGCAGCTGGCGGAGCTGAGCGAGGGAACAGACACACAGGACTAGCTGTGGGGCGGCTGGGGAGGAGGGTGGAGATGGCGGCCCAGGAAGGCTTCGAGGGGCTTCCGTCTGGGGCCACTGTCCCGGTGGTGCCCCGCCACACCTGAGGTAGTAGAACAGCACCCGGAGGGTAGGGAGACACTAGGGAGTTGCCTACAGAGCACAGCGTCTGTGATCAGACCCTTGCACGGTGCTGAGATGGGTGGAGGGGAGAGAAGAACCGGGGAGAAAGGAGTTCCCAGCAAACAGCTGGATCTCAGACACCGGCAGAGACTGTCAGGCGACGGTGTCTCAACGATAGTGCTCGTGTGCGTGTGACACACGAAACTGTCTAATCTCTCCTTTTATTCTCAAAACCATGCTTGGATGCAGTAACCAGCTGTCGCTATGACAACACTGGGCCGCAAGTCATCACCCCAGTGCTCAGTGGCATTGGACGATAAGCTGCCTTTCTCACTCGGGGTCTGTGGCTGCTGGGCTGTGGGCAGCAGGCCTGGCAGGTCCCCTCCTGGGACGAGGGGGGAGGCTCCGGGCCTGGCTCAGCGGTGGCAAGCCCTCACTGTCGTCCCACAAGGGGGGGGGGGGGCTGGAGGTGAGGACGCACTGAGCAATAGCTCAGTCGACCGGCTTGTTTCGTAGCTAAGAAAGAACAAGGCCCAGGGGTTGACTTGTTCATCAGTGGCATTCTTCACCTCCAGAAGGAGGGCAAGCGTAGGCCCAGCTGGGGGCAAATACAGGATCTGGGGGTCAGAGTATAGCTGCAGAGACCCGCATCTATTTGAGCCGGTTCAAGCAGAGGAGGACATAACACAGGGGACAGGCACTTCCGGAATCTGAAGCCGAGGGGCGGGCTCTAGGTTGGACTTCCAGAAACAACCCCTGCCCCACCCTCTCAGGACGAGCCCGGTGAGAGGGCTGGAGCCCCTGCTTCCAGGACTAGGATTCGGGACGTCAGAGGCCCTGCAGGCACGCAGACCTCAGGAGAGGGTGCTGGTAGCTCTCTGGGCTGCCAGGCCCCACCTGCCTTGTTCTTTAAGCAATAAGGAGCCATCTGTGGGGACTTAGGGCTCCTCTGCTAAACGACACCAGCAGAGTCCTCGCGATGGGACTCGAAACAGAGCTGCTCTTCCCAGCCCCAAGCCTGCCCCCGGGCGCTCTGTGGCGTTGTGCCCGCGTGAAGGTCCTTGGGCCTGGGCAGCCTTCCGAGCTGCCCTCACCGGCGTGTGCAGGTGTGTGCACACGTGTGCCTGTGTGTGTGCGTGCCTGCCTACTTGAGTACAGACCTGGGTTTGGATTCTGGTTTGGAACCCTGGACCCACCACTTGTCAGCTGTATAATTTGGGGCAAACGCACAGCTTCTCAGGCCTCGGTTACTCACCCGGGAAGAGGGCTGCCAGCACCAGGCTGACCGCCCGGGAGCCTGGGAATTTCCCCGGGAGCCGGAGGGTGCTGCTGGGGTCTCCGAAAGGGCCCTGACAAGGCGCCCTCCTCCGCATCTGGGTCTCAAGCAAAATGAGACCCCCCGGTCCTGGGTCATCGTGCAGCCCCAGCCGGACCGGTGACTCCCTTCATCGAGAAGGCAAACCGCGACCGGTCAAGACACCGTGACTGTGCTTTCCAGTCGCAGGCAGTGGCGCTCGGGGCCTCACTGATAAACATTCACCGCCCAGAGTTACTGCGGACAGCGAAGGACATCATAAAGTCAAACGCCAAATGAACGTGGCTTGTTTAGGACTCACTGGCTTCCCTAGCGGGACTTGGGAGGGTCTTTCATGGGAAAAGAACTGACCACGGCGCCACGCGAAGCGGGAGTGCAGACGGCCATCAAGACCACCTCCCTCCTCCACACCCCACGGCTCGCCGTGTGCCAGGGCCACCTTTTCCAACCGCAGCCCTGGGGACAAACCCCGCCAGGTGGCCCCCGGCAGGGCTCTCGCTCGTCCTTTCTTCGGACGCACCACTGACTGTGCTTCGGATCTCAGCTGAAGTTCGGGGCTGACCAGTGAGACCCTGCCTGACAGAAGGGTGGTAGTGGGGGAGTCTGCGATTCCTGACTTTCCTTTCTCGCTGTCTGGAGTCTCCCGGAAGCCCCGCCTTGTCTGGTCACCACACCAGCCTCCCCTGAACCTTTCTCAGTGGGACGAGGGACCAGGGGAAACAGCCCCCTTCCCTTTTTGCTGTCCCAAGCAACTGGTGACTGACCAGCAGGACGGCTGCAAGCTGGGCGGGGTCTGGCTGGCGGGGGAGGCATGAGAGGGACTGACACGCCTCGGAACTGCCCAGATCATTCTGTTACTGAGGATCACAGCATGTATTCAGGCACGGTCACTTGAGAAGAGAAAAGAAAAACAAAACAAGACAAAACCAATGAGCTAAGACAATTAAAATGTAAAAGGAAAAACACCAAAGTTAATTATCTACTTTTCTTTCTCTTAGGTTGTCAAATAAAGCTCATTTCCCTACCATAAAAAACCATGAAAAAGACTTCCCTGAATTATGAGCACCTGTGGCAAAATCCACATTTTTTAACATATGAAGTGCCACACTGAATCAGTCGCCATGGTGAGTGTGCCATTACGATAACTAACGTTCGTGTCGTGTTTAGACTGTTCAAGGACTTTTACGTAACTTTCCATTGGATTCCATGGTAACGTTTGCAGTACAAGTTGTTGAAAGCATCATTCAGCTTTTTAAAATGAGGAAACTGAGAGGACTCATGATTTGTCAAGGCCTCTTTAAGGAACATCAACACATCTGGGGAGACCACGAATTCTTAGCGATGGGGATGTGGTTGGGGGGAGGGGAAGGCTGTGAGGAGTGGGTGGGAGGTGAACTCCAGGGCGAGAGCCAGGTGGCAGCCGCTGCGTTTGCCGGGTCTCCGCCCCTGCTCATCACCCTGAGAGGGAGGCACCACATCCCCGCGTTGGAAGAGGGATCCGAGGATCAGAGAGGCTGAGGAGCTTGTCCAAGGTCACACAGCTAGTGCCTGCTCATGCCAAGCCCCTGTGCTTTCCTCCAGCCTCCCCGCCCCCCGCCCCTGCCAACCCTGCACCGGGAAGGGCCAGAGTGTGACTGGGGTCGTGAGCCCAATAAGGTGGTAGAACTTTGGGGCCAAGGGCCCTAGGGATCATTTAGCCCCTCACCTTAGTCCTTTTCTCCTGGCTGGTGGGTTGGGAAGCAGATCCCTGAACCCCTGTCCACATCTTGGCCTGAACTGCCCACAAGCACCGGCGTCCGGTCGGGCGGCCCAGGGCAGCCCTCCACTGGCAGGAGGGGACTCAGCACCACAGGCCCTGCTCCTCTGCGTCTGGTCTGAGGTTCTCCTGCCCGGGAGGGAAGGACAGAGGACGCACCTTGAGATTCAAAGTTTCTATTCATAACAAAGTTCTCCCCAGAAGAAGGAAGGGGGAACTGGATAGCTCTGGAAACCAGTAACAGGATAGGGAGTTTTTAACCTGTGCAGACCACCTGTCGGAATCTGGCTGGCCGGCCTGACAGCGGCTTGGTGAGGGGTGGTCTCATTTGGGGTGGAGGGGCAGCTGTGCCCAGTCGCCACCCACCCTTAGCCAGTACCTCTGCTGACAGAAGCAGTCGAGGGCCGGGGTCCAGGGCGGCCGCCCTTCCGCTCATTCATTCTGTTCCTTTGTCACAGGAACAGTGAGTGAGCACCTAGGCGAGCAAAGCTCCGCTTCCTCAGGGGGCAGATGTGAGAGGGTACGGCCTGGGCTTGGGGCTCACCTGGGGCCTGTCCAGAGGGCGTCCCGTCCCGGGGGTGCAGGCAGGGGTGCCCCGAGGTTGGTGTGTGTTTAGTGGACTGCTGCTCCATCCACTGCTAAAGGGGGTCTTAGTTAGAACTCTGTCGACTTGACTTTCAAACCACTAAGACCATCTTTGGTGAGCCAAGATCAAGGGTAAATTGTGTAGCCATAAGTCAGGCTTTAGAAAAACTGGCAGAAACAATCTTGTGTAGGTATTTTTTAGGTTGGCAAATTTTAAGTAGAAAATTGTCTATTCTAGGAAGGATTTCTGTTGACAACTATCTCACTAGTTTATGGTGTATAGCAGCCAATGACACTTCTTGTAGACAAAAATTAAGTTCTTCCTGAAATAGTGTTTTCGTTGGATTTGGGCCACAGGGCTCAGGTGAACTATGGTTACCTGTAGTTTGCTTGTTCTGGGAAAACTTGTTGGACAGCCGAAGTCTCCATGCACGTCCGAGCCACGGGGGCAAAACCCAGATGCTCAGACAACACTGCTAAACAGTACCTGAAATGAGCAGAAACAACTAACATACATCATTTGAAGAGTTTCGGGTGAATGATTGTTCCGTGGCAGAGGCTAGCCCTCAGGAAGGTTATATCCAGCATCAAGTCGTGTATCCAACAAACATTCACTGAGCACCGAGGGTGTGCAAGCTACCCTAAGAGAGCAGCCCCCCCGCAGGGGCACGCACCCCCAGCCCCACGCTCCGGGCACCATTTTAGAGACGTTTTTGAGTGAATGTGCTCACGTCACCAGGGCTACAGTGACACACTCAAGTGGCCAGCCCTTGGTTTCCCAGCTGAATGGGAGAAGTTCAGGGAAATCGGTCATGGTAACAAGTTCAGGTGTATCCACTCCAGCTACTAGATTAAGTTTTTATGCATCCACTTGGCCGAGGTGCCCACCGCTGTCCCTCCCAATGTGTCCTGCCCTCGCTCTTTATCCTTTGAGTTCTGGCTCCTTCTGGCAAAGTCACATCGGGCAGCCCTCTGGACTCCAACACAGCTTGAAGCTCTGTGCCTGGCTGGCGAGGGGCAGTTTGTGGAAAGCAGGATTAGAGGCCTCAAGCCAAGGACCTGTGAAGAGGGTCCGCTGCAATGCAGACCCCACAAAAGCATCTTCTGTGCTGTAGCAAGGTCACCCTTTCGTCTTGTTGTCCCTGGAGGGGCTGCCGGAGGGCACCTTTTGAAAGTTCAAACCCATGCACCTTTGCCTCCTCACCCGGGGCCAGCCCCAGGCAGGTGTGAATTCCCGTCTGGGGGCCGTTGTGGGACGGAGCTGGAGACACGGCCTGGCTCCTTTGATCTCAGACACTCTTCAGGGTCGTTTGTGCGCCGAGATGGAGCGGCCTCACTTCTCAGCCTAGTGTTGATGGCTCAGTTCCCAGAGGCCTGCGGGCAGGCAGCAGCCCTAGAAGCTGAGAGGGCAGGCCCTGGTGTCGGCTCTCACAGGGAGAGGAGGGCGAAAGCCAAAGCTTCCATTTGGCTCTTTTATATTCATGGTTGCTTTATGTTTTTAACCTTTCACAGGCTCCAGTGAACAGACTTTAGGGGCTTGTGAGGGAAGGAACCTCAAAAGCTCATTAGATCCAGGCCTCTGCCTCAGGTGGGACCACACCCGGAAGCCCCACGGGGCGGGGGGGGGTGGGGTGGGGGGGACAGATGGCGCCGCCCACCCGCTGGAGGGGGTGTGCTGGGCGGGGGCTCCAGGCTCCTGCTGGCCCCTCTGTGTGCAGACCTGTGCTGGTGACAAACAAGCCCAGGCTAGCTGGGCCCTGGTGACAACTTTGGGCCTGTAAGCAAAACCATCAGAGAACATCTGCTTGCCTCTCACAGGTTTAAAAATAAATTATGCACTGTGGAAAAGGTCCCCTTTCCCTCCTACCCTGCACCCTTGTCCCCAGAGGCCGTGCCGAGCGCCCTCTGATACCACTGCCTGCCCTCATCGCCCCTCTGTGACCACGTTTCCCGCAAAGGCAACCGCCCGGCTGATTCTTTCTTTTTTTAAAATAGAAGTTTAAGCTGTAGAACAATATAATTTGACATCTGTACACACTACAGTGTGATCACCACCACCAGCGTAGTTTCCATCTGACACAATACAGCTGAGTATCTATGAGCTTGTTTTTGTTTTGTTTGTTTCTCAGATTCCACAGATGAGTAAAACTGCACAATCCGTCTTTCTCCATCTGACTTATTTCACTTAGCATAATACTTTCAAGGCCCATCCATGTTGCAAATGGCAGGATTTCATTCTTTTTTATGGCTGAGTAGTATTCCATCGTAAATACATACCACATCTTCTTTATCCATTCGTCTGTCGATGGACACTTGGGTTGCTTCCACGTCTTGGCTGTAAAGACACTTATAAATAGTGCTGCAATGAACATTGGGGTGCATATAAATTTTTGAATTACTCTTTTTGTTTTCTTCAGATAAATGCCCAGAACCAGAATTGCTAGATCATATGGTAGCTCTACTCTTAGTTTTTTGAGGAACTTTCATACTGTTGTCCACAGTGGCTGCACCGATTTATTGTACATCCCTGCCAGCAACACACGAGGATTCCTCTTCCTCCAACATCTGTTATTTCTTGCCTTCTTGATGGTAGCTCCCAGGCTGATTCTTAGCTTGATTCCACTTCTGTAACAACATGGGGTGCAGGGGAAGTATCGTTTGACTGACACCTGTCCCAGCCCCCTTTTCCCTGAGCCCTTCTCCCAGTTCGGCTGGGAGGTGGGGGGATGCCAATGTCTGCCCCCCTCCAGGCCACGCTGATCCACCAAGGCTGTCTGTCACTGGGAGCCGAGGTTTTCCTCCAACCAGAGAGGACCCGTATGCACAAGTGCTGAGGTGCCATCCCCACCAGGAGCCAGGGAAAGCCACTATGAGCCTAAGTAACATTTTGCGAAGCTCGTCTCCTCCTCCCAGGCCATTCCTTTTCAGCCCTCCTCTTACGATGCCCTGGCTGACAGTGTTGGGGGCCACCTCTGCCTACGGGCCAGATGCCCCGTTTCCTTCGCCAGGCCCTCACGTGATCGACCCCAACACTGCCGCCGCGCCGGTCCAGGCAGTGGGGGCCTTGGGTTAGCGGTACACAGAGAGAAGTTTCCGCTACCAGTGGTGACCCTCGCGCTCGGCACTGCCTGCAGTGGTGGTGTGGGTCCTGAGCGTCATCCACTGCTGGCCCTTTGAGGGCACCTGCCTCTTCACCTCCCCTCCCCCCCCCCCGCCCCAACTCTGTGCACAACACCAGAGCTTGATGCTTAGTAGGTGCTCAACACTAATTCAAAAAGATACATGCACCCCAGTGTTCAGTGCAGCACTATTTACAACAGCAAAGATATGGAAGCAACCTAAATGTCCGACAGGTGAATGGGTAAAGATGTGGTACATACAGATACAATGGAATACTACTCGGCCACTAAAAAGGAATGAAATTTTGCCATTTGCAGCAACATGGATGGACTTCTTAGAGAGTATTATGCTAAATGAAATAAGTCAGACAGAGAAAGACAAAGACGGTATGATATTACTTATATGTGGAATCTAAAAAATAGAGCAAACTAGTGAATAAAACATGAAAGAAACAGACTCACAGATATAGAGAACAAACTAGTGGTTACCAGTGGGGAAAGGGAAGGGGGGAGGGGCAATCTAGGGGCAGGAGGTTAAGAGAAACTGTTATATATAAAATAAGCTACAGGGTTCATTGTACAGCACAGGGAATATAGCCAATATCTTATAATAACTATAATTAGAGTATAACCTTTAAAAATTGTGAATCACTATATTGTATACCTGAAACATATAATATTGTACATCAGCTACACTTCAATTTTAAAAAAAGTCTGTCAGTATTGCTAAGCCTGTGAGTATTTTCTGTTTATGTTACTTATTTGGCACATAAAACACAGGTCAGGAATATCAATACTTGTCTGCACTACACAAGCTGTGTGGTGGTGAAAGCTTGGGGACGCCTGACAGGGGCCAGACGTGGAGCTTGTGGAAAAAAGCAGCTGAGGGTCTGAAGAGGGCTCCACGGCGTTGGATCTCTATTTTATTTGGATTTCTATTTTATTAGGAGCATTTCACAAGCAGAGAGTGGATGTTGAATTTCATCCAATGTTTGTCATCATCTACAAAGACAATATTTTTATCTTTTGCTCTACTAAATGGTGGTTCATATCAAAAGACCTAGTACTCGCCCATTCCTACTTCACTGGAAAGAAAACACTGCCTGGAGACGCCGCGCTGCACACCCTCTGACACGAGGATGGGGGGCCCCGACTCTGCCCCCCGGGGATGGGCTGTGCGTGGGCATGCACGAGCGCGTGCCTCGGGCCCGGGTGCGGGGGTTCTGCAGGGCCGTGACCAGCGTAGGGGTGGTTGGTGTCTTCCCACCTCCCCACCCATGGTGGCACCGTTTGTGGCTTCTCGCAGATTTGCTAGTGACACTGGCACACAGGTCATTTAAAGTTCCTTATGTTTGGGGGAGGTAGTTTCTTTGCTCATTTATATTTTCCTATGTCTCTATTTCAGTGAGAAGTGTGGTTAGCCTTCTGGGGTGCTGAGACGTACAGTAACAATAGGGAACAATTGGTCACTTTGGGACCGACACGGGGCAGGCGCTGGACAGACGTGAAACCCAGGCTGAACACGGGATGGGGAAGGTCACAGGCTCTGTGGCTTGGCGGCATTGCTGTGAATTTTGGACTTCTTTGATTACGCAATGATAAAAGTTACACCAAAATGCAAATGCTTCATCCCTCATCAAATCCTTCAACAAATATTTATTGCATCCCTACTGTGTGCTAGGCATTTTGTATGTTATATTATGCATTGTTTTTCTTGGAAAATAATTTAGCATTTCCTAGGCCACCCCTGGACCTGGCTGTTGAACTCACAGGCAGGCCCGGATGTTTGCTTTAGGTCACGTGGCCAGATTCCCAGAGACCCTCGTCGCAGGGGCCTCTGACGTGCAGCCTCCTCCCATTGTGTGGTTAAAGCAGCTGGTGGCAGCCCCGCTGTCTGACGAAGTCATGCAAACTTCACGGATTAAATTGTGCGGCAACACTGCCCGCTTCTCGTCATTGCCATTTGATGGGAGGGATTTGTAGTATTCAATAGTTTTATATATTTAACAGCTCTTTGTCTAAGAAGCTTAACACAACACACACTGCCAGCCACGTGGGCCCCGCGTGCTCGGCCTGAGCAGAGGCTTCCGCTCCCCTTGGATCTGCAAGTCCAGGCACCACCCGTGATCACAGTCCTCTGGCCTCCGGGTGCCCTCAGGAAGGGGTCAGCAGCCTGGGTCAGGAGCAGCTGGGATTCCTCCGTGCTTCGATGCTAACTTGCTCATTTTTGTGAAAGCAGGAAAAAAAAAAGAAAGGAAACTAGCCTCAGCAGGAGACGGCACCAATTTGGATCAGGGCAAAGTGAACGCTTCTCTGGGGCCCTAGATCCCATACACAGTAGGGACTTTAAAATGTGACTTTCCCAGGTTCCGGGCATGCCGAGTCCTTGCCACTCAGCTCAGCAAACAGGAGGGGGCTGTCAGAGAGCTTCTCTGTCTGTCTGTTTCAGCCTCCAGAGAACCTCACCACGCAGGGCTGCTCTCGCTGTCTTCCCCCGTCCTGCCGTGGGCCAGCAGGCTGGAAAGCCCACCGCTGACGTGGAGGCAGCGCCCGGTGCTGAGGCCCCCTGCCCACCGTGGCCCGAGTGCAGCAGAGGCTCAGCTCTGGTGGCCGCATGGCTCCCAGCACACGGCAGTAATGAGAGGGAGGCCCAGAAGAGGAGGGAAGGCGCAGGACGCCCCACTGACGGACGGCCCGCCCGCCTCAGCACACTGGAAATGTGGCACCGTCACCAATCCCCGAGCCTCCAGGAAGGCGGCCCGGCGGCGGCCCGCGTCCGTGCGGTGCTCCCGCGGCCCCGGCACCGAGCGGCGTCCTGAGCAGCCTACACAGGACCATCGTGTCTCGCCTGGGTTTCCCAGGCGTCTGTGGCACTGCCTCCCTTCTCTTCGGGCCACTGCTCACAGCTGCTGCTCTGTCCTGCAGGGTCTGTCTGAGAAAGCGTGAGGCCCAGGCGCTAGCGACACCCGTGGAGGGACGCTGCCTGTGTCTCGCAGCGCTGCCCGGTGCATGGGCGTCACCGACGCAGCCAGCGGCAGCTCCACAGAGGGAGCGCCGTGGGCGGGGCACTGTCCCGAGTGCACGGCCGAAACACCCCTCATTCAGAGGACCGGGCCGTGTTCCTGGCACTGGATGTGTTTCTGGGAGCCTCGCTGGCCTCGCTGATCTTCGCTGGGCTGGTGATACTCTACAGAGGAGACGGGACGGGACGGGCTGGGCTCTGAGACAGCAGACGGCGTGGCCGGACTGTCCCTTAGGTGGTCTTCAGATTGGCCAGGAACAGGGAGCGGCCGGTCGGACCGGCCTCCTGGAGTGACCCCACCGCTCCCCGTCTGGTTCTGAAGAGTTCAGCTACTCATGTGATGGTTCAAGGTCCATGTTCCACTTTTCTTACTTCAGGCAAATAGTTCAGAAGTTCACCTCTTTCAGCCTCCGCTTTGCTGCCCATGAAGCTGGCCTGGTGTGTCCCATTGTTCCCGTCTCCTTGGATGGGTCCACGTGCTCCTGCAGCCCTGTTGGTCATACAGAGAGACTTTGGGTTCTCAGTGGCTGGGAAAAGCTGTCACTTTCCTGCCAAGATTCTTTTATGCTAACTCCCACTAGCTGGACGTTTTCTTTTCTTTTTCTTTCTTTCTTTTTCTTTTTTAAATTTTTTTATAAAAGCGATAACTACCATTTTGCTGTCCCTGTTATGGGACACCTTGCACACATTATGTTATTTATTTATTAATTAGGTGGACGTTTTCTTACCCACTCCTTTCCTTCTGGCTTTGTGTAAGCATATTACACTTAGGGCTATGCAGCCATGTTGTGACCATGAGGAGACGCTCACCCAGTGCCCTGGTATCAGTGAGCACTGAAATAGCCCTGAGCTCCCCACCTCAAGACTCCTTGTTCTGTGAGAAAAACAGCCTGTTTTTGCTGAAGCCACTGTTATTCCAGGAGTCTGCTACTTGTAGCTGAAAGCATTCCTTTTGACGCGGGGAGGATTTGGACAGACCACTGAGTAGAAAGGGGGCTCCAGGGATGTGCTGGGGGGTCGGCCAGTTGCTGGCCTGCTTCTGATGACACAGAGGGTGGGCTTTTCTAGAACACTGCTCAGACAGCCCTCGCAGGGCCAGAGTCACCAGGCAGCATCAGGGCAGCGGGCGTGGACGTGAGGCCGGGAGCCCTGGCACTCACGGCTAGCGTGGCCGGGCCCATCAGAGGCGCCACGAGTGTGTCCCGGAGGGGTCGGCCCAGGCACCTCAGCCCAGCCTTTCTGATGGTGTGGCCTGGCCTGAGCCTGCCCCGACGCCTGCTCCCTGCGGCTTCACCCCAGGCTGGATGGAGGCTCAGACATGCAGCCCCGTTTACCTGTCCAGCTGAAGCCACCGCCCTCCCTCTCGTGCCCCTGCCGCTTTCCCCAGGATTTACTGTGTGTTTGCTCCACGCCTGTCCCACCGGCTCTCCCCAACCTCACCGAGACAAGGTTTGCTGCCCTGATTGGGGGACCCCGTTTCCCAGAAGTCTGACCGAAAGCTTGGCGCAGGCCTGAGCGTGGCCCGCCCCCCGCCCCCTGCAGGGCTGGCTGCCCCTGGCCCCTCGGGCCCCCCTGCGTCCTCACTTCCGCTTCCTTCGACACCCACGTCTGCTGTTCTCAGTACGTCAACGGGGTGCGCAGGCGCCCGGGGCTGTAGCCCCTCCTGTCTCCTGAGGAGTCGGAGCCCTGGGGGCCTGTGGCGAGATGCTGGCAGAGGGCTTCCCTGGCTCGGATGTGGCCTCCGTCGCCCCTGACAGGGAAGGGCTGTGGCGCCGTGGGACGGGAGCAGGGTGCTGGGCCCCCTGGAAGCCAGCAGAGCCGGGTCGCGGCGACCTGGGTGGGTGGCATGTCTCCCAGAGCCTCGATTCCCTGATCTGTCGAGTGGGTAGAGGCACGCAGCTCCCCGGCCAGCGCCAGGGCCCACTGCCCTCCCTCCTGGGCCCCCCGCCGCTGCCTCCGGCCTCCAGGCCGCGGGATCCAGGTCCTGGGCCCTCCGCTGCGGGAACGGAGCGTTTGGGGCCCCGCCTCAGAATCTTCTCAAAAGCAATATTCTGAGCACCCCTGGGGGTGAGGCAGGCCTGAGTGGAAAGCTTCCCAAAGTGACTTTTCTTCCACACCCAGCCTCACCCTGCAGGCAGGACCCTGGAGGGCTGCCCGGGGCCCGGGGCCATGCTGGGGAGCGGGAAGGCTGGGGGACGTCGGCCCGCCCGCCAGCAGGTTCAGGCTGCACCCCTGCCTCAGCCTTAACCCCATCAGGTCCTCGGGGGCCACACGGCTCCATTGCCCGTGTTCTGAGGGACAGCCCTGCGGGTCTGGCTTGTGCTCCAAGGGCAAAGGCCGACGTAATCCCGGCTTTGGGGGCTCAGACCCCTCTGTGGGGTTGGAGACCCCGGAACTTGCTTCCCACCAGCTTCCCAGCAGCGGAAGTGTCTTTGCAGCGATTCGCACAGGGAACAGCCCAAGCCCGCCCACGTGGCACCTGGAACCCCAAGCCATTGCTGGGGTTAGGTCTGCGGCCTGGGGGGGCCCACAGCTGACCTTTCTCATCTGCCAGCTGCCCTGCGCTGCCACCCCGCCCCTCCTCCGGGTTATGCAGATCTGTGACTCCCTCGGAGGAGGCCCTGGGCAACCCTGGAACCTGCAGGAAGGTGTGATGCCCGCCAGGCTCCCACCCTCTGCTGGCCGAGGTGCAGGCGTGGCCACTTCGAAGCCCAGGGAGGGCAGTGTCCCGAGCGCCTCCTGCCGGCCCCTCGCAGGTGGGAAGTCCAAGTGTGAAAAGGTTCACGGCGGCACATCCCTCTGCGGCCGAGGCGGCGGTCGGGGGCGTCGCAGCTTGCAGCCCCACCTTCCAATCGCTTCACCCAGAGGGAGGCCCAGGCACGCTCCCCCCGCGCCCATGCCGTCGGCTGGAGGAGTGGACGTGGTCGTCCAGCTCGTCCTGGAGTCTCCTCAGCTCAGAAACACTGTGACTTGTGACACTGGTGTGGTGCCAGCACAAGGGCAGGGGGACACCGTCCACCGGAGACAGGGGCCTGGCGTGTCCGTGGCAGGTTGGTCGGTGGAAGGGTCGCCTGTCCCATGTCCCCAGATAAGAGCCAGAGGTGGGCTCACTTTTGTTTATCACGTGTCATGTCTGCATGGGGGGCTTGGGGGGAAACTTCAGAGGAGGAAACCTGGGCCGGGAGAGTAGCGCGGGGGGACCAGAGGGAACCCTTCTGCCCAAGGCCCCCGCACCGAGGGCGGAGCGTGAGGCCCTGGGGGGTGAGGGGCGTCGCCCTCGGGCGATTCAGCGGCTGGCCCGGCCGGGTGTTGGGTCCCGGCACCCGGGTGGGTAAGCCCGGAGCCTGGGTGGGGCACGACCCACCGGCCCTCTAACCAGGTCCTCGTCAGCAGGTGAGAGCCAGCAGGACAGAGCTTTTCAGCCGTTTGGGGTTCCGGCCGCTGGGTCGGGCAGGAGCTCTGAGTCCCCCGGAACAGGCTCCCGTGGGTCAGGCAGAGGCCTCCGGTCGAGAAGGGGGCATATGGACCACAGAGCAGCCGCGGATGTCGGGGCCTGGTCCCCAGCTCCGAGAAGGAAGGTGGCCCCCGGGATGTTCTGTGCTGTCACCACTCTGCTCACGAGGGGGACCAGGCCTCCTGAACCAGGATCCCCAGGAAACTTACACACAAATTCAGGTTTGAGCAGCATGAGGTACCTCTTAACTGGGGCCTTCCTGCCTCCTAGGGGCCCGTGTGCCTTCAGCGAGCCCTGGAGTTGAAGCTGGATGTCAGCAGTGAGCCTGGTTCCCCAAGTCTGGTTCCCGGGCCAGGGGCACGTGCAGCTCCTCAGAAATGTTAGAAATGCAGGTTCTTGTGCCCTCCCGGTCCTGAACTCTGGGTGGTTCTGGCCACAAAGGCTGAGATCCACTCAGTCCGCTACAGGGGCCTGAGGAAATGTGGCCGAAGGGGCTGGTTCAGTGGTCAGCGAGCACCTGACCCAACGTCTGGGTCACACGTAACAGCCACTCCAAGTGCAGGTGCATATCCGGTCTCGTTTAAAGAAAGCAGATTCCTGTGTCTGCGGGCCAGAGCCAGAGCCAGAGCCCCGCCCCCTCGGGGCTGGGGCAAACCTCTGTTCCGTTCCTCATTCACCAGAAAAGTGGAGGACCCACCCGGGTCCCCAGAGGACCCACGGATGGCAGTGCCGACACTGCCCCAGAGGGACACCAGGGCTGGTGCGACGGCACCCCGGTCGGAGGTGAGGAAGGTGTGCCTGGCCGTGCCCTCCTCTGTCCTCTCGCGCACGAGCAGAGCTGGGTGGCGACGAGCCAGCCCCAGCGCCCTCTCTGCCGCTCCCCAACCCAGGGCCGCATGGCTCCCTCTCAGAAGAGGGCAGGGCCGCTGCCTCCCCCAGAGCCACGGGGACCCCGTCGGCAGGGGGGTCGCGGCGGCCCAGAGAGCTCCAGCTCTGCCTGAGTTGAGCTGGGGAGAGGCGAGGTGGTGGCCGGCTGAGCAGTGACCCCACCCCTGCCTGGGAAACTGCAAGCGGACACTCCACAAAACCCCTGCTGAGTCAGGTAAGGCCACTTCTCCTGGCGGGAAGAGGAGAAAGAAGAGCTGGCTGGTCTTGCATGGGCAGCAGCTGCTGAGAGATTTAATTCACACACACACACACACACACACACACACACACACACACACACACACTGTAGACCCAGATGAGGCAACACCGCACCGTTCTTGCCAGGAGGGCGAGGCCACTGCGGATCTGCCGGGACAGAGGATTTAGAGGTGCCTGCTGTCAAAGCGATCACCCGAGTATCCCATCCACAGACTGTCAGGTTCTGCGGTGAAACATGGGCTTTGGACACAAACACAGCGACGGCACTGCCGCCTGGGTCCCAGGCAGATGGGGCTGCACATCTGTGGCCCCCAGACCCCACCTCCTCCTGCCCTGCCCCCATCCCCACTGCTGAGGAACCCACGGGGTGGGCGCGGCACATCCGCTGAGAAGCAAGAACCATGGCTCAAGGGTGACTCCCAGTGACATCGAGCTTTGGGCCCACCCCTCGGGGGTCCCACCGGGGTTGGGGGGGGAAGGGAGGAAAGCGGCGACTGTTCAGACCTCCCGTGTGCTGGGCACTGCATGCCAGTCCTTACATGATACCCAGTGTTGTCCTGCTTTCCGAGCTGAGGGAACTGAGGCTCAGAGAGGGTAAGTAACTTGCTGAAAGTCACACAGCCAGTCTCCCAACCACCTTGGCCACATGGCCCCAGCTCCTCATGCCGGCCACAGTTTCTTATGGAAATCAGGGTTGGCTTGTGCCTTGCTGGGGCCCTGGGAGAAAACAGGACTGGCTCAGAGAACCATGTGTGGGGCTGGGGAGTGGGGTCCAGCCCCCGTGAGCTGGACGTGCTGCAGGGAGTGTTTGTGATGGGAACCCCAGCCCCTCCCATCTTCTCCGCCTCCTCTGCAGTCCACCCGACGTGGGGCTGAGGGGGTCTCCTGGCCCCCGGCACAAAGGGCAGCCGACAGGACCGCTGGGCGAGTGGCTGAGGCCACCTACAGTCAGTGCAGGGTCTCTGTGTGCTCAGCAAAGACGCTTACAGAGAAGCAGCTGTCTCATTTAGCCCCGAAATGTAAAGTACCCGTCATCACAATCGCACAGCCAAAACAGAACAGCTACGTCTGTGGGCAAAACTAAAACTGAGCTGGGCAATCAGACCTGGCTTTGTGGCCCGACTACATGTAGAGGCCGCGGCTATAGCTTCTATAAACCAGACGCTGTTCTCCCCACAAGAAACAGGCACAGAGGGAAGAAGTCAACGAGGCTCCTTTGGGAGACTGGTTTCCCACCTGTTACAGACACTCCAGAATGAAAAAGGCTCTTCGGCTGCTGTGCAAACCCTAGTTTCTTCTCAGATCCGTGGGAACAGCTGGAAACTGGAGCTGGGCTCCGGGGGGAGATGGTCAGCTCGGGGAGGACAGCATCTGGACAGTGGGCAGGTGCCGCAGAGCTACAGACCCCGGACAAGGGGACAGCCTCCTGCCAGCCTGGTCGAGCCCCCGAGCTGGGCCCACCTGGTGCCAGCCTGTATCTGGCATGGGACTCGCGTCCCCGGGAGAGGGGCAGGTTCACAGACTTGGAGACCTCAACCTTAAACCCGGGTCCCTAGTTCCAAGGCTCTTCAATTCTGTTCACCTTGAGTTTAGCCCACAGCATACATATGTCCAGCTTCCTCGTCTTTTCCCGGTGACTTCGTCCCATGCGATCACTGCTTCGTTCGTGTGACATGGGTTGTGTGGGGAGAAGGGGGTCCGTCCTCAGGGCGGAAAGGCAGGGCTCCAGCTCTCCGTGGGGTCAAAGTCCCTCGGCTCCACTGACCTCCAGGAGCAAGGGTCCTGCTCAGACAGCCCTATGAGTTTGAATAAGTGATCAGAAAAGGCAGTTCCAGCGTTTCTGTGCCTTTTCAATTTGTAAATGTTTCTGAATTGCAGTGTTTTCTCTCCAAATTAACCCACAGGGAGAAAAGCCTCGCCCAGACACAGGCTGAGATGTAAATAAGGAGGAGACTTGAACGCACCTCGTGGTTTCAATGAACACCCAGCTGGTGGCTCCTCGGCCCCTGTGGATGGACCCCCCCCCCAAGCCCAGGCTGCTCCGGGCCCTGGTGAGGTCTCCCACGACAGTGCGGGTACGGGCGTGAGGGGCAGGGTCTCTGGAGAGACAAGGGCCCTCAGGATGGCCTGTGACCTGCAGGGACTTGGGCCCCATGACTCGGGGCTCACAAAGCCACCGAGGGTTCTGGGGGTCATACCTGTCCCAAGCCAGCCCTTCACATCGGGGTCCTAACGGGAACGACGGTGTCCACGGGTCCGAGTCTCAGGTGAGGATTTTGGTGGCCACAACGCTGGGCTTCGAGCTCCGCTCTGCAGGGCCAGCGCTCAGCGGGCAGGTGACATGCAACAGCACCTGTGGATGAGGGTGGATCCACGGGAAACATGGCCACGAATAACCACACGTGTCACTGCACACACGTGTGCCTGTACCTGTGGAACACATTCACGGAAATAGAGCTCTGATGGACACGCCAAACCTTCGTCCCTTGAGAAGGGAGGGATTTCGTATTGCCTGCTCAGCCTGACCCAAGTGGAACATGGTCGCTCGGGGAGTTTTATGAGAAAAGCTGGACATCCTTTCATTTAAGGGCGACTTCTACTTCCTTCTCGTGAGCTGTCTGTCACGTCCTTTGCCTCCTTTTCCTCATTGACCTATTGGTCTCTTTATTATTGACTTAAATAACAAAGAAACTCCTGTTTCTGATATGAGTTACAAATATTTCTTACAGCTTATCTTTATCTTCTGACTGGCTTATGGTGATGGTTTAGTTCCATGCATTTTTATTCTTATGTCATCTTTTTGTTCATATCATTATGGCTTCTGGGTTTTGTGCTATATTTAGGCCTTCCATACAACATGAAAAACCCTCCTGTGGTTTCTTTCAGTACACGTCTGTTTCTCTTCTTTAGCATTTAGATCATTGATCTGTCTGGAATTAACTCTGATGAAGTATAGGGCCAGCTTTATACTTTTCCAAGATGTTTGTCTATATAACATCACTACAGGAAAATCATGTTCCCCCAGCGATTTAAACACTTTTATCATAAATTACCTGTATTTTGGGTCTGTTTCTGGACTTCCTAATTATCCATTTGCCAGTAACATAGAGTTTAAAATATAACTTCAAAATGTGTTTTAATATCTCATAGAACTAATTCCTCTATTGTTTTTTCTCTTAGATTTGTCCTATTTTTATTTTTTCACACAAATTTAGATTTACCCTGTCTAGTTAAAGAGTTAACATTTTACTTGGGGTTGCACTATGTGTACAGATTAACTTTGCAGAAGCTGGCATCTTTACGATACGTCCTCTAACCCAAGTGCCCGCGTGCTGGCCCCGTCCCAGCGCGTGCGTTCCCCAGAGGTGCTGTACAGTTTGCTTGCTGTAGAACTTTCATATTGCTTCCTAACCGCATTGTTATATAGTTTATCTTTTTTTTGATGCTGTGATAAATGAAGCCTTTTCTTCTATCATATCTCCTAGTGGTTCTTGTTTCCCGACAGGAAGCCTGCTGATTACTTTGCCAAATTCTCTTATATTTTTGTACATATTTTTCAGCTGCTTCTCTAGGGTTTTCCAGATATACAATGAAATAACCTGTAAGTAATCATCACTTTATCTCATCCTTTCCCATTTTTGTACTTTCTTTCTCTTGACTAAACTGCATGGGCCAGAACCACCAAAACTGTGTGAAGGGGCTGTGGGATTGTGAGGGTCTGTCTTCTTCCCAGTGTTTCCAGGGTTCCCCAGGATGTGAGCTTTCAGGCTGAGACAGCACTGATAATGTTAAAGACGTATTCATCAATTTCTGTATTATTAGGAGCATTTTAAAAGCTGAGAGTGGATGTTGAATTTCATCCAATGTTTGTCAGCATCTATAGAGACATTTTTATCTTTTGCTCTACTAGATGGTGGTTTATATCAAAAGACCTAGTATTGACCCATTCTTACTTCACTGAAAAAAAAACACTTAGTCCCTTATTAGTATATAATCTTTTTAACACACTGCTGGATTCTGTTTGCTAATTACTTACTTAGGATTTTCACACTTGCTTATACATTAGTTGATAGTTTTCGTTTTTGCTGATCTCTTTGGTGTCAATGTTATGTTTGCTTTCTTTCTACATTTGCGATGGCTTAATGTTGGAACAGACAGGGTAAATGGCACAGAGGGAAATCAGTATTTTCCACCCTTTACCCAAGTAACCTGGAAATGGGTCTTTTATGTGCATCTGTTGGAAATTAAAAGATACTTGAGATATTATGAAGAAATTCCTATTTTAAAAAGCCGTTGAGATAATAAAGTCTAATAGGAGTTTTGCTTTCGGTAAAATTCCAAGTTTGACTTGCTCTTAAGGCCATTTGGTGCCCAGCAATGTTTGCTGGTTAATTTGGAAGCTGAAGGCCAGATTTTAATTTTATTTAAATAACACTATTTTATGCTCACAAGTGCAATGGTGAACAGCCAGGAAAATGTAACTTAATAAGCAGCCAAGCACCTGCTTTCTTGTTTCCAGGAAGCAAGGAGGACCTGCCTGCGGTCGAGCACTGGGCGGGTGACTGGAGATTGAAGGGAGCCTGGCAGGAGGTGGCTGGGGGGCCCGGCTGGGGGCCCGGCTAGCGTGCAGACCGTTAACTCCGGTGGGCAGTACGATGCGGAAGGCTGAGGGCTACTGCCGAGCTTGGGGGGCCGTGCTGATGAAGTGACCGCGGGGACCAAGACCCTCCTGGTGACACGCAGCCCCTGGGTCTGAGGGAAGTCACGTCCTAGAGCCACAAATGAACCTTCACAGCAGATTTTGTGAAATTCTGGGGGTGCTGCAGCCATGGCAGCCGGGGGCTCTGTGCGGGGCGGGCATCTCAGGAGAGGCTTGGGTGGGTGAGTCTGGCCACGAAGGGCTGACTCCGCCCCAGAAGTGGCTTCCTATACCGCATGGAATCGCTCGGGTCCCTGGCTTCCCAGTGACTCCCTGGAGACCCTGAGATGCCTCGGGTCTTGCCTGGGCATCCACTCCTGCCCAAGCCCAGGGTCTGGCCGACAAAGCGCCGAGGGGGCCCCAGAAACCCTGGAGTAGGTCCCGTGCTGCCCTCCTGCCTGGTCCCAGCTCTGGGTGGTTCCACCAACTTGGAGAATACGGAGGGCGGCCTGGCGCCCTTGTTTCTGGGAGGAACTGCCATGCTCTGCCCTCTCCTGATAAACCTGGGGGTGGGCCCTGCATGTGCAGCTCACCGGCCTGTGAGGCCTCCTCGTGCAGGTCTGCGTGGTGCCCGGTGGAAGCGCCTCGGACACACACGCCCGTCCTGACCGAGAGAAGCAGCCCAAGGTCACAGCCAGACCTGGGAGCTGGTCTCCCCGACAAGAACCAGCGGGAGAAACAGAATCTACTTTGTATCCCTCAGTTCTCAAAAAAGCAAGTAACTGTAAGCAGACGGGGCAGGGGGTCCCTGGAGGAAGAACCAGGCACGGCTTTCTTGACGTAAGAAGCCATTTTTGGCGTGATCTGAACCTGGACACAGTCCGAGTTATTCTGCTTGCCTTTGAACAGGTCTCAGCAGTCAATGACCTTAATGGAGGTGGGGAACGCAGGAACAAAGGAAAAGCAGTCAAGAAGCAATAGATCAGCGATAAGACAGAGTCCCAGCTCCTCCTCAAGGGATGTACACCACAGTCTGAGTTATTCTGCGGGAACTAGGGACGTACACCGCAGTCCGAGTTATTCTGCGGGAACTAGGGACGTACACCGCAGTCCGAGTTATTCTGCGGGAACTAGGGACGTACACCGCAGCCCGAGCTATTCTGCGGGAACTAGGGACGTACACCGCAGCCCGAGCTATTCTGCGGGAACTAGGGACGTACACCGCAGCCCGAGCTATTCTGCGGGAACTAGGGACGTACACCGCAGCCCGAGCTATTCTGCGGGAACTAGGGACGTACACCGCAGCCCGAGCTATTCTGCGGGAACTAGGGACGTACACCGCAGTCTGAGTTATTCTGCGGGAACTAGGGACGTACACCGCAGTCCGAGTTATTCTGCATGAACTAGGGACGTACACCGCAGTCCGAGTTATTCTGCGGGAACTAGGGACGTACACCGCAGTCTGAGTTATTCTGCGGGAACTAGGGACGTACACCGCAGCCCGAGCTATTCTGCGGGAACTAGGGACGTACACCGCAGCCCGAGCTATTCTGCAGGAACTAAGTCCCCCACCCAGGAGGACGAAGAGTGGTGCTGCTGGCCCTCCCAACTTCAGTCAACTAAAGCTCGGGCTGTGTCCACCTTTGCCCAATTCTGTGTTGAATTCTCTTCTGCTCAAGCCCCCTCATGAAGATGCAGGTACCCTAAGCTTAAAACATCCCCAATATTGCTGCTTTGGGAAATATCCCTGGCGCTCTCCTTACTTGCTACAAGTAATAAATCCTTCCTTCTCCCGTGCTGGGCTTGGTTGTGTCTTCTGGCTTGACGCTCACCAAGAGGGGAACCCAGTTTTGGGGTAACATAGCAAAGGTCTGGCTTTGCCCTAGACCCCTCCTAGCCCCCCGCTGGGGGGCTCCAGTCTCACCACCTGACACCTCGGTGGAGAGGAGGCTGTGACCGGCCCGCTCCCTTCAGCAGCTCTCAACCCCAGTCGGAAACACGGACTCTCTAGGAGGCTCCGCAGCTGCGCCCCCTGCAAGGAGCCCCCTGGTGCTGCCGGGAGGGACGTGGATCCCACAACAGGGCCCACAAAACGGTCCTGCTAACAGCTGACGAAAGCCCACCCATTTGTCCCATTAAACCAGCTCCCCAAACTGCGTGGGTGGACAGACGTTCCCTGGCCGAGGGACAGTGTCCCAGCCGGTTGGAGCTCTCCCGTGCGGGCAGAGACTCAGCCCTCAGACACCAGCCTGAAATTTGGGGAAGGGTCCATTCTGGAGCCAGGCGCCAGGTGAACAGAAATCCACGGCCACCCAGCTCTCAGATTGGCCAGCTCTACTTCCAACCGTATGTGCTCCGAAGTGGGGGGAGAGGGCCAGGCCAGAGGTGGAGGGAGAGCTGAGGGAGGGGCTGGAGGGCCGGGAGGAAGGAAGACCCGACCCCTCCCCAGCCCCATTCCAGAGCACAGATAAAAGTGAAATCTGACCAGGGAGTGTTTGTGTTGCCACGGTAACGGGGACACTTCAGCAACTCGGAGCAGATGGTCAGTGAGCGACAGGCAGCATGTGCCCCGTAAGCCCCGCCGCGGGCACAGATGGAAGGTGGGCAGGGCGCTCGCCCGGTCCCCTGACGTCTCCTTCCCTGCCCTCCCCCTTGTGCTGCGTCACGGAGATTAGCGCGTGTGTGTGCAGCTGGGCTTCAGTCAGCCGAGTGGGACGCGGACGACCAGGGGCCCAGAGGCTGGTGAGCAGCCCTGCCAGCCCTGGGCTGTGCCTGTGGCTTTTACAGGAGCAGCACACTTCCCTGTGGGGTGGAGGAGAATTAAACATCTCCTTCAGCGTCTTCAGGGACGGGGTGGGGCAGAGACAGGTCCTCGTGGGGACTTTGGGGACTCAAGGGCGGGAAGCATGTGGTCACGCTGCCTGGCCACCGGCCAGTGTGTGACCCTGCGATTCTGCGTCTTGTGCTGTTTGTAAATATTCACCGCATTTGGTTTGACCCCCTTTGTGGGAGGTTTAAGCATCAGCCTCCAGCCCGGCCGACGGGAGAAGACCCCTGCACATGCCACACTTTCCTCTGTTCTAGTTGCATTTGAACGTGTCCTGTGGCCCATATAAGTCGGACACTCCCTTTTCCTTGGGCTGCCCGACTCAGAATGAGCTTTGTACGGACAGGACGAGAGTAAATTCCTATCTGGACCCTGGGGACAGAGTCTCCCACACAAATGTCACGTCAGTACATCTGCCCACAGAACAGCTGCGTCAACCTACGTGGCTTCCCCGCTGTCCCCAGGCTCCCACACCTCCATCCACGCCTCCTCCAGGCTGTCCTGCATTAGCTTTTGGCCATCTTGTTTCTGATGCTTTTTTTAATGCATTAAATTCTAACCCGTATCTCTTCCCACTTTCCCTTTCCAGAGGTGCTGAAGTTGTCCTTTCAGGGAAAACAACACAAAAACAGTTTTGTTGCCAATGATGAAATCTGAAATTTCAAGCAGAAATTAGAGTTGGGAGCCCTGTGTGAGCCACAGCCGCTGGAGGGCGTGCACATGGAAGAGCTCTCAGACGGGGCTGCGGGTGACAGCAGCAAGGGTGACTCTCGTACAAGGACACATGCCAGCGTTTGGAAGGCCGCAGGACTCAGAGCGCCAGTATTTTCCACATGACCCAGCAGGGTACACAACTGTGCGCCCAGAGTGCAGGGCTGACCAAGGCCCGTCACACACGCTGCGCGCAGTTAACTGAAGCGCTTTCAGATTCCACGGCAGTTGCCTTCAGAGAACGCCTGCCTGTGGCGTTCGGGAGGACTTCCAGGAAGCCCGTCCACACGTCTCTGAAAGGCCACCAAAGGCCTCCTGCTCTCGAGCCACAGGCCTGGGGCTGGTCCTCCTTTTCCCTCAGACGAATGGCGCACTGCTGCAGACGGTCCGCTGTCTTTCCTAAAACTGGACACGAAATGGATTTGCAAAAGTGCAAAAGAATGCTGCTCTTCTCACTAATTTGGGGGAAATGTTATTTTTAAATGAATTAATAAATACACATTTAAGGTTTTTTATCATTTTTAATTTTCAATGCAGTAACCTAGAGTCCTCAATAGTTTCTAGGTATAAAAGGGGTCTAAGACCAGTAAGAACGAGAACTGTTCCTAAGAGGACGAAAAGCACATTTTCTACGGTCTCTGTGTACTTGCTAGGGCCCACTAAAGCCTGGGAGTCTACTGTGATGATCTGCTGCTCCTCTATGAAAGAGAAACCCTTCAGTATCCAACATAACAAGGTGATTTTCCTGACATCTGTCCACACAAGCTCAGAAATATTCAGTTTGACAATCAGCTCATTATAATGTGCTGTGAACGTTTTTATGAGGGCCAGGGACTGAACCTCGCTACATACCATCTGGGATTAAAACGATTTTAATCCAGCTTTAAGACTTGGAAAGGTCCAACTGTTAGAAGGAAATATGCTGAAACCCAGAATATCAGAAAAGAGCAAAGGAAGAGGAGGATTTCTAAGGTGGGGAGGGAAAGAGCATGACTCTTTGGGAAAACCTTTTCAGAAAGAAATAAAATTCTGTAACCTTAAATTGGTGACTCATGCTGAGTCATGATTCCTTCAGCCACTGCAATACTGTCTTCTCAGAAGTGGATTGCTCTGAGACCAACGCCAAAGGTATGAGACAATTTCCTCCTTTCGAGTTGACTGCATCCCCCTCGCCCGGGCACACGGTGACCTGTCACTGCCCTGCTGCCTGGGACAGGAAGGCTGGGGTGACACCAGATGTGTATCAGTGGCTCAGACTATTTCAATATCTCTTCACACGTGACAGGCTTTTATCTTGGCCTGGATCCGAAGTTAAGGGCTGTGGCTTGAACATTCGATTCAACAGACAGGCTGGTGGCTTAATTTAATCGAATTATCTGCTTTTCCTGAATTTTAACAGCTACATGGATCAAGAAAAGGGAGAGTATATCTCACGCCATTTTACACAAACTTATGAGTTAGCTGCTAACGCAAAGGACTGAGAGGCTGGAGAGGCTGAATCAAACCACAAAACAGATCTTGGACAGTGTTTTACTCTTGGTGCCAGATTTGCCTCAAAGAAAATGGGTTTAGGAGACGACGAAACTGTAAAACAGCCAGCGAGAAAACCTACAGCCCATCGAACCTTCCTGGAAGAGGTTTCCCCCGGATGCTCAGCTTTACTAACATTCAGTGGCTCTAGTGGAGACAAGTGTCCAGGTGTGAAGCCGTGACCAGTGGGCCTCGCTCCCTCCTGCCCTCAAGTCACTGCCTGCCGGACCCCCTTGCCCTCCAGCTCTGACCTCCGGGCAGAGGTGGGCGCTGACCTGGGTGCCCGCGGGGGCCTGGTCGTCGGCACCAGCACACGTTTCGCCCGCAACTCCCTGCGTGTCCTGTGGGCGCTGACCTGGCTCTCCAGGAGAGAGGCTTTCCGGGAAAACCACAGAGACGCGAAGACCAGTCTGGTTTGGAGAGGCTGCTGCTTCTCCTTCTTTTTAGTTCAGAAAACTTGCCGAAAAGAGAAGGCTGAAGTCAACTTCAGTTTTTACCCAACCTCGAATAAAGCCGGCTTCCGCCACCCACCTTCTCATTCAGAACGGTGACCACCCTGCAGACCCGCGCTGCTTCCGCACAAGGCGGGCTCGGTTGGGCCGGGGACAGTGAGGGGAGGCACGAGCCGTGGCCTTCGGTGCCACCGGAGACCGTGAACGAGTAGCTTTTCTAACCACACAGGACCTCGACGTGAGAGAACGTTTGCCAACTGTTGGCTGGTTCACCTCCGTGGATGGGGTCTCACCATCAGTCTGCAGAGCCAGCTCCAGCCCTTCTTAACGCTTCACAAGGAGCTCCCAGAACATCTGGGAGACGGGAGCCACGGAAGAAGCCACGAGTCAGCTTCTGCTACACTAACAGGGAGGCAGCCGGCTCGGCCACGGGTTACGTCGGCATCAAACAGGAGGAAGTTATGAGCATCAGGCCCTGCGGGGCCCCCCGAACGCAGCACCTGCGCGCAGGCCGGGTCCCCTCTCCCCGCACGGAACTGCGGCTTCCCCAGAGCACGGCATTCAGGGTCCCTCTTTCCACCAAGGGACGCAGTTCGTGGTCTGACAACATCACGGTCCGCAAGCCTGCTCTTCCCCAAGCCGGCAGGACAGTGGGGTGAGGAATTCACTGGGCACTAAGCCAGGCCGACACTGAAGACCGGCGAGGATGTCCAGTCACCTGTGTGTCGCCAGCCGAAGCTTCAACACCACGTACAAAACACAGACCCGCCTCACACATGTGCTTCGTTTCCCTTTTGCAAAAATTTTTTTTCTTTTTTGTGAGTCAGGAGATAGTGGTGCCTGCTTATTTCTTTTTCTTCCTAAGTTGTGGCAGGTGCCTGAAAGAGCTTGAAATTTTAAACAAGAAGTTCAAAGGATGGAAAACAATGAACATAACCAAATTCTGGGTGTTGAAACCTGAAACAAAAATCAGATTTATAAAATCCAACTAATTAGTACTTAAGAAAAGTACACTTTATCTCAGACGAAAACAGCGCCCCTGCCGTGCTGTGCTCCTCCACGGGACCACACACACGTTGCTGCTGCAGAAGTTCCCACAGCACAGTTCAGGCAGGAGCCCTCCTGAAACCCGGTCCCCCAGAAGCTCTACCAGTTCGAGGGAGCAGCAAAGGGGGGACTCCCAGCCTGGTACCAAGGGGCGCGAGGCACAGGAAGGACCCACCGCACCACAGCTGCAGGGGTGGGTGGGCGCCCGGGGCAGGGTCCCCCAAGCCCCGCTCCCCTCAAGGCTCTGCTCCCCCTTGCGCCGCCACCGCAGGCCCGGCAAGAGGCTCAGCCGCCACTGTCCCGGCAAAGCCCTCCTCCAGCACAGGCTACGGCAGCCCACGGAGAGCTACTGGGGCTGTGATGCTGACAGTATCTGCGTCATAATTTAGCTTCCTTTCATCTACATCACGTCTTAGACTGAAGGCTGTGTTAAGGAAGCGCTGTGAGCGTAAGGAACCTAATGCGAGTCGGCACGAATTTAAGTAACATGAGAAGAGCAACAAATCAGCACAGAAATCACTTCTTTCCTTTTAGGGAGTACGTGTGACTTACACTTGAAGATGAGGACACCAGGGCCACAAAGTAGGAGGAGGCCAGGCAGAGCCAGGACCAGACCGTGCTGTCACCACGGTAACCTCGTGGGAGTCGTCTGCTACCTACGAGGCCTGGGTTAGAGCCCCAAGGCCTTTCCAGCTCTAGAACTTTAACTACAGGTCCAAATGAAAAACAGAAGCAAAGAAGTCAGTCATGTTTTCTCATTAGTAACAGACTAATCATTTATATTTGGCATAAACCACAAACTGGTATCACAGATCACCGTTATGACATGAAGAGAGATGGCAAACCCAACCAGACCATCGGTACAGCTGCAGGTTTCCCTGTGGGCCTTGTGGCTAGTGCTGAGGAACAGAGCACATGGAGTGCGGCACTGGTGCCCCCCTCCCGGATGGGTCACGGCTTTTCCCTGGTTCTTGCATGTGTCTCCTTTAATGATGAGGTCTGGCTAATTCCTAGGAGCAAAATGGTCACCACAAACCAGTCATTTCCACTCACCAGTGGAAAACTCTTAACTCCTGACAAAATGGCCTTTCTGACAAATTTAAACAAGGAATCAAAACCTAAACGCTGCACCATGGACACATCAATGCATTTTACAAGGATCCTTGTATGTCAGAGGCCTGGGCCCACCACTGTGAGAAAGTAACTTTCTGTGAAATCGTGAATTGAACTCAAGGACAGCTACATGAAGACACGTGTGTGCGCCGGGCTGTGTGCAAACGAAGCAGGAGCTGCAGCCACGCGCTCGGGACAGACATCGAGGCCTCTGCCGTGCGGCCGACCCGAGGACTCCTGCAGCGCGGCCGAGTTCTCCACTCCCTGTTCTCTCCCACGAGCGTCTCTGCATTTACACTCACTGTTAGGGCGATACTTGTATTCGGGGTGAAGCTGCAGTGGTGGTTCTGGGCGACATGTCGCAGGTGGTTTTCCGTGAGTGTCTTCAGCTCCGCCTTGTCTTCCTGGCTCCCTTCTCTACCCGCTGCCTGTGAAATGCACAAAGGGAACGGAGTTTAAAACACACACCACGTCCCATGTACGTCTTGGACTGGGTGCCAGTAACGTGTGAAACAGTGTATTTTATGATGTGTCTTGACTGTAGATAAGCCAGAGGCACTATGTTCAACGTCCAAGTTTTAAAACAATTCTCTCTCCAACGGTGACAGGGTTCTGTCCCACCCAGCAGGCAGGCACTGGCTGGACTGCGGGAACACAAGTGACTGCGTGAGTCTCCGTGGCAACCGCATCTTCTGAGCCAGCCCTCTCTCCCTGCCGGGACAGGACAGCCTCCTAAGCTGGAGGGCCTGGGTGGGCGGGGGGTGAGCGGGCAAGGAGGGGTGTGTCAGCTGCAGTTCCCTCCACAGGGAGCACCACACCTGAGGCCGTGTGTGTCGGCATGGGTGAGGTGCTGCCTGGACATGGAGGAGGGTCTAGGAGAAGCTGAAGGACCCCCTGCCCCTGGGGCGCCCCCTCACTGAGTGTGGCCCTGGAGGCCCACGATGGGTCTGCTGATCTGACGCCACCAACCATGTGCTTCTTCCGTGTGACCCCTGCTGTCCTCAGGGCTCAACATCATCCTTATTTTGTGGGTCACTCCTGCCTCGGTGATGCTGGAAGGTGCCAGCCCCTCTCCTCTGAAACGCTCCTCCCCGCGACCCAGGGCACTTGCACCCAACTCCTCCTGCCCCCTCCGGCAGCTCTCCCTCAACCTCCCCTTTCTCCGTGGTCTGTGGGTGCTGGTGCCCCAGGTGCTATTCCTAGTTCTCTACAAATGTGCTCGCCGTGTGTGCCTGCATCTGTGTGCGTGTGTGGCATCGGCGTCTCAAGGGCAACACACCCACAGGTTACTGCTGTTCTCCCCATGCTTCCAAGTCAACGGTACTGAAATCTTAACCCAACACAAGTCAGAAACCTGGGGGTTATTCCAAGGCCCCTCACCCTGCTTCCAAAGGTCACGCAGAGCTTCAGATTTTCTCAACTACGTCATCCCTTCTGTGCCTCCAGAAGAAAACTAGAGGTCTTTGCTCTAAAGAAAGTGACCAACCCGAGGTAAGAGAGCGAAGGATTCCAGTGTCAGGGCTTCCATGAGGGTCCCATGACTGAGGAGATGGCGGGCGGAAGCCCCGCCAGGTACAGACTTCCAATCCCCTTTCTAATGCCTGACTCTTCAACAAGAGCGGACACTCAAGAATCACCTGGCATCTGAGAAAAAAAAAAACTAAAGTAAAAACAGAAACCAAAACAAACATACAGAAAAAGAAACTTGGAAGGACAGTCTATGAAGGAAGAGAAACAAAATAAAACAAACCTACAGGTGTAATTAATCTCAGATGTGAGCGAAAACGTGCAGTCTTGACACAAAGAAGAAAATGTGATAAAAATTAAGTATGCTGAGCTTTCAGAATTTAAAAACAGCAAAATTAAAACATTAATAGAAAGGATGGAAAATAAAGTTTAGGAAATTTCCCACAAAGTAGAGTAAAAAGACAAAAAGATATTAGGAGGAAAATATAAGATAATTATAGGACTCAGAATACAGTGTCTAACCTCTGAGACAAATAGCTGAGAGCAGAGAAAATGAAAGGAAGAAATCATCACAGAATCATTTGAGAAAAGTTTTCCGGATCTGAAAGACGTGAATTAGCTTCATGTCACCGTCCACTCGGCAGGTGGGGCGCGCTGGAGATGGGCTGGCTTCCCCCACCGCTCTGAGCAGGGGCTCCTTGGAAGCTCTTGCTGGTGGTCAGGTGTGTGCCAAGAAGCTGGGCTGGGTGCTGGACCTCCCCGACTTGGGGCCCATCAGGATGGCCAGGCCTAAGGCCTTTCCTTAGAAGCTCACCCACACCGACCTCCTTAGAGAGTGAAGGACACACCTTCCTCACCACAGGCCAGAGACAGACCCAGTGTGTAGAGGTTGTTAAATTAATTAAACAAAGAGGCCATCAGACTGACTCGGCTCCAAGGCCTTAGCAGCCTAAGTAAGCAAACCGAAACCGTAACCCTGAAATGCCTTGAAATGAAGGAATCAAAACCTAAGGACAACCCATCACAAGCAGCCAGAGAGGCTACGAGCTCCAGCCAGTCAGAAAGCTCCCGGCCTTGCTTCGCCTCTCTCTGGACAAGGTTCCCCTCAGCTCTTATTGGTGACGCCTCCAAACAGATTCTGCTTTGGTGCAGCCCAATTTGAATTGATTTTTTTCCTCAAATAAACTCTTAAAAATTTAATATGCTTTAGCTTGTCTTTTAACAAAGTGAAAGAGAGTTAAGTTAGCAAAGAAAAGACATGGAAAGTTGAAGCAAATGCGGCAAAATCTTGATAATGAAGAATCTGGAACATCCATTCTGAAGCTTCCATTACTGCAAAACAATGGAAAGAATGGCACCTGCTAACCAGGGCATAAAGGTGGATGAAAAGAGGGAGGTGAAGAGCGGAGGACAGGCTGCGGGCCGTGGAGGGAACGGAGGATGCAACCGAGTCACTCACGAAGGAGGCAGACGCCTTCACACCCAGCTTCCTTCCTCTGAAAACCTCGGAGACGGAAACAAAACCTCAGCAGCGCGTGAGCGGCACTTTAGAAGCTTGAGAGCAGCCTCCACAATAAAGCTGAAGGTCAGAGGTGACCTGATGCCGTCACACTGCTGTCTGTTGAGGCCAGTTTTAGCTGCCAGACACGTCTTCCTATTTCTTTGTATGCCTTGTGATTTTCCGTTGAAAACTGGACATTTAAACCTTATACTGTGGTAATTCTGGAAATCAGATCCTCCTCATCTCCTGGTGTTTGCTGTTTGTTGTTGCCGTCTCTGTGCTGGGGACCAGCCTGAGGGGGACACGTAAGGCCTGCTCACATCTTTTCTGAGCCTGCACCCTTCCCTGGCCATGTGTGGCGGCTTTCTCAATTCCCCTGTATATATGCTTGCTTTTGAATGTCCTAACCCTTAAACGTCTGGCTTCCAAAAGAGCACAAAGGGAAAAAAGAGGAAACAAAAGCCCCACAGGGGTTGCTCCTTTAAATACTGTGGGGTTGAGACAGTGGCGGCCAGCGCCTGTCCCTCAGCAATCAAGAAGCCTGATGTGTGGCCCAGGACCTCACTGCCCATCCTGGCTCCAGCAAGCTGCACTAGGAACGTGGGCATGGCTGTCTGCCGAGGGCCTGGAGGATGGGCAGCCAGAAGGGATGGATGGAAATTAATCACAACTAACCAGCCAAGCCTCCCCTGGAAGCTGCAAGCCTTCAGACTCCAGAGTTCCAGAACAGCTCCTTCCGACGGGTTCTGCCAGCACAGCTGCTGTCTAGGTAGATGGGCCCTGGAGCCTCCTACTCCACCATCTTCCCTGACATCACTCTCTTCCCATCAATTTTTGAATGTAGTACTTTTATTATTATTTCTAAAAGTAATTTTGATTTTGATTTCCTCAGTAAAAATTTAGAATGGTGGATTAATTTCCAAGTGGGAAGATTTCTGCTTTTTATCCTTCTGTTGTTGATTTCTTAAGTTATTTTCTTATGGACAGAAAATATGTCTTATGTGATTTCTGCTTTTCACTAAATTGGTTGAGATTTACTTTGGAACCTGTAATACCCAGTTAGATTTTTTAACTGTCCATTTATTTTTGAAAATAATATAAATAAAGAGGGCATATATTGTTCTGTATATTTCTATTACAGTAAACTTGTTAATGAAGTTACTCAAATGTATATCATACCTTTGTCTACCTGATCTGTTTATCTCTGAGAGAGAGATGTATTAAGTATACTCTTATTGGGTCTATTTCTCCTTTTATGTTGCTTATAATTTTGATTTATATCAGGTGCATAAAGGGTATGACAGATTTTCCTCTATCATTTTCTTTCTTCCCCCCTTTCTTTCTTTCCTCTAGAGTGTACCCCTACATTTTACAAACATACGTAAACTTACATTTTTCTAAAAACAGCTAGATTTATTCAAAACCTATTCTCTAAGCAAGATAAAAAATTTAATCTGCCTTTACTTTTCACTTTAAAAAAAAATAAATTTATTTATTTATTTGTTTATTTATTTTTGGCTGTGTTGGGTCTTCGTTGCTGGGCGTGGGCTTTCTCTAGCTGTGGCGAGCTGGGGCTACTCTTCATTGTGGAGCGGGGGCTACTCTTCATTGCGGTGCGTGAGCTTCTCATTGCGGTGGCTTCTCTTGTTGCGGAGCACGGGCTCTAGGTGCATGGGCTTCAGCAGTTGTGGGATGTGGGCTCAGCAGCTGTGGCGCACGGGCTCAGCTGCTCTGCGGCATGTGGGAATCTTCCCAGACCAGGGCTCAAACCCATGTCCCTTGCATTGGCAGGCTGATTCTTAACCACTGCGCCACCAGGGAAGCCCCTATTTTTCATCTTATGCCCCAGAAACACTCATAACTTTCCTTATAATACCCCGAGATTTTAGTCTCCAATTGTTTTTGCTTATTTATTTTTTACAGTTAATAATTATAGAGCGATAACTATACATTTTACTGTTTTTTTTGTTCAACACTTTCTTATATCTCATGCATTCCTGTTAGCTGAAGTGCTCATTTTGCTAGAGCATATCCACTTTCTTTTGGAAAAGATCTGTTGGTCAAAATTTTACAATTCCTGAAAGTGTATTAATTTTTTGCTCTGATGCTACAATGCTAATTTGGCTGACTATAGGAGTCTGGGCTCAAAATTATTTTTCTCCAAAGGAAAGCAAAGAAATGACGTGATTGCTGGAGAGAAAGTAGATTACAAAGGGTTTCTGCAAAATGGGAGGAATAACCAGGGGGTGTAGCGGATGCTTTGGGAGCCGGGCAGTGGGGAGAGGCTGTGGCGGAGCAATGCCGCTGACCAGGTGACGGGGACTTGAGGGCACAGCTGAAGAGAATCGTGGGCAGCTCAGCCACAGGAGGAGACGAAAAAGCAGATATTCCCTCTGTTATTCTGGATTTGTCTATTTCTCCTGGCATTTGCTTATACAATTTAAATTTGATAATGCGTTGATGCTTGAAAGAGGGCAAATGTGGCTGTAGGAATGTACAGAAAGCAGAGTTGTCGGCTGTGACTGAGGTCGGGGAGAGTGCTGGAAAACTAAGCAGGGAGGAGAGGTGAAACGTGTGACGGTGGGACAGAGTGGAGGCTGACTTCCCTGAGGTCGGCGAGCGTGAGTGTAAGGTGGGGCTGGTAAGGTTGACTGTGGGTTTTTCTCTAGCCACAATACAAATGCAAAGGATTGGATTTAACCGAAGTTTGCAGTTTTACCACATAAACATAGTAAAATGAGAGAGGCAAAGCAGTCAAGAATAGATACAAGAAAGTCACTTTGATTACTGACCATGGAACGTAAACAGGGAGGGGACACAGCAGAGAAGGAACGTGAGGACCAGTGAAGGGGGCTGGACCAGTGGACTGGGGTCCTGATCTGACCAAAGGACCACCCAGATCTAGAGGCAGGGAGCTGTGTGGCTGGCAGTAGGTGTTTAAAACTGAAGTTATTTTTTTAGTGACCACAGAAGGGACCCAGAGCAGACTTCTCTCCTTCCCCTGAACTCTCTGAGGCACTGGAACTTTGTACCACCAGAGGCCTCTTGTGCCTGTCTGCCTCCTCAGAGAGTCCAGATAAATTGGTGGAATAGAAGGAGGTGCACTTACTCCCTCTTGCGAGAGCACCAGAATCACAACTAACTGCTGAACAATCATCGACAGGAAGACACTGGAACTCACCAAAAAAGATACCCCACATCCAAAGATACCCCACATCCAAAGACAAAGGAGAAGCCACAATGAAGTGGTAGGAGGGGCGCAATCACAATAAAATCAAATCCCGTAACTGCTGGGTGGGTGACTCACAAACTGGAGAACACTTATACCACAGAAGTCCACCCACTGGAGTGAAGGTTCTGAGCCCCACGTCAGGCTTCCCAACCTGGGGGTCTGGCAACGGGAGGAGGAATTCCTAGGGAATCAGACTTTGAAGGCTAGCGGGATTTGACTGCAGGACTTCGACAGGACTGGGGGAAACAGAGACTCCACTCTTGGAGGGCACACACAAAGTAGTGTGCACACTGGGACCCAGGGGAAGGAGCAGTGACCCCATAGGCGACTGAACCAGACCTACCTGCTAGTGTCGGAGGGTCTCCTGCAGAGGAGGGGGGGTGGCTGTGGCTCACCACAGGGACAAGGACACTGGAAGCAGAAGTTCTGGGAAGTACTCCTTGGCGTGAGCCCTCCCAGAGTCGCCATTAGCCCCACCAAAGAGCCTGGTAGGCTCCAGTGTTGGGTCGCCTCAGGCCAAACAACCAACAGGGAGGGAACCTGGCCCCATCCATCAGCAGACAAGCGAATTAAAGTTTTACTGAGCTCTGCCCACCAGAGCAACACCCAGCTCTACCCACGACGAGTCCCTCCCCCATCAGGAAACTTGCACAAGCCTCTTAGATAGCCTCATCTACCAGAGGGCAGACAGCAGAAGCAAGAAGAACTACAATTCTGCAGCCTGTGGAACGAAAACCACATTCACAGAAAGACAGACAAAATGAAAAGGCAGAGGACTATGTACCAGATGGAGGAACAAGATAAAACCCCAGAAAAACAACTAAATGAAGTGGAGATAGGCAACCTTCCAGAAAAAGAATTCAGAATAATGATAGTGAAGATGATCCAGGACCTCGGAAAAAGAATGGAGGCAAAGATTGAGAAGATGCAAGAAATGTTCAACAAAGACCTAGAAGAATGAAAGAACAAACACCTAGAAGAATTAAAGAACAAACAAATAGAGATGAACAATACAACAACTGAAATGAAAAATACACTAAAAGGAATCAACAGCAGAATAACTGAGGCAGAAGAACGGATAAGAGACCTGGAAGACAGAATGGTGGAATTAACTACCGTAGAACAGATTAAAGAAAAAGGAATGAAAAGAAATGAAGACAGCTTAAGAGACTTCTGGGACAACATTAAACGCAGCAACATTCGCATTACAGGGGTCCCAGAAGGAGAAGAGAGAGAGAAAGGACCCGAGAAAATATTTGAAGAGATGATAGTCAAAAACTTCCCTAACATGGGAAAGGAAATAGCCACCCAAGTCCAGGAAGCACAGAGAGTTGCAGGCAGGTTAAACCCAAGGAGAAACACGCCAAGACACATAGTAATCAAATTGACAAAAATTAAAGACAAAGAAAAACTATTAAAAGCAACCAGGGATAAATGACAAATAACATACAAGGGAACTCCCATAAGGTTAACAGCTGATTCCTCAGCAGAAACTCTACAAGCTGGAAGGGAGTGACACAATATATTTAAATGATGAAAGGAAGAACCTACAAGCAAGATTACTCTACCTGGCAAGGATCTCATTCAGATTCGACAGAGAAATCAAAAACTTTACAGAGAAGCAAAAGCTAAGAGAATTCAGCACCACCAAACCAGCTCTACAACAAATGCTGAAGGAACTTCTCTAAGTGGGAAACACAAGAGAAGAAAAGGACCTACAAAAACAAACCCAAAACAATTAAGAAAATGGAAATAGGAACCTACATATTGATAATTACCTTAAATGTGAATGGATTAAATGCTCCAACCAAAAGACACAAGCTTGCTGAATGGATATAAAAACAAGACCCATATATATGGTGTCTACAAGAGACCCACTTCAGACCTAGGGACACATACAGACTGAAAGTGAGGGGATGGAAAAAGATATTCCATGCAAATGGAAATCAAAAGAAAGCTGGAGTGGCAATACTCATATCAGATTAACATAGACTTTAAAATAAAGAATGTTACAAGAGACAAGGAAGGACACTACATAATGATCAAGGGATCAATCCAAGAAGAAGATATAACAATTATAAATATATACGCACCCAACATAGGAGCACCTCAGTACATAAGGCAAATGCTAACAGCTATAAAAGAGGAAATCGACAGTAACACAATAATAGTGGGGGACTTTAACACCTCACTTACATCAATGGACAGATCATCCAGACAGAAAATTAATAAGGAAACACAAGCTTTAAATGACACAACAGACCAGATAGATTTAATTGATATTTATAGGACATTCCATCCGAAAACAGCAGATTACACTTTCTTCTCAAGTGCACACGGAACATTCTCCAGGACAGATCACATCTTGGGTCACAAATCAAGCCTTGGTAAATTTAAGAAAATTGAAATCATACCAAGCATCTTTTCTGACCAACAATGCTGTGAGATTAGAAATCAACTACAGGGAAAAATACATAAAAAACACAAACACACGAGGCTAAACAATACTTTACTAAATAACCAAGAGATCACTGAAGAAATCAAAAAATACCTAGAGACAAATGACAACGAAAACACGACAGTCCAAAACCTATGGGATGCAGCAAAAGCAGTTCTAAGAGGGAAGTTTATAGCAATACAATCCTACCTCAAGAAACAAGAAAAATCTCAAATAGACAACGTAACCTTACACCTAAGGCAATTAGAGAAAGAAGAAGAACAACAAAAAAACTCCTGCAAAGTTAGCAGAAGGAAAGAAATCATAAAGATCAGAGCAGAAATAAATGATATAGAAACAAAGAAAACAACAGCAAAGATCAATAAAACTAAAATCTGGTTCTTTGAGAAGATAAACAAAATTGATAAACCTTTAGCCAGACTCATCAAGAAAAAGAGGCAGAAGACTCAAATCAATAAAATTGGAAATGAAAAAGGAGAAGTTACAATGGACACTGCAGAAATACAAAGCATCCTAAGAGACTACTACAAGCAACTCTATGCCAATAAAATGGACAACCTGGAAGAAATGGACAAATTCTTAGAAAGGTATAACCTTCCAAGACTGAACCAGGAAGAAACAGAAAATATGAGCAGACCAATCACAAGTAATAAAATTGAAACTGTGATTACAAATCTTCCAACAAACAAAAGTCCAGGACCAGATGGCTTCACAGGTGAATTCCATCAAACATTCAGAGAAGAGCTAACACCCATCCTTCTCAAACTCTTCCAAAACACTGCAGAGGAAGGGACACTCCCAAACTCATTCTACAAGGCCACCATCACCTTGATACCAGAACCAGACAGAGATACCACAAAAAAAGAAAATTACAGACCAATATCACTGATGAATGTAGATGCAAAAATCCTCAACAAAATACTAGCAAACAGAATCCAACAACACATTAAAAGGATCATACACCGTGATCAAGTGGGATTTATCCTAGGGATGCAAGGACTTTTCAATATAAGCAAATCAATCAATGTGATTCACCACATTAACAAATTGAAGAATAAAAACCATACGATCATCTCAATAGATGCAGAAAAGGGTTCTGACAAAATTCAACACCATTTATGAAAAAAACTCTCCAGAAAGTGGGCATAGAGGGAATCTACCTCAACATAATAAAGGCCATATATGACAAGCCCACAGCAAACATCACTCTCAACAGTGAAAAACTGAAAGCATTTTCTCTAAGATCAGGAACAAGACAAGGATGTCCACTCTCGCCACTATTCAACATAGTTTTGGAAGTCCTAGCCATGGCAATCAGAGAAGAAAAAGAAATAAAAGGAATCCAAATTGGAAGTAAAACTGTCACTGTTTGCAGATGACATGATACTACACATAGAGAACCCTAAAGATGCTACCGGAAAACTACTAGAGCTAATCAATGAATTTGGTAAAGTTGCAGGATACAAAATTAACTCACAGAAATCTCTTGAATTCCTATACACTAACAATGAAAGATCAGAAAGAGAAATTAAGGAAACAATCCCATTCACCATGGTAACAAAAAGAATAAAATACCTAGCAATAAACCTACCTAAGGAGGTAAAAGACTTGTACTCAGAAAACTATTAGACACTGATGAAAGAAATCAAAGATGACACAAACAGTTGGAGATATATACCATGTTCTTCAATTGGAAGAATCAATATTGTGAAAATGACTATACTACCCAAAGCAATCTACAGATTCAATGCAATCCTGATCAAATTACCAATGGCATTTTTTACAGAACTAGAAGAAAAAAATCTTAAAATTTGTATGCAGACACAAAAGACCCCGAATAGCCAAAGCAATCTTGAGGGAAAAAAATGGAGCTGGAGGAATCAGACTCCCTGACTTCACACTATACTACAAAGATACAGTAATCAAGACAATATGGTACTGGCACAAAAACAGAAATATAGATCAATGGAACAGGAGAGAAAGCCCAGAGATAAACCCATGCACCTATGGTCAACTAATCTATGACAAAGGAAGCAGGGATATACAATGGAGAAAAGACAGTCTCTTCAATAAGTAGTGCTGGGAAAACTGGACAGCTACATGTAAAAGAATGAAATTAGAACACTCCTTAACACCATACACAAAAATAAACTCAAAATGGATTAAAGACCTAAATGTAAGACTGGACACTATAAAACTCTTAGAGGAAAACATAGAAAGAACACTCTTCGACATAAATCATAGCAAGATCTTTTTTGACCCACCTCCTAGAGTAATGGAAATAGAAACAAAAATAAACAAATGGGACCTAATGAAACTTAAAAGCTTTTGCACAGCAAAGGAAACTATAAACAAGATGAAAAGACAACCCTCAGAATGGGAGAAAATATTTGCAAATAAATCAACGGACAAAGGATTAATCTCCAAAATATATAAAGAGCTCATGCAGCTCTATATTAAAAAAACACAACCCAATCAAAAAATGGGCAGAAGACCTAAATAGACATCTCTCTAAAGAAGACATACAGATGGTCAAGAAGCACATGAAAAGCTGCTCAACATCACTAATTATTAGAGAAATGCAAATCAAAACTACAATGAGGTATCACCTCACACCAGTTAGAATGGGCATCATCAGAAAATCTACAAACAACAAATGCTGGAGAGGGTGTGGAGAAAAGGAAACCCTCTTGCACTGTTGGTGGGAATGTAAATTGATACAGCCACTATGGAGAACAGTATGGAGGTTCCTCATAAAACTAAAAATAGAATCACCATATGATCCAGTAATCCCACTACTGGGCATATACCCAGAGGAAACCATAATTCAAAAAGACACATGCACCCCAATGTTCACTGCAGCGCTATTTACAACAGCCAGGACATGGAAGCAACCTAAATGCCCATCGACAGACAAATGGATAAAGAAGATGTGGTACATATACACAATGGAATATTACTCAGCCATAAAAAGGAACGAAATTGGGTCATTTGTAGAGACGTGGATGGATCTAGAGACTGTCATACAGAGTGAAGTAAGTCAGAAAGAGATAAACAAATATCGTATATTAACACATATATGTGGAATCTAGAAAAATGGTACAGATGAACTGGTTTGCAAGGCAGAAACAGAGACACAGATGTACAGAACAAACGTATGGACACCAAGGGGGGAAAGTGGTGGGGGGGTGGTGGTGGTGGGATGAATTGGGAGATTGGGATTGACATGTATACAGCAGTATGTATAAAATGGATAACTAATGAGAACCCGCTCTATAAACAATAAATAAATAAATAAAAATAAAATAAAACTGAAGTTATGAAGGGGTTGAGCTGTTGGTAATGAGAAGGCCACGGTGGAAGACAAGACCACTGAAAGGGGCGTCAAGGGACTAACATTACGCTATTGGAAGGACTATCAAGTCCAAGGCTGTTCAAATTATTCCAAGAGTCATGCTGGAAAGAGTGAGCTGGGAGCCCAAATCTTGAAGAATGTGAAGTACAACAGGAAGCGTGGTGGTGGGGTGGATGACATGAGATTTAAAGTTCACTGTTTTTATGGAGAAGGGAAATAGTCTGTGTGGGAGATTCTATTTTCCAAAAATGGCCACAACACTACTTCTGGTCTCCTATGCTCTTCCAGAACCCTACTCCTTTCCCATCAAGAGGAAAGTCTACTTCATCTCCACCTGAATTTGTACAGGCCTTTCTGGTTACCTTTTTGGACAGAATATGGCAGAAGAGCTGATGCATGACTTGTGAGGTTAGGTTATAAAAGTCGACATGGCTTCTGCCTTGTTCTCTAGCTCTTGGGGTACTTGTCTTTGGTAGGCAATTGCCATGCTGGGAAGAAGCCCAAACCAGCCCCCACGGACCAGTGGAGAGGCTCATGTGGAGAGAAACTGAGGCCCCCAGTCAAGAGCCAGCATCAGCAGGACATGTGAGTGAATGAGCTTCTGTATAACGTCATGTCTTCAGCTGAGGTCAAAGACACGGTGGAGCTGAGACAAGCTGCCTGAATTCCTGACTCGGAGCCTGTGAGCATTTGACATGGACGTTCCATACCACTAAGTGTTGGGATAATTTGTTATGTATAAAAATAAAAGACACATTTTTCATTTTCACCAAGAACTTTATTGCACAATATATTCACCCTTTAGTTCCACTACCTTCTGCCATTTTTCAGGCAACTTCATAATTCCATCTTCCCAAAACTTTTTATCTTTTTGAGCAAAGAACTGTTCCAGGTGTCTCTTACAGTCTTCCAGGGAATGGGAGTTTTTTCCATTAAGAGAACTTTGTAAAGACCAAAATAAATGGAAATCCGGAAGTGCAATGTCTGGTGAATACAGCGGATGAATCAGAACTTCCCAGCCAAGCTGTAACAGTTTTTGCCTGGTCATCAAAGAAACATGCGGTCTTGCATCATCCTGATGGAAGATTATGCATTTTCTGTTGACTAATTCTGGATGATTTTCATTGAGTGCTGCTTTCAGTTGGTCTAATTGGGAGCAGTACTTGCTGGAATTGTTTGGTTTTCCAGAAGGAGCTCATTACAGAGGACTCCCTTCCAGTCTCACCATATACACAACATCACCTTCTTTGGATGAAGACTGGCCTTTGGTGTGGTTGGTGGTGGTTCATTTCACTTGCCCCACGATCTCTTCCATTCCACATTATTGTACGGTATCCACTTTTCATTGCCTGTCAAAATTTGTTTTAAAAACAGAACGTTTTCGTTACATTTCAGTAGAGAATCACATGTGGAAATACGGTCAAGAAGGTTTTTTTTCGCTTATCTTATGTGGGACCCAAACATCAAAGCGATTCACATAACCAAGGTGGTGCAAATGATTTTCAATGCTTGAGTTGGATATTTTGAGTATGTCGGCTATCTCTGGCATGGAGTAACGTTGATTGTTTTCAGTGAATGTCTCGATTTGATCACTACCAACTTCAACGGGTCTACATGACTGTGGAGCATCGTCCAGTGAGAAATCTCCAGCACGAAACTTCACAAACCACTTTTGGCACGTTCTATCAATCAATCACAGCACCTTCTCCATACACTGCACAAATCTTTTTTTGCGTTTTAGTTGCGTTTTTACCTTTCTTGAAATAATAAAGCATAACATGCTGAAAATGTTGTTTTTTTCCTCCCATCTTCAATGTTAAAAGGGCTACATAAAAATTCACCAATTTGGATAAGTTTTTTAAAGAATGCATGCTGATATGACAGCTGTCATAGTACAATCTAACAAAGTTGTTTTGAATGAAGTTAAAGACAACTAAGCGCTACTAAAGCCATCTTATGGAAAAAACCGAATGAACTTTTTGGCCAACACAACAATAGTTCTAGTCATTACCAGAGCAGTCTGGAAGCAGGCATGAGGACCACAAAGGTACAGGGGAAACAGCTACCTTAAGGGAATGCCAGGTTTTCTGTTAGAGCAGGAGGTGAAGGGACAGCCAAAGAGGCTGTTGCAGGTCAAGGGATTTTGCTGTTTATTTATGTGGAGTTTCAGAAGCTATGGTGAAAGGTAAAGCATGGAGAGGGGATGCAGGCTTGGACTACAGTGGCAGCAGTGGGCACCATGTAGAAGAGTGTAAATTCAGGACATCTCTCTTCCTGACGGATTGGTTGTGAGGACGCAGGGAAATGGAGAAATCAAGGATGACTCCTAGGTATGCAGGTGACCGAGGATTTCCAACATAAGGAAGCCAGGAATAAGGACAGGGAAAAAATATTTGCCACATATTCTTCAGCAAAGGTTTAATACCCATAATATATAAACAGGTCCTACAAATCAATATTAAAAATTCAGCCAAGAAAAATCTGGCCAAGGATCCTATTTATTCTGTGAATAAATTGTTCACAAAAATAAATACTAAGGGCCAGTAAGTGTATGAAAATAGTAAGTGTTGTAAAAATACTAATATTCAGAGAAATGCAAACTAAATCAATGAAATACCCTTTTTGACCATGTGTAAAAATTAAAAAGACTGAAGATCAATGAGACGTGTGGCTGTCAACATACTCATATACCAGTGGGAATGGATCCATGAGAGGTGGGTGGAAGTGGTACCACGGTTTCAGAAGGCAATTTGACAATATCCAGCAATTCTATTTCTACCAGTTTGTGCTAGTTGGTGGTTCAAATCCTATATACCATATATGTATCCAATGAGGAGTTCTAGCCAATAGAACAATGAATAAAGAAAAAATTTCTGTATCTTTGGGTCCCTTTCAAATTAATATTTTCCCTGATTATAAAAACATTTTTTCAAACAAGAGAGAAATACAAGAAATGAAAAGTCTCTTGTAATTTCATCCCCACCTCAAAGATAACCACTGTTAAGCAGTCTGATGCTTATACATGACTGTTTTACATACATCTGCATTGTAAGCCATGTGTGTATATATATATATATATATATATATATATATATATATATATATATATATATATTTTGATAAAGTATACCTTGTGTAATGATTACCACTGTCAATCCAATTAACATTACCATCATTTCACATAGTTATCATTTGTATGTGTGTGGTGGGGTGTGTGAGAACTCTTAGGACCTATTAGCAAATTTCAAGTATATATTATTATTAACATGGTTACCATGCTATACATTAGACCTCTAGAACTTATTCATCTTATAACTGAAAGTTTGTACATTTTGATGTACATCTCCCCATTTCCCCAACTCTCCAGCCCCTGGCAACCACCATTCTACTCTCTTAAGTTCAACTTTTTTAGATTTCACATATAAGTGATATCATGCAACATTTGTCTTTTTGTGTCTGGCTTATTTCACTTAGCATAATGGCCTACAAGTTCATTCACACTGCCACAAATGACAGAATTTCCTTCTTTTTTATGGCTGAATAGTATTCCTTTTGTATATATACCATAATTTCTTTATCCATTCATTCGTCAATGGACACTTATGTTGTTTCCATAGCTTGGCTCTTGTGAATAATGCTGAAATGAACACTGGAGTGTAGATGTCTCTTTGAGATATTCATTTAGTTTCCTTTGGATATAGATACCTAGAACTGGGACTGCTGGATCATATGGTAGTTCTATTTTTAATTTTTTGAGAAACCTCTACACTGTTTTCCACAGTGGCTGCACCATTTTACATTCCCACTAACAGTGCACAAGGATTCCCTTGTCTCCACATCTTCACCGACACGTGTTGTCTCTTGTCTTTTTGATGACAGCCATTCTGACAGTTGTAAGGTGATAATCTCATTGTGGTTTTGATCTGCATTTTCCTGATGATCAGTGATATTGAGCATCTTTTCATGTACCTGTTGCCCATTTGTATGTCTTCTTTCAAGAAATGTCTATTCAGTTCCTTTGCTCATTTTTCAATTGCGTTATCTGCTTTTTTTGCTATTGAGTTATAAGGGTTCCTTATATATCTTGCATATTAACACCTTATCATACATGGTTTGCAAATAGTTTCTCCTATTCTGTTGCCTTTTCATTTTTTCCATTATTTCCTCTGCTGTGCAGAAGCTTTTGTTGGATGTACTCCCACTTGTTTATTCTCACTTCTGTTGCCTGTGCTTTTGGTGTCATATCCAAAAACAATCACTGCCAAGATGAATGTCAAGATTATTCCCTATATTTTCTTCTAAGAGTTTTAAAATTTTAGGCCTTATATTTAAGTCCTTAATCCATTTTGAGTTGATTTTTGTGTATGGTGTAAGATAAGGGTCCAATTTCATTATTTTGCATGTGGATATCCAGTTTTCCCAATATCATTTATTAAAGAGACTATTTTTTCCCCTTGTGTATTCTTGGAGCTCTTGTCAAATATTAGTTGATCATGTATGAGGGTTTATTTCTGGGCTTCTCTATTCTGTTCTACTGACCTATATGTCTGCTTTTACACTGAAACTGTAGTTTTGGCTACTTTAGCTTTGTAATATAGTTTGAAATCAGGAAATGTGATTCTCCAAGCTTTATTCTTCTTTCTCAATACTGCTTTGGCAATTTGGGGTATCTTGTGGTTCCATGCAAATTTTAGGATTGTTTGTTCTAGTTTTGTAAAAATGCCATTGGAATTTTGGTAGGGATTGAACTGAATCTGTAAATCACTTTGGGTAGAATGGACATTTTAACAACATTAATTCTTCTAGTCCATGAACATGGGATATCTTTCCATTTATTTGTGTCCTCTTCAATTTCTTTCATCATTGTTTTATAGTTTTCAGTATACAGATCTTCCACCTCCTGGTTAAATTTATCTCTAAGTACTTTATTCTTTTTGATACTATTATAAATAGGATTGTTTTCTTAACTCCTTTTTTGGATACTCTGTTGTTAGTGTACAGAAATGCAACTGATTTTTGTATCTTGATTTTATATCCTACAACTTTACTAAATTCATTTATTAGTTGTAACAGTTTTTTGGCAGAGTCTTTAAGAATTTCTACATAAGAGATCATGACATCTGCAAACAGATTTTACCTCTTCCTTTCTGATGTAGATGTCTTTTATTTCTTTTTCTTGGCTAATTGCTCTGGCTAGAATTTCCAGCACTACGTTGAACAGAAGTAGTGAGAGTGGGCACCCTCGTCTTGTTCCCAGTCTTAGAGGAAAAGCTTTCAACCTTTCACCATTCATTATGTATGACGTTAACTGTGGGTCTGTCATATGTGGCCTTTATTATGTTGAGGTACATTCCTTCTATACTTAATTTACTGAATGTTTTTTATCATGAAAGGATGTTAAAATATACATATGTAAATAAATATAAATGTATAAATGTAAATATATAAAGAAAATATTAACAAAACTAAAGGGAAAAACAGACAGCAATATAATAATAGTATAGGACTTCAATGCCCTGCTTTCAACAATGGGTAGATCATCCAGAAAGAAAATCAGTAACACTGAACTTGAACTACACTTTAGATCAGATGGACCTAACAGACATATACAGAACATTCCATCCAACAGCAGAATACACAGTATTCTCAGGTATAAACAGAACATTCTCCAGGACAGATCATATGTCAGTCCACAAAACAAGTCTTAAAAATTTAAGAAGACTGATATTACATCAAGTATATTTTCTGATAACAATGGTATGAAACTAGAAATCAATAAGAGGAGGAAAATTGGAAAATTCACAGATCTGTGGAAATTAACACATTCTTGAACAACCAGTAGGTCAAGGAAGAAATCAAAAAGAAAACCAAAAGGTATCTTCAGGCAAACAAAAATGAAAATACAACATACAAAAACTTAAGGGATGCAATAAAAGCTGTTCTAAGAGTGAAGTTATAGCAATAAACCCTTACATTAAAAAAAAGAAAAATATCAAATAAACAACATAACTTTACACTTCAAGGAACCAGGAAAAGAACACACTAAGCCCAAAGATAGGAAAAGGAAAGAAATAATAAAAGACTGGAGCAGAAATAAACGAAATAGAGATGAGAAATTCAATAAAAAAGATCTACGAAACTACATTGGTTTTTTGAAAGGATAAACAAAATGAACAGACCTTTAGGTAGACTAACCAAGAGAAAAAGAGAGATGACTCAAAAAAAATTACGAACGAGAGATGACACATAACTGACACTACAGATATACAAAGAATTGTATAAGTGTTCCTAGTAAGTGACTACTAGGAACAATTATACGATTAGATAACCTGGAAAAAAATGGATACATTCTTAGAAACCTACAACTTACCAAGAATGTATCATGATGAAATAGAAAATCCGAACAGACAAATCAGTAAGACGAGACTGTGAGTCAGTAATCAAAAACATCCCAACAAAAGCTTGGGACCAGATGGCTTCACTGGTGAATTCTACTAAACATTTAAAAAAGAATTAATGCCAACCCTTCTCAAACTCTTCCAAACAACGGAAGGGAAAGGAACACTTCCAAACTCATTTTACAAGGACAGCATCATCCTAATACTGAAACCAGACAAGGACACCATAAGAAAAGAAAATCACAGGCCAATATCCCTGATGAATACTGATGCAAAAATCTTCAACAAAGTATTAGCAAACTGAATTCAACAATACATTAAAAAGGTCGTATACCTTGATCAACTGGGATTTATTCCAGGGATGCAAGGACGGTTCAACATTCCCAAATCAATGTGATATACCACATTAACAAAATGAAGACTAAATATCATATGATTATCTCAATAGATGCAGAAGAAGCAACTGACAAAATTCAACATCCTTTTTCTTCACAAAGATCCCAATATGTTGGATAGTAAAATGTCTTCCAAATAATGAAAGAAATGTGAAATTACATTTCATTATGAGTAATAAATACGTTGTTTTAGTTTCATTTTTAAACTGATATATGGAACTTTCATCAGAAGACTTAACTGCAGAGATAATTTATATAACAACATCAAGATTACAAAAAAATCACTGCACTGTATTTTCAAATTATACCAGCTCAATGGCTTACTTAAGCTTGCTAAAGGAACACCAATATTTTACTGACAAGTTACAATTTACTTATTATGAAGGGGGAAAATGACATTCATGGAAATCTACTATTTTAGTCTAAGGAATGAGAAATTTATTACAAAGTTACACAAATAAGCAGCAACGAAACAAAACTTCTAGAAGCAGCAGTGGTCTCAAATTAGCAAAAATGAAAGGAATAGAATGTTAAAATTTAGATAGGAAACATTCACATGAAAAAAAAGATCTGTTTCCAAAGCTGGGAAATAAGGTTGTAGGTCCTACAAGACTGAATGAAAAGAGACTAGACATGCAGATGTCCTTAAGAAGGACCAGAAGGAAGTGGTGAGGATATTTCAAACGTAAGAGATATAAATGTATTAAAATGGCGGGAGACTATATCCCTTTTTGGTCAATACCAGATGGGATTCTAAAACAAGACAAAGTCCAGAGCTGTGCACACAGAGCCGTCAGCCAGGGGAAGCGTCAAGTGCAAGGATGCAAACGGGACTGTGATTCATTAGGGCTTCTTCTGTTCGTAACGACGTCAACTGAAGGGCACGTCCGACGAGCGCCGGTGAGCATGTCTGACAGTGCTGGGGCTCTCCCGAGTCGTGGCTGTGGCCCAGAAGGGGACTTGGTAGTCACAGCAGCTCCAGGCCAAAGGGAGACAGCTGCTAATGAAGGGCCTGTCTTCTAACCCCTAATCTAGATTTTTTTCTATTATCAAAATCTCAGGGGTTGAGTTCAGAACAATCTGGGGCTTAATATTTCAATTTTTGGATTATCTGAAAATTCCTCCATGAAAAGAATTTCTCTAAACTTGGATTCATTTAAGATATTTTTTAACAACAAGAGCCCTGCAGGGCTCACAGATAAAGGGCAACAAATGTACCACTCATTAGCGGCATCATAAATTAGGCTTCCTGCCTGATGCCTGATGTCTGCTGAGAACCCAGGTGTGTCTTCACAAGCACAGGCTCTGGGCTTGAGCCTAACCAATGCAAAATGAAAAGGATGACACAACAGAAGCAGACCCATGAGTCTCACGCTGTGTCAAGACTACGCAGTTACCTCTCCCACCAGGAAGGTGAGAAGGAAGCTGGTACCTCTTTCGCTATACAAACACTTCTGAGGACCAACAGAAGATATGGTTGGAAACTTTATTTTGATTAGAATTTATAATTAGAAAACAATTCCTGGAAAATGACATAGCTAGTAGACATCATGTCTTCAAAGACAAGATCATCTGGGAAACATCCTCACTATCTAGTGTTAAAGTTAGAAAAAGTGGGATATAATGAGATTCCCACTCATTAAAAGAAACTAACCATACCCACATCACAGATGAAGACACTGGAATGAAGATGTTAACAATGACCGTTTGGGGCCATGCAATCTGTTTGGGGCCATGGAATCAGGCACGATGTCTAAAAATAAGCCAACAAAGGCTTTCTTTATATGATACGAGGGAGAAGACTGACAAGGATGTTTTTCCTCTTTATGTGATGCTGGGTCTAGAAGCCACAGGTCAGCCTCTCCTCAGAGAAGACAGGCACTGTCTGATTACTTCACTCTGAAGGAGGGTGCTGGGTTTTATGGCCGGACTCTGCATCTTTTTCTGTGCACACTTTTTCTGAAGGAAGCAAACTCATCTTGAAACCAAGTTAACTTAGCTCCTTGTTGGGAGGTTTTAACATCTGAATTCTTTTGAAGTTTGGCACTTGATATGAAAGATGTATGTTATAAAGACAGATGTTTTACTTCAATCTTTGATAAAGCTGATTTGTTCTAAAGATGTAAGTGGTGGACTTACCCAGAAGATGATTAATATCTTCTCCATTGGTCAGGGTCATACTGTCTACTTCCTGCACCAAATAAATATGAAAACAAAAAATAAGAATCAAATTTCTCTAAAATTCAAACAGAAAAAATGGCACATTTCTAAGTATGTATAAAAGCAACACCTGAGCTGTATTTGGGGTCAGAACTTCATTCTCTTTTCAGTTTTGGCCACCATAATTATTCCATTAAAGTAGGAAGCAATTAATTAAGAGGCAGCCCTGTGAGTGGAAGGAAGCAGTGTCACACCTGCTCCCCTCAACTCCAGTTCCAACCGTCTGCACTGCGCCTGCACAGTGGCTGCTGCCAGTGAAGTCTGGAAATGGCCTTTCACGTGGAGACGGCTCGTGGGACGTTCTGCTGAGCGCAGAAAGCGCGAGTGTGGTTCCCTCCGCAGCAGAGCCCGGGGCTTCCTCGCCCTGCCCACGGGGCTGCTGCCCACGTTCCGCCGTGCTCACAGATGAGGGGCAGTCTTGTCCCCCACGCCCCCAGGAGGGTAGCAGGAGGTCACAGCAGTGGCCAGAATGAGGTTTCCAGGCCCCACCCTTGTTATCACAGATGATCGGTGGCAGCTTTACAACAGCCCAGGCCTCCTAAGAATTACCACAGAGAAGTGAAAATCTGAAGAAATCACAGGCAAATTTGTGGCTACTGACTGTGGAATTTAACACATCATTTCTCACCAACAGCATGGAAGAGGTTAAACCGTTCTCACTTTAGCTGCCGGCTAGCATTTTAAAAGTTCCGAAAGCTTTGATGGTCACCCCCTTAGTGAGTGGAGGTTCACACCTCTGCTGGTCCAGGGTCCCACCCCTAGCGCACTGGATCGCAGCCCAGAAAGGTCTCACAGGCTTGTGATTCTCACCTCTCTCTGCCGCCCGGGCCCAAATGGAACGGCTTGCCTCTCATCAGGCCAGGGGGCGGCCGTGGGAAACCTCCCAACTTCTGGGCAGTAACTGAATACTCTCATTTTGAGGCATTCTTAGTTCTTCACCAATAGGAAGAATTTTGCCTGTTAACTCTGCCCTGGAAATAGTGACAACTTTCTGCTTGGACTACCTTAGTATCTCCAAAAAATACTAAAACAGGAGTTCAAAAGTAGACAAAACCCAGCAAAAAATGTGCTGGCCAAGTGAAGGTGACATAATTCAATCATAGCATAAACTGAAATAGTGGATTACCTAACCTAAAAAAACATATTCCTGTCCCAATGAAAGACTTTATGTATACGTATGTGTGTATGTGTGTGTGTACGAAACAGATTCTATATGGAAACATCTGCAATTAGGAAACATACGTGCACGGCAGTAACATTTTTTGAGCACTCTCCATGTCAGGCAGCATGCAAGTGTACACACTCCGGCCGTTTATATGTGTCCTGTCGGAACTTCCACCATCCCACTCCTAAATTCCGAAGTCTGATACCAACTCAGCGCTCACCACCTCAATTTGCCTCTGACCTGAGGCCTCCCAGAGGAAGTTTTTCAGCCCCAGCCCTCTGGCACTAGCACCCCTTGACTTTGGTGTGGCTACTGTGGCCCCGACAGAGCAGGGGTTTCCTTCAAAGACCCCTTATCAAACGTATGCACTGGGTCTACAGGGAAAACAGCCCCAAGGCACCGGCACCAGCTCGGGAACCACCGATGCCTGAAAGATGAGTCGCAGCTGCACCTCTGGCCTCATTCCCTGAGTCGATGGTTCCGTAAGTCCACGTATCGACCTGGGTCCTGTGACCTGCACTTGAGGTTTGGTAGTGAGACCTGTGGGGCCCAGAGCTCAGGTCACTGGCAGAGGGGGAAGAAGGGGAGAGACAGCACGTTTCCCCGGGGGCCTCTGCTCTGCCAACGTGCCTGAAGCCCGAGACCAGGCGGGAAGACTCAGCAGACACACACAGGCCTCACTGGCACGCGTCCTTGACCCCTCTCATCAGCCCAAGGTGGTGGCAACACCCGGCCTTGCGCTCCTGCAGGTGACAACCTTCCACCCTCCTTCCCCAGGCCCAACCACTTCCTTGAATCATTCCTCCCAGCACCTTAAATCCCGCCAGACCAACGAGGAGCCCCTCGTTCTCCAGTCACCAGCTGCCTGCCAGCCCTCTGGCCCAGTCCCACTGGGACACTGTCACCCCCCAGCCTCCCAAAGGCCCTCAGCGTCCGGGTGTCCCCGTCCTTCTGCACTGACCTGCTCGCTCTCAGGCTTGCGTCCGTCCACTGCTCTCTTCACCAACACCACTCAGCCTGACCTCAACCTGCACAGGGCCCGTCCACACACGTAGGATACGTGAACACGGGCAGCACCTGGGCCTCCGCACGACCAGCAGGGCTCCGGCCGCTCCCCAGGGGGCCAGCTGTCAAGTTACGTGGGGTCTCAAGAGGAAGATTCCTCCCCAGCAGGGAACCAGGGCCGATGGTGAATACCTATGCTTCCGCCCTAAGGAAAGTCACTCTGTTTTTCTAATTTGCACAAGGAGAAATTGCCGGACACTACTCCTGTCTGCCAACAGAATTTGAAGAAACCTCTTTGTTTACAGTAGATCCAAGGAAAACTGTTTCTCCTTCTTCAATGTGAACATGCTCCTGAAATTTCTGCCATCACAAGGAAGTAAGGACGAAGCCAGCATTCACGACCTTTTCTCCTTGGCCCTTGGCCGGCAACCAGAGGAAACTCTGACCAGGTTGAGGGCAACGCCCTGGATAGGACTTGGTGTTTAAGCAACGGCTTCTGGTCTTGTGGTCAAGTGATGGCTGAACTCACACAGGCCAAGCCTGCACAGTCAAGCTTTGCTTTGTTTCCTTCCTTTATTTTATTTTTAAAAAACAGCTTTAACTGAGGTATAATTGACTTTGTTTGCTTTTTAATAGAAAAACAACTCTAATAAAACAGATCAACGTAAAAATATTAAGAGAAACGCTAGAGTTAACACCAGGAGGGTAACAAGATCTAAGAAAGGACAACGGTAAGGGCCACCGGAGGCCGAGTCCATCGATACTTTCTCTCCAGCCCTCACCACAGCCTGCAGGAAGACCCCGGCCCCAGGTCAGAGGTCAGGGAACAACCCCAGGGGATCTGTGATTTGCTCAGGCTAGGCCTCTGGCAGGTGGTGGACCCAGGTTTCGAGACAGCTTCTGCCTGTCTGGACCCAAGTGAAGTAAGAAAAGAAAGTCTGTAGCGTGTACTATTCTACAGGCTTCAAACTCAAGGATGCACCAGGCCCAACGCCACCCAGCGTGGGGCAACACGAGGCCTGCACCTGATGGTGCGTCCCAAGGACACAGGTCTGCCTCTTATGCACTCTGCAGGGCCACTGTCCCAGCGTGAAAACGCAGCAGCAAAGGACCTCGGGGCTCAGAGCTAGAAGGACACTAGGGATACCTGGGCCGGACACCTGATGATGAGGCCTGGGGGTGGTGGAGGAGCCGTTCGAGATGGCACGCCCTCTAGAGGACGGCCTGGTGTCGGCCAAGTGCTCCCCCGCAGGTGCCCAAGGTCACGGCCTCTTCCGCCCGGTGCCCGTCTCAACCTGCAGCCTCCCACCCTCGCTCTCCTGACCCATGAGGCCCAGCAGGAGGGAGAGGGCACAGGCCTGAGCCAAAGGGGCGAGAGAAGGTGGCCGTTCACAGCACACCAGGCCCCGACGGGGAGCGCAGAGTGGTGGGGGGAAGGGAGACGGCCGGAGAGGCGCTGGCAGGGGCCTGTCTCCTGGCTTTGGGAGCGGACTCTGGAGAGAGGGCTGACCCTGGCCACGCCGGGCCAGGCAGCTAAATATGGCCCCCAGCTCCCCCGCCCTCCGCGCTCTCCTGGGGGCCTGACTCCAGGGGGACCAGCGTCGCACTCGTATCTGGAATGGGGGATCGGGCCCCCACCCGGCTCCAAGCCCACCACACACCTCGAGGCCCCAGGGCCAGCACCGAGACCCAAACCCAGCGAGAACCGCACGGCGTTTCCTCCCTGCTCCGCACTGAAGGCCGTGGGCTCTGGGCACGTGGGTGACAGTCTGCTGACTGACCGCCGCCCCTCCTGGCATCACCCTGCTCAGGACACCAAGGGCGTCTTGTCCGGCCCTCACGAGGGGAGAGCGCGGCCGGGGAAGGCCGCTCCTGCCCCTCCACGGCTGCGGGCCCTGCTGTGGCCTCCTGCGCACGTCCCTGCCCCTCTCCTCAGACCCCTCGTGTAACCCAGCAGGTGGCGGGGGGGGGGGGGGGTGAGCCCCGCCTTGTTCCTTCCAGGCCTCCGCATATCTGTCCAGGTTCCTCCTTCTCTCAGGAACACCTTCCCCCTGGTTCCCCTGAGGAAGGCCCATCATTCTCAAGAGTCAGAAGCTGAAATTCGGCCTGTTTCCAAGCAGTCCCACCGCCCAGCTAGAGGGGGATGGGGCTGACGGATGAGTGCCACCGGCAGCGTGTCCCTGTGCACTATGTGGGTGTGACGGGTGGACAGCCCCCCACAGGCCCCAGCCCGGTGTCTGGGGGGCTGAGCCCTCGGCCCTGAGTCCACAGCACTGCTATCGCCTTCTGATTCCAGGGCATACACAGACGTGCCTATGGTTTTCTGGGTGCCCTGTCTGCGATTTAGTCAACCTCAGCACCTTCTCACTGTGAGGTCACAGAAAGGAGGTATTTTCCCTGCTCAGTGACACGGCGCTACGCGATCGCTCAGATGACTCAGCTGGCACTGGGGCGAAGTAACCCCGTCCCAACAATGGACCAGGGATTCTAAGAAGATGGAACGTTACTCACTTTGTTCAACCAGTCCACCTGGAAGCTTCAGGTGACAGTGGGTGGCGTCACTTGTGAGGGCAGAGACTGCAGGTGAAGTGAGCTCAAAGGAACAGCTGCAGCCACTGCGAGTCTAACCCTGGGAAGCTTTCCTCTCCCCTCAGGTATGGGCATTTCAGAAACAGTCATCATAAACTTTGGCCTCACGGAACCGTACAACCGACTCCTAACATTAGGTAAGCGCAGATCCTACCAAGAACCAGCGGGAAGAGCTCAGCCCCCCACAGGCCACCGCGGGACGAGCGGTCCACACACAGCCTGACGCAGAGTCCACGTGGCCACATCTCCACGACGACCGGCAATGGCCGCTCACAGAAACGATGTCTGGTTAAAGACAAAGACCTCTGTGCGGGGCAACCTGTAAAATCTCCACACATTTCAGAGGTTGCAGAAGTGACAGAAAAAATAAAGGTGTGTTTGTATTTGGAAGGATAAAATTATAAATCTTAGGTAATTCAAAAGTCTATACAGCTTGGCTCTCAAAACTGTAAGGGATTTGAATTTAAATACCAATGTGAGGTTTTCTGTGTATTTAAAATGTACATTACAACGTACTAAATTCATCTTTATGCGTTCAAACCAGGTATCTGTATTACACACATAAGAAGCAAAGGATTCATCTTACTTCCCAGATCACACCGTTAAGGCTCTTATGTATAAAAACCAAGTCATAGAACATAAGAAAATGCTTCTACTGGTAGAATGCTACTGTTTGTGTTCTTATTTTATTAGAAGGATGTATGTATATGTAGCCTTTACAAGAGCCTTCCTTTGAGTAAATTACCAAAAACTGGGTCTTGAACAGATGAATAAATTGATAGAAAATGAATAAAGCGGTGAGCAGAGGCAGGCTAGCACCGAGCACGGCAATTACGTCTCTACTTCACTAGGCAAAGCAATTCGATCTATCAGTACATTTATCTGTTTATTTACTTGTAAACATACAACCTATTTCCAAAACAGCTGCGAGGCAGTCTCCGGAACACTGCCGCCACCCCGCCGGCCTCTTACCTGGCCCCTGGTCCCTCCAGTGCTGTCCTTGGCCAGACCGGCTGTACCCAGAGCTCGTCCTGTGGGCGCTGGGTCCCTGTCGGCCCCTCCGCCCTGTGGGGACACGTGATCAGCACGTCAGCAGCTACCAGACGCTGAACTCCAAATGGCAGTCGTGTTTAAGAGTAGAGCAAGGTGACCCTGGACTGGCAGCTGCCAAACTTCTGACATCCTTACCATCACAGGGAAAGCCCCTGAAAAATGCAGATGCTAGGGCCACGGCACTACGGCCGGGTTGGGTCAGGGCTGCACTTAAACCTGTTCCCAGGAGAGTCTGTGTGGGGGACGAGCAGGCTATCTTGTCAGGTCCCTCAAAGCAGGGCAGTAAGTTCTCCTTTCTGCCTCCCTGGGCAGCGGCCCTGGGCAGTGGCCACAGGCCCAGGCCTGCACTGCTGGCCACCAGCACGTGGGGCTCTGGGACACGGTGGGCCTGACCAGGCCGCCCTCTCCTCCCAATCCCCCGCAAACTTCATCGGCACGCAATCAGCTCACTCTAAATTCTTCTCCTAAATTCCTAAACCCTGGCGCCTTCTGTTTGTCTCTACTAGAATTCAGTACTAGCAAGTCTAAGTACATATTTAAATGTGATTCTACACACTACCTTGGTACCTCACGCTATTCCATAGAGAAAGGAGGCCAAGCCTGCCCGGTACCAGCCACAGGGGCGAACCAGCGCTCTGAGGACACGGGCAGGCGGCTGCGTGCTGGTCCAGTCCCGCGACCCCCGCCCTCCATGCACACTCTTGTCAGCCGAGGACAGGGAGCGGCCTGAAAGGCACCGGGGCAAGTGTCCACGCACCAGCTCGTCCCAGGAGGAGGCGACAGCGGCTGGGGGCAGGTGACCGAAGGACGCCGGGCTGGGGCCAAGGGGCTGGGCTCTGCCACTGAGAGCCTGTGCGGTGCTGGCGAGCCACCGGGGCCCAGGGGAGTAAACCACAGAATATCAGGCTGTATTGTGAAGAAAATGACGACATCGAGGACAGAAAAAAGGAGCAGTTTCCAAATCACGTAAATTGACTCATGATTATCTGCTGAAACCGTTTCTTCCATAATCTGGAGTAACTCGACAGGATCACCCAGGTCTGCCATCTTACGGACACTTCACCAGAAAGAGATCACAGAGTTTCCTGTCTGTATTAGGAGCGACTGTACTGCAGCATTAAACTCTGTGAAACCACAGGCTGTCTTAGGGCTTTCAAGAAAACTTGTCACACATACGGTCCTCTTAAGCCCGAGTGTCGGACTCTGAAATGCAGAAAGAGGTTCAGGCATCCAAATCCCAGTGACCACTGCAGCTGACAGAGCCTGCATCCTGCCATCTGCATGTCTGCAGCCAGCCTGTCACTGCTCTGCTAACAGTCTCACTAGTGACGGGAATCCTGGTACGGCGCTCACAGGGCAGACGGCCTGAGTGACGTGCTGCCAACAGATGTGGGGAACAGGGGACACAGAGAGAACGCTGCCTCTTTCTTCTGCAAGGAATAAACTCTTGCTTTGGGGTCTCAAATGCTGCCTATCTCCAGGCAGCTGGAGAAAGGTAAAGGACGGAGAGGGGGCGAGGCCAGGAGGGACTCTGTCACTATTGGGAGTAGGGAGGGGCCGGAAGCCCCTTTGCACAGCCCCGACTGGCGGGAGCTGGACACGACCTGAGGCCTCACTGACCTCATGGCACAAAGTCTCTCGGAGTGAAACGTGCCGGGCTGGTGTGAGAACCCAAGACAGTCTGGGGGGGTAGGAATTTGGGGTAATTCTCCATTCCATCGAGAAAAAATGGGGCTGCTACAGTTACAGGTATAGATCCTACCCAAACGAGGACATGAGAACATGACTAAAATGAACTCAACACAATAAGCTACTGAACAAGATGTCCGACTTCACGGATAAACAAAGAGGCACCCAATCAAGGAGACAGGCTTTTTCATCTATCAAATTAGTCAGAAAAACAAACTTTTAAGTGGTGTCAAGAATGCATGAAACAGAAACTCTTAATCCCACTGGTGAAGGTGTGAAGTGACCATGTGTTTTTAGAAAACAAGTCGGCAACATTTATCTAAAATCCAATTACGTTTGGATCTATAATTCTGTGAACAACGGAACTCTATCCTAAGGAAACAACACACAGAAAAGCATCAAGTATAATGAGAAAAAACGGAAGCTCGAGGCGGGGGGCTGCGACGCAAAGGCAGCGCGTGTGGCGGTGGGGATTCTGTTCAAGGGGAGCCTGACCACCGTGGCCGAGACCGTGCTGGGAGTCAAGTGCCGGGAGGACAGGGCACACGAGCGTGCAGGGTATCATCATCATGAGACTGAAACACAGGAAAACATCTGTCAGCCCCAGAGTGTCCTTAACTCTCAGCACATGAACCCTCTGAAAACTCCCTCCTAAGGGGACCAGAACTTAAACCGCACAGCAGCACACTATCATCTTAATTTTGTTTCTTCTTCCAATTTTAGCAGCCTCTCCTTGCAGCTGCACGTGGCAGTGGGGCCCCTCCAAGGACCGAGAGGCTGGGGCCCACCTGAGTGGTGTGAACGCCAGTGCCGCCGGCTGACGATGGGTCTGTCCTCCTTCATGCAGGCCTTGCACACGACTGACTTCAGGGCATGGAGTCGGGTGAGCCGGGACCTCTGCAAACAGACCAGATGGGGCGGAGCAGCGTCAGACACAGGCAGGCACTCGGGAGACGCGACCACGTGAGTGAAACTACACGGTATACTGCGCCCAAGGACGCTGCAGCGGCGTGGGCGAGCATGGCTGCAGTTTCCCTTCCATGCTGCAACTCAGCAAGACGCTCTTAGAAACTGATCTTCTCCTGCGTGCCCTGGAAAGGCGACAGTGGCAGCTACACCTTCTCTGTCCTCTGTAGGTTATACAGGCATTTCCAAAAGGGCCCTCAAGTTCCACTGTGACATCTATGGCCCTAACACACCATCATACCTAAAACATCCATGCCGGTAATGTGTTATCACTTCAGCTCCTCCTGGTTGTAAGACAGTAAGTGGAAACAGCAAGGCCACAGACAACAAATCGACATGTGACCTTCCCTTCCAGCCTCATCTGTACTATTGCATATTCGATCCTGTCTGCCCTAACTTGTTTTAAAGCAGTGAGTGTGAACCTGTAATCATTTTGTACTTGGTCAAGACATTAGGAAGGAAAGGAGGGAGGGGTCCGTGATGGGTGATGTGCAGGCCATGAGCCTGGCCTACTGCTACCTTTCACTGATTCGGTACTAAAGCCACACTTACAGGACATTTTTGTCAGTACTCTGCTTTCGTTGACTGTACAGAATTTTGGCTGCTTCTAAATTCTGAACACTTACATTCCTATGACACCCTGGATTGTGTCTGTGTGTGAAGCGGCACTGCCGACACGTCAATAATGTTTTCCATCTGATGTGAAGGCGTGGAGCGCTGTCCTGTCACAGGCCAGTCCGCTCTCGCTGATCACAGGGTCCCGTGGGTATTAACACACGTTCCAAATGAGCTTGGCCGAGGCCCGACTTGGAAATCTTCCAGGACCCGTGTAGCAGTTGTACTTACAAAGCGAGAACAGCAGCCAATGACCCCAACTAAACTGTCAGCCTTCAGGGAATATTTTCAAGTAACAAATCATCACCGCTCCTATCGAATTAGTCTGATGTCTGCGGAGGCAGCTCTGCAGGGAATGTGCATTCTTAATTCAAAAAGGGGAAAGGAGTGAAAGCACTCGAAAATTTAAAATGTGCAGGACTGGGTGGGACGCTGCTCGCCCGCCTCCTCACAGGTTCTGGCAGAAGCTTCAGCAACGCTGACCCTGAGGCCTGAGGCACAGCCACAACGGAGGAGGCCACCGGCACCAGCAGCCGCACTGTTTTCTGGGTCAGTTTCAAAGCCTGGGACCTGCGGCTCCTCAGAGTGGATTTCTGGGGTCTGATCCTAAAGTACAGTGACCGTGAGGACAGACAGTGCCGCTGACCCTTTTGACCGCCAGCCAAGGACTCTGAGTTTTCATGATGCATTTGAGCAACTGATTTCAAACCTACTTTTTCTAAACATAAAGAAAACTGTGAACTCACGTTTTGTTCCACAAGCGCCTCTGCTGTGTACCCTTTCTCAGACTGCAGGTACTTCTGATGAAACAGCTTCCCGTCGAACAAATTCCAGGGCATGAAGTCCGACGTCTTCCAGGGGAAGCCACAGGCACTGTTGACCAGCACCAGGGTGGTGAGGCCGCGGACCAGGAGGGTACCCAGCTGCACGGCCCTGGGGTCGACGTGGTCGAGCTGTGGAGACACGACGCACAGAGAAGGTGAGGAGGCGCCACTCGTGCAGAGAACCAGAGCCGCTGCGCCCTCGGGGTGCGACCTGCTCTGCACACAGACACCCTTGGAGCTGCAAAGGCCAAAGTTCTGACCTGCCAGGAAGGTGACAGGATCGCAGCCTCGGGCCTACTGGGAAACTTTCTTTAAAAGCAAAGGCAAAGGAAGAGAAGCCAAGACAGGGTCATTTTAGACACTGATGAGTCACTGCATTTTTAAAAATCACACTGAGTTCTGTGAACAGTATTAGATATGTTTTACATGAATGTCTATCATTTAAGAATAAAATGGCTTATTACTGCATAGGGTTGATGGTCTGTTACTTCTTACAAATTAAGGTCACACCCATACAAAATATTTATTCTGTTGTCAAACCTCCTTACTGTTCTTGGACACAGCAGGGGCTCCGCTTGGTGAGAACCTGCAGAGACACCCTTCACCTTCAATCGCTCGTGTTTCTGGAATTTGTGGCCTGTGCTGACCACACACAGTGAACCGACAGCCAGCAACTGTCCACGGGGTTTCGTTAAAAAGGGAAGTTCAACTCAGTCTGTCAGCATCGGGTGGATCTGTGCTGCTCAAAGTAAACAGCAGCGATTTTAAATGTCATTATGAATCTCACATAGTTTATAAAATTGAAGTAAACCAGGAAAAGGGACAGATGTTCATGCCCTTTCTAAGTCAGGTCTCACCTCCCTTATTGAGAGAAGCGTGGTCGTGACCCTCAGGTCTCCCTGCCCGCGCCCTCACCAGGCCATCCGCCCCTCGCCGTCGTCAGCACCTTCCACCGTCTCCCTGTTCTCCATCGCCGAGCCCTTGCCCTGTGCACCCACGCACACGGGGTCCTGTCTGTCTAGAGTCGCACTGTCCACACCAGCAGCTGGGGCCCGGGGCGAGGTTTGAATTTAAGTGCAGTAAGATCAAATGCTCCATTTCTCAGAGGCACCACCCTACTTCAAGTGCTCGGGGGCCCGAGTGGCAGTGTCAGTCGGCACCTTCCCGCCTGCCCAGCGCTGGACCCTCTCCACCGCCCGCGTCCCCTCTTCGCAAAGCGCCCAGCCCCGAGGCTGCACTGCAGGCCGCACGGGTCAGGGCAGGTCTCAACCCCAGGTCAGTGCACCCACCACGGCTGCTCAAGGTCAGGTGAACTGACGCAGAGGCTGCGTATTTTCTGAGTATTGGGGGCAGTTCTCGAATGAAGCACATTTTCCCCTAATGGAGTCAGTTTCTGTTCATCTCTTCGACACCTGTCTGTCTGTTTTAAAGTAAATTTTAAATGAAGTACACCACTCCGCAAAGCACAGATCCTATGTGCGCCATTTGAATTTTCAAACAAACCAGGCAACCAACACCTGGGCCACGAAGCAAATGTCACCAGGGCCACAGAAGCCCCCCTGCCCCTGCCTGTCACACCCACTGTCCCCAGAGGTAGCGCTAACCGACTCCTCAAAGCAGGAACGGGCCTGCTCGCCAGCGAGCTTACGGAACCGGCTCCGGCAGTGAAGCGCACACACGGTCCCCGGCCTCCCCGGGCTGACGGAACCGGCTCCGGCAGCGAAGCGCACACACGGTCCCCGGCCTCCCCGGGCTGACGGAACCGGCTCCGGCAGTGAAGCGCACACACGGTCCCCGGCCTCCCCGGGCTGGCGCTGCTGGGGTTTCCCCAGGCCGTCCGCCCCTCCGTGCTGTCGCACGCCGCTATATGCGGGGCTCACTGGGGATGCTCCGAGCCTGCAAACCACTCTGCGGACAACGGGCCTCTTCAAACAGTGAGCCTTTTTCCAGCCCAGGAGCGCATCCTGCCGGCAATGCTTTATGGTTGCCAGTGTGGAGACTTTGCCCAACTGTTGATTCTTCCTAAGTATTTCATATTTCTTCTTTGATGTTAGTGTAAACACAAAAAACGTGGGGGTTATTTTCACTTGTTATTGTTTCTGTAGAATATACCTGGATAGTATATGTTGACTCTGCACCAGCCCCTGTTAAATTTGCTTAGTAATTCTAATGGTTGCCCTGTAGATCTGGATTTTCCATATACACAATCACGCCACCTGTCGATAATGATAGTTTTATTCTTTTCTTCCAGTGTAAGGGAAGCGGTGAAAGAAGGCACCCCTGACTCACTCCCACCAGAGTGGAAAAACTTCCACTGTTTTACCATCAGGTCTGACTTCTGTTGTAGATACTCTTTATTGGATTAAGGAAGTTCCCTTCCAGTCCTGGTCTGCTGAGACTTTTTACGACAAACAAACAAGCACTGAATTCCACCGAATACTTTCTCTGCATCATGCGTGGTACTAACGAAGGGAATCACACCTGTTTTCAAATGTTAAACCAAGTCTGTATTCCAAAAATAAACTGTTGGTTGTGTTGAAAGAGCAGAAGATTTTCACAGGCTGCAGAATCAAAATCTGAGGCTCTGAGGTTATCTTCCAGCAACAGAGAAAGTCACACAGCAACTCTTCTTCTTCCCCAAAGAATTGGAATTTAGGGAACAAGTCAGTGTGGCAGAAGGCTGACCCTGAATCCGGACTCAGAGTCGCTGGTGAGCATGGACTAATTCCACGTGGCTAAGGTATGGCCTTACCAATAAGAGTCATACATAGAAGTGGCCCGTATTTTGGAAATAGGATTTAAGGCGCTTTGGAATGAAGACAAGGGGGAGCTGAGCCCTGGGAGCTTCCTGCTGAGGCGATGGAGCATCTAATGGGGACACAGAGACCAGAAAAACCAGCTCTAACGCTGCAAAGCCTCACAGTAAATATTTAACAGTAAACAGCTCAACTGTGTGGTGTTTATATGCTAAGGTATTAGCAGTTATGTATACATGGAGGCCAAAACCCCCAAGTCAGCTGATGCCCTGTTTCAGGCATTGCTTCACCAGAGCGACTGTCCTAAAACTAGGTGGAAATCCAGACACGGCGAGGAGAGCACTGCAGACTCGTTACCACTCGCCAGAAAACAAAACAAAAGCAAACTTTGAGTTTCTCTGGTCTGAAAGGCCGGTTGGACTCAGGAGGTTCTGCCCCTAAGCTCTCTGTGGCTACAGTCAGGCACAACTGTACAACACAAGCCCAAGGAGGCCGCCTGAACCCTGCTGGGCAGGCGCACGAGGAACAGAGGGGCTGGTCCGGCTTTTCCTAACATCCGGCTGCCACTCAGCCCTCCCGAGTCAGACAGGGGTCCCGCGGCTTCCGTGAGAGCTCGTTAAAGATGGTTTCTGAGGGCAGAGACCACCCAAAACAGGGCCAACCGTCTGCTGAGATCCTCCCCTGGAGGCTTCTCATGTTGCACTGGGTAACTTACCTGTCCCTTCTCTTAATACTTTTCATTCTCAAAAGAAACCTTTCATTTGCTGAAGGACGCTGTCAGGGACACCCACCTAAGCGAGTCATACTGCGACCCCCAGACTCTCCGCCTCCAACAGGGTTGGCACAGGGCTCGAATCCAATACTGACGCTCCCCCGTAGCCCAGCAGCTTCCCCAACTTTACCTTCCAAACCTCCCACCTCTGTCCAGTGCTCCCCCCTGCCGTGAAACGAGACGTGATGCTGCTCAGGGGCCGGGGGCAGGAGGTCGGGGGGCCGAAGGCCGGGGGCAGGAGGCCGGGGGCTGGGGGCCGGGGGCAGGAGGCCGGGGGGCCGGGGGCCGGCACCTACACGTCAACCGCACAACCACGCGCCAGGTGCCAGAGTCAGCTCAAACCCCCAGGACGGGGAGAGACGCGAGCCAACAGGCAGGTGTGTGAACACGCAGGAGACAGGGAGCCAAGCACGTGACTCGTGATGAGTGCGTGGGGGGAGAAGACGGGAACCGGAGGAGCAGGGCTCTGCGTCTGTACGGCGGGCGCGGACACTACCTGGGAGGCCCTGGAGAGCCACTCACCTTTAAGCGGAGGCTAACGCGACCGCACCTGTCTGACACACAGATAAGCCTGTGAGAACACAGCAGGGGCAAGCGTGTCAGGCGGGTCACTGCAGGAGGGCTGTCCACACAGTGGGTACTTTAAAAATAGCTGCTGGATTTACATGTAAATAAGTGACATGTGAAGGCTGCGTGGGGAAACCTACCATCTTCTGATCCTACCTTAGAGGGTAAAAGAAATCAGAGGCAGGGTACCATTTAACAAGGCACCCAGCAGTAGTGCATCCAGAAACCTCTTCTTTCTCAGGACGCACAGGGGCAGGGCTGGGTTCTGGCGAACACAGGGTCACCATGAGAGACAACAGGTGCTGCCCCGAGGGGAACATCGAGGCCTGCGTGGGCAGTCATTACACGGCTCCTGCCCTCAGCAAGCGAGATAAAAATTCCACTTCTCCTGTACACTTCCTTATCCAATGTTGTTTTTACACCACATCTTTAATCCAGGCAAAAGTAAACTGTGTTGAGATGCACCACTAGAAGTTAAATGGACACTTGCAAGGAACAAAAGGGGAAGAGAGTAAAATGAAGTAAGTGAGAAACTGGCAAGGGCTGCCTGTCATAGGATTGGGCCAGCTGCAGCACCCTGTAACATCACTAAAATACCCACAATACCCAGTGGAACAACTGCAGGTTTTCTGCACTCACCACACATAGAAACAAAATCTCCACCCGGCCAAAGTCAGTGGCTTTCTCAGGCATGCTGGGTCCGGCAGGACTGATAGGCCTGCCAACCGTAACTTTCTGATCTGCAGCCCCCGAAGGTGCAGGGCATGAGGAGACAGCCTCTGAACACACATGTAACTTCCAACTTCATCCTGACCTCCACCTAAGGTTCAGAATGGATGACCACAGATAACAAACAGGAAAAACAATTTCTACTAGAGTGCTTTCTGGCTCACAGAAAGGACCCAAGAACAGAGGAAAGAAGAGAACATGCAGCTTGGTCTGAAGTCAAGTTTTCCTTCACGAAAAACTATGTGACAGAGGAAACACCCGTGGGAGCAGCACAGCCCACGTACGGCTGGCAGGGTGAAGCCTGCTTTTCCCACAGTGTTACCACCCGCACTGTCCACTCCAGACCGCCTCCTCGGTCCTGACCCCTCTCCAGACTCAGAGCCACCTGCACACATGCAGACGTCCTATGGCTTCCAAGCTGGACTCACCTCCCCCGCCCCGCCACCTCCTCTCAGGCAGCTCTTGCAGCCTTGAGCGATCCAGTCAGAAGGAAGGCGCTCCAGGGTCCACGACCACCATGAGGTCTGCCATTATGTTTACAAGTACAAAGCCGCAGACAGGGCCCAGGACTGAAAGAATGGTAAAAGGCTAATGTTTACAAAAAATGTAGTAAGGTAATTCTAATCATAATTCCACCCTTCTTCCCATTCTTCCTTGAGGCCTTCAGTCACCTAAGACTTTGTGCCATCAATACATGGGGACAGGAAAGGGTAAAACTGCCAAGTTCCGACCTCTGGCTTTCAAAAGCCTCACCCCCGGAGAACCTGAAAGACCTCCGAGGTGCCCAGGTGTGAAGAGCCAGGGCACGAGGAAGCGGCAGGCGCGGGGCAGGAAGGGGAGGGGCCTCGGGTGCGTGGAGCTCAGGGCCCGCAGGGGGACCGCCAGGCAGCCAGCGAGCTCCGCCTCTGGTAGGTGGGCTCTGGGGAAGAAGCCCTGTGCAAGGTGTCTGAGCTTTGCTGCCCCGCTGACGGGGGAGGTGAGCAGGCTCGGGGGCAGCGGGGCAGGGGAGCCCGGCCCCCACTGGTAGAGCGAGTGGGCACAGTGTCTCGGGGGTGCCCACCTGCTCAACCGCGGGATACATACCACAACCAACGGGATGGGGTTTGTAAAAGAAATCACATTGCTGTAGAAACAGAAAGGTGAAACTGACATTACATCTGAGGTCCGTTTCTGCTGTAGAAAAACACATTTTATGTGAAAGGCTCTTATTCGTGAAGATAAAAAGGACATCTACCAACACCACAGCGGTTTATACAAACATTAAGCAAACGGACAATTATTTGAGTGCATACGACACACAAGGGGGCTCCATGGAAGTTATAAACACTCGGCCTGCCCCTTACTCTGCCCCAGGAAGGATGTATTTCAATTCATTTGAACAAATACTAGCTGAGTACCTGCTAAGTTACTCAGAAGCATAGGTACCAGAGAATACACAAAGATGCATAAAGCGGAGTCCCCACTCCTGAAGAAGCCACAAGCCAAGGAGTTTAAGAACAGTCTAAATGACATGAGAAAGGGGACATGTATCCAAGAGCAGCGTTACAGCAAGAGACCCTCGCTGAGAAAAGGAAGAACATGGTTCTGAAGTAGATCCTGCAACACTGGAAACGGGATCACACAGCACCTGTGTAATTGCCCCAAACAGGTAACCAGGAGTAACTACAGGTATTTATGTGTTATTAGCAAGTACAGGCAACCAGGGGTAACTACAGGTATTTATGTGTTATTAGCAAGTACAGGTAACCAGGGGTAACTACAGGTATTTGCAGAAGGAAAGAAGTCACCTTGGTAGTGAGCGCTGGGTCTTGGTGGGCATGGAAAGCTGGGGTCTGTGGAGGGCCTGCTTCATGGGGGCTGGACTGCAAGACAGGCACCAGGGCAGACAGAATCAGAGGGCCTGGAAGGCCAGCCTACTTGGAAAAGTGCAGATTCTGAGCGTCAAAATCTTTAATCTACCCTGGGGTATGAGTGGCCTGGAAAGGGGAGAACAGAAGCTAGAGACAGTTTCAAAGCCAGAGGGGTGAAGTCTTAATACCTGAATGTAGTAAGAAGCAGTAAGAAGTTGTAACATCTGCTTATGATTCAAGACAAAAACAGGAGAGGGACGACAACCCAAATGTGAACAGCTCAGATTCTAAAGTTGGGCAGCCAGCATGCACACACGGACCCCCCCTCTGACCCTGAGCGTCCGTGCCCACCAACCAGCTCTCAGGTTCACGCCGAGGGCTGCTGGCCAGCTGTCTGGGAAGGGCAGAGAGCATCTATCGCAACCACCCGGTTTTGCAGCTGTGATGTGAACGCGTCCGCAGACAACGTGTGAGAGACTGAGCGTGGCTGTGTCGGGGGCGGGCGTGGGGCGGGAGGGGCGGCGGGCTGGGTTTGGCCCTCCCTCGCTCTCTCCTGCCCGAGTGCACACCCTGGGTGTCTGGTGGGGAAGAGATCGACCCTTCTGAACCGTTACGGGCCCGGAGGGCAGGCCAAGATCTCTCCCGACTCTCAAGGAGGCGTCCCACCTGCTCCGTTGCTGCCCTCACACCCACACGTCTTCACTTAACAAGGGCCCCCAGCCCCCTCCCAGGGGCACAGCCATCCTCCCCGGGCTCCTCTCGCCCGGAGAACCTGTCTGAGCACTGCAGACGGACTCGGGGAGGAGCTGGGACCAGCCCTCACGGCCAGTTCCCTCAAGGGCTCGTCAGCCGCGTTCCCCACTGCCCACCTTGTGGTCTCTTCACAACGCTCGTGCTCACCCGGAGAGACCGCATCTTCTGGACCAAGTACCAGGACCTGTACTGTGATACAAAACACGTGAGACTGGGACTGCTGCCACCGCTGGGCACCGGGCCTTCTGGACTCTGGGTTCCAGGCACCCTGAGCGCTCTCACTAACCTCTCTTCCCTCCCAAAGTCACTCAACAATATTCTGCCTGGGAAAAGCATTTGAAAGTCATAAGCATGCCAGAGAGAATAAAAATGAGGAAAATATGGAAACCAGGTTTCCTACCCATTTCTTTGCCATCTTGTTTATCTAATTTAATCTGTCTGGAGCACTCATCTCCTATGTTTACATATCAACTTTAAAAAGCCTACTAAAACTTTCAATAGATTCTATTTCTACTATTCACTCATTCATCCAATTTTGAGCTGCCTAATAATGAAAGCATTTTTCTAAATCTCTGAATGTACTTTTACACAGTCCTGTGTTTCTGTGGCTGTTTCAGTGATTTAATCAGCAAAGCATACTATTTTGATGTGCTGTAAGAATGTGATCTCAATACGTCCTCAAAGCACTTTGATTTTTGCCTATGGGACTTAAAGTGATTTAGAAAGTGAGGATTTATCAGCCAGGGCAATATTTCGTAGAGATCTCTCGACGAAGACGTCTACACCTGCTTTTCACACACGCTGCGTTTGCTCCCCACTTGAGAGGTGCATGGCTGCTGGGGGGGGTGACGCGACGCTGGGGAACCCACGTGGAAAAGGAGCTGTGGCCTCTCGATGTGGCTCAGCCCAAGACGCAGGGCTCTGACTGAACTGCCTGTGGCCCCGAGCACTCAGCGCCAAGGCACAGCACTGCCTTCAATACGAAATGTGCTGAGCGCTGGACCTTCGCCCAGCACCCGACAGGAGGCAGAGAGGACCCAGCCGTGGACCAGCCCCGATCGTCACGTGTCCGGTAAATCTTGAAACACCCTCACCGGGGCGATGAGATGCTATGCTCACAGCAGACCCCTTGCTAATGTGGTACAGCTCGAAGTTCAGAACAGAAATTTCCTTTCCACTAACTCTTAGCTCTTTTCCTTTTAATTCCCCAATCAAAAATGACCAAGAGGGCTTCCCTGGTGGTGCAGTGGTTGAGAATCTGCCTGCCAATGCAAGGGACACGGGTTTGAGCCCTGGTCTGGGAAGATTCCACATGCTGCGGAGCAACTAGGCCCGTGAGCCACAACTACTGAGCCTGCACGTCTGGAGCCTGTGCTCCGCAACAACAGAGGCCGCGATAGTGAGAGGCCCGCGCACCGCGATGAAGAGTGGCCCCCGCTTGCCGCAACTAGAGAAAGCCCTCGCACAGAAACGAAGACCCAACACAGCCAAAAATAAATAAATAAATAAAAGTGAAATTCTTAAAAAAAAAAAAAAATGACCAAGAACTTTCCAAGGAGCCCTGGTAGTGCCAGGAAAGGTGCCAGCCTGTAAGCTAGGCTTCGGGGTGGCTCAGATAGGTCTCCCCGAGCGCCAGGGGTGGGAGAGGTGAGCCTGGAATGTTCCAGCAGTTGAGGGCCTCCCCCTGGAAGGAGATGGTTTATGGTTTTGTTGGTTTCAGGGACCCAATGCAGCGGAGAGGAACTGACAGGCAAAGAAAGCCCCAGTGCCTCTTTGGCTCATTCCAAAAGAAGAGAGTGAAAGCAAATTTAAACCACGGAGCACCCTGGGGCGGAGCAAAGAGGCTCTGAGAGCACGCAGTCTGGCTGGGACGCCAGGCCTGGGCTCCGCTTGGCTCAGTGACAGTAAGCTTCATAGAGGACTTTACACAACACTCTGGGCACGTGCCCAAGTCTGACAAACCCCTGGGGGTGAGCAAGGCAGCTACGTGCACCCCTTTTACATTCCTGGACAGGCACCCAGGGCGCCCAAGTTAGAGGTACTGCTCACAGGACACAGCAGGAGCCAGGGTTGCTGAGGCCCAGGGCTCCTCCCACCACCGCCCGATGGGCAGCAGCCAGGAAAGGACGGGGGCAAGTGACCACAGGAACACACACATCATGACATGTGACACCTTACCTGTGAGGACTCTCTGGCTGAGGCATCCCTGTCTTAAACGATACAGACAGAAGAATCTAAGAATCCACCCTCCCCCTTTCAAGTCGCTTACGGCGGGGGACTTCACGAGTTACTTATTCGCTATACAATTCAGAATATCACTTAACTGACTCTCCCTGCTAGCCATGCACCTGCATCTCTATCTATACGCATGCACGTGTGTTCACATGGGCTGTACAAACCAAGTATGAAAGGACCACGTGAGCAGACCCCGTCCTCTAGAGCTGTAGGCTGAACGCACACGTGGGCAGTTATGACGCTGACAGGAAAACTAGCAAGTACATACCCCGCATTCAGAGAGGACAGAGCAGCGACTGGAGACGGACTGACAGACGGACGGCCTGGCCCCACCGCGCTCTCAGCACCCAGGAGACCAGTGTCCTTGGTCACTGCCTTCCCTGCTTTTTACAAAGCCTGTCTTTTTTTTTTTTAATGCCAAGTAATACTGTTTTTCTTCTTTCTTTTTTTATATTACTGCAGATTAAGGGTTCCTGTATGCTTTGATTTCATATATAGCAGACTTCTATGTCTGTAAATGAATGTGTGTACAGTATATTTATAAAAAATGTGATATAATCTTTACAAATATAGTCTAATCACCTGGATTTTTAATAAACATGTAAATACGCATATCATTTAAAAGCTATACTTGGGCCGCTGGGGCAAGAAAAATAATGCTGGGTAAAAAACTAAGAGAGTATTTTAAAAATTCCCCATGAGCAACGGTGAGCAGGAAGGCCAGGCCCAGTGGCCATGTGGCCCCTTTGCTCCTGTAGAGACCGGGGTCTGGACCAGGGGCTCCTCAGAGTCAGAGCCGAGTCGAAACCTCTCGGCGGGTTAAACACTTCCCACGGTGGCTCTGGCGTCACGTGTGGAGAGCACATGCCAGCCGGTCACGGGACTCAGAGGAACTGGTGGGGAGTGACGGCCGCGCACCTGGCGTGTCTGGACGCGGCAGTCCGAGCGCGGTGCTCCTGCAGGGCCCCTTCCCGAAGGCCTCCCTCCTCCTAGGAACGGGCATTTCTCACAAAAAAGGGCAGAGGCAAGAACAGAGGCTGGGTGTCAGGAGCCCTGATTCTACCTTGGCTCTACCAGTAACAGATGGGTGGGACCACACATCCGTGTTGACAAAGACCCCACAGCCCTGCGCCCTGACCTGGCAGCAAGCAGTGTGGAGTCCCCTTTATTCTACAAAAGAGGCAAGTTAGGTTCTGCTGTACATTCATGAGAACATGTTCCAGGTCACAGAGCTCGCCAGGGACATGGCCCCAGATCGCTCTGCTGCCCACAGGGCCTCAAGTTTCCCCACCTGAACAACAAAACAGGATCCAGCATGACCTCCAGCTTCCTTTCTCCCCCTGCCTGGCTGTTTGGTTTTCTTAGGAGGGAAGAGGATAGCAGGTGAGGGCCCAGCTCTGGTGCGAGTGGCCAAGCAGCTGCTGAGGGGACGGGCAGGCTGATGGCAGCAAGAGAGGAGACCAGAAGGAAGGCCATGTGGCTGCGGCTACAGCCTTGTATTAAGAATTAGTACTAATACCTCAACATTAACTCTTTAAAATTTTATTTTGCAAACAGAGGAACAGCTAACAGCTATTCATACTCAAGAGTAAAAGGTTGAAAGCATTTCCTCTAAGGTCAGGAACAAGGCTGCTTTTATTCAACACAGTCCTGGAAGTCTTAGAGCAATTAGGCAGAAAAAGAAATACAAGGCATCCAGACCAGAAAGGAAGAAGTCAAGCTGTCACCATTTGTGATATAATACCACATGATATTATATGTAGAAAACGCTAAAGACCCCACCAAAAAACTGTTACAACTAATTGAATTCAGTGAGGTTGCAGGATACAAAACCAACACATAGAAATCTGTTGCATTTCTATACAGTAATAGCAAACTATCAGAAAGAGAAATTAAGAAAACAATCCCATTTACAATTGCATCAAAAAGAATAAAATACCTAGGAATAAATTTAACCAAGGACGTGAAAGGCCTGTACAATAAAAACTATAACACACTAACGAAAGAAATTAAAGATAACACAAATGGAAAGATATACCATGCTCATGGATTGGAAGAATGAATATTGTTAAAATGACCATACTACCCAAGGCAATCTAGATTCCATGCAATCCAATCAAAATACCAATGGCATTTTTCACAGAAATAGGACAATCCTAAAATTTGTATGGAACAAAAGACCCCAAATAGCCAAAGCCATCTTGAGAAAGAAGAACAAAGCTGGAGGCATAACAATCCCTGACTTCAGACTGTATCTCAAAGCTACAGTAAACAAAACAGTTAGTACTGGCACAAAAACAGACACAAAGATCAACAGAACGGAATAGAGAGCCCAGAAAAAAATCCATACATAAGTGGTCAAGAAAGGAGCCAAGGATATACCATGGGGAAAGGACAGTCTCTACAAGTGATATTGGGAAAACTGGACAGTAACATACAAAACAATGAAACTGTATCTACACCATACACAAAGATCAACTCAAAATGGATTAACGACTTGAACATAAGAGCAGAAACAATAAAACTCCTAGAAAGAAACATAGGCAGTAAGCTCCTTGACATCAGTCTTGGCAATGACTTTTTTGGATTTGACACCCAAAGCACAGGCAGCAAAGGCAAAAATAAACAAGTGAGAATACAGTAAACTAAAATGTTTCTGCAGATTAAAAGATATAAACTACTATGTATAAAATAAATAAGCTACACAGATATATTGTACAACACAGGGAATAAAATCAATATTTTATAATAACTATAAAAACTATAAATGGAGTATAACCTTTAAAATTGTGAATCATTGTATTGTATACCTGTAACATACACTATTGTACATCAACTATACCTCAATTAAAAAAAAAAAAAGAAAAGAAAAGAAGGGGAAAAAAAAAGGAAAAAAAGCTTCTGCACAGCAAAGGAAACCATGAACAAAATGAAAAGGTAACCTACTGAATGGGATAAATTATTTGCAAATCATATATCTGACAAGGGGTTAATATTCAAAATATATAAATAACTCATACAACTCAACAGCAAAAAAACAAAACAATCTGATTAAAAAATGGGCAGAAGATCTGAATAGACATTTTTCCAAAGAACACATACAGATGGCCAACAGGGACATGAAAAGGTGCTCAACATCACTAATCATCAGGGAAATGCAAATCAAAACCACAATGAGGTATCACCTCATAACTGTTAGAATGGCCATCATCAAAAAGACAAGAAATAACAAATGTTGGAGAGGGTGTGGAGAAAAGGGAACCTTTATGCACCGTTGGCGGGAATGTAAACTGGTGCAGCCACTCTGAAAAACAGCATGGAGGCTCTTAAAAATTAAAAACAGAACTACTATATGATCCAGCAATTCCACTTCTGGGTATTTATCAGAAAAAAATAAAAATACTATCTCGAGGAGATTTGCACCCCTATGTTCACTACAGCACTATTTACAACAGCCAAGACAAGCAAACAACGTAAGTGTCCACCGATGAGTGCAATGGATGAAGAAACTGTTATACACACACACACAATGGAATATTATTCAGCCGTAAAAAAGAATGAAATCTCGTCATTTGTGACAACGTAGATTGAGGGCATGACACTAAGTGAAATCAATCAGAGGAAGACAAATGACATATGATTTCACTTCTATGTGGAATCTTAAAACAAAACAAAACAAAAACAAAAACAAAAACAAACTGACAGACATAGAGAAGAGATTGGTGGTTGCCAGAGGTGGGGTAGGAGGTGGGCCAAATGGGTCAAGGGGTTCAGAAGGTAAAAATTTCCAGTTACAAAATACATAAGTCATGGGGAACGTTCCTGTAAAACACCAACCAAATGTAAAGAAGGCTGGCAAGTGTGCCACCCCTTTGGTCAGGTGGGCCATCCTCAGAGGTGTGACAGTCAGTACCTGCAAGTCTGCAAGCTCCATGGTGGTCTTTCCTTCGAGGCACAGGGCCTGTGCGATGAAGGCGTGCAGATCCTCCAGACAGAGGGTGTCCACCTGCGTGGGAGAGAGTGCCAGCGTCAGCCCCAGGAAAACCAGCTCTGACCAAATACAGGCATGGGATGCATGCATGTGCACATACACACGTACACACGTACACACACACACACACACACACTGGCAGCAGAAGAGACGTCAGTGGAGGTGAGCAGGGTCTTTTCTCCCACCACCCACAGTCCCTGGTGTGAAAATCTCCACGACACCCAGGGCCAAGCTGGACAGGGGAGCCTGTTACTCACTAGCAAGGCAGAACGCTCCAGAACGCCTGGGGAAAGCCTGAGCTATGACCAAGTCTAAGTTTTGGAGCAACACAGGTCATCAAGTTTTGACACAAATTTCCGGAACTGACAATTCAGGGGTTTGCAGACGGAGAGCACCCACAGCTGGCCTGAGCCAGAGTGGTCAGAGCTGGGATAAACACCCACCCTTGCCAGCCCCAGACGTCAACTGTGCCCTCAGATCCCGGTTTAAAGGAAACCAGCGTTCCCCAGATGTGAGTCCCCTCCCATCCTTTGTGGAATCAAAGAGTCTAACCAAAGTGTGAGTGAGAAGCAAGGAGAGACAGAGACATGGAGAAAGCGATGGACCATGGAAAGGAAGAGGGGATGGAGTTCAAAGACGGCGCCAGGCCCGGCCATCGGCAACACCTCTGCACCCTCCTCACAGGGTCACGAGGCTCAGCCACCAAATGCCACACTGGTCCCGTCACTATCCATTTCCATGTTTACTCCAAAATAGTTGTTGCCTTTGTATAAATGACAGCTGTAATTATTTCAGGGAAAAACCAAGAAATCTACAAATGAGCAGCACTCGTGACCAAGAAAAAAGATCCCAATCCACAGAAGCACAAGACCAAGCAGAAAGTATTTCTTTTTAAACCCATAAACCCTCACCTCTCTCTGCTTAGACAGGTTTGTTGGCATACAGTTAGTTCTACTTCTTGCCATTAGCAACTTTTGCAGAAGGCTGATTTTAAAAGACACAACCTATGAGAAAGGAATAACTCTTTCATGTCATATTTTTTTCAGTTAACCTATTTCATACTCTGCCACCACCTTTGTAATTAACAAATCTATAACATATCAGAGGAGGCAAGAGTCTTAGTAATACCAATTTTTTAGAATTTCGCATAATGGATAATATTATTATTATAAAGTATTTGCTCCAGTATGGATTATAAAAAATATGTAAACTTTCTATGATGCAAACTTACACTTCCAGAAAAGCTTCTCAGATAAGCCTCTGATAAAAAATGCTGCTCACTTGGAGGTATGACTCCAAATGAACAAAAGAGAGGGTTTCGTTTCTCTACATGTTCTGTACACTGAACAGTATGTAGTTATCCCATATGGCACATCAAAACATCTAATTTAAGCTTAACTATATAAAAGTACAGTATTTTTTAAAAATTACCTTTTTAGTCTTATTAATCCTGAGGGAACAGTTAACCCCGTGAATAATAACACAGTACAGTACCTTTTGATCTGAGGGACAACGCTGATGTGTCGATTTGTTTTCTAGTTTTAAAAAGTTCCAATTTGAATGTGTCCTTGCAAGTCAAACCAACACTGAGTCTATCTCATGCTGACTTACACTAAAGAGATCTTCACTGAAAAGGTAGTTACTGGTAGAAAGAAGGTAAAAGTAGAAGTTTTCCTCCTGATGCTTGTCTTGCTTCAGGTTTATATAAATATGTGAGATGTAAAGTGACTGTTCTGTGATTTGGGATTTTTTTCCTGCTGCAAGTGGATTTTCATAACTAACGATCACTTGCACAGCTGACAAGAAAGCAGAGCTGTGTCGGGTGACTGTGAATGGGTTCAAGGACCTATCTCTACTGCTGGAAAAAATAATGCAAAACGTAGTCCTAGGAGTGCTAACACATGGCATCACTATCCGTATGTTCACACGGAGTATTGAGAAGAAAACCACTGATCTTTCTGGAGGAGAAAACTCAGCTATCGGTCATCTACCACTTCCCAATTCCCTCTATGGGTCCACCTCAGCCACCTGTAGATTCATAAACAATGGACAGAAAATATTAACTGATAATACATGCATGTACATTTAGTACAAATATAAAAAGAAATATATTTTTACATTTAAATACTAAATAATCCTGCCATCATTTATTGATTTACACTTTGCTGAGTCTGGTGCAAATAAAGGAAAGTTCTACTCAAAACTAAAGTTGATACTGGTGCGTGTGAAACCAATAAAGAAGCAATAAAATCTCTAAGGGTGATTTAACTATATATACCACGTTTGTACAAAATGCAAAATACAGGACTAGCTATAAAATGGCAGAGGACTTTTAGAAAGGAAAAATCAGTATATGATTCCCCTGAAATGTAATTCTACCATAAGTTTCTTAAAGACAATCAATGATTCCTAAAGTGCATTCAGGTTTGAAAAACAGAAACATAATTTTCTATTCCAGACAAATGAAAACTTGATGGTTATGGCAAAGCAGACGCAGACCTATCACCTATGGAGACCAGAGGAGGGGACAGCTGCTGGGGATCAGGAAAGCTGGTGAGAAGGTCTAAATGGCTCAAGAAACAGACACTTGATGGCAAAGGACTTTTACAAACAGTTCAGCTGGGGAAGGGAAGGGGAGATGGAAGGTATTTAAGCCCTTCTTTTGTTGAGGTGTCCCAACGTTATCATGCACATGGAAACTAATAAAAGGCGAATGTTTTCAGTGGCCCTTGTAAGCTCCCTGCATAAACTAACGAACCGCACGAACGAGGACCTGGCGGCGCCTCCCCGCGCGTGGCTGTGGCCTTCTCCACCCCGCGCGTGGCCCAGCTCCGCGGGTGGGGGTAGCTGACAGTGACAACCACCCTGGTGGGCTTTTCTCTGGGCACCTGTGCAGGACACTTCTCGCCTTCTACAGCACGCCTGGCCAGCAGCCTCAGGAAGAAGGTGTGACCCCGTTCGCAGGTTGAAAAGCGAACATTTGTGACATGACTTAGGAAAGTTGAAGTAGTCTCCCCAGAAGCACAGAGCTACCAAGGAAGAGCTGTGACTCTAGCCAGGTCAGCCGGACTGCAGCGCTGGACCTTCTCACCATTACATGAAACCCCACCAACAGGAACCACCACCCACATAGGGACACGGGAACAGTCCAGAGCCCAGAAAGCTCGGCAAGCGTGAGCAAAGTGCAACAGGGTTCCTGCACGGGTCAGACGCCTCAAGCCTCTATCACACTTAGGTGCGGGGCCCACCTCTAAGTCCGGCAGCAGACAGGGCTTCGCAAATGCACGCCCGCACAGAACCCTCACTGGAGTCCGAGCATTTCGAAGGACTGGAGTTTATGGCACAGACACTGGGCGGAGATGGTGCAGGGGACCAGCCCACGGCTACATCCCAGAGCACCACCCCCCACGAAAGGCGAGGGGTGACAGCAGCGGCTTCGACAGGAAAGGAAGTTACCTGCACAAAGAGGTAGATCAGGAGGCAGCACAACGCTTGAAAGGGGCTCTCGACCACCTGCAGCTCTTCTCGCGAGAAGGAAAGGTCAAAACAGGCCAGAAGTGTGTCCAAGCGCTGGGCCTGTAGTCCTGCCTCTTGGCCCAGCCACAGGAGCTTCAAACTAGGCGTTCCCCCTAGTTAGAGGAAAGTCCATTTACCGTGATTCTTTGCACTAGCAGGTTATAACACGCGTCTGCAGAAATACAATAAAGGAATAAAGGGCACTAACCTCTTCCCTTCCCAGTATCCGTGGGCTTTAAAGTGTAAAGCAACTGGAAATAAACGAGAACAGAACTTCCTGGTTTTAACAAGCGGAAACCCTAAGAGGTCAGCATATACGTATTTCACTGAAACCAGTCTTCTTTTTTCAAATGGCTACGTTGTGGGGGAAGCGGGCTTTCTCCTACCTGCGCTGCGCGCTGTGCTGTCTTAGGGCGTGAGGCACAGCACAGCTGCGATGGGGTGCTTGGCGGAAACACCACCGATCTGCTGTTAGTTTGCTGTTATTTCCCCAGACTAGTGGTTTTCAAACTTCAGTGTGCAAAAGAACCAGCTGCCAAAACTGTACAAAATACATTTCCTGGGGTCTGTATGCAGAAATTCTGCTTTGCTAGGTAAGGTACCTGGGAGTCTGCACTGAACAAACTAGAGACTGGGATAAGCAGGGCATCTGTGAGCCCCATGCTTTGGAAAGCACATCCCTAGAACTACGAAACAGAAATTCCTAACATATTAAAATTCTACTAAATTTGTGTTTTATTCCTACATTTCATATATATGTTTAAATTATTAAAATCAAAGAAAAGAAAAACTTCTCACTCATCTACCCAAGTCACCATCAATGGCAGCACGAGTCTGGAGGAAGACACGGCAGCCCTGCTCCTTCTGCCCAGAGGCGCCAGGCCTGGGCTGGGCCAGGTCCTGCCAAGAGCAGCAGCTGTGACTTCCTGTAGGTCCCGTGGCTGTAAGGCATCCTCAAGTGCAAGGACGGCTGGACCTAACCATCCCACAGCTTCACTAAGAAAACAAAACTCACTAACCAAATGGTATCAGAATTAAGTGACTCAAAAAAGGAAGTTCTTCCCCTTTTCTGTTTATGCTTCTCACAATGTCATTCAATATTCTCAGGTGTGTATTTCCCACCATCAGAAGTGAAACAGCCCAGCAAAAGTCACTTGCATTTCTGATATGGCTGAAGTGTTCCCTCCTCCCCGAAATACTTTTTCATTATTTATTAAATCATCTTTTCCCTTGGAAGAAAGAAAATGAAGGTAATTGGCAAAAACAAAAACAAAAAAACAACAGCACTCGTTTTTAAGATATATTATTCCAAGAGAATCACAGGGTCAGCTATTACTTCTTAGAAACACGCTTTTCTGGAAAACAATCATCTTGCAGGGGTCTGCAAGTAGCAGCCTGTGGGCAAAATCCAGCTCATTGTCTGTTTTTGTACAACCCATAAACTATTAATGACTTTCACATTTTTAAATAGCTGAAAATAGCAAAGTAAAAATATTTCACAATATGAGAAAATTGTATAACTCTGCCAGAAAAGATCAAGGGTAGCCCTTACACTTTACCCAGAGCTCCATGGGCAGCTGAGATGTTCCAAAGAACAATCCAGAGATCTAAGCAGGTGATCTGGTCTGTAGGTCACCAACTACAATACACTGCCTCTGAAACACATCAGCTTCAAAAACCAAATTATGTCACTTGGCAAAGGTTTTTGCGTGAATCCACGGACAGACAAGAAAGTCTCAAGGCTTTTCGGAGCAACCGAGCCCTGAAGGGCCGCGCAGAGGGACAAGGAAAGTGGTCATTTCTGTGAACGACAACTTGGAAGACTGTCTGAGATGCCTGGAAGGACCCACCCCAGGGTGGAGGCTGCTGGATGCCTCACTAGTAACAAAGCAACGGTCCTGTGTGTGCTTTTACAGCTATAAATGCACGAGTGAATGAATACACTCCTACACTCTAAGCCGTGGCATTTCTGTGTGCTTTCTATATGGAAATAATATAATCGTTGGGTTTTAGAGTTATCCTATGATTATTTTCCTTGCATATTCCTAGGGTAAGAAACCATAAAACTGTCTGGTTTGTGTGCACTCTGAGAACAAGAGAGGTGACACTTTCAGAAATTAACCTGCATACACTGTGTGTCTCAAATTTACTTGTGAAGGTTTTAATTCATAAGTCTGATTTAAATTAATATTTATTTAGCATTCTGTTTGAAAGAGCACCCCTGGCCAAAAAAAGACAAAATAAAAAACGCTGACTACTCACATGCAAACTGAATCTTTATTCTGGTTGGATACACTTCAGTAGCCTATTTACAATAAGCAAAAAAATTCATTCAGATATAAATGGACTAGAATGAGTTGACATCTCAATGTATTAAACTCTAAACTTCCATGGATGAGCTAATTTCATGTTTTCAAAATAACAGTGTTATACTGCTTCTACCTAATACATTCAAAATATAGTGAATTAGGTATAAAAAGCAGTCAGTGCAAAATTCAACCACTGGCTTGTGACTCATACGTGTATTTGTAACATTTAGTTGACAAAGCTTACAATTATCTTTACAAATGGAAGAAACACACGACTGAGGTTTTAAATCCATTTATTCTAATCCACAACATCAGGGAGGTGGCTTCAGAGGCTGGGGCCCTGACAGCATCTCCTCACGAGGAGCACATTCTCTCACCCACAGAGCAGGTTGGTGACCTCCAGTTACCACCCACAGAAACCGCCAAGATTTGACAACACTTTTTTCACCTGTATTAACAAGTGTCAAGATGGAAACCTTCAACAGTACATGTAAGAGGAGCTGAAACAAGAAAACTTCACTACAGTTGTTCAGCAAATGATGGAAGGAGTCAAATATAGCCCTTTCTTGTCATAAAATATACCACTCCACCTCACTTCATTTTATAAAATAGTCTTCTAAGATGATCTGCAAGATTCTAGTGAGTCAAACATCTTTATACAGCCAAGAAATACTAAGTTTACTCACTGATTCTTGAACAACACTTTAAAAAATCATTCTATTGGGTTGGCCAAAAAGTGCCCTCAGTTTTTAAGTAAAAATAAAAGACACATTGTTCATTTTCACCAAGAACTTTATTGAACAATGTATTCACCCTTTTGTTCCACTACCTTCTGCCATCTTTCAGGCAACTTCATAATTCCATCTTCCCAAAAGATGGAATTTATCTTTTTGAGCAAAGAACTGTTCCAGGTGCCTTTTACAGTCTTCCAGGGAATGGAAATTTTTTCCATTAACAGAATTTTGTAAAGACCAAAATAAATGGAAATCCAAAGGTGCAATGTCTGGTGAATACAGCGGATGAATCAGAACTTCCCAGCCAAGCTGTAACAGTTTTTGCCTGGTCATCAAAGAAACATGTGGTCTTGCATCACCCTGATGAAAGATTATGCATTTTCTGTTGACTAATTCTGGATGCTTTTCATCGAGTGCTGCTTTCAGTTGGTTTAATTGGGAGCAGCACTTGTTGGAATTAATCGTTTGGTTTTCCGGAAGAAGCTCATAATAGAGAACTCCCTTCCAGTCCCACCATATACACAACATCACCTTCTTTGGATGAAGACCGGCCTTTGGTGTGGTTGGTGGCGGTTCATTTCCCTTGCCCCACGATCTCTTCTGTTCCACATTATTGTACAGTAACCACTTTTCATCACCTGTCACAATTTGTTTTTTGTTTTCATTACATTTCAGTAGAGAATTACATGTGGAAATACAGTCAAGAAGGTTTTTTTCGCTTAACTTATGTGGAACCCAAACATCCGCATAACCAAGCTGGTGCAAATGATTTTCAACTCTTGAGTTGGATATTTTGAGTATGTCGGCTATCTCCTGCATGGAGTAACGTTGATTGTTCTCAATTAATGTCTCGATTTTATCGCTATCAACTTCAACTAGTCTACGCGAGCGTGGAGCATCATCCAGCGAGAAATCTCCAGCATGAAACTTCGCAGACCACTTTTGACACATTCGATCAGTCACAGCACCTTTTCCATACACTACACAAATCTTTTTTTGCATTTCGGTTACATTTTTACCTTTCTTGAAATAATAAAGCAAAACATGCCAAAAATGTTGCTTTTTTTCTTCCATCTTCAATGTTAAAATGGCTACACAAAAATTCTCCAATTTTGGTTAAGTCTTTTATTAAATGCACGTTGATATGACAGCTGTCACATACAATCTAACAAAATTGTTTTGAATGAAGTTGAAGACAACTAAGTGCTACTAGAGCCAACTTATGGAAAAAACGAACGAACTTTTGGCCACCCCAACAGACAGACAAATTACCAATTAGATACGTGCCATCAGCTTTCCTAGGTTTGTAAAATAAGGATATGCTTATTATGACTAAAAAATGGCTCTGTGAAGAAAAAAAAATCATCTACACTTTGTCTAAAGAAGAATCTCCAGTTCTAGAGATAGAAAGCTATTTCAAATGCTTGCCTGTTATGCGGTCCAAGACTCACACCACAAAATGCAGAACATTCGTAAGTGAGGTGTGTTCAGGATGAACAAACACACATGGACGCAAGGATCCTGTAAGGGTCGTCTGGGGAAAGGAAGCTAAATTTCAAGGTACACCCTTCTTGTGTTACCAGGAACATCATCTTTCATGACATATTGTAAGATAAGTGGAATGTAATATCTATACAATTATAAACATAATATAGCTAGTACATCTGGATGTGTGTATATGTACACACACATAAAGATGGGGATGCGGATGGAGTATATGCATGTAAATGAGCTCCTTGAATAAAATATACCAGTAATGAAATTTATTTTTCTGCTCCCTGGCTGGTCATTTATAATTCTTTCCCTTTTTAATTCTTACCTAATTTTTAGGTAATCTTTATAATTTTTCTGCTCCCCTTCTGTCTCCTTTCCACTTTGTTAAAAAACATCTGATTTATTTTTTATTTCCACCATTTAAGAAAGCAAGTGTTAAATCATGTGTGCTGTTAGAGGAAAAAGTCTTTTTTTCTACATTGGCCACTACATTGGGAGACTCACTGAAAATGTTAACATTCATGATATCAGCCTAACTGAACCATCTCAGGAGAACAAGAAGGATCAGACATGGTCCCCTAAAGCAACAGCTCTAGCAGTGCCACTGGCCTTGCTGGAAAGGACAGCTTTAATCAGGCAGCAAGGACACCTTGCACCTGTGCACAAGGGGCCTGCCAAGGTGAGGCTCAAGCAGCAGGAGTCCACTGTTTTTAATCCCACATTGTCAGGGTGGTGGAAAATACCTGAGACAGGAATTGGATAGTCCATTTTCCAATTTAGTCTAAAACCACTTGCCATTTTTCCTCATGGATATAGAAAGTTATTTATATATAAAAATCTTGTCATCTTGTATCATTATTAACATAAGCATGAACAGAGTCATTCATCTAAACCACCTGCAACAAAAGTTCAAGATCCCATTTCCAGTTTCCTAGTGATGGCAGACGTGCCGTCCCCGGTTCCTTCTGGAAGCAGAGTCCCAACTGCAGTCTGGGTGTGCCACACGCACAAACCTGTGGTTCACAAGACCCAGAAGCAGTCTCTCTGATAAATGAATGACTTCTAGAGCTTATTAACACCTTATATGGAGTGGTCTCTAAAATTAACTCATAATCATGAATAACCAAATATTCTCCATAATTCAAATGAGGAAAAGAACTATCGTAATCACCTTCCACATTATTTTTGGAAAGCTCCTATAAAATGAAAATTACACATATAACAGAACACTTCTGGGAAACGATTTTGGCTCTCCTTTCAAAATACTTCTTGCTGTAAAACCAAATGTCAATTCATCTTAATTTGTTTTTGTGATCAGCACCTTTTTAGGTTCGAGTATATCACTCACCAACTGAGAGAGTAAGGAAATATTCCTTCAACTTCTCTCCCTACACAATTCCACCTATAAGAAAAATGTTTTGCAGTGCTCAAATCCTTATTTGGTAAATTATAGGCTTGAGTGATGGAAAACAATAGTGACTTGAGAGAATTTAATACATACAAAAACGGAATATAAAAGTTTTAGAAAAGTATTTGTTCTCTGAAACAATAACGAGGGCCACTAAAATAAACCCTAAACCGCCTCTTCTTCAGCTGTCTGTATGTAAAACACTATCTCCTACAAACATGCTTCACCTTTTTCAGATCCTAAGAACTCACAGGAAGGAAGGGTTTACTTCAACTAATTTTTAGGAGAACTTTGTTTTTTCCTCCCCTCCCATTTCGTGTTTTAAGATACCTCCCTTGAAAAAACTTTTTTTCCAGTTAAAGTAACTTTTCTTCGCCTCCCCTCCCCAGTTCCTCAAGCCCACCTCCAGTGGTGGGAACAAGACGAGAACTGACTCAAGCAGAGTAGCAAGAGCCCAGCCTTGTTAGTTGGGTGGGTTTCACTGAGTGGCGGCCAGGCGTCAGGCACTGGGGCCCGGCCCACGACGACCTTTCTTTCTCCCCCTGGCACGGACCCTGAGCAGCGGAGGGGAGCGAGACAGGACGATTTGGCAGGCGGGCCCTGGGGAAACCGGTATAATACCCTTTCCTCAGTTGTTTTAGAACTTTATTAGATACACTGCTCTGGGACCCATGGTAGAAATGAAAATTAGTACGTGTACAGTTCTGGAAAAGTATGTTTCCACAGAGATCAGTATTGGACTTGCATCACATGGTGAACAAATCAGTGATTTATTTCAATCAGGGCTGTCTGTACCTGGAATGTTCATCTGCAGAGGCCTGACGAGGTCCGGCTGCCTCAGTGGGTTCCCAGAGTACACAAACCACTCCTTGACAGTGGGGCAGGTGCTGGCACCACCTGAGTAAAAACAGCTGCATCAGTGGACATGCGTGAGTGCCAATTCATCACCAGGCTAACACTGCACCAGACCCACGTAGGCCGGGACCAACTCCACGCTGGTGAGCACAGTGAGTTCTCACATCCAAGGTCACTGAGAGGCCTTGGGCTTCCAGCAGTGGGTCCCCTGCCCTCTGATCTGACGGCCATCCGTTCGTTCCAACAAGAACGACAACCTTGGGAGGGGGGATGGCAGGATCACCTGGGTAAGTGACTATCGGGGGCAAAGAGGTAGCCACGGAGATGACTCCTGCAGCATTCTGCCTTCCTTCCTTCCCACCCTCCCACCATTCCAGAAAACATTTACAGAGAACTGGAGGAGCAGGACAGTCCTTTCTGTTCTTAAATTCACTACTTTATGCAACTATCAAGACTATTGTTATGTCAGACAATTCAGAAAGCTGACAGAAATAACCTAGAATTAAAGGCCTTTCTGTCTGTTGCTGGATTATTAATTGCTACACAAGTTCAGCTGGCTTCCATTCTTCTACCGTCCTCAGCAGAGCGGAGGTGGCGGAAGCCTGTCCTACTCAGCGTTCCCTCTCAGCCTCTCGCAGCCATCAGCGCCTGCCTCCCCTGCGGCCCCCAGACCCTGTCCACCCCCAGGGCCCTCTCACCACAGCAGCCCTGGCCTGGCCACAAGGGGGACTCCCGGCCCCCCCCCCCCGACGCCAACACCGCCCCGGGGAGAGCAGGCCCCTCTTCAGCCTCACCCCCTTTCAAGCCATTCTCCATGTCAATGGGGGCTTTGGGGGTTTTGCTTTTTTTTTTTTTTCTTTCTTTCTTTCTTTCTTTCTTTCATTCATTCATTCATTCATTCATTCATTTATTTATTTATTTATGGCTGTGTTGGGTCTTCGTTTCTGTGCGAGGGCTTTCTCCAGTTGTGGCAAGCGGGGGCCACTCTTCATCGCGGTGCGCAGGCCTCTCACTATCGCGGCCTCTCTCGTTGCGGAGCACAGGCTCCAGACGCGCAGGCTCAGTAATTGTGGCTCACGGGCCCAGTTGCTCCGCGGCATGTGGGATCTTCCCAGACCAGGGCTCGAACCCGTGTCCCCTGCATTGGCAGGCAGATTCTCAACCACTGCGCCACCAGGGAAGCCCGGGTTTTGCTTTTTTAAAAATGAAAATCTGACCAGGTTGGTCGCTCTTTCTAATTAAGATCCCCCAATAGCTGCCCAGGGACCAGAAGAAAGTGCGGACCCCGGAGCCCAGCAATCGCCCAGGGCCTCTGAGTTGCTCGGGGGTTGGTGACCGGTTCCCGGGCAGCTGACGCTGCTGGTCTGGGGACCCCGGAGAACCATGGCTCCGGCTCATGTGCCGTGCTCCACTCAGCTGCAGCCCCCCAGGTCCCCACGCTCACCTTGTCTTTTCTTACCTCTGCATTTGGTCCGCACTCTCTTCTCTGCCCCCCACCCCCCCGAGGCCCACTTCCCTTGACGGGCGCGTGGTGAACTCCCCCTTTCCCTCACTCTCAGCTTAGGCGTCAGTCCCTCCACTGCGGGCCGGCGCCGCCCCCTGCACCCCCCAGCAGCCCATGCCTCCCTCCCTCAGTTCTCTGGCCAGAGTCCCGCCCATGCCTGCATATTTCCCGCGCTGCCCACCCTAACTGTGAGCTCCCCAGAGCAAGAACTGTGTCTTCTTCATATAAAACAAGGCCCAGAGCAAATATTCATTAACTGTTAAGTTTAATGAGCAAATTCATCTTAGTCTAAATTTCACACATACCAAAAATTTTTTAAAAAGAAAGAAAATTTGAGAAGTATTCTTAATGTTGCTAAAAACAAAACAATCCACTTTCTATATAACCCTCTTGGCCTAGGTTTTCACTACATTAAAAAATAGCCAACTGAGTGAATACTGTCCTACTCATGCCAAGAGACAAACCTTAGTAGGTTTAGTAACTCACACTCAACCGCTGCCATTAATGAACCTAGCCTGCCAGCTGACTCCTTGGGAATCACTAAAACATTCACAAAGCCACACTTCACACCGCGTGGAAGTGACCATCTTTCATCTAAAACTGTTCACAGGACAGAGGTTCAGAGTTGACATCTCAAAGTTTTAATTCTAAATAACACACAAAGAAAGTAAAGATAGGTTTCACGATGGGAACTGGTATCCTTTATTTAAAAACACCTGATAGGGGCTTCCCTGGTGGCGCAGTGGTTAAGAATCCGCCTGCCAATGCTAGGGGACACGGGTTCGAGCCCTGGCCCAGGAAGATCCCACATGCGGCAGAGCAACTAAGCCCGTGCACCACAACTACTGAGCCTGCGCTCTAGAGCCCACGAGCCACAACTACTGAAGCCCGCGCGCCTAGAGCCCGTGCTCCGCAACAAAGAGAAGCCACCGCAATGAGAAGCCCGCGCACCGTAATGAAGAGCAGCCCCCCGCTGGCCACGACTAGAGAAAGCCCACGCGCAGCAACAAAGACCCAATGCAGCCAAAAATAAATAAATAAATGAATAAAAATTAAAGAAATAAAATAAAATAAAAACACCTGATAGACCTTCTGTTGTTTCCTTTCTTGTTAAGACCCAGGGAGGTCATCTTTTGGACAAATATTCCAGGAGAAATGCCACACAGTATCAGTCGTTCAGCTGCAATCCAGGAGCAAACAGCTGCCCAGCCCATCGAGACGAGTCCAATAGGAGCTGTGAACCCACCTCTGCATCAGGCCCGGCAGAGAAAACAGGCCCAAGGCCAGCACCAACACCAAGATCTCTCTTCCCTCAAAATTTAGACCACCACTGATGCCCAATCCCCTCTTTCCTCATTATTTTGACCAGCACTGACACCAAATTCCGTCTTTTCTCCATAATTTAGACCATTGAGGGTTAAGTGAATATTTACAAAGTATTTCTTGATTAACAAAAGAAGGGAAGCTTTTGCTTTTACAAGAAAATGATTAACTGACATCTGATGAGTTTAACTGACTAGGTCTCAGAACAACAAACTATGTTGCTTAAAACGCAGTACTTACAGCTATCTACTTACAGAGCCTTGAATAGGAAACTCTTAATTTTCAAATAAAGTTAACTAGCCAGAGCACAGAAGTTCAATCAGAAATGCTGATCTGAATTTTCATTCCCTAAACATTTTATAAATGGTGGGGAAGGATACAGGAAAAGAGGGATAAAAACAAGCATCTTCTCTGAATGGAGGGCAGGTGTCTGCAGGTTCTTCTGCGTCCTGCCCTCACCTGGTGAGCTGCCCGGTGACAGAGACCCTCAATACGCCTTCGTTTCCTCCTTCTGCCAGAAGAGGGTAAAAAGGCAGTGCAGAGCAGCTAGAAAATGCTATCAACATGGCAGAGTAAGTCTGTAGTCTGGATAAGGTCTCTGTCCAGACCTAAACATTCATTTGGAAGCACTTTCACTGTTAGTTCAGACTATGCCTACCACAGACACAGTTACAGCCCACTCCTTCTAAAAGCCACAGCCGGATGCAAAGTGTTACCTGAAATCTTCTTAAAATAAAAATAAATGCATTTTGCTTGAAAATCCTATAGTTTAGCACATTCTCTGGGGTACCACATAATTTCAGAGGTTTTAACCTGGTATGCACTTTGAAACAACAGCAGGAATGTTTGCAATAATTTGGTTTGTCTGAATTAAAATAATCTTCTTAAATGCCTACACATCAAGAAAAAGAGAAGAGGAAATTGAGTTTGGTAATTCCTAAAAGAAAAGGTTGATTTTCTCACTTGAACTTTCAATTTGCTAGGCTCTGAGTTCAAAAGAGCAAAGTGAAAACTCAAGTAAAATTTCTTTACTAGTTTTACTCTCTATTCACGCTATAACATTTTATATGGAAAACAGAAAAACAGCATAATCAAACTTGTTCTTCTGCTATTCCCAAAGAACAGACACATTATACTGCTTTATAAAAGTTTCTAGTATAACTAAGACATTTTCCCCTGCGAGCAAAACTGTGGCACTGTCTACACGTCCAACCGCTCTCCCATAAAAACTCTTGATTATGCCAACACACAGACTCTCAACAGTGCCCACTCTTCTCACACAACCTGGAGGGTCTGTGAGCACTGGGAGGGGAAAAGAGAATGAGCGGAAGCAATGTCACAACTCTAACCGCTCAAATGCTGGGATTTTCAAGTTTGATAACAATCCTCCAGGCTTTAAAAAGTATGTATGTGTCCTTAGGATCCTGTAATATTTTTTATATTGCTGGTTTAATCTATAATTATGTGTGGCTTTAGTCCTTAAAAAAATAGAAAAACTCTCCATTCTTTTTTGTATACATTTGAAAAAAAAAAGTCACCTTTTAGGTCAACCTCTAGGACTTGGATGAGCTGATGGCCTACAGGCGCTTTGCAAAGGCGCCACACGGATGACATGACCCCCTAACCGCCCATCACAAGACCGTCGTTCTCCTGCAACGCCCGTGGATTCCTAGAACGTCTGCTAAGTGAAAACGAGGAGAGAATGACAAGGAAAACGGACAGTTAACCTTAATTGTTAAAGACTGCCATAGGCGTGGGCTCTTCTCCAGAGCTGCAAACCAGTGAGACAAGAGAAGGAGAGCAGAACAGGATCTGCCTTCTTGCATCTTTCTGAGTTCCTTCTATTTCCTAAAATATATCAAGCTTTACGGTGATTTGACCTAATTTTATCATTAGGGAGACTACAAAACAGAGACAGAGTTAAAATCCGTGGTAAGAATGGGTATGAAGCCAAGGATGGGCTGAGGTCTGAGCTGATTTCAGGGTTTCTCCCTACTTTTGGCCATGATGCCATTGAGCTGTCTAAATACCATATATTCAACTATATAAAATACGTGTAGGAGTGACAGCGACCAAGCACTCCCTGAAGAGGCGCCCTCCCACATTCCAGATGGACTGGAGTGTCCAACAGATCCATTATCCAAATCGTGCCCACAATTAGGAACTCTGAAGTATGAAGCCATCAATTCGGTGCTGTGCTGTGGTTCAGACCTCCAGGGTCCACAGCTGTACACCTGCAGGAGCCCTGGTGCTGAGCGTCGATGACCGTGGAGTTAAAGGCACCTTTGATTCTAAACCTCACTCCAAATGAGTGGGCTCCTGCCTGCCAGTCAGACGAGGCTTAGAGACAGCTGCTTACCTAGTGGGATTTGTGAGACCATCGCTCTCCCTCCCCTCCCGTGTCTGAAATTCAACCATTAGGGTAATCCTTTTCTAAGGAATGCCTTGCTAAATGCAAGTACTCCTGAAAAGGTAACATTTTAAACACACACTCAACACACATATATCGGTCACCTAATTCACCTGAGAAATCTTCCAAGTGCGGCAAAATGCCCCCTGAACAGTCCCTGCTCTCTCAGCCTAGTGGGGACGAGGGCCACTGGACAACACCCACATGAACAGGGTGCAAGGACAAACTGTAATAAGCTTAAGAATGAAAAGCACAAAGCATCTTCAGAGAGGAAATCAATTTTGATGATGGTGTAAGGGAGGAATCTGGGGGAGTTAGTTTTCAAGGGCATGAGGGATAAAGAGAACTGATCAGAAGGACGGGTCATTTGTAAACATGTGGATGGACCTGGAGTCTGTCATACAGAGTGAGGTAAGTCAGAAAGAGAAAAATATCGTAGATTAACACATATATGTGGAATCTGGAAAAATGGTACAGATGAACCTATTTCCAGGGCAGGAATAGAGATGGAGACGTAGAGAATGGACATGTGGACACATGGGTGGAAGGGGAGGGTGGGACGAATTGGGAGATTAGGATTGACGTATATACACTACCATGTGTAAAAGAGATAGCTAGTGGGAACCTGCTGTATGGCACAGGGAGCTCAGCCCGGTGCTCTGTGATGACCTAGATGGGTAGGATGGGGGGTGGGGTGGGAGGGAGGTCCAAGAGGGAAGGGATATAGGTATACATATAGCTGATTCACTTCGTTATACAGCAGCAACCAACACAACACTGTAAAGCAATTACACTCCAATAAAAAAAAAAAAAAAAAAAGGATGGTCTGAGCCAGAAAAATAAATTTTGTATTTTTCAACATGGATTTGGTTTTTAAAGCAATGCAAGTGAATGAAATCCCCTGTGGATAAAGGGGACAAACCCAGCTTTGATGGCCTCCCACCAACAGAGCCACAGAGAACAGGAGCCAGGCCAGCAACCTGCGGCTTCCAGCAGGAATGCAACGGTCCAGGAGGAGCTTCAGGAGGGAGAAGAGAAAGGCCCCGATGGAGAGAGGAAGCAGAGAGGGACACTTCTCCAAAAGAGCTGAGGATGAAGTGGTGAAATGTTCCCCAGATGCAGGAAAAACAAACCAGGAAGTAGAAGATGAAGAAACAGAACATCAGACCAGAAAGTGCAACATCTCTTAGCAGTTCCAATAAAGGAAAGTGGACATATGGGTGGGAGAAAAATGTACAAACATGCAGGACAGAACTCTCCAAGGGGAAAACAGTCACAAAAAAGGAACAAGAACCACACTCGCACTCAACTCCGTCAGCACCCAGAACACTCGAGGAGGGTGGGGTTGGCTGAGACGGGGCGGTCGTGCTGACGACTCTTCCCTCTCTGACAACTCCAGAAGCCACCACGTTCTCGAGTGGACACTTTTTACCTCGAGGCACCGTGCAGACAGCAGCCTAGGGCGGGACAGGCTGCCGCGACAGCAGGGGCTGCAGGCAGAGCCAGGAGCCGGTGCCGCGCAGAGAGGGCGCCAGAAGTCTGCAGAGGGGCACGCTCGAGGTCCTGGCGGGTCCAGGGCAAAGCTCAGCGAGGCCAGACGAGACAACCATGGGGAGCCCTGCTGACCGACCCGCGAGCTGCACAGGGCTCCGCGACACGGGGCCGCCCGAGGCCAGCGTGCAGAGACGCTGTCAAACACCGGCACTAGGGCGACAGCCCAGGAAGGCCCAGCCTCAGGAGCCGGGCCACTCTACCTCCTGAAATTCCCTATAAGGCAAGCCCTGAAAGGATTAGGTAAATGAACTGCCCGACAGGACAGAAATCGAGACCCTTCACAGATCCAAAATCTTCTAGAATACAATAAAAATTACTGGACATCAGAATAAGCAGAAATATGTGGACCCATTATAAGGAGGAAAAGTCAATAAACAGACACAGGCCCAGCAATGACAGGGATGATGGAATTAGTAGACAAGGACTTGAAAACAGCTACTGTGAACAAGTTTAAGTATTTAAAGGAAAACATGAAGACAGGGAAGAAAGAAATGGAAGACTGTTTTAAAAAGCTGAAAAACACAATATCTGAAATGACGATTTCACCGGATGGGTTACCAGCAGATTAGACATTGCAGAGGAAAGACGCTGTAAATGCGAAAACAACAAGAGTGACCCAAATTGAAGCACAGAGAGAAGAGGCATAAAAATGAGCCTTGGTGCCTGAGGGACACTGTGAGGTGTGACCCAGGCACGTAACTGAAGGCCCAGAGTGACAGGTGAGAGAGAGACTGAAAAAGTTGAGCACCGTTTCATGAAATGTTGTTTCTAAGTCAACAGGGAATAGAAATGGACCCAAAGAGCTCAAGAGTTGCAAGCAGAATAAACAGAAAGGAAACGACTCCAAAGCTCAGCTTAAACAGTGGCTGAAAACCAGAAATCAAGAAGAAACCCTAAGGACAGCCAGAGAATCACACACTTGCAACCTGTGGACACAACAGTCAGAAGGACCATCGTCAACTCATGAGAAACACAAGCCAGAGACAACAGAATGACACCCTGAAAGTGCCCAACAAAAATACCTAAAATTCTACATCCAGCAGAATTATATTTCTGAAATAAAGAGCAGCAGAAATGGTGCACACAGAAGACCTCATCTCACCTATTAACTCCTTTAAAAGACAACTGACTGGGACTTCCCTGGTGGCACAGTGGATAAGAATCTGCCCGCCAATGCAAGGGACACAGGTTCAATCCCTGGTCTGGGAAGATCCCACATGCCGAGGAGCAACTAAGCCCGTGCGCCACGACTACTGAGCCTGCCCTCTAGAGCCTGCGAGCCACAACTACTGAGCCCACGTGCCACAACTAGTGAAGCCCGCACGGCCTACAGCCTGTGCTCCGCAACAAAAGAAGCCACCGCGTTGCAATAAGAAGCCCGCACACTGCAACGAAGAGTAGCCCCAGCTGGCCACAACTACAGAAGTCCTGCACGCAGCAACAAAGACCCAACGCAGCCAAAAATATAAATAATTCTTAAAAAAAAAAAAAAAAAGACAACTGACTGTTCAAAGGAAGGGTTGGAAAACTTGGCTCATAGGCCAAATCTGGCTTGCTTGCTTTTATACAGTCTGAAAGCTAATAATGCTTTTCATACTGTTTTAAATGATTGGAAAATTATCAAAAGAAGAATTTTCTGTGACACAGACCGATGACATAAAATTCAAATTTTGTGACATGGGAAAACTAGATAAAGCATCACTGGCACAGCCACGCCCTTCTGGACGTAGGTCCATGGCACTTGACTCAGCAGGGCTCAGCACTTGTTACAGACTGTGGGGCCCTCAAAACCTAAAATATTTATTATCATCTGGTCCTTCACAAAAAAGTTTGCCAACCCATGGTTTAAAGTAAAAATAAGAATCGTGTGTTATGGGGTTCAAAACATATGCATAATCTCAAAAGGTTACCTACTATGTTTCCACTTATGTGACATTCTCAAAATGACCAAAATGTTGAGTTGGAGGACAGACTAGTGGTCACCAGGGGACAGTGACAGAGGGCAGGGTAGAAAGGGGTGGCATGAGAGAGCTCCCCTGTGGTGATGGACCATTCCTGTACCTTGACATGGGATAAAACTGCAAAAAACTATACACATACCAAATGAATGGGTGGACAAAATGCTGAAAAGTGAATAATGTCTATAATCTAGTTAATAGTACTGTGCCAATGTCAAATTCCTGGCTTTGATATTGTACTTTATTACATAAGATGTCATCTTTGGGGAAGTTGGGTGAAGGGTACATGAAACCCTATGAGCTATTTTTTGCAACTCCCTTGAGTATATAATCATTTAAAGAGTTTTTAAAATATACAGAATAGCAGGGAGAATGAAAGTACACTGTTGTAAGGTTTTTACAATACACATTACGTGGTATGATACTGAAGTCAAATTGTGACACGTTAAAGACATATATTATAAACCTTAGAAAAACTGCTAAAAAAAACAAGCAAACAAAAACAGGTAAATCTAATAATCCAAGTCCAATAATAAGCCAATATAAAACAAAATACTAAAAATTATTCAATTAATCCAAAAGAAGTCAGAAAAGGAGAATATAAGGGAAAAAAGAACAGAGCAAAGAGAAAAATGAAGACTTAAACCCATGAAGACATTACATGTACTGTCAATAAGTACAATAAATGTAAATGGCCTAAACAGTCCAATTAAAAGACAGAGATTGAAAGACTGTATATGCTGCTTAAAAGAGACATACTTTAAATATAAAGAAATAGTTTAAAAGTAAAAGGATAGAAGATACACCATAGTCATAAGAAAACTGGGGTGTGTATACTAGTATCAGACAAAGCCAGCTTCAACATAGGGAATATGATCAGATTTTCTAAAAAAGGGAAATCTCACAATGTTAAAGGAGCCAATTCATTAAGAAACATACAATCCTCTATGTACATTCACTAACAACAGAACCTCAAAAACATCTGAAGTAAAAACTAACAGAACTGAAGGGAATAAATAAAAACAATCACAACAGTATCTGGAGATTTCAACACTCTTTTCTTAAAAACTACTAACAAGCTGACAGAAAGTCGGTGGAAGACTCTCATAGCCCTCTTCACAATACTGGCATTTATAGAACACCGCGCTCAACTGTAGAAAAGACATCTCTTTTAGGTGCATGTGCAATAGTAAGCCAAGCCAAGCAAACAGCGCAGAATACGCTTTATTATATTCATCATAAATAAACCTGCAACAGCAGCTTTTTATGTTTACATCCTAATAATGTAGACTTCATGTAGAAAGCCAAAAAGTTGAGAAAGAAAAAAGGAAAGTGAGGATCAGTTGTGAAGATAAGTTCAATCTGAGTAATTTTCCTGTTATTGTGGTTATCTAATAAAGTTATCTCTATGGCTGTCAATAAATTGCATTAAGAAAGTATGAAATTTAAGTTATGAAGTTTATATATTTTAACCTCATTTAACAAAATACTCTAAAAATAATTCTAGGCCAATATTATTCTATAACATAAAATTTTTTCATGATGAAGATATCTCTTCTTTAATCATCGGAGTCAATGTGCCATCATTCATACTAAGAAAGAGTATGGGCTGAGAACCACGTAAGAAAAATAGAAAAATTATTTCAATAATATTTGGTTTCAAAGTTTACATAGGTTCTTCTGTTTCTGTCTTCAAATCAGCTTAAACATCTTTCTCATGTCCTCCTTAGGCCACATCAGTGTCTGAACTCTCACAGGACCTATGGGAGAAGGCAGCACATGCTGGGTGGTGCTGGGAATCTAATAAAGTCTGGGTGCAAAGAACCTGCCACTCCCTCCGCCCAAAAAAAGAATAATCACAACACTTCAATCTGATGATTCTATCACCACCTTTAGATTATGTAAATGTTTCCTTTCTGGAATAATATTAATAGTCATGTTGGTAGGTTTGGAGATAATGGAGTTTAGGCAAATGGGCCACAGACAACCTTTCACCAGGACTTTTCTGCTTCAATCCTTGCCCTGATAGTAGTGTGCTAGACTCTGTTTCTCATCCCAGCACCATCCGATCAGACCACGATGTTCCAGCAGCCTGCCTCAGGTCAGCAAGGCCTTGCACAGAGGTAACTGCATGCATTAAGCATCACTAGCCTGTGCTACAGTGCTCTCCGACACTCCCAATTCCCCCAGACTGTTCCTAACAGAGGGTTACAGGGTCTGATTAGTTTTATTCCTGGTGTTAAAGGTCCTCCCAATTTTACTGGCCTAGCCATGGACAGTCCTCTCCTTATATTCTTTGTTCCTACTGTGCAACTGAAATACAGATTGAAAAACATAAATTTAATTACAAAAACTCCAAAGGAAAATTTTGTTTATATTTTAAAATATGATGTACTAGATTACATACAATCATTTTACGAAACTCACATTCTGAGGGAGAGTAACTAGACGCTGTCTTCTAATAATAAACACACGCTATACTCCTACAGGAGCAAAGGGTTTTCACATTTCTTAAAAAGCACGAATCCTTTTAAGGCATAAAAATACAACATTTTAGGGACTTCCCTGGTGGTCCAGTGGCTAAGACTCTGTACTTCCAATGCAGGGGGCGTGGGTTCGATCGCTGGTTGGGGAAATAAGATCCCATAAGCTGTGCGGCCAAAAAAAAAAAACCTCGACATTTTACAGAAACAATGCACTTCTCTTTTAATGAATACTGCTCAACTGCTTGCTAATTAGATATAGACGTCCCAAGGCATTTACCCTTTATTCTGCACAGATGTGAGTGGCATTCTCCATTACAGATTTCACAGAGAAACAAACCCCAAGTCCTGAAAGAATGCACTCTACTTTGTCTGGCCAGTTCTCAGAATTCAGCTCCATGAGCACAGTCACTGCGAGACCACGACTCACCTCTGCCATCCCCCAGCAAGAGGGAGTACACCCGCTGCCGCACTGGGCGGTAGACGAAGGCTTGGCTGGGCAGAGCTTGGTCCATCGCGTCCTCCAGGCTGTTGCTGCATTCGACCTCCCCACTGCTCATGACGTTGTACACCAGGTAGCTCTCTGCCTGGACGTGATGTGCTCTGGCAACCTGCAGGAAATTTAAATGCACTGGTTTCTCGTTGAAAACAAAACAGTGGCCTTTAATAGGAAGTCCAACGCCTCTAAGGGCCCAGAAATAGAGTAACTGTCACTTGGACTCATGACGTCAAGCTGGCCTCTGTGCTTCCTTTCCTTTGGGCTTCCAGCTCAAAACCTTCTATTACCCCTCTTCCTCCTCCTCCAATTTCCAACCACCCACCAGACTTGTCATACTTCCTTCTGCCGTCATTCATCATCCCGTCCACCTGACAGGGAGAGATGCTAGCCAGGGCTCCAGCCGCCCCCGCCAGTCTCTCCTCTCTCCAACCCACCCTTCATCCCAGCGATACTCTGCCTTCCTGGAAACAGAGGCCCAATCAATACCTCCTCAAAGCATCTGGCCGGCTACCACAGATTCTTCAGCCTGAGAGTCAAGGGAGGCCCCGCGGAGGCCTCCATCTCCTTTCCCGCGTACACCACTGCCCCTCGCGGACTCTCTGGGGCCCAACCTCCACGGTTCTGCAAGAACCCTCCCTGTGCTCCGGGAAACTGACCTCTTTCAGCCCTTCCCAACCAGCCACTTCCCAGTCTCTGCCCCTTCGAGGTTCCCCTAAAGCGTCATCTCTCCATAACCCTGTCACCCTCTTTGAGCAGCAACTCACCTACCCCTGGCCTGATGGGCTCAACTCACATTTACCCTACACTGGTTACCTGGCCTTACTTCTCCTATGAAACCATAAACTCCTTGGGATTAGAAACTGCATCACGTTCATTCAACTGTTCAGGAATTTTTTACTGAGCAGAAACTATGCACTGGGCACTCATTTCTTTCTACTTCGAATGCAGCACAGTGGCAGCACATGGTAGGTGATGAGATGGATGATTTAAATGGATACCACTTTCTCATTCAATGAGTAGTTGAGATCAGATGGCCTATAATATCCTCCATACAGGTTTCATGTTCCTGCAAAAACATTCTTATTACTGCAGGAATAAATTCATCTAGATTACTCTTCAGAATTTAAATCCAGGGTACCACTAATGGCCCTTAAAGTGTGCTGACAATAACCTGGAACATCAAAACCTCTGTGTGTCAGTGTCTCGTTATTCATACACATGAAGCAGCTCAGTCACGCCCATTCATTATTGTAGACTTGAGTCCTAATCCCTTTAACTCCTCACTTCCTTCATATGTAAAATAGGTTTAACAAAGGTGCTGACCTCACAGAACTATTGTGAGGATTAAATGTGTTAATATACGAGGCTGGCACATAGTGCACGGCCAATAGGTGATAACTTCTGCTCTCAGGCTGGACATACTCGAGTGTCTATCTCATGGCTAAAATTTCTTTAAATCAGGATGGCAGACAAGCTAGCAACTTTAAGGTCAGCAAGGATTCCAAAAGAGTTATTACCTGATGCTCGAACCAATCAAAGATCATTAGAAGTAACCTATTTCTCTATAATGCCCCTTTTGATACAGAATCTATCAGAAACAATATGGCTAGATATTTCATGATCCTTTTAAGGCAGAATACCTTCTAATTTATTCTCCTATTCCCTCTTCCATTTCTTACTCTTTTTTTATTTCAAAAGAGTTAGTATTTTGACAAATTTATGTATATAGCTATAATAAGTTATATTCACTCTACCAAGAAATCTTCAATTTTGGCAACTCTATAGAAATTGAGATGTAACGTTCTTTTCTGGGTATACACAGGGTTTTCAGAGAAGTTCTCTACAAGCATAATATTAATTCATTAATTAGCTCATCACCTCAGCATCTTTTTATCTCTGCCCTTAACTGCAGATATTATATAGCATTCCACACTTGGAAAACCTTTACCATATGCACCTAATCTGAAAATTCTAAAGCAAGAATTCAGTTTATCCAACAGTGTGTAACTCCGGAGGAAAGAGCAATGGTTGTGGGTGTGTACTCAGGTAATTGCTGCATTCAGCAACTTTGCACCTAAGGATTTCTAGGGTGACTATGTGTGGTCAAAATGCACACATCTGAATTTTGGTTACCTATTGACAGGGCTGGAAGACTCCATTGCAAAAAAATTTTTAAGGAAAAATTAAGGGAAACTTAAGAAACTTCAAAATTGTTTTCAAAGGTATCACTAAGCTCAATAAATGCGAGTGTCACTGGAACAGCACACTATCTGCCCTTACCCTCCTCCCACGCCCGCACCGGCAGACAGGCCTACCAGATTCTCCGGCCTCTTCCCATCCCAGGCTCTTTCTGCCAAACCTCCTGAAAGAGCAACCCCATCCCCAGCTCCTGCCTTTTTTGCCTCCAAATTGCTCCCCAAATCCCTGTAATCTGAACTCCCCCAAGCCCCTGGGTGACCACAGCTCTCTGAGGCCACCCAACCCTCCTATGTGCCAATAGCCATTCTCTGCCGTGTACCCAATGTTTCAAAAAACAAAGATCTGATCTCACCACACCTCTGCCTGATAGCCAATGCCTCCTTAAAGAGTGTAAGAACTAAGTCCTGAACTCTTTCAGCGCGCACGTGCTACCCTTGGCAGTCAGACCCAACCCGTCCGCACTCCCCTTGCAGGAGACCGGGTGAGATGGCCAGGACGCCCATGAGCACAGCGGAAGCCCAGGTGGGTATGGGGTGGGTGTGGCGAACGAGCCAGGGTGAGTGACGAGGAGCCCAGACGGGACAGGTGCAAGGCGTACACAGACGGGAGACCGGGGCGGGAGTCGGGGACTGGCAGGGGCCAGGGCAGAAGAGAATGAGCAGAGAGGGCCTGGATGGCGCTGTGGATGTGGCAGGTGATCGCTCCGTCAGAGTCCTGGGCTGGCTGAGAAGCAGACACCACCGCCTCTCGAATGGGACTCAGAGCAGGGGGTTCCCTTACAAACTCTTCCACGCTCCTGCCTCTAGACTACTGACCATGACTGTGTCACCTCTCTAAGCGCCAATGAACTTCTAGACCAGCAGGGAAGGCGGCTGTGATCTTGTAAAGCGGCAAAGGCTTGGGTTCAACCCCGGGGTCTGCCAAGCACTAGCCGTGTGACTACTGCAGGCCATGTCACTTAACCTTTCACACCTGTGTCCTCACCCGCACGTCTAGCGACAGAGCTCTGCGATGATTAAAGGAGACACAGTGAGGAACGCCTTCTGGGAACCATGAGCAACTACATAGAGATGTATCATTGGAGAACCACCTAAGTAACCAAACTGAACACGTGCAAGTCGAGCCCAGGTTTAGTTCTGTCCTTCCTCTATGCTCTTCTCCTTCTTCCTCATCAGACGACCCCTCATTCTCTGCTGAGGCCCACCCGTCCCCGTGCTGTCATGTTCTACTCATGTCCCACTGCCTGGCAGCACCTCCATGTGGAGGTCCACTTCTAACCTTCCTCCAATGTCCACCCACATTCTTTTTCCTCTAAAAAGCAGTTAAGAATGCTTCCCAGTAGAATAAATTTCTTAACTTCTTAGTACTTTTTCACCTACAACTCTCATAAAACATGTATCACATTCTACCTCTTAGCTCCTCTGCTACAATATATGTAACAGAGAAAGAGGGGAAAGACTTTGCAGACAGGAGAACCCTTGCAGTTGTACAGGAAGGAGGGAAGAAGTCACTAGAGAAAACCTAAAGATGCAAGAGACAGAGAACATCCCCTCTGAGACTGAACTAGCAGCCCCTACCAGACAGACAGCAGGACAGGACAAGGGGCTTGGCAGTGACAAGGACAAACAAGGTCCTGCCCTCGCAGAACCGCCCCATCTAGCAGGAAAGACAGGAACCAAACACGACATTCCAGGGGCACGTGCTGCAAATGTCAGGCACCCACACACAGGGTGGGCAGTCAGGGGGCTTCTCGGTGTGTGTGGTGGAAAAGCCGAGCAGGCGTCGACTGGCGGAAGGGGGCAGGAGAGCCGTCCAGGAGGGCAAAGAGCGCAGGCAAGGCTGCAAGCAGCCGAGGGGCAGACAAAGGGGGAACCGCAGGTGGCGGCTGGGTGATGGCTGCCAGCCTTGCTCCGGTGACTGTGTCCCTCCTAAGAGCTATGGAACGCAAGTAAGAGCTTTATTTCTGTGTGCAGCACGACAAATGGACGGGAAGGGGCAGAAGTCTGTTTAGGAAGAGCGCTCAGAGATGACTGCAGTCACTCACATCAGCGGTATTTTGGCCTAGGGTGGTAAGAGCCACTGAACAGATCAAAGTAACAAGACTTGGGAGAGACTGGTTATGAAAAATGGGAGAGATGGTTCCCAGGTTTTTAACTTGTGCAAGATGGTGACAGTCAAGGCCAGGAACAATGAAAGGTTGTGGTCATGTTTGGTTCTGCACTTGCTGAGATGCCTCGGGGCATTCACGTGGACATGCACCTTCTCTTTAACCCAAGGAGAACGAGAGGATTCAATGAGATAAAATACACGCACTGCACGTACACAGAACCTACACGCAGCAAGCAGTTAATAAACAGTGGCTCTCCTTCAAAAACGATCAGGGCTCTATATTACCTTCAGGACTACGTCCAAATTCCTAGCATGGCATGTACTAAAATCCACCATCTGGCTGCAGTCTATCTTTTCCAACTGTTTTCTCCTTACTTAGCCCTTCAAACCCCATGCCTCAGCTACCTGCCCCAGAACTGTGCCTGAGGGGACAGATTCTACACGCCAGCCCTCCAGCGCTCCCACAGACCCCAACTCCACCTGTTCACAGTGAATCTCAGGCCCCATGAAGGCCTGGCTTCCGTTATCCTTCCTCTGGGAGCTTCTCTCTGTACTTAACCCACAGTGATTACTCTCTTTCAAATTTCGAGCACTCTCTCGGCAACAGTGATGTAACAACGCGATACAGAGTTTATAATGTGGGTTTTCACATGTATTGTATCTTACTTCCTAGCTAAACTCCAAGGGTTCTGTTCTGTGTCCTCCCCCCTGCCCCCACCCCAGTGTCTTAACCACTGCAGGCAGTCAATAAATATTCACTGGCAAATCTATCAGTGGGTACACTTTCAATCATGACATATTAGATTTGGGTGGGCACATCTACATACCTTTAAGATTTCAGGATCCGAAACCATAGTTATTTGTTGCTTGACTTCAGGCCCCATATTTACAGGATCTTCTTGTTTAATTTCAGGGTTTGTACACAGCGGTGCTTCTAGGTTAAATTCAGGGTCCATACCTACAGGTAATTTCTGCTTGGATTCAGGGTGTGTGCATAAGAGAACTTCCTGCCTGGATTCAGGGTGTGTACATAAGGGAACTTCTTGCTTGGATTCAGGGTCGGTGTACATGGGAACTTCTTCCTTGGATTCAGGGTGTGTACACATGGGAACTTCTTGTTTGGATTCAGGGTCTGTGTACATGGGAACCTCTTGTTTGGATTCAGGGTGTGTACACAAAGGAACTTCTTGCTTGGATTCAGGGTCTGTACACATGGGAACTTCTTGCTTGGATTCAGGGTGTGTACACACGGGAACTTCTTGCTTGGATTTAGGATCTGAACTCATGGATAGTACCTGCTTGTCCAAAGTTACTACACCTTTAGGTTTTTGGAAAAACCATGGAGATTTCTGTCCTGGCAAAAGATATGATGCCATTCCTTTATAAAAAAGAGCTTTGTTTGGCCCCAAAGGTAACATCTCTTCCAGCTTCTTCTCACCTTGATGCAACCGAAGAACTTTACATATGTGGTCTGCTACAGCTAAGATAATGTTACCTTTTTTGTCAAAGTTCTCTTTCACAGAGGTATAAGAAGACAAGCACTTGTAACGAAAGCTTTCGAACATGCCTTCTGGGATGATGTCGTTGCCAAGCAGGCAGGCCAGTAGAGGAAGGTCGGACAGGCTGAGACCCAGGCTCTGACAGAGCTTCTCTCGGCAGAGCATGACGGTGTCCAGACTGTCCAGGGAGAGCTCACTGATGGAAAAGTAGGGACAGGTGTCATAAATTAAATAGTCAGTGTCTTCTCCAAGAATCCCAAGACAGTTGTTCCGGAGGCCGTAGGAAGCCACCTCATAGTCGGCCTCCTGTAACGAACACAGAGTTTCCTGACCCAGGGCCTTCAAGGCAAACTGGGTGAATATGGCCAGCCCTGAGGGGATGAAGAACATGTTTCTGCCAGGCTGCTCCCTGTGGGACTTGATATAATGGAAGATCTTGGCTATCTCCCTGTTGTTCTTGAGTCTTCGTTTCACCCACTCGTCTCTCTTGGACTGCTCCACCATGCCATCAAAGAAGAATATCAACTTGATGCCAACAGCTGTAAAAGTTTTCACAAATTCTCGCAAAGAAGAAAAGTATTCCCGCCACTGGCCACCACAGATCCAAGATTCCGGCGTGTACCAGTATCTGAGGCAACACATGGCGTCGACCACAATGGTAGGAGTCCCTCCAGGATGCCTGCTTCGGTGGTGCTCTGCCAGCTCTTTGAAATTTACTACCATACATATATGTGGGCAGCTACTTCCCACAAATCCATGTAAGCCTCTCACACCCATAACTGACCTCCTGGAAAGGATCTGGAAAGGAAAAGAAATGAGTACTTATGGCATTATCTCCAGACATATGGCACCTTTCAGAGCAAACACAGACAATATTTAACATTCACTCTCTGTCTCCAGCATGACACAGAGCACGACACGCTGGTCAGGAGCCTAAAGAGGCTTCCCCGGACACACCCGTGGGGCTGCACCTGCGAGTGAGGTGCTGAGTCGGACTTCCACCAGGACAGCACAGGGCAGCACTCTTTTAAGATTGTCACTAAGACTATTATTCAAGAGATTTCTCAACAAAGTTCGAAAACAGGTTAACGATTTCAAAGAAGTAATACTGCCCATCTAGGAGCTCAAACAGAAGTTAATTTTGAAAACCTAAAATGTAAAATTGGTACGTGCAACACTGATGTTTCTCAAAATAATTGTGTTGAGTGAAAGCTGGACCAAGGAGTGCACACTGCATGATCCCACTTACGTAAAAGCCTAGCCCACTAGGAGCTGAGCTGCCCGCAGTGGCGAGAGCCCTGTGGTCACCCACAGTGGGCCAGGAGGCGACAGGGACTGACAGAGCGGAGACAGGGTGATGGGACACATTCACCACCTTGGCTGTGGGGATGGTGTCACAGGTGAACGCATGCTCAACCTCTCGAATCATACACTGTACATACGTGCAGTTTCCTGTGCACCAAGTGCATCAAGTGCATCTCAATAAAGGTGTTAAAAAGAAAACTACATGAAAATTCACTAGGCCAAATGCAGCAACATTTGAGGTGGTGACTGACTGACTTTGGATGGAAAACTGCCCATTCTAAAATGTAAAAACACACAAAATAGTTCAAAGGGTCAGAATTCACACTCTGGACAAAATCTAAGCAGAGTCCTTTATGTAGTAAGTATGATGTCCTTACGCATAAGAAAAGGTGTAATATAGCCAGTAACATCCATCAGTAGTCAGACATCTTTTATCTTAATGGCCTATTCTTTTCATCAGGGCTTCCCATCCTCCGATAAAACAAAACAAAAAAACCCTTATTATGCAAACAGCAGCACAAGAGCGAATGGTGCCTCTCCCAGGCTGGGGACTGAGGGCCGGAGCCCCAGGCTGCCCACGCACAGCAGTAACAGGTCCTGTCTGTGCCCACTGCCTGCCAGACAGCGCTGCGCACTCAAGGCACGTCTCCGCTCTTCACAACAACCCTGGCGGGTAAAAAACTATTAGCCCTATTTCAGTAAATAAATTACTAGGCTGGGAAAAGGCCCCCTCGTGATTTATCTTTTAAGAATGTGCTGCCTGTTAATGGACCCTTGCCCCAAAGAGAATTTGAAGTTATCTGTTTAACAGCCATTAATAATAAAGAACATCTAAAAACTGAGTGGACACAAAGAGCACACATTTAAGTTGAAATTGAGTGAGGCCTTGCTCATTAAGCTGTTACACATAATGGATCCATATACCCCAAACCACTGTAGACCTATTACTAGCATTGGGTTCATCTTGGGAAGGTGTGTGTTTCTGAAGCAGACGATAGACTTCATAACATGATTATCTCAGCCATAAGGTAGTTCTCCAGTCGGGCCCTCTGGGCCTGGTGTGGAAAGGAGATATGTTTCAGAACACAATGTCAGACTGTACAAAATACCAAAATGGATTTCAAAAAAAAAAAAAAAGGGCAAGGTCTGTGGACGACGAGTGGATCCTGGATCCGAGGTAGGTCTTACCCAGCGGGAGGCCGCCTCTTCTATACGGTGAGAGGAGGCCTGCTTCTTTCCCCAGGCTCCGTGCGGGGTGCTGAGGACCCTCCCACCAAGCCCACGTGGAGACGGAGCCAGGAGGGCAAGCCCCGGCGCCGCCTTCACTCCCACCCCACACAGACGTGGGTCCATTTGCGCAGCAGCTCTGCCACATTTGCGTTGGCTGCCTTCCCGCACCGATAAGAAGACATTTTTGTTCCAAGCATTTTTCTACTGAAACTGCAAGTGACAACACTGAGTTTCTTGAAACACTCCCCTCTTTATTCTGCAAGAGGTCGGGCTCAGCCTCTGCTTTGATTTTATTCAAATGTTTTTCCTCCTTGCTTACCCCAGTAGTGAAAAGCTCACTATTTTTTAAACATGTACTGGTTTCTCCTGTCTTTCACACTGCCAATTTCTCACAGTTTGAATCACAAATTACCTCAGGAATGTCATGTTACAATGTGCTCTTCTATGGCACTCACAAAGACAATTTTGGATAGGCAAAGGTTTGGGGACTTGGGCATTAGAGGATGCCTTCCGGCACTTCGGCTCTTCAAAGCGTTAATGCAGCGTTAGCCCACCATCAATGCAGTCAGTGTGGTGTGAAAGGAGATGCTTAAAAAGAGAAGTCTGTGGATATCACCTTTTTAAATAACTTTCTTCTGTTTTTTAAAGCCTTTTATTGCTAACAGCATATACTCTAAAGGTAGTTTTTAAGATGATTGCAAACACATATAATATGATTATATAATATATATTGTAAAATTATACCTGTATATATACACACACATATATAAAATTTCATTTATTCTACCTGCAAATTATACAGGAAATTGTCATTATCTAGATAACTGTTGTCTGGAAGGAAAACAAAAGTTACGTCTCACTAGGTAGGAGGCCCACTGCCCAAAACACAGTCTGGGAGTCACAGGCACTAATGCGGGCCTCAGGGCAGAAGATGTCACCCTGTCAGATGCCGAACACCCAGCACAGTGTCGGCACATGAGGACCTGGCAAGCCCTTGTGAAAGAATAAATAGATAAAGGCATCAAAGGGCAAAAGCGCATAAAGAGAAATCAGGAATCAACAAGTTTATAGACTCCGACTGCGGGCAAAGAAGGAGTACAGAGTAGAGTCTGCCCTTGAGTAGCTGACCAACTGGTTCGGGAAACAAAGCATCAGTGCAGGAGATTTTAGGACGCAGCAGCAGGCGCACAAGTGCAGCTAGAGTGTGTGATACGGGAGGAGGCCTCGCTCCTAGCAATGGCTCTCTTCTCCTTACACCCAGACCAATCCCAATGTACTGGGTTACCAGTAAATGAGGCCTGGAGAGAAAAGGAAAGAGAAGCCCAGAAGCTCCTTTATTCACAGTCTTTCAGCGGACACACACTTAGAGAAATGAAGAGAGAGGCAGGGCTCAGCAAAACACATATGCACCCTATCTGCCACTGAGAGAACGGGGTCAAAAGCTACACATGGAGAGTCACTCTGGACACAGGGACACTGGACCCATGGACAGCCCAGGGCACACACCCCCATGGAGCAGTGTTTGTAGGCAACCAGTACCAGCAGTTGCGGCCACCTTGAGCCACCTCCAGCATCCCAAAGGTGTCAAGGCATAATGTTCAAAGGTGAAAAGACATAACCCGTGCAAATATAAATTAATGAAAGAGACTGTAAGACAGGAAGCCAGTTCCGAGCGCATCTGAAGAGCTGGCCAACCAAAGTGAGCTTTTTAAAGTTGGAGACGAACTGGGTTAATGTCCTACAGAAATAGAACCATAACCTTTGGATAGATCTTTATCAGACAGAAATAATGTCTCTACACGACAAAAATCTACAAGTTAACATGTAACATCACAGTGTTTGAGCTCTCATGAAGAGTAAACAGCAAAGTAAAACAGAGAGGGACCTTCTGTTAGAAAACTGAATAATCTTGGAAGGATCTCTTGGACAATGTCCCAGGATTCAGTGAAGAACATACAGTCCTCTTTTTCCGTTGCTTCGTGTCTGAGTCTTGGACAATTGTTCTCTCAGTGGTAACCTGCTGCCTGGGCCTGGGCCCTCTCATGAGGCCCCTCACACCTTGAAGTGGAGGGTCTGAAGTCTGCTCTCTCCTCTCCTCCCCCTTAGCCCCAGCTAAAAAGAGGAACTTACAGGGACCCTTTCAACACAGCAGGGTAAGAACAGGGACTGAAAATTCAGAGATGAAAACGTGTCCCAGGCCAGCACACGATACACAGCAACTGCCCAGTGTTTGCTGGAATTCACGAATGCACAGCCAGGGCAGCGGTTCACCGAGGGTGGTCCCGGGGGGGCTGCACCCAGGCTGGTCTCCCTGCGTCAGAGGCCTCCACACGGGACTCGCAGAACTACTGGCCAACACGCTCTCCTTGACCAAACTTAGGCTCCTGGGCCCTCTTCTCGACAGGCCTCCACCTTGAGCTGCAAGGTCATCCTTACCAATTTCAGCCAGATTCCTGCTGAGTCAGCTTGAGCAACCCCCCCCCCCCTTGACACGTGACCCTCCCCAAGATCGGGTCTAGCTGCTCCCCCGCCCTCCGGTCCCACTGGCCCTCCCTCTGCTGCAGGCTCTCAATCCCCCGGTGTCTGTGCTGTGTTCGAACTTGAGCCCGCCTCTCTCCCCACTCAAGTCTTGAAGAGAGTCCTTCTCACTGTCTTAACAAGTGTCAGAGGGATGTTTTAACGCTAACTCCAACCTCAATAAAGTTTATTCAAAGTAGAAATGGAAAGCCCACAGCCGTCACGACTCCAGACTCAGGGTGCCCTCCCTGGAGGACCCTCTGGACCACAGTCTGGCCATGACCACTGACGCCAACATTCAGAAAACCGTGCGTGGCAGATGGAGTTGGGAGCTCAACCCCTCCTGGCTGCGTCCTAGGGAAAAAGACAGAACACTGGGCAGCACAGCACTGCTGACAGAAGGGAAGGCTCTACAACAAAACTGAGCTCAGTTGAAATTCTAACCTCCACGCACTAGCAGTGAATCTTGGAGCAAGTTACTTCATTCTTCTTATATGCAAAATGAGGTTTATAAGACTCAATTGTTGTGATGCAATTTTATTTATATCATAAATTTGGTCATCAAACATTTTTCATTAGTTGCTAAAGTTTAGTGAAATAAGCCCAGCACAAGTCAAAATTATTAAATTATCTCAAAATTTAAAACAAAGCCATATAAATTTTAGTCAGGCTTTACTGTATTTATGATTTTTACTACCTATATTACTTTTTAATATCAGGAACGTACTTATTTATAAAATTTTTTTTTCTGATTAAAAAAGTAGCCATGAAAAAAAAAGTCGCCATGTTCTTTGCAGAAATTAAGGACAGCACAAAAAGAAAAAAAACTACCCATAATCTCATCTTCCAAGGATGACTACAACAAACATTTGAGTACGTATTTCTAGTTTTTTAAATTATTCATTGTTACTAAAAATTGGGATCATGCTTTTCTATGATCTACTTCTGTGTCTTAGTTTATTATGAATATATTGCCAAGTCATAACGTTAACCTTCTCCTGCAGTGTCACTTTTAATGGATGCACCATGTAGACATAATAGGAGTTATTTAACCCTACTGTTGAACATTCATTTCCAATGCTGCATGCCATAAATAAGAACGTCAATCACATCAGTGAATACACATCTCTGAACACACTATCTCTGATCATTTCCTTGGGATTAATCTTAGATGTGAAACTGCTGAGTCAACGCAAAAGCACATATTGGTCATTTTTCCCCAACTGTAGCTGTAACTCATTCACACTTACTCCTCCTCAGTGACACCAGGTAACTTTATTTAGACATAAATCGGGTTTATTCATTCAGCAACTACCTTTGTCATCGCTACAGCAGACGTGGAGCTATGACTAAGACAGATTAGGGTCCCTGCCTTCTGGCAGCTTATGCTCCAGCAGGAAAACCTCCAACAAGCAATGATCACTTGGGTATTACTATAGGGCAGAGAAAAGCAGAGAGCGTGTGTAATATTCAGCAGGAAGACCCAACCCAGACCTGGGATCCGAGACGGCCCTCCCGAGGAAGGGCACGCCAAGCGGCCCTGACATGAGGCAGAAGAGCCGGCAGGCACAGCCAGAGGGAGGGGGAGAGCAGGCGGACGGGGGGCGTGAGCGAGAGGAATAAGGGATGAATCTTTTTTAAGTCCATAAGGTGTCTTTTTTATTATTAAATCAGTGTTTCTAAGGTGCTTAAAATATCTGTTCTATTAGGTAGTTTAACCTGCAACTTTATTTACTGTATCATAAATGTGTTCTTCAACATGGAAAATGGGGGAAAAAAAAACAAAAACAAAACCCCTCAGTCTGGCCAGAACCTCTGCAGTAAGGGAAGAAGTCTGGAGAGATGAAGAGGCGCAGCGACCAGTCTCCACAGCCGCACGCACGTGTACACTGCATCCTAATGGAAAGCAGATGCTGCTCAGGGCTCTTAAGCAAGCGCTTTTTAGAAGCACTGCCCTGCCTGTGCTGCGGAGGAGGGAGAGAGGCAGGCCGGACTGGAGAAAACCAGCTACCCCGGGCACCGCCCAGCACCCTCCCTCACGTGGATGTGGAAGAACCCCAACACTGCAGGGAGGCAGAGCCCTGTTTCCTGCTGCAAAATACAAAGGAGGGTACAGAGAGGCTCTTCTGCTCCTCCACCCCCCCCCCCCATACACCAAAGATCTAGCAGCTGTGGGCACAGCAACGAGCAAGACAAAGTCCCTAAGACATGCACCTTGAAAGAGGGAGCAAAGGCTCAGGGTCCGTCAGGAAAGAAGCAAGCCTGGGGGTGCGCAAACACATGTCAAAACGCACCAAGCCGTACACTTTAAATACGTGCAGCTTATTCTACAAGCCCCACGGCAGACACCCCTCTCGTCCCGCTGGCACGCTATCAAGTTTTGTTCAGACGTCACTGTGGGGCGCGCCCGCCAGCGACGAAGGTTAGGAATGGCGGCCGCCGGCAGGGTGTGCTGCTCAGTCACCTGCCTGAGGGCACAAACAGCAACGGCAAGGCCGGGATTTGGATCCACCTGCCCCCGAAGCCGGTTCCTCTCACCAGGGGAGCCCCCACCCCAACACTGCACTGCAGAGCGATCTGGCGGCCGGCACGCGCGGAACACCAACTCGCGTGGCAGAGTCAGCCTGCGGGGCACGCGCTTAGCCCAGGGCGCTCCTTTCTGAAGGTCCTCCCAGCCCCGGGGGCCCAACAGAACATCTGCACTGAAGGAGCAACCCAGAAGGCTGGACCCTGGGCCTTTCCCCACCCGACTGCAGCGCTACAAAACCCCTTCAAGTCAACGAACATAGAAAAGGAAAATGTCTGCCACCTACCAAAACTTACGCCTCATGTATCCAGAATTTAGGATAAGACTCCAATAAAAATTTTAAAATTCACAAGTAAAACTGAAATAATTTATTCATAAACGACTTCTCAGGCTCTGATTTATCATCTATAAATTCTTCTTCTCCATAGTTCTAACAATTAGCTCCTAAGTCCACAGTAGAGAAAAGTATGGAAAGGGCATTTGCAGGCATGCACATAGTGACAAGGGTCAGAGCCTCTAACAGCTGACCTGGGGAAAGCAAAGGGACAGAAAAACTGAAAGCGGCCGAAAGACATAAAAACTCCAAACAAATAACAGGGAGAACAGTTGTATGTGCCTCAACGAGCCCGAACACCGTTTGCATCACAAATTTTATGTTTAAAATGTTGACTTGAGATCATATCACAGGGGTTAGGGAAAGTTCATATCACATTTAGCACACTCTATTAAGAAAGTAGGGAATGGCTCCAGCGGTTAGGACTGTGCGCTTCCACTGCAGGGGGCCTGGGGTAAGATCCCGCAAGCTGTTGTGGTGTGGCCAAAAAAAAAAAAAAAAATTTTTTTTTTAATTTAAAAATAAAAAATTTTTTTTAATTTAAAAAATGTTTTTAAAAATTTAAAAAAAATTTAAAAAGCAGGGAAATACTCTATTTTAGAAAGATTTCCATCCTAAATGTGAAATTTTGGTGCTTAATGGGCAAAAATCCAAAACTGAACTATCCAGCAAACTCTGCTGTTCAAAGACTTACTGTCCCCTTGTCCTGGTTGCCAACCGCTTTATTATAAATGACTTACAGTAACTTACACGAATCTGTACTGAGTTGATTCTTCGGGCTCAAGAACTGATGGGGAAAGCATCCATCTCGGCTGTGTACTTTCTACAGCCTAGCATGCACACGGGCGTGCAGCTGGACAGGTATGGGGAAGTATAAACTCGGTCCACGCTGTAGTAAGCATTCGACAGTAAGAGCTGACTTAAATGGACTCCTCCTTCTCTGGACCATACGTTTTTATAAGGAAAAGAGTGCTTAGGACCTGGCTTTTTTAGCTAGCAATGGCCCTGATTTACTGGCTGACTGAAGACAAATCACTGACTCTCTTTGTACATCACTGATTTCCTTATTTGTAGAAATAAGATAATGATTTACCTCTCAATTTGGCAGATTTTAAACTACTACTATAAAATCCTTTAGAAGTATCTTATTATATTTATATAAATAATTTAAACCTTAAATAACATGTTTTAACTCTGAAGACTTTTCCAACAGAACACCTTGTAAAGAAACAGAAATTTGCTTCTAAAAGCAAATGAAAATGTAAAAGTTATTCACACTTATTATAAAGCTCTATAAAAGTAACTGATAGCATAAGGGTTGCCTCACTTTCAAACTAATAAAATAAGGATGCGATTAATTCCTCTGAATGAAGTTCCAGTGTATGATTCTAGTTTCCACACAGATAAGAGTTGCTTTTATGATCTCAATTAAGTGGACTTCCCTTCTTACTTTCAACCTTTTCTTGAAAGAGATGGCAACCCAGCACACAAGCAAATCAAATACATGCACTGCTGTGAAGATTCTGCCCACAGTGCTAAGTTGCCAATCTGACACCTCTCTTCCTGACCCAAGAGCAAACCAAAGCCAGGTTACAGCAGGAATTTGACCAGTTCCATTCATTCATATTTTCTCTCTAAGCCTCAATAAGAGGCACACACAAGGAGGACTAGGAGGTGGGGAGGGGAAAGTCTGAAGGACAAGAACACAAGAACCAAGACAGCAGGATATGACTAATGGCCAGTTTCGTAGGGATCCAAGTACTGTAGGGCCTGAAACATATAATTTGAGGTCCCTCTTCTAAAAAAGAATACACTATTATGGGACTTCCCTGGTGGCGCAGTGGTTAAGAATTCGCTTGCCAATGCAGGGGACATGGGTTTGATCCCTGGTCCGGGAAGATCCCACATGCTGCAGAGCAACAAAGCCCATGAGCCACAACTATTGAGCCTGCGCTCTAGAGTCCGCGAGCCACAACTACTGAAGCCCGCACGCCTAGAGCCCGTGCTCCGCAACAAGAGAAGCCACTGCAGTGAGAAGCCCGCGCACCGCAACAAAGAGTAGCCCCCGCTCGCCGCAACTAGAGAAAGCTTGCGCACAGCAACGAAGACCCAACACAGCCAAAAATAAATAAATTTTTAAAAATAAATAAATAAAAATAAAAAATACAAAATTATAAACACAAGACCACTGAGGTCCTTCCCAGTGCCTTGGAAGGGGCCTGTGAAAGCGAGGACCCTGAAGCCTGAACTTCATTAGCTTTACAGTAAACCTGCCCCATAAATGACACTGATTCAGGCTCAGGGAGTAGGGAGAACCTCAGAATAGTAAAAACTGTAAGTGACCTCCACCAACACCTACTGCGGTCTTCTCAGTTCACAGACGAGAAAACTGAGGGCCAGAAGTGATTAGAGATTTCCATGTCTGGAAGATAGACATGCCTGTTGGAAATTACACAAAGAAACTGGGAGGTAAGGTGGTCAGGAAACGGTATGTGTGGAGATGAGTAGTGTGCGACCTGACACAGCCAAGGTGTTCTCACTGCTTTCCTTGAACACAACCTATAAGGAATGCACCACTGCAGTCCTGGGAGGGAGAGACGGCCAGGTTGGGGGAAAACCCCTACGGCAGAGCTTAGAGATGGCAGAGATGCGGTGATGGGGAAATCGACACATAGAGAATGTGTGAAGGCTGTGATGGTGCAGGAGTGGTAGCTCCTAACAGAAAGGCCCAAACGTGGGCAGGCCACAGAGCACATGAGGATGGGAGGCCACGATTCAGAAATGACAGAGATGGAGGACAAAACAGGAGGAGGACACCAGACACGGAGGAACCAGAGCGTAATACATTTGGGAGGCGACAGGTGAAAAACCTGATGCTGCAGACCTGTCCCCATTCTGTGGTTCTCATTCTCTGCATCACCTACTCAAGCGCTCAAGCCAAAAATGTGGAAGTCACTGGAAATACCACGGCCTCACTTTTTCCCCATCAAACTCACCTCCAAGTTCTCCCCACTACCATTTCCAGGTTTTCATTCCTAAAACTTCTTCCTTAAATGGCTGCAAAAGCCCTCTTATCACATGCAGTCACCCAGCACCACCATCCCTACGCCTGCCAGATGACTCTTTTAACACTACGATCCGATCACATCACTTCCCTGTTCCCAATTCCCCTGAGTTTCCTGCCATCCCCAGCTCTAGCACCCTGTCTCTCCCAGAATATGTCAGGCAGTCTCAAACCTGCAGGTCTTGAGCATTCTGCTCCCTCTGAAGGAATGAATGGCTTCTTGCCCCTCAGCACCTCCCAACTCCCACTTATTCGAAACTAAACTGGAATCCCCCCCCCGTATAGAAACTTCTGGCCCCTCCTTGGCCGACATGGACAAATCATCCTCTCAGCCACCTAGGCGTCATCCCGCCAGCCTTTATTCCCCGGAGGGCATGGTGCTTGCTGGGTGCCACGGTCCCGGCTCAGAACAGCCGGGTCACTGGGGAAGGCGCCCAAGTTCGGAGACGCCAAGTGCAAAGGTCAGAGGACGCCTCCCTACGGCCAACAGGGACCACACGGCGACCCGGAACTGCACACCTCTTTCCGGGGAGGAGTCGGGCCAAAGCGGCACCGGGAAGAGCAGGCAGGGCGCACGGCTGTGGGGACATGCGGTGAGGGAGACGCGGCCCAGGGACCGCGACGGCGCAGAACCACGAGCGCAGCCGCCGCGCCGACGCGACGGCCGAGAGCGGCCCAGACGCGCTGGCCCCGCAGGCCCGGCCCTACCTAGAGATGCGCCAGCACAGCCGGAGACGCGCCCGCACAAACCTCGGCCCGTCGCAGCCGCCGCGCACTTCCGCTTCCGCTCGGGCGTTTCCGCCCGAGAGACCGCCCCGCCCGCTCGGTGGGCGGGGCCTGCGCGGCCGGGCCCCACAGGCGCCGGGGAGCGAGATGCGCAGGCGTAGCGCCCGTTGCCTCGGAAACCGCGCGGTGCGTGGAGGTCGGGGTCACGCCTCGCTCGGCTGCCGCTGGCTCACCCGCTGGCGCTTTGGGCCACTGGTGGTGCGGACACGCGAGCCTGGGCCTTGACGCCGCAGTTTGGCGGATGAGCGCCGGGAGGGCGGTGCGGGCTGCTAGGAGACGGCAGGCTGGCCCTGAGCCCGGGCCCCGCAGGAGGCAGGCGGCCGGGGGTCCGGAACGGGTGGATTTTCCAGCCAAGGGACCTTGGCGCGCTGTCCACCTCGACCCTGGGCCTCGGTGTCTGTACTGTCTGGAGGAGGGCGGCGCTCCCCAGCGCGGGCTGACCAAGGACACAGCAGAGCACAGCAAGCACTAGGTAGAGAGGAGCCTTGCTAGCATTGCTGTGACGGCGGCGGCCACCCGAACTGTTCTGGAGCCCACAGTTTTAGTGAGCAGGCTTGCGGTCTGGAACGGGGCATGAGAGCTCCGGGGCGGGCAGCCACGGCAGTGGAGGAGGGGAGGAAGCGAGGACGCGCTTGCCTGGTCGTGCGGTGTCTGCGTCTCACGTTAAGGAGTTTGGACTCTGGAAGCCACCGCCTCGACTTTGTTTCTGCATCTGCTTTAAGGCCAGTAAGGTTCCCATTAAGGACATGCTCCCCTGGGCTGGGAGATAGGCAGGCTTCAGATTATACACAATTCCCATTCCTCTAGTCACAACGCCACCCTTTTCTATACAACCAAGAGAACATTTTGGTAGCCAAGTGTTATGACAGAAGAATAACTTTGAAACCAATCTAACTTATTTTTTAAGTAAATACTTGACAAACTTCAATTAATGATATCAAGTTATTTAAGATGCATCTCAAAACCTATCTTTACACATGACATATTTCAGGAGGGCTGCTGCAAGCCCCAGGGAGCTGGAGGCTTCCATCAGGGAAATAAGATGGTCAAATATTGTTCCTGCAGAGTCTCTTGCAGATCAAGCACTCAAAAAGCATTACCAAATTGATGGGAATTCCCTGGTGGTCCAGTGGTTAGGACTCAGCTTCCACTGCAGGTGGCATGGGTTCGATCCCTGGTCAGAGAACTAAGATCTACCCGCCCTCCCACCAAAAAAAAAAAAAAAAAAAAGCATTACCAAATTGAAGTGACACCATATGTATGTATTAAATAATTTGGGAAGCCATCTCTTCATTCGGCATACAAGGCTTTCATTTCCTGTTGATATTTTTTTCTAAAATCAATAAAGAGCGCTCAGCACCTAATACTTGCTGGGTGCCATAGGGTCACACCAACAGTATGTGAAATGGTCTCGAACCTTGAGTGCGCGGGTGGTTGGGGAGACAAACACACACTTCAGGTATCAGGGAACAAGTGAAACATAAAGTCTTAGAACACGTGGATGAAGAAGGCAGCAAGGAGACAATGTGAGAGCTGAGCCTGGAAGGGCGGGTGGGGCCTGAGGCAGGATTAGAAGAAGGAGGACTTGTGGGCAGAGGGGCAAACGGAGGAGAGCGATGGAGGTAGGGATTCAGGTGGTGTGAGGGAGAAGCCAGGCATCCCGGACTGTAGGAGCAGGAGCCTCACACAGACAGACAGCGCAGACCCCTGGAGCCAGACCGTGGAGGCAGAGGAGGCAGGCCGACCACAGCCCTACTCACCGCCCTGTGTGAGCCCTGCCACTCGGCGGCACTTGGCTCTGCCCCTCCTAAATATGCACAGATGACCAAGGCCAACAGACGTTGGAGGAAGACAGCAAAAAAGGGAACAAACAAACTAGGAAGAGGAAAACTATTATGAAAAACTTCATGATCTGCAGTCTCTGAAGATCATATACCAGGGAAAGGAAAAAAAGTATATAAAAGAACATTCAGAAAATGTGCTCTTGAAAATTAAAAAAGCAGTAGTTTAAACTTAAAAACTGATAAAAGAGAAGATAAATTTGATATCTCTCATAACAGAAGAGAAAAAGATGGAGAAAGAGAAAGACATAAGAAAATTAGAAGATTAAGAAGTTTGACATCTGAAAAATAGGAGTTACAGGATAGAGGACAGAAAAATGAAGTAGAGGACATTATTCAAGCAATAATTCAAGAACAGTTCCCAGATCTAAAAGACATGTTCTCATATGGAAAGGACCCACCAAACGCCCAGCACAACAAACTTACGATGATCCACATGAAGGCACATCATCACAAAATGTCAGGACAGGGGCTTCCCTGGTGGCGCGGTGGTTGAGAATCTGCCTGCTAATGCAGGGGACACGGGTTCGAGCCCTGGTCTGGGAAGATCCCACATGCCACGGATCAACTAGGCCCGTGAGCCACAACTACTGAGCCTGCGCGTCTGGAGCCTGTGCTCCGCAACAAGAGAGGCCACGATAGTGAGAGGTCCACGCACCGCGATGAAGAGTGGCCCCCACTTGCTGCAACTAGAGAAAGCCCTGGCACAGAAACGAAGACCCAACACAGCCAAAAATAAATAAATAAATTAATTAATTAAAAAAAAAATCTCAATGCCTAAACCCCACAAAACAATTAAAAAAAAAAATGTCAGGACACCAGGGGCAGAGAAAGGACCTTAAAGATTTTCCATAAGGAAAAACAGAAATGTCACATTTAGGGATTGGAAACCAGGATGGCATGGAAAGTCTCAATAGAATTACAGGAAACTGAAATTCAGTGGAGCACTAAATTTCAAAATTCTGAAGAAAATAATTCTAACGTGGAATTCTACTCAAAATCAAAATATTAGTTATAATTGTGAGGGTAGAATATTTTCAGATATGCAGCTCAAAAATATTTTCTACCAAATACTTTATCTCAGATACCTGCTGGAGGATATTCTCCAAAACTAAGAGGCCAAGAAAAAGGAATATTTAGGACCCAGACAGTAGGGAATCCAAGTGAAGAGAGAGGTGGGAAATCCCAGGAGAAAGCTAGAGACACATCTCCAGGAAAAAGCCAGTCCATGGAATGCCTGAGGTGTTTGAGTGTTTTCTTGTTTGTTTGTTTTAATTTATTTTATTTATTTATTTATTTTTGGCTGTGTTGGGTCTTCATTGCTGAGCACGGGCTTTCTCTAGTTGCAGTGAGCGGGGGCTACTCTTTGTTGCGGTGCACGGGCTTCTCATTGCGGTGGCTTCTCTTGTTGCGGAGCACGGGCTCTAGGCGTGCGGGCTTCAGTAGTTGTGGCTCGCGGGCTCTAGAGCGCAGGTTCAGTAGTTGTGGCGCACGGGTTTAGTTGCTCCGCGGCATGTGGGATCTTCCCGGACCAAGGCTTGAACCCATGTCCCCTGCATTGGCAAGTGGATTCTTACCCACTGCGCCACCAGGGAAGCCCTGTTTGAGTGTTTTAAAAGGAGATCTTCAGGGTTTGGTGACAATATGTAATAGGTACATAGAAAAGTCAATAAGCAAATAAATTCGGCAATTGTTGAATCCAGTAAAGACAAAATTGTACAAAAAAGAAAACGTAATCGTAGCATATGCCTCAGCTGTGAATAATGATTCCATAATTTTAATGAGGTAAATGCTGAATGGTAATTTAATCAAAAGGGTACTATAATTATTTTTGAAAAAATGGGAGGTGATCTTCTATGCGTTCATAAACATGCATGTGTCTAGGAAATCAGGTGGAAGTGTTAAACCTTCATCTTCTAGAGTTAGGAAGTCCATAGACAATGTACACAACTGAAAAAGACATAGCATTAGAAAGTTTTTTTAAAATATGAATAAATTTCAAAAGAAGTAGCTACGAGTTAGAAAGGAAAGAATTGGGAGTGGGAATGCGTGATGTAGGAAATTGCTGTTTTTTGTAAATCTAGAAGTACTATTTGAATTTTAAAATCTGTAAGTATATTACTTTGATAAAAGGAAAATATTACAAGTTTTAAAAAGTGATTAAGTAACTAGGACAATGGTAGTAAGTGGCACAATTATTACTCAAACTCGAATCTGTCTAAATTCTAATGGCTTCTTAAAATTTTTTACGACTACCATACACTACAGTGAAGGAAAGGAAGAGCCAAAGATTACTTCCAGGTCTCTTTCCTAGGATACTAAAGGAAAAGTTGTACATAGAAATCAGTGTAAAAGGAGCACAAAGATTTACAAGAGACTCTTCACATCCTTTTCCCCACCTTCTGTTTCATACCACCTATAGACACTTTCCTGTGCCCTACTGTACACATCAGATTTATCAGTTCATGGGAGAATCTAAAAACAGGGGGTGAAGGATTTACATAAGAGAGAAAAACAGGGACAAAAAGAAAGGAAGAAAAATAGAAAACTGTAGGTTGAAAGTAGGGAGAAGTTGGGAATTAAGGGAGAGTAAAATGTTTCCCAAAAACTGGGAAAGAAAAAAAGCTACAACCGTTAAAACATACCGACTTCTACATGGCAGATCCACATTAAATATTACAGAATTGTTTTATCACTGACAAAAGAGCATCATATAGAAAGAAATTGTCCTCTTCCTCTACTGGCCATCCTTGTGTCTGTTTGTGACTTCTTGGATCCCTGCAGGCTTCATGCAGTCACCAGAGAGAGCTAACCCATGTTGGAAGCCAGCAAGACAGGAAAGGTGGGGCAGAAAGATGGAGGGCACATTGTGCCTTGACGACATGGTTGAGCCAGAAGTTAACTAAAACCACTCTACCTCCTCATTCTATGAGATGATGTCTTTTCCTTACAGTTAAGAATATTAGGGTTTTCTGCTATTTGCAGCCAGAAGTATCGTAATTTTCAGCTTCTGTGCATGAAGGAATAATTCCTACAGAACTTGTCCTTCCACTGTAAACAACTAGAAAACTAGATAAAATATATGAGATTACTATTTTTAGACATTAGGCAACAGGCAGTGAAGGATGGAGATTCTGAAAGAAGACTGTTCTTTGATAAGATCAATTAAGCTGATAAACCCATAGCTGTACTGATCATGATAGAAGGATAGGAGACACGGATTACCCGTAATAAGGATGGAGGATGGTATCACAGATTTTACTAACACCAAAGGGTAAAAAGGAGACTATTTGAACATTTTTAGATGAGATGAAGAAATTCCTTGAACCATATGAATTACCAAACCTGACCAAAGAAAAAATAGGAAATCTGAGTAACCCTATATTTCTTAAACCCTATATTAAGTTGAATTTGTAAGTAAAAATCTTCCAAAAAAGAAAATTCCAGACCCAGGTCGTCTCACTGGTGAGTTCTATTCAAACATTGAAGGAAGACATATTAATCCTACAAAAACTCTTTCCGAAAATAAAAGACCAAGCGACACTTCTCTACTTGTACTACTCAACTAGTGGCAGGAAGCAGGTCTGATTTCACTCTGGATCTCCAGCCCCTTGAGCAGTGAGTGGATGAATGAATACATGACTAAATGAACTGGCCTTCTCATTGCCATGTGCTTTGGGTCTGACAGTCGCCCCAGCTGTGAACTGTGATTGAGATAAGCCAGTCGTGGTTCTCCCATTTCCCTTGACTGCGTTTGGGTCGGTGGTGGCCTATGACTTCGTTCTAGCCCCTGAGAAACGCGGGTGGTGGTGGTGGGTCATTCCCTAATGTACTCGAGCTGGGCCCTTGACCTGAAAACAGCTATGTTTCTTGCTTCAGTTAACCTACCTATGTTAATAAGAACAGTTCCAACTACCACGAAAACAATTCATAGTTCATGATTGTTCCTTAAATATACAGACTCACCAACCCTGCCCCTACTTACCTAGCAACACCTCCAGGCATTCATTTTGAGAGCAGTTTGCAATCCTTAGTTATTAGCGATGATGACTGATAAACAGCCCCATGCCCCATTCTACTTTCCTGAGACAAAGCAGCATTTGGAAACAGATCTCAATGGTGAGCCAGTGCTGTCCCCACTCTGCGTCTCCTAGGAGGTGTGGGGGGTGGGGTTGGGGAGTAAGAATTACAGTGACAAGAAGGAGGGAAACTGCTGGAAAGTATGTCTTACGGTTTGAGATTAGGAAAGGTGTTGATGCGAAGGTGGAAAAACATTTGCCTAAACTTGTCCCCCTTTTTTCTCCAATACTTAGGCTGTTTATTGGGGTCCCTTTCTCTCCAGCCCATTTACTGGAGTAGGGCTTTGCAAAGCCGTCTCCTAGCAGCCGAATGCAGAAGGCCCATTCATAGTACAATGGACGGAAAGGAAAGAAAGAGCTTGGTTTGTTTAAACTGCCTCTGTCTTCATTCACAGCCCGATGTCCGTCTGCATTGTGACACCCACAATGGCACTAAGGGACTCATTGTGACCGAAAACAAACCAAAACAGAATACGGGATGCTAAGATAAAAGAGTCATGCAACAAAATCGCTAAAAAAAATCTAAGTCGTACATCTGAAATTTATGTTACCTTTTGGCTGTGTGGCCTATTGACCAGTGTTTATAATGACCATCAGAGTTTAATAAACAAAAAGATAAATGGGAACGTGTACATTTTCAAGGCGCTTCCACGGAGAGGATGGGAATGCTGGGCTGCTTTGGAAGCTGTTTAATAATCATCGTTCTTTGTTTGCCCAACATTCGGGAGCCACCCTCGCACGTTGCGCTTACTTTCCTTCTGGTACACAGGCCCTGGCGGTGCCCATGTGGCCAGGCAGCATCACCCGCACAGTCGCCCCCGCCCGCCCCCAATCCCACCTCCACCCCCTGCCCCGACCGACATCAGATGCTGCAGGAACCCACGCCCAGTTCAGCAGGCAACAGGTGGAAGGTTGAATAGCTTCACACGTTTTTCGGGAGGGGGTGGGGAGAAAGAGGAAAAAAAGGAGGGCGGGAGGGCAGGCTTTTGGGAGCCGATTTAAGGATTAGATCAGATGTTATTGCTAGTGAAAAATTAAACAGCCCGGTGCTCTGGGGAGTGCAGATTAATATATTTAGTGACTGTGCGCACAAAGGCCGCTCATTGTAGCCACGTCTGAATGCCTGTGAATAGGATGGAACATATGCGGCCTGTCACCGCAGGTGCCCACATCTGTTCCTCTGCGGGCAGATGCTCGCAGAAAAGAGGTGGGAGGCGGGGAAGGACGGCGCAGTCGCGCAGGGCAGCTCGGGTCCGGCTGGGACGAGCGGGCGGGGCGGCCTCCTCGCGGTTCCGGCCCGGCCCGCGCCCCGCCCCGCGGGCCGGGTGATTGACGGGCGCCGGGACCGGCGACAGGTGCCCGCGACCTCCGGATGGGGCGCGTCCCGGAGCGAGGCCTCGGGAGGGCCCGGGTGGCTCTCGCCGCCCTTTCTTTCCCATCCTCATTGTCTGACACGGTCACGGGCCGGCGACTCCCAGGTGGGGCCGCGCCTCGGTGCAGGTGACAGGGTGGGCCCCCCCCCCCCACGCCGCACGCCCGGCGGCCGGGGGTGACCCGCTGACCTGGCCCTCCCAACGCGGCGCTCATGCCCCTGCGGCGAGTGCCCGGCCCGCCGCCGCCACCCACTCCAGGCAGCCCTCCGGAGCGCCCACTGGCGCCGCACCCCCTCCAGGCAGCCCTCCAGAGCGCCCGGCCCGGCGCGTTCAGTCGGGGGCTGCTCGGGCGGGCGAGCGGAGCAGCTGCGCGGTCATCCGATCGGGACAAAGGCGCCCGGAGCCGCGCCAGGTAAACAGCGCTTTGTCATGGAGATGAGCGCGGACCGGCGGGCAGATGATCCCGGGGTCGGAGGAGCGGACTCCGCGCCGCCAGCTGAGCCACGCGACCGCCTTTCTCATGCAAACCAGCGCATGCCTCCGCAACCCCGGCCCGCGCTGCGCCCCAGGGCGCGGGGTCCCCGCTCCGGACCACGTGGCCGGGCCGTCCTTCCTCCCTAGCCGCGGGTGTCTGCGCTTGGCGGGTGGAAGGGAGGGCGGAGGGGAGGCGTCAGGCCCACTGGGTCTTCCCGGGCTCTGTCCTCCGGTCCCGGCGCCCTCCGCCCCGCGCCAACCTGCCGACCACCAGGAGTGGTCCTGGGTGTCTGCAGGCCGCCCCTCCTCCGAGGGAAATGTCCCAGGGAGGGCAGGGGAGGCCGAGCTGTGGGGCCTTCCTTGGTGTGCCGCGTAGCGTTTATCCTTAGCGAGAGGGAAGCCTCGGAGCCTGAATATAAAAGCTAGATCTGCCCCTCTTTCCCGCCGTGGACAAACGGATGGCTTGGGTTAGGATGTATCTTCAATAGAGTGATCCGGAAGGAACTTGATCAGGTGCAAACACACCGTGTATACATTCGGGCCAGCGCGTCTTGTAAATGTTCACGTGTCTCCGGGGTTCGGTCCTTAAGAAGAAGTAAGGAACTATCCGTCATAGCTACCCGGCGCGGGTGCGGTTTTACCCACAGATACGTGTAGGAGCTTCCTATGTGCAAAGCAAGCAGGCCAGTCCTGCTCTTTTACCCACTGAAGGATTCCAGACCTGTGACTGATGGAGAATGGGCAGAAGGGTGTGCTGGTGGGAGATGTGATACTAATACCAATTCATAAACTTGCTTTAGGTTCCCTTCATCATCTTCTTTTTCAAGTAAGCTGGCATGTTTGATCAACACCAGATTTGCTGCCTGGAAGTTTTTCATTTTCTTGTTCTGAACAAGGACCCTAATTCTTCTTAGGAATAAGAGAACCTCTCTGTTGGGTATACAGTATTCAGTTGGTCTAAGAAAACACAAACCCCACTCAAGTCTCCAGACTTGTTTACACAGAAAACTGAACCTGGGGCTGGCTTGGAGTCTGGAGCCTATTCTGGGCATTGTTTATTGCAATCTGCCCAGGCCCTCCTCCCCCGGCCACAACCTCCGCCACACACATACCTCAGGGATAGAACCTTTCTTTGGGCAAAGGGGGAAGGAAACAGGATTGGGCTGACCACAGTATGAGTCACACTCACTGCTGAGGATGGGCATATTTAATCTGATAAAATGATGGTCATGAGCTTTTATTCCCAAGTGGCCTAATAAAATGATGGGTAAAATGATCAGGGTCGCCAACAAACAGAGAACTCAGCTGTAGTTGATGCGGCTGTGGTTCTGATTATACAGCTAGGCCTACCCTGGTTGTTGGGGTCATTCAGGCTATAAGCTCTGAATGCCTGGCAAAAATAAAACACCAACACCAGGCGGTAAATCCCTCTCTCCACTCCTGTGTCTGATATATTGGGTGCCTTCGAAGCCCTAATGAGTCTCACTTTGTACAGTAAATTTGCTGAGACATCAAAAAGTATTTAAAAGAAAGTTTCCTGCTTTTTCCTAATGAGCAAGGTGAGGATTTATGGTGTGTGTGGGAGGAGGGAATCGCTGCTAAAGCCAACACGGGGGCAAGTCTATTTAACATAGTCGAGCTTAAGCTCCCTCCTGCATTAGGGGGTTCAGAGCGATTAGCTGCAGGAGTATACAGACATGCAGTTAGGGAGTGAAAAAACGCCATTTGGTTTGGAGCAGATGGCTGGCTAGGGGGCTGATGGCGTCGAAAGGCGTGTCGTCCCCCTTCAGCCTGAATCCCTAAGGGCTCCCCTTGTCTTCCCAATCAATGAAAATTAAAGTGCAAAGAAAGGATGAATAGTTGGACCTCGAGTCTCTCCTTTGTTCGTCTCAGCTACTGGTGTGCAGGAGTTAAACTACAACAGACTCCTATAGAAACACTGAAGTTAAACAGTCTCCCGTTAGCTCAGCTTTGAAAGGGAGAGGGGGAGAGGGCCCAACGCGGGGTGGGGGGAAAGAGAGAGAGAGAGAAGGAGAAGAAGATGGAGAGAGAAGAGGAGGAAGAAAGTAAGGAAAGAAGAGCCGGAGGAGGAGGAAGGGCAAGAAAAGGGCTTTCTGCTTGATTTCCCCAATACAGAATTGCGTGGCATAAATTAAGTTGGAAAAGAATGAACGCTTTGGGCAGGATTCTGATGGATTTTACGATGCCTTTCAGTTCCGCTTTGCCGCTGTAATCGAGAAATCTGTGCCATGTCAATTTAACAAATACTTGATACTGAGGCGGGTTTGTTAAAGATTTGGGGCAAGTCGTCCCCCCCCCCCACAAGGTTTAAGCCCTTGGGCGTGGAACTTTTTATTTCCAGTTTTCTAAACAGGCATTCAGATGAGTCTCTTTCCCACTTCCATTTTCTAATTAAAAGGTTCCCGATATTTCATTTCTTACTGAAATCTACTCTCAGTCTGGAAGCACAGAGGATTTAGAGTTCACATTCCTTTCTTCTTTTGCCCTCTCCTGCTCCTGGAACCCTCTTACCTCTCTCCCCACCACTGTCTCTCTCTCTCTCTCTCTCTCTCACACACACACACACACACACACACACACAGACACACACACCAGCTTCCATGCAGTAGGGAGCAGAGTTCTCAGAAATTAGCTTTCAGAGGAAACATGGATGTAGTGAAAAAAGGATGCTGACACTAGGTGGCAAGATTAAATTAGGATTCGCACTGGCCCAGCCCTGTGGTGATGCAGCGAGTCCTCGAAAAGTCCCCAGAGGGCGGCCACGCTGGGACTGCCACCGTCATGGGGGCACAGGAGGTTTTGAAGTCTCCATTTGTTCTGAACCAAACCGTAGGGGGTTCTGGTGGGGTCCAAGCCTGCCTTTCTCACCTCAGCCTTAAACATTACATGCACATTACTTTTGATTAATTCTTTGCTTCTCTGGCATCAGTGGAAAACCTAAAATCTGTCCTGAAGGTATTTGGGAGCCTGTTGCCTAACAGCTGGAGGGATGGCCATGAATGACTTCAACTGATTACTTGGTATTTGAGAATTTTCCCTCTTCCCGTGCATTATATGGTACACTGTGATCTCAACATCTGCCTCAATGAAAGTCACACTTTGCCAGGACAGTGCACGTTCCCACTAACAAGGCAGCTGTAGCACACCTAGAGCAAGGCCTTTGTGGCCAGGCGCCCTGGGGCTGTGCCGCCATCAAAGTGACATGTACTCCAACGCTGACACCGCTCGTCCTGGATGAAGCTGCCCTCGGTGTTGGGGAGAGGCGGGAATGAAGGAGGAGCACATAGGGGTGGGAGAGAGACCTCGAAGTGCGCCCAGCACGAAGCTGGATGCCGGAGTAGGAGTCCATGCCCCACCTTAACTCTGCATTGCGCCCGCAAGCATAAGAGCAATTTAGATAGCTCATTGTGTGATAACGTGTGTTCTCGGCCCTCCCAATAAACTCATTTCCCTTAAAAAAAAAAAGAAAACAAAAGTTCTAGTGTCTGATGGACGTGTAAACCCTAATAAGGTGATGGTTGTGCGAAGGTTGCGGGTTGAGGCGGCCAGGCTAGAGGGTCTTTAGAACATGTGCCGGACATTGTTGCAGAGGCCGCGGCGCGCGCGGAGGGGAGCTCTTTCTCTCCGCATTGTGCGGGGAGCAGGTGCGGTCTGCATTACCATACAGCTGAGCGCACAAAGAGCCACTGATTCAGCCTCGCACAATAACAGACTGCCTTAATGACAGCCACGCGAACGACACACACCAAACTCACTTTTTACCAAGCAGAGGGAGGCCGAGGGGGGAAGACACAGGAGAAAGGGGCCGGAGACCCAGGAAAGGTGTCGGAGGCCGAGAATAGCGCCCGGAAGGGTGCGTGTGTGTTTTTGGGGCGGGGGGGGGGGCGGTGGTTTAAGGCGTCAGGATCCCGGGCGCTAGCCGGACCCCGCCCCCCAGCGGCCGCCGACCAGCGCGGGGACACCCCGAGCTCGCGGCAACAGGGTCCCCGGGGGCGCCGCGCTCGCCCCTGTGTTCCCAGACGCAGAGTCGCCGTCCTTGCCCGGAGACGTCTGGGTGTCAGACCTTCCCAAACTTCCCGAAACTGCCGCTGCCCTCTCGCCACTCTCTGCCCGCCGCTCGAGCCTGCCCCCTCCCTCTCGTGCCCGGTCCCCCGCCCCGGAGACTCCTCCTTAGGAAGAGGCTGCCCGGGAGAAGGGGCGGCCCACCGGGAACTGGGCCTCCGACTTCGCCCCCGCCGCCAGGCCCCGGCCGCGGCGCGCAACAGGGACGAAGGCGGGCGCCGCGGCGACCGGAGAGTTCCCGAGGCCGGACGCGGCCTCACCCGCCGGGTGGCTCTCGGCAGGGCAGGGGCGCAGCGCCACCCCCGCGGGTCCCGGGGCCTCTGCGAGCCTGTGGCCGGGAGGGCAGCGCCGGGGAGCCCGGGCGGCGGCACCAGCCTCGGGCGCAGAGGGGATTCTTGCGGTGGACGTTTTGCAGGAATGTAAATGAGTGCGTTTCGTGCGGTGGGGGGCTGGGGGCGGGGGCAGGGGAGGGCCGGGGGCGGGGAGGGTGGGGGCGGGGAGGAGGGTTGCACATTTTACAGCTCACTGACCATTTGGCGATCCATTGAGAGGAGGGTTTGGAAAAGTGGCTCCTTTGTGACAGCTCTCGCCAGATTGGGGGGCTGCTCATTTGCATCTCATTAGCCATGCGGGCGGCCGGCGGGATATAAGGCGGCGGCGCGGGGCGAACCGGAGCCCCTGCGCGCCCGCGGAGCCCCGGCCGGCGCCGCACCGGACGCACAGCCTGGCGCGCAGCCTCCGCCGGGACCCGGTCCGGGACCCCGGGTGTTGACCTGGATGGCACTGGCTGGGTCCCTGGGAAAAACTCGGGTCCAGGGCGCTCCCCGGACCGCGGCCGCCGAGTGAGCCGGCCGGGCCGCACCCGCGGGCGCTCCGCCGGCGCCGGATTACCGCCTCGCGCGTGGGATTTCCAGACCCCGGCTCGCTAATCGGACTCGCGGGGAGCCCTGCAGCTCGTTGGGAATTGGGCTGAATAGCTGGACGCTTTCTCTCCTTTTTTTCTTTCTTTCTTCCCTTTTTTTTTTTTTTTTCCTGCGAAGAATCTTGAGACAAAACCAGGAAGCAGACGACCCCTACCTACTCGTGGATTGGAAGAAAGAGGGGAAAACCGAAAGTTGCCGCGCCAGAAGCAATCTCTCCGGGGAGCCCTTTTTTTTTTTTTTTTTCCCTCGCGCATCCCCGGAGCCGCAGTCGCCTCCGCAGGGAGGATCTAAGGAACCTCGGCCTCCGAAAGAGCCGGAGACCGACCCTTGAGGAAAGAAGTCCGGATAATCCCAGCCCGAGGCAAAGCGGCGGCGCTTTCCTGCCCGCGCTCCTGGAGACACGTTCCTCCCCGAGCACTCCCTGGCGATTTCAGAAGAGAAGGGGGACGCGAGGAGAGCGAGCGCGGCCGGCGGTGCACCATGGGCCGGCGGTGCGCCCTGGCCCTCGCCGTGCTCTCGGCCCTGCTGTGCCAGGTAAGTTGCCAGGCGGGGTCCTAAGGGCCGCGCCGTCAGGTAGGCTGTCAGCGGGGCTCTCCGGCTCCCTGTGGCGCCAGGTGGGGGGACCCGGGGCGCGGGCCGCGCGGGGGCAGGGCCCGGGGCAGGACGCGGCCGGGCCGGCTCCCCGCGCCCGGAGCCCCACGCCCTAGCCTCGCCCGCAGGTCTGGAGCTCCGGGGTGTTCGAGCTGAAGCTGCAGGAGTTCGTCAACAAGAAGGGGCTGCTGGGGAACCGCAACTGCTGCCGCGGGGGCGCGGGGCCGCCGCCGTGCGCCTGCAGGACTTTCTTCCGCGTGTGCCTCAAGCACTACCAGGCCAGCGTGTCCCCCGAGCCTCCCTGCACCTACGGCAGCGCCGTCACGCCGGTGCTGGGCGTCGACTCCTTCAGCCTCCCGGACGGCACGGGCGCGGACCCCGCCTTCAGCAACCCCATCCGCTTCCCCTTTGGCTTCACCTGGCCGGTGAGCGCCGCACCTGCGGGCGCGGGGCGGGCGGGGCGGGCGGCAGGTGGGCAGGGAGGCGGCCGCCAACCCTGCTCCGGGGCGCGGCGGGGGCGCGCGGCTGGGCCTGGGCAGGTGGGCGCCGCGGTCCGCGGGGGCCTGGGGCATTGACTCCACGCCCGGGTGATCTGCATGCGGCGGCGGCGGCGGCGGCGTGGGGGGTGGGGGAGTGTGGGAGGTGACAGCCGAGGTAGAGTGAGGCAGAGAGGCTGAGGACCCAGAACATTTCCGTATCCGGTCTCTGCCCCTAGCCCCCAAGTTGAACGGGCCCTTTCTTTCACTTGGGAAAGTTCTAGTTCCCCAGCTCGTGGACCGGCTAGTTGTTCAGTCGCCCTCGCAGCCTGACAGCCCCCAGCCCCCTCTGCTTGGCTCCTTCACCAGAAGACTCCAGACAAGCCCCTCCAACCCCGCCTGCTCCGCGCAATCGTTTTTCCTTTTTTCTTTTCTTTCTTTCTTTTTTTTTTTTTTTTTTTACCGCGATATCCTGTATTAACAGGATGAAAAAACACGTCAGGAAACCACTCTTTAAAATGTTCTTCCATTTCCTTAAGGAAAGTGAAATCAGACAAGAGATGTACAGAGACCCTCCCCACGACACACTGCACACAGATCTGCGACGACTTGGTTGTCCCGAAAGCTCTGATTCTTTTTTAAACATTTCTGGTTTATCTTCTGTCTCTTCCCTCTTCCTCCAGGGAACCTTCTCTCTGATCATTGAAGCTCTCCACACTGATTCTCCTGATGACCTCGCAACAGGTAAAAACAAACCAAAAAACTCCCAAACTGTGCAAACTGTGTCTCCAGTTATTATGTGTTTGAGTTCACATCTCCCCAGAAACAAACGTCTGCGTCTTTCATTCTGCAAGTTGCTCTGGAAGGTTGAGGAGAAGGGTCTTCAGCCTCCTCGCCCAGCATCCTTTCCACCTCCCTCACTCCCCAAGCCTCTGGGTTCCCAGTCAGAGCCAACAGACCGTCCTCTTCCTGCAGAGAACCCGGAAAGACTCATCAGCCGCCTGGCCACGCAGAGGCACCTGACGGTGGGCGAGGAGTGGTCCCAGGACCTGCACAGCAGCGGCCGCACAGACCTCAAGTATTCCTACCGGTTTGTGTGTGACGAACACTACTTTGGGGAGGGCTGCTCCGTCTTCTGCCGGCCCCGCGACGACGCCTTCGGCCACTTCACCTGCGGGGAGAGAGGGGAGAAAGTCTGCAACCCTGGCTGGAAAGGCCAGTACTGCACTGAGCGTGAGTCCCTCCGGGAGGCCGCTACTCCCTCGGTCTACCCCTCCCCGGGCCTGCGCTCCCCGGCGGTGGGGACATAGTCTCTGAGCTGCTGGCATCTTGGGACCTTAGCCCCGGAGAGATGTTCTGGTGGGGAAACCGGGGCCGGGGAGCCAGAGAGATTTGCTGAGACCTCACAGTTAGCCAGTGGCAGGTGGGGGTCAACTTAGACGTTTTAACTTCCGCTATGGGAAGCTGCCTTTCTTAATCAGGGAGGATTTTGGACACAGGGCCAGGGGTCAGGAAGTAAGCCTGAGGGAAGGGAGGGAGGAAGGAAGGGAGGAACAGAGAGGAGGCTGTGTGCAGGGCCTGCTTTTACCAAAGGAGTTCTCTTCGCCCAGACAGCTTCTCATTGAAAAGTGCTTCATTTTCTCTCCGGAGTTGGTGTGCTCAGCCTGTTTAAAAACATTCCACTGTTCGTGACATTTTCACTCGCAGGGTCTATGGACGTGGGTGGGTGTGTTTTGAGGCCTGGGCCTGTCAACCCTGCTTGGGGAGGGCTCTGCTTGTCCTGCTTGCGGGATGCTCACATAGCACCCTGCCTGGGAGGGGGACATGCCTTTACAAGAGTGACTTAGGCCCTGCCTGCCCGTAGTTCTGTATTCTGCAGGCAGGCAGGGCAGCTGCACAGGTGCAGGGGGAGTAGGAGGGTTGTGCGGACCAGCTGGCTCCTGGGCCTGGTTCAGCTGGACCCCAGTCGCCTCACTGCCACCTCGCACTCTAGGTGTCAGGTGGGGTGGGTCCTAGAGCTCCCCAGAAACCCCAGGGAACTTTCCTTCTGCCGCTGAGCCTGGGAACCTTCTCTGGCAGGACAGAACCTCTCGCTGGGAGGTGCAGTTTCTCAGTTTTGATTTGCACCTACCTACAGCGTCATGGTCGCTCGGCCCACTCAGCTTTCCACAGCTCCTTTGAGCTTGTCTTGGCCTGAGCTGGCTCTGTTGTCTTTAAAACTTGTGGGGCGGCTTGTTAATGAGTTTCATAACCAGGAGAAGGAAGCCAGCTCGAAACCTCAGCCTCCAGCCTCCCCACCCCCTCCGGGACCTCTGGCCGGCCTGCCGCCTCCCTCCTGGCTACCCTCCCTCTCCTTCACCGTGGGGTTGCCATAAACTTAAACTTTTTTTCTTCTTATTCAAACACTGGAGTCTCTCCCCGCCCCCAGCTCGCGCGTGCCATCGATTAGATCTCTCCAGGGATAGGCGGCTGGGACGCACGCCTGTGCCCATTGGTGGAAAGGGTGCACGTGTGTGTGTGTGTGTGTGTGTGTGTGTGTGTGGTGCACACGCTGGGGTGTGTGTGAGGGGTGGGGGCGCGGGGGGCGAGGGGGAGGCCGGTATTGTTGCACTGGGGCAGCTGCGGGGAGAGAACAGACAATAGAGCAGCTGTCTGGCCCTGGTACTCTGCATACCAGCTGTCCACCCTTATCTACACACACACTTTCTGGGTATTAAGAGGTGGAGCTTTGTGCATAGAATTGGGAAGTGGGGGAGGAGGAGGGGGAAGGACTTCTGACCCTCTCTTAGAAGAAAAGGGGCCGGGTGGGGGTGGGCTTCCGCGCTCTTTTGTCCTGGAGCCGCTGTGTTAAGAAGAATGCTCCTCCTGGGCTGAGTGAAGTCCGCGGTGGTTACCGGGCAGGACGGTCGATGCCCGGGGCTCGGCGAGGCTCTGTGGCGGAGCTGGGCGCGGTCTGTAGCCCTGTTGTGCTGGGGGCCACTCTGGTGGGCTTGACCCTGTGCCTTTTCTCCTTGCAGCCATCTGCTTGCCGGGGTGCGATGAGCAGCATGGGTTTTGTGACAAGCCCGGGGAATGCAAGTAAGTTTGCAAAAGTTGCTCTTTTCTTTTTCTTGCTGTCCTTTTACACCTAGTGTATTAGTAAAGCATCTCTAGATGCTCTTTTGAAAACCTCAGGTAAGATTAGCTGGTTGGAGGGGGCTGTTTTTCTGTGTTTCTACTAAATAAATACATGGACGGGCATAGGGTCAAGGGTTGTCATCCATCTAAGCTCCTCGATGGTTGTGGAACTTACAGATGGAGATTTAAAAAGAATTGGCACAGAAGAGGAGAGAGTTTAGTTGGTTCTCAAACTTCGCAACACGTTAGAATTACCTAGAGATGCTGCCCTGGTTGGCCCTTGTACCCAGAGTCAGACGCTCTTGACGTGGGACGAAGGCATCCATGTGGTTTAAAGCTCCTGAGGACGGTCCAGTGTCCTGCCTCATTTGAGAACCAGCGGTGTTGATGCTGTTGGAAGCCAGTCTCTCATGAGTGGGAAAGGTGTTGCTAGGAACCCGGTAGCGTCAGCGTCCACTGACTCTGTCCTCTCCTCTAAGGTGCAGAGTGGGCTGGCAGGGCCGGTACTGTGACCAGTGCATTCGGTACCCCGGCTGTCTCCACGGCACCTGCCAGCAGCCCTGGCAATGCAACTGCCAGGAAGGCTGGGGGGGCCTTTTCTGCAACCAGGGTAAGCCTCCCATCCCCCACCAGGCAGCCTGTCTTCCCTGGCTCTGTCACGGGGAAGTGCAGTCTCCCGAATTTAACCCTGGGCCTCCCTTCTCCTCCTCTTCCTGTCTCCACCCTCACAGACCTGAACTACTGCACACACCATAAGCCCTGCAAGAATGGGGCCACCTGCACCAACACGGGCCAGGGAAGCTACACTTGCTCTTGCCGGCCTGGGTACACGGGGGCCAACTGCGAGACGGAGGTGGACGAGTGCAGTGCCAGCCCCTGCAGGAATGGAGGGAGCTGCACGGTGAGTCTGGCCACCGTGGGCTCTCCTGCCGAACCGGGAACCCTGGTTTGAGACAGACCGTGTGGGTCCCTCGCAACGACGTAGGAAAGCTTTCTTCATCTTCTCCATTACTCAGGACCTCGAGAACAGCTACTCCTGCACCTGCCCGCCTGGCTTCTACGGCAGGATCTGCGAGCTGAGTGCCATGGTGTGTGCCGACGGCCCCTGCTTCAACGGGGGACGGTGCTCGGACAACCCCAAGGGAGGGTACACCTGCCGCTGCCCTGGGGGCTTCTCTGGCTTTAACTGTGAGAAGAAAATGGATTCCTGCAGTTCCTCACCCTGTTCCAATGGTAAGGGGGCCGCCTGACCCATCCGAGACTTTGTCCAGAGGTCCACACTGGTGAGAACGCGTCAGAAGCGCATGAGTTTAGTTTCAGGCTGAGTTCATCGCTTTGTGAGTTGCCTTGAGTTTCAGAAGCCCTTTTGTCTGAACAGTGAGAAACTGTTCATAGCAATCTTATCCTCGAGTCTGGAAGCACCCAGGGAGCGAGGAAGGCAGGCAGGAGCGTTCCTTCTCCGCAGGGCCTGGCTCAGGTGGAGGTGCAATGACTTGCTCGCGGTCCTGCGGCACCTCGGGTGCCCGAGACTCCGAACGTCAGCGGGTCAGCCCCAGCGCCAGCCCAGCCACTGCGCTTTTGGAGGGAAGCCCAGCTCTGCTCTGTCACCAAGCAGAGCCGTCTGCTGCCGAGGATGTACGGTCTCCACGAGTGGGTGGGATGCCCTAAGCAAACTCACAGAGGGGGGAAGCTGGGCCCCAGACAGGCTGGACCATTCTGGAAGCTTCTGGAGCTTCTGCGTTGGGTGTGATAATCGATGGAGAGGAATCAGCTTGCTTTGCTCTCCATATTCTGTACAGAAGGTGTGGCAGTCTTGGGGTCAAGCTCTTTCTCCTGTTTGTTTCCAGCCACTGAACCAATAGAGTGGTGGATGCTTCATGTTTAGAGGGGAAGAATAGGGAGGTTTAGCAGGCTTGGCTCTGGAAGGACAAAGACCAAACCCCAGCCTCCTCCCTCCCTTCCTTTTTTCTTTTCTCTTTCTTTCTGTTTCAAGTCTTACTTGTCACTAACTGTGTAACTGTGGGCAAGCACGTCATCCTCTTTAAGCCTTGGTTTCCTCATCTGTAAACTGGGTCCTTTGTTGGCTTGCTGTGAAGGTGAATGCAGCACTGCAGGCAAAGCGTTTTGCACGGTGCATGTCAGGAGGTATTAGCCTGTATTTTTTATGTAATTTATGGAGCTCGACCAGAAGTCCCACCCCGGCCCTCGCTGTGGGCTCGTGTTTGATGTATGTTGTCTTAAGCGGTGGCCTCTGTCCGGTCTGCCCCTGTGTCTCTGCTCTGGTGTGTGACGCAGCGGCCGGGGCAGCACGTGCTTCAGGGCATTTTCTGGGTGACAAGCCGCTGCCCTTGTCCGTGTCCCAGGTGCACAGTGCGTAGACCTTGGCGATGCTTACGTCTGCCGCTGCCAGGCCGGCTTCTCTGGGAGGCATTGTGATGACAACCTGGACGACTGTGCCTCTTCCCCGTGTGCCAACGGCGGCACCTGCCGGGACGGCGCGAATGAGTATTCCTGCACCTGCCCCCCCGGGTACACGGGCAGGAACTGCAGCGCCCCCGTCAGCAGGTGTGAGCACGCGCCCTGCCACAACGGGGCCACCTGCCACGAGCGGGCCCTCCGCTACCTGTGCGAGTGCGCCCGAGGCTACGGGGGCCCCAACTGCCAGTTCCTGCTGCCCCCGGGCCCCGTGGTGGTGGACCTCACCGAGCAGTACGCGGAGGGCCAAGCCGGCCCGTTCCCCTGGGTGGCCGTCGGCGCGGGCGTGGTCCTCGTCCTCACGCTGCTCCTGGGCTGCGCCGCCGCCGTGGTCTGCGTTCGGCTGAGGCTGCAGAAGCGCCGGCCGCCCGCCGACCCCTGCCCGGTGGAGGCGGAGACCATGAATAACCTGGCCAACCGCCAGCGGGAGAAGGACATCTCTGTCAGCGTCATCGGGGCCACGCAGATCAAGAACACCAACAAGAAGGTGGACCTCCACACGGAGCCCGGCACCGAGAAGAACAGCCTCAAGGCTTGCGACCCCGCCGTGGGCTGTAAGCTGCTGCAGGGCCTCAAGGGTGCCGCTGCCACCGGGGAGCCCCCCAGCAAGCGTGATGCCAAGTGCCAGCCCCAGGGCTCTGCGGGGGAGGAGAAGAGCGCCCCGACCCTCCGGGGGTGCGTGCTGTGGGCCAGAGGGGACGGGCGGGGAGGCCAGCTGGGGAGGGGGCCCGACCCTCGGGGGGTGCCTCGGGCCAGGCTGGGCAGGGCAGGGGGACCAGCTGGCTGCGTTCCTCCGGGCTCTGGCCGTTGTCCTGTTCAGAAACGTTTCCTTGTGTTGTGTTGACTGTGGTTCCCTTTCATCTCCCTTCTAGTGGAGAAGCAGCTGAAAGAAAAAGGCCGGACTCTGTGTACTCCACTTCGAAAGACACAAAGTACCAGTCGGTGTACGTCATATCCGAGGAGAAGGACGAGTGTGTCATCGCAACTGAGGTCAGTGCGCGGCCGCCCGACCCACCCCGGCCTGGCCGGGTCGGGCCTGGGCCTCTGACCGGCGCTAACCTCCCCGCTGCCTCGTGGCCCCTCTAGGTGTAAAGCGGAGGTGAGGTGGCGAATCCCCGTTTCTCTTGGAATGCGTGACCCTCCAAGGATATGTCCCCGACGATGCTGCTGAGAGGAGCGGAGCTGCTCGTGACCTGCTGCTGGGAAGCCGGGCCCGCGTCCCGCGAGGGCCGGCCGGCCGGCGCTCCGGGCGCCTGCCGCACTGCCTTTTAGGACGTTTCCATTGCACTATGGACAGTTGCTTTTAAAAGATATATATTTAAATGAATGGACTTGATCACTACGTAAGAAGCACGCACTGCTTGAAGTGTATATTTTGGATTCTTATGAGCCAGTCTTTTCTTGAATTAGAATCACAAACACTGCCTTTATTGTCCTTTTTGATACTAAAATGTGTTTTTTCTAGGTGGAAAAAAATGTGCGTTATTTTTTGGATTTGTAAAAATATTTTTCATGATATCTGTAAAGCTTGAGTATTTTGTGATGTTCATTTTTATAATTTAAATTTTTGGTAAATATGTACAAAGGCACTTCGGGTCTATGTGACTATATTTTTTTGTATATAAATGTATTTATGGAATATTGTGCAAATGTTATTTGAGTTTTTTTTTTTACTGTTTTGTTAATGAAGAAATTCCTTTTTAAAATATTTTTCCAAAATAAATATTATGAACGACATCCAGAGGTGTACTTACTCACCCCTCGTCAGAGCAGACTTTCACTCACACTCGTCCGAGGCCGTGAGGACAGAAACGGCCTCTGCTTTTCTGGTTCTCAGGTCTTTGCATAGTTCCGTTGGATTGATGAAAAGCAACTTTCCTCGCTCCTCTGCCCACCTCAAAGAACCCTCCAAGGGTCGCCATCAGGACAAGGAAGGGGCAGGTGTAGTGTTGCTGGTCGCTTGGTTCCCTGCGCATCCCCTGGGATGCATCCAGGGAAACCTGAGGGCACAGACACCCGCGCCTCACGTCTGGTCACTGCTGAGAAGCCTCGGAGCTGGTCACCTTCCGTCTGAGCCTTATTTTTATCAGGACTGGAACAAAGCCTCATTTTGGATTAAATACCCACGAAGCACTTTAATGTTGCCATGACAAAGGCTTTCGGTCCTAGAATAATACTTACTCATTCATTGGTTTGTGGGTTTATTTCTAGCTAATTCAAAAGAGTTAGTTGCCTCCTAATTCAACCACAGTTGCCATGGGACAGACAACAGCAATGATAAAAACACTCTTCTTGAGTGGTTACTACCGGCCAGGCCGCCAGGCCGAGCCTCCACGTGAATTATCTCATTAATCCTCCGAGATAGTAGCTTTGTTACTCCCATTTTATACCTGAGGAGACTGAGGCTTGGGGAGGTGAAGGTACTTGCTTGGGGTTGGTAAGTGGCAAAGTCAGCATTCAAATCTGGGCAGTCTGGCTCCAGACCCTGGTTTGATCATTATCTGTCAGAAACTCAGCTTCTTATTGAGAACAAGACAGGGATTTAACAGACCCCATCACTGGTGCCATTCAGTGGTTCCAAAGGATCCGTGCAGATGGTCAGCTCTCGAAGACAAGTTACTGTTGGGGAAAAGTGGTTTATTCCTGGGGTCAGAGGGGAACAGGCAGAGGGCTTAACTAATTAGAGGGAAGAGGTTGCCTTTGTCCCAGTGACTGTGATGAATTTATTCCGTTGGTCGTTATTGTACAGTCAGAAATTCTGGACTCTTCTTGCGGAGGAAACACAAAGCAAGTTGTGTGTTAACCGGTCCTCATGCCCATCCTCGTGTGTGTAAAGGATGGAGATGCATGTGCAGTGGACTGGAGACCGAGAAAACAACATCAGGGGCCAGACGGCCCCCAGGAGCCACCCGGCTGGGGCTCCTGCATCTGAAACACAACCCCACCCATTCCCCACCCCTCTGGCTTGTTATTTTGGAATAACTGCTCACGGGCAGAAACTCCAGTGGAGAGATTGCATCCACGGAAAGAAGTCAGTGTCAGGGCCAAGTGCGGCTGAGGGAGATTCAGGCTTCTAACCCTCCTCCACACTCAAACTGTCCCCTGCTGACTTTAAGGGTTAGCAGCATATTCTAGAATAACTGAGGGCGTCACCAAGGTTTCTTTCAAGAGTCTACAGGATCTGGTGACAGAGTGGGGTGAACTCAATCCAGTTTACGCTTGTTAACCTGGAGTCATTCATAGCTCCCTCTCACTTTCAGCAGTGACCTGACTTGGATAATAAATTAAATGGCTTATCTATTTTCAAGAATATGGAATATTCTGGGATTCTTGCGAAGCCCATTCCATGAAAGAACTTCAATGCACTTAAAGATAATCTCACTTTCATCTTTCCCAGCCTTCTAGTAAAATCAGAGAATAAATTCATCTTTCATGTAGGTAAGCAAGTAACACGGCAAACTGAGACTTAAAGGTGCAGCTTTGGAATTTGCCAGCCAATTGGCAGTTGGTGCACGTGGTTCCCTGGGTCCCTCCTGAGACTTACGTTTTAATTGGACATTTAACCAGATGGTCCCTCAGCTTTCAGGGTTTATGTCATTTGCAGGGGGAAATTCAGGTACATTGACCAAAGACATCCACATAAACACATGGGTATTTACAGAAATATGCACAATTCACCGCCCAAGCGACGCCCAGCATGATTAGCCTTGCTAGGGACCAGGCAGGAAGGAGCATCGGTGCCAAGAGCAAGGAGGTGAAAAGGCAGATCCCTTCAGCAGGGGCGAAGCTGGTGCTGGGCCTGTGCTCCCAAGTTCTGAGGAGCACCCGAGCGGGGGTGACACCTGCCCAGGGCCCCGGCCTCCAGGCCTCAGCCCCACGCTCCAGGCACCGCCTTCCGGGACTTTGGTGAGATCGTAAGGAAGGCGGGGCGCACATACTTTTCCTTAGGCCTTTTTCCTTTAACTTTCCATAGGGACGTAATTTTGGACTTCCAGAAACTCTGCAAAGAATTCTCGTTATGACGATGGCTGTCACGTCCACCCTCCTTCCATCCTGACTGGTTGGCCCTCTGCAGTCAGGACGAGCGGTCTGTTCCTGTCCACAGCAGTGTAGGTGCCGGCGTTTCTCAGTGGCTCACAGTCTGCTGCTGCCCCACGGTGGGGTGGTTCCCACCCTCCCGGCTGTGTCTTACCTTCAGGCTCACAAGCCCTCCTGGCCCAGCTCTGGAGCTGGCCCCCCTCAATAACCCTGGTTCCATCAGTGGAGGAGGGAGACAACCGTGTTTCTCATTCTGTGCCCTCGTGAGCCTGACAGCAGCCGGTAGTTACCGAGACGTAAAGTGTGTGACCCGTGTACAAGTCCCAAACAGGCCCTTGAGCGAGTGTGACTCAGGTGCATGCTCTGCGTCGTTGAGTAGACGGCCAGCGACACAGTGGAGGAAGTATTTTTGCCAAGAGAATTGAACTTGAATCTGGTCAGACGCCTTGATCGAGTCACCTGTTGACAGGAGTCCAGGGGGCTGAGGACACAGTCCGGACACCAGTAGGATCTGCTTGGCCGAGTCCAGGGCAGAAGGAGAGGGATGAGGGGACCCACAGATTAGAAGCGACTTAGTTAGAAAACAGTTTAGAAATTCATGAGCCGACTGGAGCGATGTAAAGCCCGACTGGATGTTTAATGATGTTAAGCGGTACTTGTAAATTTTTTAGATGTGAGAGGTTATTACTGTTAAGTTGAACAAAAAAGAGTACTTAACTTTTAGAGAAAAATTCTGAAATATTATGGATGAAACAGTATTATGTCTGGGATTTACTTAAAGATAACGAGACGGGGTGCTGGCAGCGGGCGGGGTGCAGGTGAAACACGAGGGCTGCTAGCGGACAGTCGCGGGGCTGGCTGTGGGTGCACGGTGGAGCTGGCTGCACCCTTCTCGCCCCTTGTGTGTGTGTTGGAAACTTTCCATAACTAAAAGCATTAAGATGACTTACTTACACAGTGAGTGCACGCACCCCGGTGACACACTCACAGGTGCATGTGTAACGCTGTGTCTCGTAGATGTGCGAGCACAGTGGGCTTTAGGGAGGTTTCCGGTCTTTGCACGTTCAGATGACAAATCTTGTGAGACCGAACCAAGCCAATCCGACGGCTTGAGACGCAGCGGGCTTTGCTCAGGGCTTTGGTGCCAGATCCAGGCCCTGCCCCTGCTGGCCGGGCTCAGTGACTGTCAACTCTGCTGAAAAATGACGGTCTTTCCTGAGCAGCTTTGCGAGGACCCCGTTCTCTACGTGGCTCCAGGGGCTCCCAGAGCACAAACCCGAGAGCATCGTTCCTGCTAAAACCAGCTAACATCTGCTTTTAGCACAGAGTTCAAAATCCTCACCTTGGTCTCTCAGGCCTCGGTGTAATCTGGCTCCTGGCCGTCTTTCTGCCTCGGTTTGTGTCATTCTCTCCCCTGTCCCTTCAGCGCTCAGCTCCAGCCACCCTGGCCGTCGGCATGCGGCTCTGCACCCCTCCCCGGCTCCGAGACTTGGCTGTCACCTCCCGCCTGCTGGGCCGTGCTGCCGACAGGGAAGACCCCGCTGGGCCTCCGGCTGGGGTACCTGGCCTGTCGCAGCACTGTCTGTCCTCTGGCCGGCCTGCGGCTGAGTGTGTGCGGCGACTTGTGGAAGGCCTGTGCGTCCCGGGGGGCGGGCAGGGCTCCCACCACCTCCAGGCCCAGCCTGGAGCTTGAGCGAGAGCCGTCGTCTGTGCACGCTTACCGCACAGGAGGGAAACGTGCACAAGTGTGTGAGGATTTGGTCATGACAGAAGTTTTATTCCTCCCAATGTGACTGGTACTTTGGGACCATAGCATGAAGCCAAACATAGATATGAACTGAGTGGGAGACCATATTACTTTGTTTTTATTCTAACAAGTAAAAGGTCACCTAGACACAGAGTGTGCTGTGAGGATGTTTGCTTGGGTATCCAGCCAACGAAGCCATAGGCAGTTAGTAATTTCTTAGGCTGTGAATTTTGTAGAAAAACTGTACGGAAGTTAAATGATTTTCCTAAAGGGCAGTTGCTGGATGTCTGTAGAAACACTGAAAAGAAGAGCGGGACTTGGAACTCGGGCTGAGCTGGGCCCCAAACGTGTGGGTGTGCGTCTGTGGGACGTCAAGCCGCACGCGACAGGTGTGCGCACCACGGTACACTCGACCGTGTCAGGCAGTTGTCATCTGGAAGTAATTCGGAGACAAACTTTATAAAGATGATCCGTGTCCATGCAGAATATCAGCATTTCCCCCCAGAGCAACCTTGAATTACATCCATTTGCTCGAATAAACCAATATTTCCACTTTGGAGAACCCTAACTGACCTGCATCACCCTGGGAGGCGGGGCGGCGTCGTCCTTGCCTTTTCTTGCTAGCAAGACTGGAAAAACAACCACACTCTCTTTCTCATCTTTCTTGTTTCTTAAGAAAACATCCACTGCTCCGCATCTGGCATTTGCTGATTCCGCATTATGGAGATTATAACCTTAAAAGAAACGGCGGTGGTGTCCCTGAAGGTGCCAGCATTTTAAGAGGTACTGCGACACAAGAATCAGGATCTCTTTGTTTTCTGAAGCACACGAATGAACAGCGATGACGTCATGGGCAGCACTCCTAAAAAGGGAACCGGGTTCAGGGTAAGAGGAGAGAGTCCAAACCAGAAGGGAGAGGATCCACGTGGGACCAAGGCATCGCCCGCAGCCTCGGAAGACTGGCCGGGCTGGTGGTGGGTTGTTGTGGCGACTGAATGCCCTTGTGATGTGACCTCTGAAAACCACATAAACGTGCAGTGGAAACAAGCATGAAGACCTAGAAAGCTGCGGGCCTGCTCAGGTTCAAATTCTCCACCACCAATTTCTGCTGGCTACGTCTGTGCTACGCACGCACTGGCTTCTACCTCTCATGTGCTCAAATCAATATTAACAAAAAGTTAATAAATCTTTAAGTTAACTTGAACTTTAAAAAGACTGGACCAGAAGGGAGAGTGTCAGTCCTGGGCACTTGACCAGAACCTTCGTGGCTTGTGAGCTCGCATCTTCGGAGACGGAATTGGAAGCTGAGACTCCCTGGGGCTGCCGTCAGTGCCTTGCCTACTGCGCCCCTTCTGCTTCTGGAGACTGCTCCCTCTCTCTGTTGAGGGCCAGGCCTCTGGTGGACGTGGGGTTTCTAAATATTTATTTATTTATGGCTGTGTTGGGTCTTCGTTTCTGTGCGAGGGCTTTCTCTAGTTGCGGCGAGCGGGGGCCACTCTTCATCGCGGTGCGCGGGCCTCTCATTATCGCGGCCTCTCTTGTTGCGGAGCACAGGCTCCAGACGCGCAGGCTCAGTAGTTGTGGCTCACGGGCCCAGTTGCTCCGCGGCATGTGGGATCTTCCCAGACCAGAGCTCGAACCCGTGTCCCCTGCATTGGCAGGCAGATTCTCAGCCACTGCGCCACCAGGGAAGCCCGGACGTGGGGTTTCTGATGCAGTTGGGAGAACAGGATGGGAGTGGCCGAGGAGGTGGCCTCTCCCAAGCGGCTGCACAGAGGGATTAGGACGCAGCCAAGGTGCCCCTGCTCTTCCTCGTGCTGTTCCTTGTGGCGTCTGCGTGAACTTTCATCAGTCGCCACCAAGACCAGGGTCACGGGGCGATGGGTTGGGACCAGGTGGGGAGGCAAGATGGGGGCTCAGGCTGAGGGGTCAGGGGCAGCGAGAGGCCCAGAGGGCAGCTTTGTTTGAGTGGAATAAATGAAACTCTACAAATCAGCCAGCAGGGATACAAAGGACCGTGTTCCTCCTTACCTGCTTCCACCCACCCCCCCTCCTGGCTGTTGGCAGAGAAAATATAAAGGCACCCGCTGCAGCACAAACCAGCAGGAGTTCTGGGTAGCGCGTCTATCGTGTTCCTCCTGACAATGCTGCCTCACCCCTCCAGGCCTTGCTCCATGCCCCTCATACCCTCCGTAACTTAAAAAGTTTTTGAGACCTAAAGACACCTTTTTAGACAGACCATCTGGTGAAAGCAAGGAGCTCTGCCTTGGTTCATTTCACCCGAATTCAGTTTACATCGGAGCACTTGGGCTGCACTGCTTCTCCCTCTGGGGCCTGAAGCTCCGGACACCTCACCGTGAGCATCGTGGGTCGGCCAGGTGGCTGCCTCTGGGGTTTGCTGACACCGTGGGAATCCCAGAGGACACGCCCCATGACCCCGTGGGAATCCCAGAGGACATGCCCCATGACCCCGTGGAAACTCCCACAGGACACGCCCCGTGACACCGTGGCGGCGTTCGTGAAAGCTCCCAACCTGCGGCTTCGTCAGCTGACATCGGGGACACAGCGCTGGGTCTTCTTTGCTGGAGGGTCAGCCGCAGGAGAACTTGGGCACACTCGCCGGACAGAGAAACAAGTGGGGTTTGCTGGCCTGTCGTCCTGCCTGAGCCCAGACGGCAGAGTCAGATGGTAGTTTTGTCTTCTGGTCGCAGCTGGAGATAAGCTGGAGGCCAGAAGTCCTGCGCCTGCGGTGCCGGCCACCCGGTTACTCTTTCTGCAGCCCTCGTGCACGAGGGGAAAGGGAGGCACTGTCCCTGCAGCCAGGGCACGGGCCGGGCACCGAGCCCACAGCCCGAGGGGCCCAGGGGAGTGGTCGGGTGGGACCTCGGGCCCACGTCGGCCATGGCATCAGCTGCTTGCGAGGTGGGATCTCTGTGTCGCCACTCTGCAGGCGGGGACACAGGTCACTGTCACAGGAGGCCGGCTCGAGTTCCTGTATGCTGAACACCTGCTCCCAGGCTCTTGGCATCTGACACAGCGAGATGGCGTTGGAGCAATTCTCCACTCAACATTAGGGTTCAAATGATCTGATCACACTGATTAAATTAGGCTGTCATCACAAACCACCTTTTTATAGCTACTTTATTTATTTATTTATTTATTTTTTTGGCTGTGTTGGGTCTTCGTTTCTGTGCGAGGGCTTTCTCCAGTTGCGGCGAGCGGGGGCCACTCTTCATCGCGGTGCGCGGGCCTCTCACTGTCGCGGCCTCTCTCGTTGCGGAGCACAGGCTCCAGGCGCGCGGGCTCAGTAGTTGTGGCTCACGGGCCCAGCTGCTCCGCGGCATGTGGGATCCTCCCAGACCAGGGCTCGAACCCGTGTCCCCTGCATGGGCAGGCACACCCCCAACCACTGCGCCACCAGGGAAGCCCCACAAACCACCTTTTGACGCTGCGCTGAGCGGTCTGGTGTCAGCAAAGCGTTACTCTGCAAAACTAGAAGATTCAGGAGCGAGACACTGAAAATTGCACGGTACTCTAATTGTGAGTTGACGGGTGTCCGTGGCCAGAGGGAGACAGCTTCAGAATGACAGTGACTGCCGGCGTGTGGTCCCGCCAGGACCAGAAGTGAAAACGGCGTCAGTGCTGCAGAGGCGGCTTCCGTGCCCGCCGTGCCAGCCGCTTGGATGGCCGCGCAGAGGGTGATACCAGAGGGGCCCTGCCTGGGCCCAGATGCCGGCCAGAGGCCAGGGCCTCCCTCCTGCCCTTTAGGGTCAAGCCTCCAATCCGCTCCCCAAACGTCCACCCAGAACCGGGGTCCCTGCTCTGCACCAAGTACATTTCATTTAATCCTTATTTTCAGAGGTGGAGGTTGAAGCCCAAGGTCACAGCACCAACAGAGAGACCAAATCCCAGAGGTTTCTGAGCTTCCCCCACCGCACGGCTTCCCGGTGGCCAGTGGCAACACTTAAACATCTTTTGAAAAGGATTTTTAACGTGCTGCCATAGTTCTCGGATTCTAAGTGGGAGACACAATTTCTATCCTATCAGCAGGGAAACGGAGGCTGGGGCTGCCTGTCTCCGGTCCACAGGGCCTCTCCCTGGGTCCCCGTATGTCCCCACTTATCTGCAGACCCACCCCTTCTGGGGGGAGGTGCCGCGCTCTGCACCATGGCCCAGGAGGCCTGTTCCTTTATGCCTCATAAAGCTGGCATCCCCTCCCTAGGCCTGGCCTCTCTGTGGGTAAGCGCTCTCTGGTTGCTTTCGTATCTCTGGTGCCCATCATCTCTGAGGTCCCAGTAATCATGGAAGAGAGGCAGGAGAAGCCTGGGAATACAGCCAACATACGGGGCTGATGGGGGACTTCTTTTCTCTCCTTGCGACACCTGGCCTCCGTGTGGCTTTATCAGTAGCGAGGAGTCACTGCTGGTCCTCTGCCCATCCACCCGTTAGGTGTGCTGAGCTCAGTGCCACCAGCTCCAAACACTTACAGGCTAATCTTCTCAGCAAGGTCTTCCTTCCAGCATCAAAGCCCCTCAGGTCCTGGGACTAGCCTCCTGGAAATGACCAGAATTTACCTGGGATATTAATAGCCCTCACCCAGAGCTCGCTGACACTCGGCCCTGGGTTAAGGACTTTAGAGATGGAAAAATTGAGGCAAATAGATGTTCAATCACTAGGTCCCACAGCTCGCAAGGGGTCCGGTGGCCGTGAGACCCAGGCCGTCCAAGCCTGACTCAGAACAACAGACGTGGGTGCTGAGACACCATGATGATCCCAGTTTTCCTGGGTCGCCAGCTCTACTCAGTGCTGACAGCCTGCCATCTCCGCAGGAAATCTAACGACCTCTAGAAATTTGGGAAGTTCTAGCAAGTAGGTCTTGACCTCTTGCTACACTTTCACTTTCTTGCTTTGGTCTACTGAGGAAGTGAAAATTCCAAATTAGCATGTGACACTCATTCAGATCAATGGGATTTGTGTTGTTGGTGCATTTTCCCACAAAACTGGCAAGAAAGCACAACCCGAGGGAGGCTCTGTTGATCCAGGCTTGCTTCTGGAGGAAGGACATGCCCACTGGGAAGCTCTGTCCCTGCGGCTGGGCTATACACAGCACGCGGGTCTCCTGACGGCCACCCAGGACTGTGTCCTGCCCACCCGTGGCCTCCTCATGGCCCTGGTCACCCTGAGCCCGGCGTCTTCCATGGCAGGTGCTCATCAACACTTGTTGAACAAATTATTGGCAGAAAGATGTAGGTGGAAGAACCCCTTCTCAGCTGTCCTTTCTACATCCCAGCATCCTAGAAACAGAACCCAGGGAATGGTTGGGTGAAGGGCGTCAGTGGCGTGGATGACAGAAACTGATCCAATTCAAAGAGGTCATTTAAAAATTACATGGATCAAGGATGTGGTGGACAGAAGAAGGCCCAGAGTTGTCCACCTCCTGGGCCCCCAAACCAGTGAATATGTTGCTTCATGTGGCAACAGGACCTGCCTTTGTGATCAGTTAAGGACGTGGGGATGGGAGGTTATGCTGGGTTACTGGGTGGCCCGACGTAATCAAAGCGTCCTCGTACAGGGAAGAGGGCGGCAGGAGGGTCAGGCAGGAAGGAGAGGTGACGGTGGAAGCAGAGGTTAGGACAAGAGAGATGGCAAGATGGAGGAAGGGGCCAGGGGCCAAGCAACGTGGTGTCCTCGAGGAGCTGGACGAGGCAGGGAACCAGTTCCACCTGGAGCCCCCAGAAGGAGCAGCCCCGCTGACACTTGTATTTAGCCCAGCGGGACCTTCTCAGACTTCTGCCCTTCAAAGCTGTAAGAGGATACACTTGTATTGTTTTGAGCGACCAGGTTTGTTACCGCAGCAGGAGGAAGCGAGTATGCGTTTAGCTCCGCAGGGGGACTGCGCACTGATGCAGGGAGAAGCGAACCTGGCTCCAGCAGCGGCCAGTGTCTGAGGGTGGATCCTTAGAGCGTCTCCAGGGCCCTGAAGACCCTCGCTCCAGGTATTCATTCTATGCGAGTGAAAACTACAGATAGGTGACACCTTAGTCCTTGCAGAAACGGGCCCAGGGCGGGGCAGGGAAGCAGGGAGGGGGCCAGGCGGGGTGGGATGGCTCGCGGCCTCCCCTCTCCTGCGGCCTGGCGGAGGCTGCTTCTGCCCACGGTGAACCTCATGGGCCCTCTGTCCCCGCAGCAGTTGGGTGCAGTCAACCGCGTGCTCCAGAACCCGGAGTATTTCTTCAGGGAAAATGCTCAGTTCTTTCCAAAATGCCATGAGAACTGTAATGATGGGAATAAATAACAGGTGCTGGGGCAGCTGCTACTGGTTGCCGGCGCTTCTTCTTTAAATCTGTTTTCTGTGGGGGACCCAAGGGCTTGCAGAAGCATTTTGCTCGGAAATATTCAAGGAATGCTTCTTGCGTTTTCTTATTACAGCAACAGCTTTAGTATTTATAAGCTGATTCCTGAGACCTGCAGCAGAGCTGGAGAGGTGACAGGTTGGGGAGGGTCTAAACGGCAGCCCCTGCAGTTGCTTTGAAATGGCATCTGGTTCTTCACGGCATCTTTCTGAGGTGATTGTTGTCGCCTAGGCTGAAACTGCCCCCCAGAGCTGTGTAGACGGTACGGGCTTCACGCACAGGCGTGCCGGGTGAGGCGCGTGGGTGGTGTGCCTGCTCCCTGGGCTGCCCCCTCCAGCTCCCACGTTTCTGGTGGGGTCTGTCCTGAAGGTGGGTGGGTCGCAGACAGCACCCTCTCCCTCACCACCAGCGGCATCACTTGGTGCTGGGCCCGGATGGGCAGAGCAAACGAGACGCTGGTGCTCCTGGCAGAGCGCTTGTGGCCATGAGACAGCTGTGAAGTGTCCTGCGTTCCCTGCACAAAAGACAAAACAGGTCACAGTGTTTGCTGAGCTGGGTCTCTGTTATTGGCTGGGTTCTGTGCTCTTAGACTCTGAGATACCAAATGCCAAGAATTTCTGCGTGATTTTCTCACTCGCTTTTTGTGTGCTTCCTGAAAATGCGATTAAGTTACTTGAGTTATTTCTTTGGTTTGATGACTGCGAACTCCCCTCCTGACGCCTCGGCCCCGACACCGGCTGCGTTCAGGGTGAGGGCCGCAAACACTCTTCCTGCCGAGCTCTGGGGCTGCTCGCCAGCGTGTGCAATAACAGGGCTGCCTGTTTACCACGGGTTCTAACCTGTTCAGTGCCATGGGGTTGAATGTTTGAGATCAGGAGCCAGGAGCGTGCTCACCCCGTCAGAGTTCAAGTGCCAGGCAGCCCCGGGCGTCACATTCAGGGCAGGACCTGGGCTCCGAGCTGTGTTGTGCGGAAAATACCCAGCAGCCACATCCTTGACTTTGAGTTAAAATCTCTGGGCTCCTTTGCGGTGGGAGAGCGAGAGTCTAGTCTTTTGCCTTTTCCTGCTGTTCATCAACTCAAAATGAGATGCGAAACTCGCCAATCCGTTCGAGCCACAAACTCCGAGGCTTCTGCTGAGGACATGTCCCTTTGGGGTCCTGGGCAGTCCCGTGCTCCCCCCCCCCCCCCACTGAGCCTGCTGGGTGTGGTGGCCGAGTTCACCCCACAGGGCAGCCCCCCAGGGGTGCCCCGTCCTGGGGGTCCTTGTGGCTGCAGCGGGTCCCGAGGGGCGGGGGGTGACCCGAGGGCCGTTCTGGATGCGACTCTGAATCACTGGTGGGTTTGCAGGCTCTTCTCTCAGGGGCAGCGGCTTCCCTTAGAACCAGCTGTAACTTGCTGTGCTTCCTGGGTCCTGGGTTAGCTCCTGGGGCTGCCATAACACGGTACCTCAAGCCGGCTGGGTTTAAACGACAGCAGTGTGGACTCCCACAGTTCTGAGGCCAGAATCCGATGTCGGTGGGGCAGGTCCCTTCTGGAGGCTCCGGGAGGCCCTCCCTGCCGGCTTCCGGGGGGGTGACCACCTTGGTGTTCTTGGCTTGGGCGGCGTCACTGCAGTCTCCACCTTCTCAGGGCCCTTCCCTGTGTGTCTCTCTGCCTCTTATTATGAGGACACTAGTCACTGGATCTAGGGCCACCCCACTCCGGTATGAGCTCACCTCCATCCTGAATTATCTGCCACGACCCCATTTGCAAACAAGGTCACGCTCTGAGGTGCTGGGTTTGGAGGGATATCATTTAACCTACTATAGAACAGTCATTATAATAGGTGAAATGGCTTTTAAAAAGGCGTTATCTGCTTTAAATTTTCTTCAGTGAGTATTTTCTGAGGACCTACTTGTTCAAAGCACCCAGGGAGTAGAAATGAAATAGAAAACACAAGAAAAGACAAGACGTGGAAGCTGTACATGAAACTAGGAAAACACCCCAAGACAGTCTATGTGAGTAGATGCATGATAGAATGTTCTAGACTGGACACCAACAGATGCTGCAGGAATGACCGGGAGCTTCTAAATTGTAAGGAGATTGGTCTTATGCCTACAAAATCCCAAGACAGAACAGGCAGTAACAGTGGCCTCATTTCTGGTTCTGCTGAAGGACCTGCCGGTGGATGTGGGATTCATCCAGGGGGTGCTCCCGGGAGCAGGCAGGAGGCTGGAGCAGCCCTCCGGTCTCTCGGGACCACGTTCAGGCAGCAGGGAAGAAAGTCACCTTTCTCTTGGTCTAGAAAAATCCATTCCACAGTTTTCACCATCCCTTGCTGACAAATAGGATTTTAAATCCCTTTATCTGGAGACAGAAAGTGTGTGCTCGTGGCGAATAATTTGAGCTGATATTCTTGCCAGCTGTTAAGGGACACATGCAAAAAAAAAAAAAAACAAAAAGCCAGTGACATCTGGTCAGCATTGATATTTTGTGACAGAAGTATTTTTTCCTGGGGGGTGTTTTCTAAGAAACCACATCTCAGAATCCCCAGTCTCTCCAGCCCTCAGCCCCTGACCTTTGACCTCTTTGAAAAACAAAGAAGAAAGTGATCATGTTGACGGAAGCCCCTGGGCCCAACCTGGGCACGTAGCTGGCGACACCGGGTCAGCCTGGAGCCGGCCCAGCACTTGCTTCCAGGTCCTGCCGCAGCCCTGCCCTGGTGGTGGTGGAGGGGGGGGGGGCGGGAGGGGCAGGCAAAGCCCCCGTGTCCCGCCTGCTGGGCTGGCATTTCCCCCAGCTCCAGACGCCACTCCTCCTCCTCTGCCCTCCTAACCACTTGTGTTCTGGGGGGTTTAGACTGTAACTTTTTAAAGTAAATAATGTCCAGTAAATGCACTAATGAACACTGATTTTTTTCCTGTGGAATCGTCAAGTCTTCTTTGCCTGATCTTCCCAAGAGTGCCAAGGAAACAGGCCAGTTTTGAAAGGGAAGTTGAGGAGAATGCGCTGTTTCCAGACTGGTGAGCCCCCTCCCCCAGGAGCTGGGGCTGCTGGGATGTCCCTCCGAGGGGCCCCTGGGGGTACGGGGCGTGAGCTTGGTGATCTGCCTGAGGGCAGCTCTGGGCAGGGGCTGGGTCCACTCCCCGTGTGTTCTGAGAACCGCCCCCATGCACGAGGACTGGGGGTCCCCTTGCGGGGGACCACACACCCAAGCCTCTCATTTCACAGACGGGGGGACCGAGGCCAGCTCCTGCCGCTCTGAGATCCCCTGTCAGCCCTGCAGCCCCAGAGCCCCCGCGGGGTGAGCCCCGGGGCACAGCGTCAGGGCCGCTCCTGCCCCCTCCCAGCTGGGTCTTTCCACGGAAGTGCACACGGCCGGTTTGGTAGATGATAGAAGCCTCGGAATGGCAACGTGTGGGGAAAAAGCTCTTTCCTGGGGTCAGCACAGGACAGGAAAAGACTTGGCAATTACTTCAGTAACAGAGTTCAGAGAAACACAAATCTCTGTACAGAGCAAGTTTCCGAGTCCTGGTTTCGGGGGCCAGGGAACAGTTAATAAACCCCCCAACACCTCCTACCTTTGTCACCTGGGGGCGGCCGGGCTGCGGAGCCGCTGCTAACATGAGGTCGCCTGGAAAGCGGCAACGGCCCTGTGGTCCCGCCTGTTCTGCTGCAGGTGACGCGCCCCCTCCTCCGTCACCTGGCTGCCAGCTCTGTCCCCGGTGAGAGCCCATCGTCTTCTCCTTTTGAAATTGCACAGACGCCCAAGGTGCCCCGACGGAGCTCAGAGAAGTGAGGCTTGTTCCGCGTGGGAGACCCTGAGAACGGATGTTGCACGATGAGGCTCAGGTTACTGAAAAAGGCCCATCTCTTCCTCAGGATTGACTCCAGAGAGCGGAGTCGACGGAGGGGCCTCGGCGCCCGTGAGGAGCAGGGGCCCGGCGGGAGGTGACCGCCCCGGGCGCGAGGCAGCGGGCGCCGTGGTGGCTCAGACTCGAGTTTGTCACTGTCCGCCCAGTAAGTGTCTGCCGTGTTTTGAACGGATGATACAGACGATAAACAGGTTGGAACAAGAGCTCCCACTCCATCGAGCACGGGTGGCCCAGAGCGCCAGCCTGGGTTGATGCGATTCCACGGCAGGGGCGTTGGGACCGCGTGTGCCAGGAGGGCCCTCGTTTGCGGCGCGTCGGCAAGGTTTGCTGCTGCCACTGCTGCAGCTCTGGCAGCTGTGATGCGCCGTTGACGTAAAGCCTCTCTGAAGATGTGACTTCGCGTTGCTGGCGCTGCAGTGTGGCAGATGGACATGAGGGAGAGGGTACAGGCCTCCGCGGTAGACCGAGAACTTTCTTCCTTTCAGGAAGATGCTCGGGTAGGACTCCACCCCGGCACACGGAAGGTTCTGGACTCAGCCCATGGCCTCGTCCCTGAGAAGCTTTGTGTGACAACGTGAGTCGTAGTCTTCAGGTGTCGTTCTGAGGGTTCACAGGGAGCGACGCTCGGTCTGGAGCTTCTAACCCACAACCCGCACTGCACGTGCTGCACAGCTGGACGGCAAGACTCGGACCGGCGATTGGGCACCTCAAGCTCACGAAACCTCTTGTGCACGAGAGTGGCTGTGGTCACTCACACGCTAGCAAGGAAACTGCAAGTTTGGAATCCTCACCTGCCTCCCTGACCACGCCTGGGCCTGGGTGGGAATCCTCACGACCAGCCCCTCTTCCTTCCTCGCCCAGATCTCGAGGATCCGAGAGATGGGTGAGGCCCCTTCCCAGCTGAGAGCCGGCCACGCCTCCCTTCCCCTGGGGGCAGGTTTCCGATGTTTTCCAAGGAACAAGGAATGGCGTGTTTCCACACTGATCTCTGGTCGTCCTTTAATTGGCTTTTCTCCAGGCCTTGCCCAGTCTTTAGCTGAGACAAGTGACTTTTTCCTGCTTGTAGAGTCTCATTCATCCTAGCCCCAGAGCCTCCAGGACACAGGCAGCTGGGCTGAGCACCTGTGGATTCCACGTGGGGTCTGTCTGTGGGATTCAGGATGGTCCAGTATCTCTGAGACTTGACTGTCCAACAGTAGTGACAGTGGTACGCATTATGATGGCCAGAGTCATAGTTTCACCTTGTTTTACCTCTTATGAATCACTTATGCATATTTTATCTCATTAATCTCAGGAAAACCAGGGCCTTCGAGTTCGGAAAGAGCCACGTAGGGGAGGTAGAGGGATATATAAGCATGGAAAAAATATTTTTAAGGACATTTGAGTTAGTGAATTTTTGAAAGAAGGTACAGAAAACGTTTTTGCCTTATTTTATGCTTGTAACTGTCAATGTGAAAAGAAATGTTTTATGGAGTGAAATAAATGTGAAAAAATGGTTATGTTTAAGAAGATAAACACAGGTCCAAATTACACATCAAATGTTATTCAACCTGGTGGACCGTGTGGGCAGTTTTCCAACAAGGTAATTTCAACCTTTAAGTTGTAGGTCAAATGAATCAATTTTATAATGGCTTTTTGCTAGGTGCTGTATTTGTATTATGCAATGTTTATTTTCTGTTATGTTGTTTTTGAAAGTCTTGCTTGGGCTTCCCTGGTGGTGCAGTGGTTAAGAATCCACCTGCCAATACAGGGGACAGGGGTTCGAGCCCTGGTCCGGGAAGATCCCACATGCCGCGGAGCAACAGAGCCCACGCACCACAACTACTGAGCCCATGTTCCACATCTACTGAAGCCTGCGCACCTAGAGCCCGTGCTCTGCAACAAGAGAGACCACTGCAATGAGAAGCCCCCGCGCACCGCAACGAAGAGTACCCCCCGCTCGCCGCAACTAGAGAAAGTCCGTGCGCAGCAACAAAGACCCAATGCAGTCAAAATAAAAAAAATGAAAAGAAGAAGTCTTGCTTATTTCTGGCCCTCAAGCAGAGGAGATGTCCTCTGCGGGGGGTTCCCGGTGTCTCGAAGCTGCGTCTGGATGAGCTGCCCAGCACACCTGCCGTAGCGCTCACCTGGGCGCCACCTGGAGCTCTCACCAGGCGCTGGTGTGGCTCACCCATGAGCCTGCGTGCGGTTTTGGCTTGGAGCCATCTCTTGACGCTACCAAGAGGGAAAAACCCAAACTCTCTTTTGTTGGAGAAAGTAATTTTCGTTTGAAATTCTAAATTGATTAAGCCGTGTTACAGAAAGTTTGGAAAAACAGAACTGAATCCTAGCTTTCTTACCCTGGCACTCATGTCATTTGCTAGGTTTTCTTGCATCTCTTTCCTAGTGTACTTTATGTTAAGTTGTAATCATACTCTGCGAACAATTTTATGTCCTGCTATTTTTAAGCAGCATTATATTATCAGCAATTTCTGTGTTACGCCATGATCTTCAAAACCATCATTTTAAAAGGCTACTTAATACTCCATAAAGGGTTTATTTAGAAAATTCTCGCTACTGTAATGACACTGGCCAACAGCTCCTGCCACCTGCCACACTGATTACTGAGTCAAAGGACCTGAGCTGATTCTGTTCTCGGCACTCATCGCCAAATGTCAAATCTCTTCCCCCCCAGACGGAACCAATTTCCGTGCCCCTGATGTACGGGACGCCTGATTTACCACAATATACTTATCAAGGAAATTTTATACCATAATGGGTAAGCAATCATTTTAATTACACTATTTGATCATGAGCGAGTTGGGCTGTTCGCTCACTGAGTTATGATTTTCTGTCGCCTTCCTCTAGTGGAATAGTAACGGTTCTCCTATCAGTTTGGTTGACCTCGTTACGTGATGAGTGACCCCTTTTTCAACGTGGCTCTAACTCCTCAGCCTCTCTCGTGTTGTCAGAACTTATCAAGGATGGTGACATTCTCTATCTTTTCGTCATCAAACACCCTTTTTATTGTTTTCCCCGTAGAGCCTATGTTCATTTTTATGTTGGTGTGTTTTACCATTTTGTTGATCAAAGGCACATTTAATTGCCAAAGAGAGCAGCTGGTGAGTGTTGGATGACCTGCGTACCAACCCGATTTGATACAGTTCCACCAAAAGTCAAGACGCTGTTTTAGCACATCTGTGCAGTTTGGGTGGTAGGTTGGGGTCCCCGTGACAACCCCCACCTCTCGGATGGTCAACTCGGGTGGGTGGAACCTGTGCCATCCTCTTCTTGGGTTCACTGGGGGCTCGGCTCCTGCTGGTGCGCCAGCTTCCTGGGGGTTGGGGGGCGTGGAAAGGAGGTGTCTGTCCGTCCTGCCCCCTGGAGCCTCAGGCGCCCAGATTTCACCCACTTTTACAAAGTCACGTTAGGACTCAGAGCTTTGGGAAACTCACGGAAACTCCCCAAATAATGCTTCTGCCCCAACATATGACGAGACGGGTGGGGTCACGGACGGTTTCCCGTGGGTGGCGGCCAGTTCTCCACGTGGCGTGAGGTGCCTGGGAGCAAGAAAGCTCTTTGGTTTGTGATATTCACTGAGGCCCGGCTCTTGGCAGCTGAAGTGTTTTATTTCCCTTAGGTCTTGGGCCTAGACCCACAAGAACCAGCATTTAATGACAGTGGTAGCAGGTAGGCCCGACTGGCACGTGTGCCGACGGCCTGCCCGCAGCAGGGGCCCTGGACCAGGCAGACCTGCTCTGGGCGTGGCCTCACCTCGGCCAGGGTATTTAACCGCAGTTTCCCCATCTGAGGAAGGGGGTGATAGTTCTCTCTTTAGAGTCGCTGTGAGGTTAAATGAACAAACACATATAAAATGCTCAGTAGACGCGTGCTTAGTATTAATTCTCATCACTTTCATTTCTGCCATCCAGAAAAAAGAGCTCTCGACTGAGTCCGATTTTATCTGTTTCTCAAGGCTCAGACCAAACCCCAAGTGGTAAAAAGCTTACAGGAAAGCTTGCTGACATCCCAGCTAGAAACCCTCTCTGACCAAAATCCTTCAGCAATTACACCCGGCCTCGTGCTGCCACGTGCAGGCCTGCGTCTGCGCCTGACCAGCAATTCCAGGGCAGCGACTGAGCGTCAGCCGTGCCGGGAGATTCATGGCATTTGGCACAGGGGCTGGTCCTCTGTGCCGGTGCTTCAGGAGGTGGACCGACACATATGCTGCCCCTCGTCCCACCTAAATTCTCGGGGGTGGGAACAGGGCAGGACCAGGTGTTCGAGCACTTGTGTCAGCTGATTCTGAAGATAGGTCTTGGTGTGGCAGCAATGAACCAAAAAAAGAAATTCTATTTTGATTTGGTCACTTATTGTCATGGGGTTTTATTTTTGCCACGTTGTGGTGAACCAGACCACTGCTTTGTGCTCGCCAGGGGTACTGAAGCCCCACTGTGCCCAGGATCCGGGACAGACGGTAGCAGCTGACCGCGTGGAGCCTGGACCTGGTTTCCAGTTGGATGAAGTCACCACAAACAAGCACACCATCGTCCACTGTTTGCAGCGAGCGCCACTTGACCTTAGAGTGGCAACAAGGGAAGGACAGAGGCAGCAGTGAGGGCCTGGCGGGCTGTGCCGACACCTCGCGCACAACTTTACATGAAGAAAAACGGAGGCGAAGGAAGAAATAAAAGGAGGAGGAAGAGGGATCAGGGATTAAGAAAGGAGTGGTGACTCCTGCTTCTAGTTTTCTCTTCTTCAAAACCAGTGTTCCTGGGGCTGCTGGCTCCTCGGGGGCCAGAAGTTTAGTGAGTGGGACTTGCAGTTCTAGAATATAATAGATTTCACAATCATAATCTACCTCTGTCTTTCTTCTAACACGTCTAAAGTCTGCAGAAGATTATATCCCATCAACCTTCATACTGTTCACGAGATACAGTCAGGAAATAGGTGCTGTTCTCCTCAGCGTCTTTGCGAGGGGTGAGTGTGAGCCAGAGGGGCGACACTCTGCAGGGACCGATCTTCCCACGGAGTCTGGATCTGTGTCTCAGCAGCTGCCAAGGCTCTGGCACCATCCTGTCGGCGGGAGCCCCCTCTACTCTTCCTGCCGAGTTAGGGCAGGTGCCAGGGCGGCTGTCCTTACCTGACAAGCTAGAAGAGGGGCTTCCTGTCTCTCAGGAGGCCTGGGAACCTTGTCAGCTTGTAGACTGTGGGTGGCTTAAATTCAGGGCCAGAGCAGGGATCTTATCTGAGGTCGTGTTGTCCACTCTGGTGGCTTAGCTTAGCAGCTCCTGGGGCAGCAGATCTTCACAACCTTGGCCACCTGCCCCTCACCCCACGTTGGCACCAGACATGTTGCCAGCGAGAGTGTCTGACGTAGACGAGCAAACCTTGTCTTGACGGGGACAGAAACGCCGTCTCCACCGCAGGGCAGGCAGGAGAGGAAGCCCCCAGAACCTGCCACGCTTGGCGTGTCCCCCGTGTGGAAGCGGCAGGGGGAGGGTTCACAGCTGATCAGTGCAGGATTCAGGAAACGATGCTCTTTCTGTTTAAATCACCTTCTTCCTCTAATTATTCCAGAGCAGGCATCCTAGAATAGAATAGTGAAAGTGAAAAGGACGGACGGTCACTCAGAGGGGCTTCCTGAGGTGACACTGCCCAGCAGACAGTCCTTGTGGACCCTGGGGACAAAGGCCCAGCCCGCGTCTGGTTCGTAGTCACTCCAGGGAAGCCCCCTCCCAGGGACGCCGAGTCACCCCCTGCCCAACAGTGTCTGGTAAACAAGTCAAGTGTGTTATCAGGCAGCACTGGGGTCCACGCGTCACGACACAGCGTGACCCAGGCAGACGCTGGATGGGGCGGCACACACACTGGCCTGGGGACCCGGGACGATTCAGCCTGCAAACCCGCGGCATTCCGCTGTGTTGGGAGGGAAGCCGACAGGAGCCGGCTGGGCCCACAGAGGACAGGGCCCCAGGTGGGGAGCCCCTCTCCAGCCCCAGGGGTCTTGGTGGCGGGGCCCTCAGTGCTCTGTGGTCTCGGTTCCACTCCTGGAACTGGCCTCCTCCAGTCCGGAAACAAAGTGCAGGGTGTGTGGCCTTTGCTCAGTCAGATGTCACTTGTTCAATGGGCCACCCCACACTGGGACCTCACTTCCTGGCCTGTGTCATGCCAATTTAGACAACAGATCTTCCTGGCCTGAGCTGTGCTGTTCTCTACAAGCTGTGCCGTTTAATGTTTGCTAAAGGAAAAGGAACTGCAATGCCTTAGGGATCCGGGGGCCTCGTGAGATCATTATGTTCACCTCCACCTGGAGGTGGGACCCCACCAGACCGATGAGAATCTGTTTGTAAAGGCCTCACAGGGCAGGGCTGCCGGATAAAAATAGGAGGCTCAGTTAAACTTGAATTTCAGATGAACTAGAAATTTTTTACTATAAAGCGTGACCCAAATATTGCATGGGACAAAGTTAAGCTAAAAAAAAATTGTTTATCTTAAACTCGAAATTTAATTGTACGTCCTGCATTTTTATTTGCTAAATCTGGCCATGATCCCGAGGACCTTCTCTGAAGCTTCATTTCGGGAGAAAATGGCCCAGAGCACAAAGCTGACCCCCGGGGCCGCCGGGAGGGGTGACAGGTGACAGAAGTGGCGGGTGCAGCTCCAGCAGGGCTGAGGCACTGATTTATAGTAACACAAGGTGAGATATTTTAGGCGTCTGCTACTGGCTGGGCTTAACTTGGCCTTCAGAAGTTTCTCTCTGAAGCAGCTGGTCTATTTCTAGGGAGCGACTTTCCTGCACCGTGAGTCTGCCTGTTGCTTTTAAGGGGCATTTGGCAGACGCAAGGGCCGGTGGTGGTCAGAACTCATTTCTGGTAAATAATTGAAAGAGAGGCATCAGCTGTGCTGGGCAGCCCCGATCACATTCGTGCTTACGGTTGGCCTCTCCAGGGCGCGGCTTTATTAACCTGAGGAGCACCTTTTATTAGTCTTCCAGGATTAGAAGGCCGAGCGCTGTCACTTCTCGAGGCGATGGAGAGCCCTGCTGAGTTTTGGGAAACTTCCATTCTGACCCTATCCTGTAAAGAGCAGCTTCAGAAGAGAGATGCTGAACAATAATGATGATCATAAACGCTACATTTATTGAGCAAAGCATTTAAATATGCCGATGTATTCATCCTCAAAGCAAACTTACAAGGAAGGTAGGATTTCACAGATAAGAAAAAACAGGTCAAGGACTGCCCAGGACTCACGGCTGAGCCGTGACAACAGCCCTGCAGTCTGGGATCTAGCAATGTCTCTCCTGTCCTGGAACACGAGGAGAGACAGAGACAGAGACACAGAGACAGAGACACAGAGACAGAGACAGAGACACAGAGACAGAGACAGAGACACAGAGACAGAGAGACTGAGACAGAGACAGAGACACAGAGACAGAGAGACTGAGACAGAGACACAGAGACAGAGAGACAGAGACAGAGACAGAGACACAGAGACAGAGAGAGAGACTGAAGAACTGGGGCCCGAGCACACCCAGAACACCGGGGGCTCCCAGCCTTCACTCCTCAGACATCCTGGGCCTCAGGTCAGCCCGCCGGCCGCCCCCAGTCAGCCGCAGGGACCGTCTTGCAGAGAGAGCGCTGCCGGCCAGTCTCTGAGCGGATGGAGAGCTTCCCGCAGGCCGGGCAGCCCCCGCCTCCGTGCTGCTTCCCCGCACAGGCTCCTCGAGCCCCTGTCTGGGGGCCCCTCCAGTCGCCCTCAGCTTGGAGCCACTGGGCTCGCTTCCCAAAGCTTCCCAGGCGCAGACCTTCCCGGCCTTGTCTTTACAGCCCACTCCCCAGGGGCTCTGAGGCTCAATCCCCAGGAAGCCGCCCGGTTCAGACCACCACGAACTCTTGGTCCATCTGTCCTGAGTGACTGGCTGGTCCGCAGTCACGTAGGCACCCGGTGGTCCACCCACCTCATCCTGAAGGATGAGGTTCTCCCGGCCCTGCAGTTGCTGCCCTGTGAGATGATGATTCCTTGGTGGGGGGCTTATTTTATGTCTTACGTTTAATCTCTAGTGTTCACTGCAGTGCTGGCATATAGTAGGTGCTTAATAAATGCTGATGGACTGATTGCCCTCCATGGAGAAAAGCATAGTGGTAGCACCCTCCTGCTAGGCTGCGTAAAGGCGTAATTTAAAAACGTAACTGCTGTTTCTTTTTTTTTTTTTTATTGGAATACAGTTGCTTTACAATGTTGTGTTAGTTTCTGCTGTACAGCACAGTGAATCAGCCACACATATACATACATCCCTCCTTTTTGGATTTCCTTCCCATTTAGGTCACCACAGAGAACTGAGTAGAGTTCCCTGTGCTGTACAGCGGGTTCTCATTCGTTATCTATTTTATACATAGTAGCGTGTATATGTCAGTCCCAATCTCCCAATTCATCCCTCCCGCCTTTCCCCTCCTGGACACAGACATAGAGAGCAAACGTGTAACTGCTGTCTCTATGACGGCATATCTAGACATAATTTCTCCTGATGGAACTGCAAGGGTGTTCTCGCCTCCGCGGGAAGAGGCCAGCCTCCCAGAGGTGCCTCCCAGTGCCCAGGGATGGGCAGGTCTCAGACAGAAGCCAGCCTCTGAGCCGACAGCAGCCTTAGGAAGCGAGAGGGCTGGAGTGACTTCCCCAGCTTTTCCAGAGCAGCTCTGGGAAGGAGGTGGTCCCTGGGCCTCTTGTGAGCAGCCGGGGGACCTCCACTTCTCTGCCACACGTGCTCCCCTCCCATCCAGTGTCTGGGTCCCTGGCTGGGGGGTGATCCTGCAGGTCTACATCCACCACGCGGGCACGAAGGGTCCATTTCGCAGGGCGAATTTAGCCAAATCTCAGTGTTTCTGTTCAGTTGGAGGGAGGCTGTGGAAAGTAGTAGAAAGCTAAAAAGCTTTTGACATAAAATACATTTTTTAAAAAAAATGCAGTTTATTATTTTAGGTATAGTAGAAGTAAGAGAAAATTTTAAGAAAATTAATGTGGTTTCAAAAGAAACAGTAGGTGATAATTAGAGTATCTCTTAGAGGCACACTGGTACTTCCGCAGCTGATTTGCCCGGAACGGTCACACTACTGCTGTGCTTTTCCTCGGAGAAATCCAAGTAAAGGTCAACCTGCCACTCTGGGTGGGTCATCTCCCGTCAGGTGCTTCGGTGATCTCATTGGTTGCAGGATAAAATCACGTTCACCTGGTCTGTCCCCTCCTCTCACTCTACCTGCAGTGATACTGAACGCAGCTCTCTCCTCATGGAAAACTCCTATTCATCCTTCAGGGCCCGGCTCACAGCACCTCCTCCTGGAAGATGTTACTCCTTCCTCTGGTGTCAGTCTCCTCTCCAGTCTGCAAACTTCTCTGGGATTGACGTGTCTTTCGTCTCTTTCCTCTGCTTCTAGCACATTCCTGGCACATATTAGGCACTTATTGAATTTGTTTGTGATCAATAAGTTTAGAAGGTGAAAAGTACTGAAGTTGTATTTGTATCAGGTTTTCTCTGTATCAGATTTATAATTCACGACCTCGGCCATGCACAGCAAAAAAAATAACTGGCTTTGTAAGACACGCCCCAGGTTTGCTCAACTTGTGGTCTGCGAGGGGCCGGGTGGTCATGCTGTTTCCACCCGTGCTTCTTTCCCAGAAGCATTATCCTGGCTTCTCTGCTGCACCTGGCTGGCAGGGCATCTGTCCTCCGCTACAGATGACGGCTGTCCCAGGCTGTCCCCACCACAGCCACAGCTCTGTGTCCCGGAGCTCAGGCTGAGACCCAGGGTAGGGGAGGTTGGAAGCTGGCACAGTTATGTGGCTTCCTTGCATAAAGATTTGGGTGCAGCAAACAGGTGAGATTACACTTTGGTTCTCTTGGAAATTTCAACTAAGAATCTGGCAGGGTCTTACAAGAGCATACTGGGCAGAGAATTTAAATCTTCACTTTGGGTTTAGATAACAGAGGACAGAGTGACACTTCTTGTTTAGATAACAGAGGACAGAGTGACACTTCTTCGGGTCACACAGAGAACCTGAATTCCTGGTGCCTATTGTATCCAAAGGCCACTAGCCACGTAGGTTTGACCTCTGCATTTCCTCAGTGCCTTCGTCCCCTCCGTGAGAACAGGAGGTCAGAAGGTATCATGCCATCTCTGTGGATTGTCCTGTCAGTGTTGAGAGAGATTTATATCCTGATGGATCTCAGGATTGGGCTGATTTGTTTCTGCCCCTGTGTCGGGGCCTGTGGATCTGATTTCCAGGGACCCAGGCCGAGGGTTCTCTGTGCAAGGTGAGGTCTCACTCAGCACTTAAACCTGGGGGAGGGGTGCATGTGAGTTTCAGCGTCTGGGGTCGGATCCAAGGCTGGGTGTGAATCCACTCGACCTCCCTTCTTTCCTTTACCCGAATCTTCTTTTGTTGAAGCTTGAACTTGCCCCTCGACGAGCAGGTGGACCTGGGGCTGCAGATCCAGGTTTCTAGGAAGTTGGTTTAGGGTCAAGTGGTCATTTAACAGAGACTCTGATACACACACTAAACTGATCAATGCAGCCGATTAATGATTAAGATGCCAACGTTGCCCTAGGGGACAAAGGCTGGAGAAAGGCCATCTTAAAAATGTGTTTGTTCAACCGCTGTTATCGCCTGGGGGCTGGGCTGCAGCTCGGCACAGAGCGGACCCCAGCGTGGCTCTGCCTCTGCCAGCGTGTCCACTTTCCTGGTCTGAACAGGGATGGAGAGGCTCCTTGGATAAAAGGACAGAATGGGTGCTCGTGAGGGCGGCGGTAGGTGCTCCTGGCTTTCCCCACAACGAACATCTGCCCCGCCAGTGGGATCCAGCTTCGGGGTGACTTTTGCCCTCCGGGGCCCCAGGGTCAGATCTGAAAGCCTGTTGGCTGCGACACAGACTCCCGACGTGCAGAGGCTGCCCGCGGGGTGCCTCACGGTGCGGGGACGGCCCGGCCTGCTGTGGGCTGGCCCCCAGCCTCCCCGAGGTCTCCTGAGTATCCAGCCCTGGGTTGGGGCCTTTCTCACATGGTAGGGCGGCCTGTCCCTGGAGACACGCATGTCATTCCTCGGGGCTGTCAAGGCCACTGAGCTTGGGGCCGACACGCCACAGCACCAGGAGGCTTCAAGCGCGGCAAGTAGCGCCGTGTGCTTGCCGAGGGCTTCCGCATACAGACGCCCTGACACACGCGCTCGATGGGCGACTGGGCACGAATTCCAAGTAGCACAGCCAGGACACTGGGCGCCTCTCCGGGGAGGGGAGTGGCAGGGGGTCTGGCGTCTCCTGGTTCCTCGGGCTGCAGCCGCCCCGCCGCCGACCCAGCTTCCGATGCGCGAGTTCCCTGCTGCTCACACACTCGCCCTCTGCCTGGAGGATCACGTGGCGGGGACCAGAGCCAGAGCCGCGGGCGCTCTTGGGCTCTCTCGGATGCGGCCTAAACGGAGGGCCTGTGGGTCCTGTGGAGGGCGCGGGGAGCCTGTCCCCTCCTGCGTGGATGGCAGTGGGGCCCTGGGCTCGCGTGAAGCAATGCTCTCCTGCTGGACACTCATCTTGCTCACAAGGGCCACGGCTACACCGACCTGCGGGGGGCTGTGGATCAGACAGGTGATGTTCCTCGGGCTCCACCCCAAACAAATAGTTGTGTATCTTAGTGCCATCATGTTGTTTTCCAGACGAGAGGCGTCCACGGTAAGGCAGGAGCGACGCAGACCCGGGTGCAGGAACAGAAACAGCGTCTGGACCTGCAGACCCCGGCTCCACTGTAGGAACAAGCTGCTGTCTGGTCCCGATCCAGGTAGGGTCTGCTGGCTCTAGCTTCATCTTAATTTTATTCTAAACAAAGAGCAATCGTTGATGGCTGTGGGTCTGAGAACCTCCCTCCCCTCGGAGTCCCTTCCCGGGCCGAGCTACTACAGGGCCGCGCCTGCACCAGTACCCACCCCCTTCCTTTCTTTCCCCTTTTACCTTGGACATCTGAACCTGAACATCTGCACAGCTCTTAGAAAGAGTGTCAGAGCACAGGCTTCACTGTCATGGGAGAAGCTCTGAGGCTTTTAATTAAAAAAGAAATTGGACAGGGCTTCCCTGGTGGCGCAGTGGTTGAGAATCTGCCTGCCAATGCAGGGGACACGGGTTCGAGCCCTGGTCTGGGAAGATCCCACGTGCCGGGGAGCAACTAGGCCCGTGAGCCACAACTACTGAGCCTGCGCATCTGGAGCCCGTGCTCCGCAACAAGAGAGGCCGCGATAGTCAGAGGCCCGCGCACCGCAATGAAGAGTTGTCCCCGCTTGCCGCAACTAGAGAAAGCCCTCGCACAGAAACGAGGACCCAACACAGCCAAAAAAATAAATATATAAAAAAAAAAAAAAAAAAAAAGAAATCGGACATAGAAAGGAAAGCCCCAGGGTCTCATGGAAACCAAAGGTTTTCTTCCAGACTCAGTTAAGTGGCTCTGAACACAGTCTTGGGAGATTTACCCATTCTCTGTGCCTCAGTTTCTCCCACTCAACATTGGTCTTATGAAATAATTCCCCTTCACACCTTGGAAGGCCCTGGGATGGATGAAGTCATTTCTACACACAGTACAAAGTCTAGCCAAGAGTCGGAGGCTGATTTGTACACCCTTCATGGGAGGTCACCTGGCCCTGCCCGGCGTCCCGGACCTTCCGCAGTTCAGGGCATGCAGTGGGCCTGCCCCTTCTGCCCACCGCCTGATGGGCCGTTGCATTCTTAGGACTGGTCTCTGAGCCTTTGGAGTTAAGACTCTGAACTCTTTTCTTAAAAGTAAAGTGTGCCCAACAGGAACATTTAAAAAGTTAAGTAAACAAGAACTATTTTTCTTTAGATAAATTCTAAGAACCCTTAAGGAAAGTGGGAAAGCTCCGTGGTCCACAGACCCGGTGTTGGGGTGAATGGTTTTTCAGGGTCCTCTGTGGATCCGTGTCCAGGCCTTTCTGCCTGTGGTGGGCAGGCATGCTCCTGCCCAGGGGAGGGTGTGACAGGGGCCGTGGGTTCTGTGTGGCTCGGGAATGACTGTGGCAAAGCTGCTTCTCTATCACGAGATGGAGTCTTGGAAAAGCAAAGATGAGCAGAATCTGCCTTGACAAAACCCAGGATGGGCAGCTCTCAAAGTAGAAAAGTGAAGCAGAGAGAAACGCACCAATTCCAAAGCAGAGAGCAGCAGGGCGCCTGCCACGTCCTCCCCACACACGGGCGCCTCAAGGTCACTGCAGGGCGCCCACATCAGGCTGCCCCCCTGAGCGTGGACACCTGAGAGCGACGTTCTCCACTGGGGGCCGTGAAGAGTGGCCCCTGCCTCAGTTTCCCCACCTGGTAGCCTCTTCAAGAGCCACCTGGCGACGCCCATGACTAAATCACTCCCAACTCTAAGGGAGGGTTCTGTCTTTCAGGTGAGAAACAATGCTTGAGTCAGAGGCCAGATTTTGGTCTGGGTTCTGGATGTGGTCTGTATCTCCCTAGGCCCGAGCGCGAAAGGGCATCCGGATCCTGGGTCGGGGCAGGCGGCCTCCCACCCTGGGTCCAGCCGATGGTGTTTAATGACCAGTGGAAGGTGAGAGACGAGCAGAGGCACCCGGGGCCTCTGGGTGGGCGGAGGGGTCCCTCTGGTCCCCCATTAGTGTGACAAGAGGCTATTTTACCGTGTCAGCTCTGAGCATCTCCTCCGCTCCCGGCTTAGAGGCTGACGGCCCAGGTCCCCAGCCTGTGACCCCAGCCAACGTGCCCACCGCTAGGATGGACAGCAGGGAAGTGGGGACACCTGAGGGGCTGTGCAGCTGAGCCCCTCTCTGCACCAGGGTCACCTGCGCCGGCCTGGCTTTGGGGACGCTGGTGGCCAGAGTGGGCAGGTGGTGGAGTAGGACCTCCCGCCCTCTCTGTCTCATCCCCCGCCCCGAGCCTTTCCCTCTGGGGGCAGAAGGGGGAGATACCTGTGCAACTAGACGTGAGCAGGAATGAGGCGGGTGGGCTGCAGCCCAGCACCGACACTAGAGGACGGGTGCGTGCGAGTGTGCCTGCTTGTGCGTGGGGCGGGGCGCTGGGGGCATCAGGAGCTGAGAAATCTGGCAGGTACTGGAGTGTTCAGAGGGTTAGGGCTCCAGACGAGACCCCCCGGCAGGCAGGGCCTCAGGGCCGGGCAGGGTAGGGTCTGAGCCCTGACGGGGGGGAGCCAGCCCTCCCCTCCCAGCTCCCCATCCCCTTGGTTGTCTCGTTTGCTGTTGGCCATGGGGACCTTGACTTGACTTGGGGTGAAACTTGTGCTCCCTGTTCTCCAGGGCTGCTGTGCACCTGCGTGTGCAGCCAGTATTCACAGAGAGAGGACTTCTGGTCCCTTCAGTCGGGGTTAAGGCAGCGTGGCCTTACAGACAGACCAGCAGCTGTGCACTGCCCTGCAGAGCCGTGACAGCCGCAGCACCGTCTCCTGGTCGGTCACCCAGACAAAGCCCGCGAGCCACACCCTGGCATCTGCTCCCACATTCTGCCCGCCTGGCCCCCCAATGCCTGCTGTGTGCCCAGGGCAGCTGGAGGCTTGCCGACGGCTCTCCCAGCGCCGCTGAGAGTGACTGAGCCGTCGTTTCTGCCCCGAGCTTCCCGTCCAGGGCCGGGGGTGTCCTGTTGCTTCTGGGCGGCGAGGAGACAAGGACTCAGGCATACACACTGCCAACGAGAGACGGGCCGCGTGGCCCCAAGCACTGCCTTTTCTGCCGGCTCAGATCCGCCGGGAAGGCCACGCCTTTCCTGTTCTTTTCTGCCCAGCAGACACACGGTGTCATCCCAGACTGGAAAGAGGTTGACAGGGAGCATAGGGTCTGAGTGCCCGCGGGCCGTGGGGAGCTTCCTTCCCAGAGACGAGAAGCTCCGGGCGAGAGGAGCCATCATCCGCATCGTGGGCAGAGATCCTGGGCGCTCCTCTGCCTTCTACGTGGTCATGAAATGCTGACTGGGACTGGACACTGCGTAATTAATAACGAGAACGCAGGATCACAGAGTGGGTTTGTGAGGTAAGCGACCAACTTGGGAAAGGTGGCTTCCCAGGCTCTCAGGTGGGGAGGGCACACCCGTCACGCAAACAGTTTCCTTTCAGCCTTCTGTGCACCCCAGGGCCAGGCTGGGGGCTCCCGCGGAGCCTGGGCCGGGCCCACAGACAGCAGCCGCTGCTGGAAATGGAACCACGCGGGGCGACACAGCAAAGGCGGTGCGAAGGGCTGGGCTGTGTTACAAGCTGTGGTTCCCAGACCCTCGAACGGCACCTCTTCAGTCTAGCCTGTCTCTAAGAGCGCGTGAGGACATCCAAGTTGCTTTGTCAGAGCAGAGTTACATTTTTAATTCCCTCTGAGTGCGACCTAACCTAGTGCAATTTCCCTGAATTTCGCGGGTTTATTCTTTTCATCCATGTTTGCAGTAACAAAGACTGAGGCGTGTGCTTGGGCCGGCCGTGGTTCTGGACCACACCCCACCTGTAGGTGCCCACACTGGGCATGCCCGCGGCTCCTCCGGAGACGTCTCTCACCCGCGGAGGGGGACACCCACGGTACCTCCTAGGGCTCAGCACCAGCGGAAACGCTATACTGCAGATACACAGTAGGCACCCTACAGACGTGCCCCTCTCTTTACAAATTGCCAGTTATTCACAAATTTAGAATATCCAGAATCACTGAGCTGACACTCAGTGTGGTAGTATTAATACTTAGGAACATTAAAAATGCCTCAATTTAAGAAAATCTTTTCCGGCTCAGTACTTATTTTCCAAATCTGGCTGTACTCTGACCTCTTATGGGGCCCTGCAGCCTGAAACAAAGCCCCACACGGACGGGAGCGAGAGGGCCTGTGGGGTGGCCACGGCCTCGCACGCTGGACGGAGCGCACAGCTTGACCAGCTCACGCCATCCCGGGGATGAGGGACAGAGCAGAGAGCCGCAGAGTGGAGGCCCCCTGAAGCCACCCCCGTGGCTGCCCTGCTCTCCTTCTGTCTTTCCCCTCTGCCTGGTCCCCCAGGGAGAAATAGCTTCCGGAGGAAGGACGGTTCCCCATAGAAGCCCTTGACGTGCTCGGGTTTGACAGAAGGACACGAGGGATGACAGCTTGGGACGCTGCAAGATCAGCCTGCACCCCATTAACAGGAGGTGTTTCAAGAGCAGACACCTCAGTAATAGCACCGCACACGCATTATTACAGGGCTTCATAGCTGCACCAGGAATCAGGAGAAAAAGGGGGCATCCTTCCACAGCACTTTGAATTAAAAAAGTGAGAGAGGAGAAAGCTGCCTGTCAAAAAGCGTCTCTGGTTCTCTGGAAGGAAGCGCTATTTTGACAGTGCTCGCTAGTTGCTGTCATCATTATCCTTGTAAACTTTCTAGCTTCCCTCCCACCAGAAATGGGCTGTCCCTCCCACCAGACGGCCCTCCCCCTCAATCTGCTCCTCCTGCCGGGCTTAATTGAATGTCCTGATGCGTACGAAAAGGGTTAATGGCATAACCCAATCACACAATATCTTGGATTACAGACAGCCAGCGAGCAAAGGCCGGCAGCATGGTAACGAGGCCGGCACCGTGGGAACGCCAGGCGCACAATGCTGGGATTGACAGTGAGCGTGGAAAGGCCACCTTTGGGAGAAACCGTATCCCACAGCGATCGGGGAAAGTGAGAAGTAGTAGCAGATGCTGCAGGGCTACGAGCAACAGATGCCTTCTGGCCGGGGCTCCGCCAGCCAACCAGCCCACACCGCCCCGAGCGGGACGCGCGCTCCCGCCCCCGCCTTTGTCGGAAGAGGCAGCAAATACAAATATTGCAGAGGAATTAAAAACAGCAGATGGTGGCAGCAGGATTTGATGAGATCGGGGTCAGGTACGGGCATACATTTGGTGGCAGCATTAATCACCCGCCCCTCTGGGGAGCGGGAAGTTCAGGCCTCCAGCACCGCGTGAAGCCACCTTGGGCTGCGTTTACTCACTCGGCCCCTCCCCCTGCCTCCCCCCTTTCCGCAGGCTGACCCCGGATCGGCTCTGGATGTCCCATCAGATTTAGCAGAGTTTAAAGAGAACATATGTTGAATATTTTGTTAATTCAATTTGTGTTTAAATAATTGATGTCAGCCAATTCCAAACGTGGAAATTTAAAAGCCGCATGTGTTTGGTTTGATACATTATCTACCACCCTATTGTGTGAAGTCGGTTGTTTTCATTATAAGACAAATGTTTGCCCCTTTGTCCTCTGGCCACTGTGAAGGGCCTGAAGCTCTGCATCCCCACACCTGCCTTCTCTCGAGCACCCGGAGGAGGGTCCTGTGAGTCCTGGACCCCTCGCAGAAGGTCTAGGCGGAGGGAAGGTGTGGCTCTCAGGACCCTCGGGGGGGGCGCCCACCTTGGTGGCTTCCTCGGGGGGGGGGGGCTGCTCTCACCCCGTGAGGATGTGGCTCGGCAGGGGCACCGCAACCACCCCAGAGGGACCCCGCTGGCGTGCCGGCCGCGTGTGGGTGGGGCTGGGCCGGCCTGAGCTGCTTGCGCGTGCGTGTGCCTGCCTTGCGTGAGGACACGTGGACACGTCACGCCACGCCGCATGAAACCCAGGTTTGAAAAGCTTTCAGAGGTGTGTCGAAAGACCCTTTGAGGTTGACCTCATATCCAAGGTCCACACAGCCGGCGGTTCTCTCACGAGGTTTGTTCTAGTGTTTTCTCGCCACGGGGGACCCTGGTGGAGGCCGGTCCTTGGGCCTTCGTCCTCAATGGTGGAGAGAGTGGGCAGAGGCTGACGTCTTGGCTCATAAAGAAAACGTTTCTCGGGCTTCCCTGGTGGCGCAGTGGTTGAGAATCTGCCTGCCAATGCAGGGGACACGGGTTCGAGCCCTGGTCTGGGAAGATCCCACATGCCGCGGAGCGACTAAGCCCGTGAGCCACAATTGCTGAGCCTGCGCATCTGGAGCCTGTGCTCCGCAACGGGAGAGGCCACGATAGTGAGAGGCCTGCGCACCGCGATGAAGAGTGGCCCCCACTTGCCGCAACTAGAGAAAGCCCTCGCACAGAAACGAAGACCCAACACAGCCATAAATAAATAAATAAATAAATAAATAAATAAAATTAAAAAAAAAAAAAAAAAAAGAAAACGTTTCTCTCCTTGAGGAAGGAAATCTAGATATGCTTTTTACACTTAAAAATAAAATGTATCGTTCGTTCCAATTCAAAAGTAATAGCTGCTCACTTAGAAACAGAGACAAGTAGAAAATAAAATCGTTGTGTTTCACCATCCACAGGCAGTACTAGTCACATCTTGGTGTATGTTCTTCCCTCCTTTTTTCCATGCACATTTATTGCTTATAGATTATGCATCACTTTTAGATATTTATAGGATTATGATTTTATATCTTGATATTTTGCTTTATATTACAATGTAAGCACTTCTGTGCCCTTCAAGCATTATCTTGTCTATATAATATTCCATTGACTTGATAGATTTTTAAAGATTTTCTTTTAAAAAATATTGATTTGAATATTTGAAGTAGTAAAATTCTTTACGCTTATAGATAATGCTGGCATGAACTTGTTTTAAAAATAATCTTTTCTAGAGCTCAATTTATTTCCTTAGGCTAATTTTCCAGGAGTAGAAAAATGGGGGTAGAGGTAGGAACAGGAGAAAACTAGTTTCCCTTTATTCCTGTTCATAAAGGCAACACATGTTCATGGGAAAGAAGAGAGGATTTAGATCAAAGGAAAAAGGTAAGTGAGAAGCAAGTGGGGCCCATTCATGTTACGTAAGCTTTCATCACAATTGGGGTTGTCCACCTTTGTGGCCAGCTTTTTAAAAAATTGTGGCCAAAAAAAAACCACCACATAACATAAAATTCACCCTCCCAATAATTTCCAAGTTATGGTACAATATTGTCACCATACACACTGCAATGTAATGAGCCTTTTAAGTTACTGTAGGCACTTCCTATGTCATTAACTCTTTCCTAAAATAGGATTTTATAATGTCTATAGAGTATTCTTTATATAGATGTTCTAAAATTTATTTAACTAATCCCCTTTTGTTGGTTATTAATGTCATGTCTATTTATTATTATTGCTAAATAAAACTGTAAAGAATGTCCTGGTATAAAAATTGTTGTGTAAACTTATTATTTCTTTAAGATAAATTTCAGGAAGCAGAATTAGTGGTTAAAATAGCATAAACCTTTTCAAGGTTCTTGATTACATTGCTTCATTGTCCTCCAAAAATTTGAACTCGGGTGTCCCAGCAGCGTTTGACAATGTGTATGTCCTATATCCTTGCTAACAATAAATATAGATACTTTAAATTTTTTGCAAATTTGATACATGTTAATTTAGATTTTTATTACCTATGAAGTTGGACTAGGAAAATATATGTTTGCTGTTCACTTACATTTCCTACTTGTGAACTGGCTGCTCTAGAACTCACTGAAGACTCTTAATCCCTAGTGACGCCGTGGCTTCTCCGGAGCGTGGCCTGTCATGTTCCGACATGGGTGTGCAGGTCTGGGGAGCAGGCCCTGCTTGCGTGTGTCTCAGGTAGGACTGTCTTCTTCTAACTGCGTCTGGGGCTTCGTCCCGCAGACACGGGCCTGGACTCCCCGTGACACCACTCCCTCCCCCGTGGCTGGAGTGGCTGTTCCCCTTCTCTTCACTTATTGGAAGAACTTGAGAGTCCAGTGGAAAATGCTTGTGGAGGGAAGACTTTCCTAGTTCTGGGGCCAGAGAATCAATGGGACGGACAATTCTTCCTCCTGAGCCTAAGGGTCTGGTGGGACCTGAGTTCTGGGTTTGGGGGCTCCTCTTGTGTTGACATTAGCAGACGAGGGGATGGGGAAGCACGTGGGTCTGAACGGACTGGACGCCCCTGGCTGACACCTGCATGTCCCCGCGGAAACAGAGGCTGTGGGGACCCTGGGCTCGGGCCTCCTTGCTGCCGTGGAACTCTTCAAACTGTGGGCAAAATAGCAGGTGCTTGAGAGCTTTTCTAGGGAGACAGTCGGTTTCTTTCCTCAGCTGGTCAAAGCAATCATGTCTCTCAAAAAATTAAGCTCTTTGGCCTAAAAGGGAGACTAGTCCGAGAGTTTAGAAGTGGTCCAGGCCCTCGGCTGGGCCAAGCACAGGCTGGATGGCTGCTTACGCTGGTTTGGAATCTCCTTTGAACAGAGTCTCTGTCACTCGGAGGTTCTGCATTTATTTATCCAATCCACTTTTGCTGGACATTTCTGTTCTAGGTCTATTTTGGTGTTGTAAGTACATTTGTTATGACTGCGTTCTCTTTCTAATACCTGTAATTTTGTAACTTTTCTCGTTAGGGAGCTCCTTCTGCTGTCGCACACCTGTCGCACACCAGTCTTTACCCCCAGAGGCCCACGGACGCCTCCCACCCCACCCCCACCCCCATACTCCTGCCACTGCGGCGGCCAAGGCTGCTGTAGGCACTGGGGCTGGCGAAACCCCATGGGCCCGTGCAGGGCTCCCTACAAACACATTCAGCTTAGAAGAAAACTGGCCAGTTCAGTCAGTTCTGACTCTCCCATCTTTAGCATCTGCTGCCCTGTTTCCTTTCTGGAGGACCCTGTCCCGGGGCTTCTTCAGAGGGATGTGCGTCACCATAGAGTCTATGCAGAATTTTCTTCTCTGTCCTCTTGTTTGATTGTTTAAAAATCCCATTGAAGTGCAGACACGTTAAAGCAGAAGGACCCCCAGACCTGCCCAGTGCTGTCCCCTCGATGGGCCCTGCTTCTGAATGCCTGGGCAATGGGAACTCTGCTTTGAGTCCCTTGTGACCTGGGGCTTGGCGCTTTCACTGTTACTAGTCCAGAGGCAAGCGCGGGGCTGGTCCTGGGGCCGCAGCCCTCCCTCCCAGAGCAGGACAGGCCAGGCAGTGGCCATGAGCCTAGTCTGAGGATGGGGGTGGTCATGGGCACGGCCCTGAGAGGATGACGCCTGCGCCAAGGCCTGAGGGGGTGGAGCCGACCAACCAAGAGTCCAGAGCAGCCTTCCGGGCAATTTCCCCTCCAGGGCCAGGTGTGCTGTTCGAGCAGCTCTGAATTCCCGTCTTCAGCCGGAGGCCACCCCCCCACCCCTTAGCTGTTTCTCGCAGGACACGAGGCCGATTCCTGGCAGTGCCTGCCCCTTAGGAGGGAGGCCCGGGGCTGCCTGTCCCTGGGGGTGGGTCTGAGCAGTCCCGTGGGTAAGACGATCGCGTTCCCCGGATGGACGGAACCTAAGACCCAGCAAACACGGTGTGGCATGAACTCGCCTGGGCCAGGCCCCAAGGCTGAGCCGCTGCGCTGGGCGCCTCCTGTGCCTGAGAACGTGCAACGGGCCCCACATAAGCTCCCCTGTGTGTTCTCCCGCCCCGTCGAAGCGGACGAGACCTCGCCTGCGGTTCTTTCAGAGACAAGGCAGGTGTGCCTGTCCTCCAGCACCCGGCTCCTGATGACCTGCGCACAGGGCTGCAGAGCCCGCTCTCCAGCAAGGACCACGGGGCCACCATGGCCCTTTCCGCCTTAGACGGGCTCTGCTGTCAGCCGCCGTTCCCACACCTGACCGAGCCCAGGTATTGTTTCCTTCTCACCGCTGCGTCTCATTGGGCCGAACTCGGTTCAGGCACCTGCGTGTCACCTGCATGTCACTGACTGAAGTCTGGAGGTTGGGGGAGGGGGCAGAACACACACTGGTTTCAGCCATCTTTCCTAGTTAGCGAGAAGTGAAAGATTTAAATTATTCAATTAAATTAATCAATTAGTTGAATTATTTAAACTCCCAAATGTACTCTTCATCTAATTTTAGCAGAACAGACGCTCCATGTTACGAGGACGTCTCTACTTGACGGGGGTGGGCGGGTAGACCTCCGGGCCCCGCAGCGAGGCTCTGGATGCGCCTGCAAAGCTGGTGGTGCTCGGCGGGTGCATTTTGGCCATTGGGATTTGATGGCCAGAACCTGAATCTTTGCTCCGTCTTCGGTCTGTCAGGCTGGTTTCCGTGCAGGGTGCCGAGTAGTGGGAAGTGGTTATGGGCACACTTTGGGGGGGTCCACAGCTCTCGACGGCAGATGGGAGCTGCCCAGCTTCTCCTGCTGCCCCGGGTCCCGCGTTGCCCGCCAGGAGCCCTGTCATCTTCAGGGAACCCGACCTGCTCCTGCTTCCTGATGCCCCGCCGAGCCTGCCCGTGTCTCCCCGTGAACGTGGGAGCTGGGACGGTCCCAACCGCCAGTGCCAAGGCCCAGCTTGGGGCCTCATCGGCCACTTTCTTGGGTGGCTTTGTGGCTGAGGCAGAAGGAATGGATGTGTTTTCTTTCCATCAAGTCTGGCTCGTGGTGTGGACAGTGTGAGGGTCAGAGGAAGGGCAGGAAGGGCAGGAGGGGCACCGAGCCCCGGCCTGTGTGGACGGCAGGAGCGGAGGATCCGGGCTCTGGGGAAGAGCCTCTGTCCGCTGGCCACTCCTGTGCCCCCAGGTTTCCTGGCTTGTCAGTCGCTCTTGGCTTCCTGTCTACACTCGATACTCCTCTTGTAGGATACAGTGGGTTATGTGTAGATGCCCTGATGGGCTCAGAGTCGCTTTTCTGCATAAGGATCCCTGAGAACCTTTAACGGTGGCAACGTGATTGTTTGTCTAAGGTCCTTAACTGACAGAAGAGAAGACGGCCATGCATTAATTATTTATGTAAATCGTCAGGTTTAGTTCTCAGCATCCAATAGGAAGTTTCTTTGTTTTACTTTCCCTGTCAAGGGGCCAATTAATCCAGACCCCCCCGAGCACGGAGATCCAGCTGTCATCGGCCCCATTGCTGAAAGGAGTCCTTTCCACCCGCCCAGGCCGCCGTGAATGGGAAATTAATCAGCAGCATCAGAGAGCAAACTCCCACTTGAACGGCTGGGTCCTTTCTTTCCTGACCTCTGATTGTGATTTCACACCTTTCTGTAAAGCAGCTTCAGAGCCTTCACCTATTTAAGGAATTTTTCAATTAACATTTCTTTTCCTTGAGAGAGACCAGAGCCTTTGGTTCTCCACAAAAGGTCGGCTTTACTTTTCCTACAACAAATGTGCTCCGTTCAGTCCGTCAGGCTGCAGGCCTGTTATCTGGCATTGATGGTTTAGGTCAGCAACCCTCCCCTAATCAATAGCTGATCAGGCACAGCAGGGAGGAATTTCTGCTTTAAATCCGCTCCTCTTCAAACTAAGATGGTCTCTTTTGAATAAAAAAATACCTTGGTTGAATTTTAAATCCATCTAATTGGCAGTGTTTAAAAAGAAAAGGAAAGAAAATATATAAGGAAAAGACAACAACAAAAATCTAGTGGGTTCTGAAGCTTCTTTTACTTTTGGTGGAATCTTCTTACGTTTTCTTCAAAATATACTTTTTCTTTGGCCACAGTTTTTTCTTGAATGTTTTATTAACTGATTAAATATTTTAATGGAGTCGCCATCTCTTCAAATAAACCATCATCTGACATCTTTTACAGAGTTTTAAATTTTCTATCAGAGTACATTGAAAGCAAAGGTTTAATAACAATAATATCTAGTCTGGATGAACAAAATTTAGTGGAGAATTCAACTAATTTCACTGAAATTTTTATGTTTGGTGCTAAGGATCTTTGCAGCCAGTCATGTAATCTTTAAAACCCCAGTTGGAAGTAGCAGAACAATGAAGGGAAAACGCAACACGGAGACAAATGATCCAGCCGACAGAGGTGGAAGCCGAGGAAAGGGCTGTGACCGTCACAGCAGACGATGGCGTGGACCTGGGGGGCGAGGTGCAGGAGCTGAGCCCCCCGAGCTCGGGGAAAGCGAGTCTGGGGTTAAAATGAAGGTTTTTTTTTTGCATTCATGACTTGGTCATTTTTTTTTTTTTAAACCAAAAAGCCAACTTTATTTATGAATAATCTAATGAACAATAAGCTTCCTGCACTCAGAAACTTGATCAATTCTAGTGGCTCTTGTGTATAAGATTACCTCCTGTGTTTGAAGTAAATACATTATACGTTTGCTGTTAGTTGGAAGGGGCCTATTTTTTAAGTCACCTTGGAGTTCACTTACTATGAAGAGAAAACTACTCTGCAAAGAGCCGTCTGTCTTTCTCGTTCTGTTTCTACAGTGCATGTTGCTGTGACACAAGTGTTTTTGTAAAGCTGCTATTTCAGCAGGACACAGTAAAAACGAGGGAAAACGATGCTCCTTGTGACAAAAGAAAATGCACAGAAAACCCAAAGCGGCTGATGAAATAAAGGACTTTAATTCATAAACTTGGCAGTGCTTCTGGAGCCTGACACGACCCCTGGGGTACCTTCCTGCACTGCACTGCGAACGGCCCCAAGTTCATCTCGGTGCAGCCCTGGAAGACGGGTCCCTTGCCTGTCGGGAAACTGAGGCTCAGAGAGGAAGCAGTAGCGAGCACCCCAGCCGGCCTGTCGCTCTCCAGACGTCTGACTGTTGAACATGGTGCCTCCCTTGCACGAAATACCATTATCTGGGGGCTGGGATCTAACACTAAACCCACAGATGGTGTTTTGAACGAAACCAGGGGTTCTCGTGTTCACCTGAAACCTGCATCTCCCGTGTGGCTGCCCCCCACGGTGCCCAGAGGGTCCCGCAAAGGAGGCCCCTCGGAGGTGCCGACGGTCCTGGGTGGGGAGACAGGACATTTGGGTTGAAGCGACTCCAAGAGGTGGTTGAACACAAGAGCTGACTCGTACATTAGGGAGTCAGATATGTACATCTGGGTCAGAACCCTAAAGAAGTAGTAAATTGGCTGGCTAGATGACGCAATTACTGTGTAGGACGGAGACTACGCCTATATATTAGGGACAGCAGCACAGACCACGGGCGCCTCCAGCCGCCGGTGACATCTCGGAAGCCGGGACCAGTCCTCGGTGCGGTGCGACTCCTTGGGCTGAAGGGCCGGCAGCTGACCTGGCGTTTTTCTTCTCAGACATGTTTTTTTGTGACCGTGGCTTAATAACACCTTTCGGTGCTTCCTTCACGTGAGGATCTAAAGAAAGCCTCTCCCGTGAGCTCACCAGTCTGTCACGCCTGGGCTTACTCTTGGCCGGTAGAGGCAACCAGGGGTTGACCAGATGGCTCCAGCACGGACTCCGGCCTTGACACGGCCTTGCTGGGCAGGGCGTGCCCCTGGCTCCACCTGCCTTTCTGCTGAGGTGGGGCCCCCCCCGCCCGACCTCGGTCCCAGGGCGATCTCAGCATCTGTGCGTCCTCACGAGTTCAGCCAGCCTCCCCCTCCAGAGGCAAGGACGCCGCCATCCAGGGTGTCAGGCAAAACTGCTGAGCTCATCTGGCCTCAGCCCAGAGGCAAGGATGCCGCCATCCAGGGTGTCAAGCAAAACTGCTGAGCTCATCTGGCCTCAGCACTTCCTCGGTCTGCACGCTCCCTTTCCAAACCCTACATGCACATCTGGGTGTTTCAGCGTCTAGAAATTAAGAGGCCTCCAGAGGGAAGTGATTCCAAGCAGACAGAGTCACCTGCGCGATCCTCAGAGTCCCCAGGACCAGCCTTCACCACAGGGGCCGGGAGGCCATGTGGGTGGCCATCGGCTCAGGAAGAGCCCCAGCCAGACCCCACTCCTCCGGCTGAGAGCAGGGCGCTGGCTCTGGGGCCGGTGCCGCAGGGTCCCTGTGAGGGAGCAGCCCAGTGGGAAGCAGCTGTGGAGGAGAGGTGGGGCTTCCACTCACCAGGTGCGCTGGCCAGGGGGGTCCGAGTGCCTGGGGACATGCTGGATGGAGGGTTCGTGGCCAGACGTTTGGCCTCGGTCGACATGGAGAGAAAACAGACGAGCAAAGGTGAGCAGGGGAGAGAGGCAGGCAGAGGGGCCGGCGCAGATGAGCTTGGCCTGAGTTGCAGCGTTCGCTGCTTCACATCAAACCTCTCCTCCAGGAAGGAGCTCTGCCCTGGAACCCGGGCACCTCAGAGTGGAGCCCGAGAGCCTCTGGTGGATGGGCTGAGCCAGGAGGCCCCGCTGGCCCACTCCTGACCGTCGCATCTCTGGGTGAGCGGGGACGAGGGCCCACGGCTGGTGTCCTGGGTTCAGACGACCGGGCAGCCCTGGGTCCACCAGATCCTGGGACCCGCGGTTTGCTCAGCATGTCAGAATCAGGTAGTTGGTGCAGCAGGTCTGTGTCTTCCCACAGCATCCGGTTTCTGACCCCTGATGTGTGTGGGGCTGCAAAGCCCCTGGCCAGGTACGGGAATATTCTTTCTTCCTGATTCATCTCAGGCTCTGGCTGTGGGAAAGCTCAGCCAGGCAGCAAAGGCGTGGAGCTGCGAAGCACTCACAGGTCTCTAGACCTAATCACACATAAACGTGGGTTTCTGACCCACAATGAAGCGACGTGTGACGTGGACCTGACGCGCCATCCGTCTGTCGCTTTGACCTCCCTCATCTCACGTTAACTCCTTGAATATTAGGACTTTGATTTAAAGACCATCGCCAGTGAACTCTGTGCCCTTGTGCTGATTCACCACCCATCTCAGCTCTCATGGCCCCTCGGCCCTGTCCTCAGGGTGGGGCCCGTCTCCATCTCTCCTGCAGGGCTTTCTTGAACCCACCCAATCGACGCAACACTTCGGCGGTGAGAGTGGGCGTGCGAACTGGGGCGACTCGCTGGGGGATGGGCGTCTGTAGGGTTGTAGGGCCAGGTCTGAGCCCCACTGGAGCCAACAGTGAACAGCCGCTCTGGTTACAGACGCGTCCCCAGACGCGGTGGCAGGCCGAGGTCAGGAGAGACCCGGGCCGAGCTCCACAGGCTGGCTCCGCGTCCCCCCGAAGGGAAGAGGCCGGCGTCAGAATTACTCAGGGGGTCTCGTAGCTGCAGGAAAAAATGAAAAGGATTTACACCAACAGTCATAAGTATTTTCCCCTGAAAACTGTGCTCTTGGTGGCGGTTTCTGCTGCCAGACACGCAGGGCTGGACTTGCCTCGGGGAAGGCTCTGTGGTCTCAGCGGCCAGCAGCGTGGATGGGTCCTGGGATCCCAGGACTCGGACACACATGCCCTCCCCCTCTGCTCTCCTGTGAGGTCAGGGCGCTGCCAGCCTCAGACTGGGGAGGAGCCGTGGCTTCCGCAAAGAGGCTGTCCACACACTTCGTCCCGCACGTCCAGATGCCACGCTCCCACTGCCCTGGGGGTTTGCAAACATCCCCACTCCCCCAGCTCAGCTGTGTGATGGCCGGCCGGGCGTTCGCATCTCTGCTCCTCAGAAACACTCACAACGTCACTCAGAACTCAAGGCTCCGCTGGGAAAACGCGTCTGCGAACTGCGTGTGCAGTTCATCTCAGACACGCACCATCTTACTGCTGATAAAAGAGTTTTGACTCCTCGGCTGATTTGCAGGCCGATCAACAGTGGGGACCCCAGGCAGGCCTGCCTCGGCCCTGCACTAGGATTTCAATTTTGAGGAGGACTTGCCTGAGGCCAGTCTGCGGAAGCCTGTGCGGGACATCAATTAGCCCCGCAGAAGCCGATTTAGTGAGTTGGCTTTTCAGAAGTGCTTCATCTGTGCGCAAAGCCTCCCGTCCACCCCCGGCGGCCCCGAAGCCCACGCGGCAGGTGCAGGGTCCCGTCTGGAGCTGAGATAGGATCTTGGCACCGGGAGCGCCTTGCTTTCCAGAATCCACAGAGGCACACCCGTGCACACGCTCGCACGGTGCCCAGCACGAAGCCGGGGGACTCCGCACACCCCCAGCCATTGTTCCTGCCGCCGCCAGGGACCATCAGCTACAGGGCTCAAGTTACGTCCTCGTGTGGGGTGACTTCGCATCAGATGCCACTCACGCCCAAGATCACGTGCCTCCCTGCTGGCTCCTGTGCCCTGGGTGCTTTAGCCACCGGAGCCCGTGAGGGGCCTCCCCCTCTGTCCCCCCGCTGCCCAGAGAAGGGGGCAGGTGCCGGCACATCTCACCTCTCGCCACGGCAACGAGCAGCCCTGAACGGCTTTGCCGCTGCTGCCCTCGGCCTCCGAGAGCTTCCAGAACAGACTGGCAGAAGCGCGAGCAGGGCCCACGTTTCTAAGGAGCCGCAGCCAGGTATTCAGCTCCTGACCAGAACTCGCTGGGCAATGAGCAAGGTCAAGTGGAACTTCTTCTGTGTCTAGTTTCAAACCCTTCCCCGCTGTGAGAGCGCTGACGTGGCACGAGGTGAAAGTGCAGAAAACTATTCCCGCGGGTGAGCGGCGTGGCGACTGTGAGAATGCAGCGGCCCTAGTTCCCGTGTCTGCGGCACAGACCCAGCAACTCAAGACGCCACTAAAAGGGGATTTTCCTGCTTTTCTCTTTTTCAGCCCCTCTGGACTAGGAGTCTTGAAAAGCAAACGGTCCTCTTCCTGCAGGATTTCCAGCTCCTCCCTGACTGGGGTAAACGCTTCAGATCTGAGCCTGTTTGTGAGGATTCGAGGCCGTGTCAGGGCCGTTCCGGCTGAGCCTGGTTCCTGCGGCTCCTGTGACTTCTCTGTCCTCAGCCAGGAGGTGAGGGGTCAGAGTGAGCAAACGGCCCGAGAGAACTATGTAAATGTTACACACACACACACAGACACACAACACACGTGTATGCACGTACACACAACACACAGATACATGCATGCACACAACACACGTGTATGCACATGCACACAACAGAGAGATACATGTGTGCACACACACACCGCCATACAACACACAGATACATGTATGTGCATACACGCAGACATACAACACACACAAACACACAGATACATACATACACATACACATACATAGACATGCACACACACATACACACAAGTATATAAATAAACAATTTCCAAAGAATTTACCCAGCAAAGCTCACTGCCCCTGACCAGTCTTTCTTCCGGGTGAGTCATCAGACGCCCAGGGATGCACGTGGCCTCCTCACATCACAGGCGCGAGGGTGGACGCTAAAAGGCCTTCCTAGAGGAGCTCATTACCAGCATCTGGCACTTCGTGTTGTGATGTCACAGCTGTGGCGTGGGCACCAGATGAGAAATGCAAGGACCAGGAGGAGGGGGGTTGCTGCCATTTCCTTCCCTACTTCAACTGTCGAGGCTCCGTGACCAGACACTTTTATTTGCTTTTATTTTTTTCCTGAAGAAGCATGGCAATGAGTGTTTGCTATGAACTCTGTCTCCGCCTCTTGGGAGGGGTGCATTTTCCCCACACGGGGAGGGTGGCTTCATGACATTTCTCTCTGTCCAGCGTGGCCGGCACGCTGTGCAAACCCCCCTGCGAGGTGGTGGATCAGACAGGCCCGCGTAGGCAGTGGCCAAGGCTGATGTGCTCCAGGTGGGGGCCCCTGGGGGACAGAGGGGCAGGACGGCTCCAAGTCAGAGGTCTCCCTGGGCAGAGGCGAGGGCGAGGGTCAGATAACGGCAGGGCGTGTTCCTGCAGAATGCCGGCCGGCTCGAGCCCTTGTGGTGCACCCATTTCAGAAAAAGCAAACTTTCCCTCAACAGCTTTGTTCTTCCCACTCTTGAGTGTGAGGCGGCTTTGGCCCCTGAGCTCTTGGCGAGTGCGTGACGTCAACGTGTTGCAAACAAACAAGAGAACGCGCCGGGAGAAGGGGGCGCAGCACAGGGGGGGCCTCGCGGTGCGTCCCGCCTGGCGTACGGGGCGGTGCAGACGCGGGTCCGGCGCAGGGCTGCCCCATCCTTCCTGCCCGTCTCTCGTCCTCATTTGTCTGACCGCCTCCTCGCCCCGTCCGCCCCTGTTTTTCCCTCCCCTTTGCACAGGTTTTCTTGGCTCTCGCCCTCGGAGACCTCGTCTTCCAACTTCTCTGGGCCGTGCTCTTCGGGTGGCGCCGAATTCACGTGCCCGTCTGCACGCCTCCCCAGACGGTCGGCGCCGTGTGTGAGAGTGGCACACGTGTGCACACAGATGCGCGTGAGGACACTTTGCCACGGTCCTTTCTCTCCCCTCTCTGTCCCAGGCCAGGGCGGACGTGGGAGTGAACTTGTGCCAGACCCTCCCTGGGGCCCTGCCCCAGGCCCCGGGCTCCTGACAAGAGAGGGCAGCAGCCACATGGGCAGCAGCTCGCCCAGCGGCCAGACGGCCGCGCTCCCTCGGGCAGCGCCAGGAAACCGGCCCAGCACCCTCCGGGGACGAAGCGGGAGTGGAAGCGACACGGCACCCTCGGTGTCCCCCTGCCCTCTGTGCTGCTGCTGGACCACCGGCCCTGCCAGTGGATTGGGGTGTAATCCAGCCCCAGGAAGGGCCTTGCATGGCTCTCCCGCACCGGGGAGTGCGCCCAAACCAAGTGCACTGTAGCCCCGGGAGGAGAGCTATGGGGTAACAAAGAGACAATTAGTGGTGATGTTTATGCATGAACAGGCGGCCGGCCCCGTGACCTGCTGCCATTTCGCTGAGAAAGCCCAGATGATTCCCCTGCTGGTTACATCATAGGAATCTGAGAAGGAGAAACCTGTTGGATCCTGGACTTTCTCTCCCTGATGAATGTGGAGCCACACTGAATGTAAATAAAAACAACAGCAGTTCTTGCAGAGGAAGGAGGCGCTTCAGAGCTTTTGCAGAAAAAGACCCTCGATTCCAATCCTCTCGCCACCTTGTCATCAGAGGTCGCGAGCACATTCCCCAGTTCTTCCCACCATTTCCCCCATCACTACAAACTCCAACTGAGGGGCCTCCCTGGCGGTGCAGTGATTAGGACTCCATGCTTCCAACGCAGGGGGCACAGGTTTGATCCCTGGTCAGGGAACTAAGATCCCACATGCTGCGCAGCCAAAAAAACAATAAAATAAAATAAAGTAAAAATTCCACTTGAACTTTTTAAAAAAGTTTTTGGTGTAAAAATCTGCTTGACGTAAGACAAAGCAGCCTTGATTTTAGGCAGTCAGAGGGAGACCAGCATCCTGGGTTTCGGGGGCTGAGGCTTTTCCCAGGACATGGGACTTCCAGTGCTAAAAGCAGGACAGTCCTGGGCAAATCAGGACGGTTGGTGACCACCGATGCGGACGTAGTTCTATTCTACCTGAGAGTTGGGTGGGAAACAGCAAGACAGGGTGCACTGCACACTCTGGGGCAGTGATGTTAGCCTGTACCGAGGACCTTTAGAGAAGGTGCCCCGTACAAGTTGAAAAAAAATGAAGCCCCCTTTTGGGATGTTCTTGAAAAACAGACTGCATGCTGAACGATGAAAGCAGTGGAACCCAGTACCCGGCACCAGTGGGCAAGCGGTCAGAGAAAGGAACTGTGCCCAAGTGATCCCAGGGCCCAGGTGTTGAATGCGGCAACTCCATCTTTCATGAATTTACCAAGCACGTCTTAGGCTTACTTGTATTTTTACCTGTAGCGATTAAAGACTGCAAACGTGTTTAGTGTCATGCAGGAGTCTCTTGGAAGAGCTGCCCCTCCAAGCCCTTTGCTCGAGCCCCATGGAGAGCGGGGCTGGGGCTCGCGGGGGTGCTGCGGACGCCAGGAGCAGGGCAGGTCCAAGCTGGTTTAGGGCTTAGAAGCAAGGCATACGAGACGATCGTGACTCATCCCGCGGTGTTACTGCCGATGGGCGCTGGCTGCTCCTTTGACAACACCCCAGGGGCTCAGCGCCGGGAGGGGAGCAAAGAGTACCGGATGGGCAGGACTCCAGGTGGCCGGCCTGCGACCTGGGCAGGCCAGGAACACTTCTCGTTTCCTCACGCGCAAAAAGAGGGTGCTGGCCCCAGTGGTCCGAAGAATCCTGCATTTCTAATGGGGGTTTGACAAGAGCCACCCATAGATATTTATCATGTGCCGATCCTGGGCCTGACTTTCTGGTAAATGGCGCTGGTTGGGAGAAATCTGATCTAGGACAGTTCTAGGAGACCCACTCCCTATTTGTAAAGAAATGACGAGAGTAAAATAAAACTGTTTATAAAGTCCATTCACTTAAGGAGACAAAAATCTGTGTACAAGATCCATTTAACCTCAGCGGTGTTCTCCGTGGGGTGAGCCCAGGGTGCCGGGGGGAGTGAGCACAGGCCGAGGGCCCCCGGCCCCGAGCGGCCTGGCTCGGGACGGCTCGGCAGGAAGGCTCGGCTGGGCTGGCTTCTCACCAGGAGCCGAGTGCAGAGCGCACCGGGCCTCCTGCGAGCCAGGTGAGCGCCGTCCCAGGTGAGCGCCGTCCATGAGCCTGAAGGGAGGGTGCGGCTTGCGCGCTAAGGACCTGCTCAGGGTAACGTCTCTTTTTTTAGCTGCCGGGTTCGTTCTGAACGAGTTGATTTGGGAGCTTGTTCTTTTGCATGGCTAGGTTGCTTCATGTAATCTTGAGCCCCTCCCAGCAGATAACATTCCTGAGGCCACCGGCATTCCTCGGCCTCTAGGCCCAAACACCTGGAGGAGAAGAGCTCCAGACAGTGGAAACTCCCCCGCACCACAAATCAGCGTCCGCGTCCACCCCAGCACCTGTGGACCATCTCTCTTCAGAAGCCTGGTGTGCAGGAAACTCATTACCCCTTGTCTGACGTCCAGAGAGGGCTGCCACCGGCCTCCTGGGTGTGGGGCGTGTGGTCCAGGACCTCCCCTGCCCTGAGTCACCACCTCCAAGCCTCCACCGGGGAGCAGACGGGACGTGTGTGAGCCCGCGGGCCATGGGCTCAGGCCGTGACAGGCCAGGTGAGAGGGTGAATTCCTAAGCCAGTACCTTCGCGGAGAACACCCCGCCTTCAGCTCGGCAGGAGTTTGGGGCTGCGGGCGAGGCCCAGGAACGCAGGGCAGAGGGCAGCAGGCAGGATCTGAGGCGGGCTGGACGCCCACCCAGAAGCAGGCGCGGGCCTGTGTGAGCCCCGCGCGGGCACCGGAGGGTGGGGCGGTCGGCGCAGTGACCCGAGAGACAAGCGTTGGCCTGCCCGTCCTTGTGCCGGCCGACAGTCGGGGCAGAGCCGCCCAGGGTCCCTCTGCGTGGAGGCCTTTCCTGAGCGGGGGCAGCTGGCGGGAGGCCCAGAGCTGGGGGCGGGGAAGCTCTGCTGTTCCCATGGCCCACGCCATGCAGGGCAGCCCGAGAGAGGCCCTGGGAGGACGAGTGGCCCGCTGCGGACCCGAGCCCTTGCACAGGCTGCAGGTGCCGGGCCCTCCCCCATCAGAAACCTCAAAGAGGACACAGGACACTGGCTGCATTGGAAAAAGACAAGTAGGTCAACATCACTCCACCTGAAGCCCGCCTTCCCCTCTTACCTGGGTCCCTAAAGTACCGTGGACTCCAGGTTCTGCCCTGGCCTCAGGGAGGGCGTGGGCGGGTCAGCAGTGGCAGGTCCCTCGTCCTGGGGCACCTCACCCTCTGTGCCACGCCCCGCCCCGTCTCTAGACGGACCACGCGGAGTCCTCACAGCCTTCCTCCTGGGGCCCCTCCCAGAAATGGTGGTAGCAGCAAAGGCTTGAGCAGGTGTGCAAGTGCCGACCCAAGACTGGGACCACGAGACCCCAACTGGGAGGGAGGGTCTGCAATGCCCCGCCTTTGTCCACTTTATCCAGATGGGGGCATCCCCCTCCGGGGACGGCGTGAGAGGTCAGGTGGGCCCGTCCGCCGTGGGCACAGGGACAGTTCGAGGTGGTGACGGTGTGAGGAACGTCGCCTGGCGTTACCTGCTGGTGGCAGAGGCTGGGGCCGGGTGGCAGCCGTCTCGGAAGGGCTGGTAAGGACGCAGGCAAAGCGCCTCGAAGGACCCCAGCACGGCTCCATTAGGTACAGTTTCTGCTCCAGAACATTAATCCGTTTTAATTAGGGGCCCGCAGTCCGAAGGGATTCCACAGGGAGGTCCGGGCAGGTGGGGCACAGGCAGGTGGCTGGGCTGGGCGGTGGGAGGGGTGGCAGGAGGAAGGGAAGAGGCAGCCGTGGTGCCGGGAGCCCCTCAGGTTCCAGTCCTCGTGCACCCGCGGTGGCGCCGGCAGCTGGGGGGGGGTCCCGGCCCCCGGGGCTCAGAGCTGCGTTTGCAGCGAGCCCAGCCCACTGCGGCCCCTCACTTGTGAGTCTGTGTTGATACAGAGACGAGGGTGGGTCAGGAGGGCCTCAGCCTCTCTCCTGTGCCTTCGGGGGCCCCTGCCCGCCGAGCTCAGAGCCAGAGGGGCACAGAGGGTTTGGAGATCACGTTTCAGAGGCAGCCCAGGCACTGTTTCTCACATCCCCACCGTCCCTGCTCTTCTAGCAGGCGTTCAGGCTGCCGGCTGGGGCCTCTGCTCACAGAGCCCTGGGCTGGACGGTCCAACAAACCCATCGCGCGCTGCTCTGCAGGGTGTGCCTGGCGAGTTTCAGGTGTAGACCCTGCCTGGCGGTCCTGGGCTGCATCGTCCTCAGGAGCGCCACCCACCCACCGGACTCCTTTCTGTTCCTGACCTGCAAGTCCAAATGCTACGATTCTCAAAGCTGTGTTTTTCTGATAACCTACAGAGAACGCTTACAAGTGAGGAGATGATGATACCGATTATTATACGTGAGGAATCTGTTTTTGAAACAAAATAACAAATCCCGCGTGTGAGCTCAGGACTGGGCTCCTCCCCATCCAGCGTCCTTGGACTTCTTGACGCTGAACATCCCGCTGTCTCCTGCCTCCGTGACATCCCTCCTGTCTCCCAGGGTCCAGCCATTCGACCCTCTGCCGGACTGGATTGCTGTGTCCTCCTCACCGGTGGCCCCCAGCCTGGCCGCTTCCCACCTGCCCCTCCCTTACGTGGCTGTGTCTCCAGGCTTCCCTCCTTTTGGGAGACCACGTACAACCTCCATGGTGATGTCCCCAGGGACGTCTCACCTGCACCACTTTCTTGAGCGTGTGCCGCTTGGAGGGCATTTTCACCTGTGTTGCCCCAGACCCAACTGGTCTGAAGCCAAGATCAGCCTCCTTCCCTCCCAGGCAGTGAGCTTCCAACCAATGGAGCCACCATTGCCTCTATCCCCTGGGCCGCAAGGCCTTTATCGACAAGTGTTTATTCAGTACTTAACCCTGCAAGCCGCTGCTGTGCAGCGGGCAGCAAACCCAGACACAGCCTCCGCCGAATGGTGGTTATACTCTACTGGGAGAGGCAGACACTCGTCAAATAATTACTTAACAATATGCAAAGTAAACTGTGGGAAATGCTCCAAAAGAGAGGCTCGTGACCCTGCGATGACCCTGCTATGACCCTGCTAGGAGGCCAGTGAAGGCTTCCCCATGGAAGTGAGGCTGGAGCTGAGTGAAGGGTGAGGCCTGACCAGGCAGCAGGAGCTGAGAGCATCCCGGCGGTGGTGCACGCCCAGGAGAGGAAGGTAGGGCAGAGGATTCTGGAGGGGGCGTGTGAGCGAAGGTCGGGGGGAGAGGTAGGAGCTGGGACCACATTGACACTCAACAGTCTGGCTGCAGAGAGGGCCCCGTTTGTGGCATGCTAGCTGCAGCCTGGCACCAGGCTCCGCCGAGGCACCAGGCTCTGCCGAGGCACCAGGCTCTGCCGTGGTCCAGGCTCTGCCGAGGCACCAGGCTCTGCCGTGGTCCAGGCTCTGCCGAGGTGCCAGGCCCTGCCGTGGTCCAGGCTCTGCCGAGGTGCCAGGCCCTGCCGAGGTCCAGGCTCTGCCGAGGTGCCAGGCCCTGCCGAGGTCCAGGCTCTGCCGAGGTGCCAGGCCCTGCCGAGGCACCAGACTCTGCCGAGGCACCAGGCCCTGCCGAGGCACCAGGCCCTGCCGAGGCACCAGACTCTGCCGTGGTCCAGGCCCTGCCGAGGTCCAGGCTCTGCCGAGGTCCAGGCTCTGCCGAGGCACCAGACTCTGCCGTGGTCCAGGCCCTGCCGAGGTCCAGGCTCTGCCGAGGTCCAGGCTCTGCCGAGGCACCAGGCCCTGCCGAGGTCCAGGCTCTGCCGAGGCACCAGGCCCTGCTGAGGTCCAGGCCCTGCCGAGGCACCAGGCCCTGCCGAGGTGCCAGGCTCTGCCGTGGTCCAGGCCCTGCCGAGGTCCAGGCCCTGCCGAGGCACCAGGCCCTGCCGAGGTGCCAGGCTCTGCCGTGGTCCAGGCCCTGCCGAGGTCCAGGCCCTGCCGAGGCACCAGGCCCTGCCGAGGCGCCAGGCCCTGCCTAGGCGCCAGGCTCTGCCGAGGCGCCAGGCCCTGCCGAGGCACCAGGCCCTGCCGAGGCGCCAGGCTCTGCCGAGGTCCAGGCCCTGCCGAGGTCCAGGCTCTGCCGAGGTCCAGGCTCTGCCGTGGTCCAGGCTCTGCCGTGGTCCAGGCTGCTTACATCCACCTCCGGTGTGTGCACTGACTCATTAAGTTCATCTTTCCTTCAGTCGAGATGCTCTTGGTCGGGCCCTTTCCCAACGTGGAGCCGTGTGGTCAGTCGTGTGGGCAGAGCCATGCTGCAGGACCAGCTCACCTGTTCTGTTTATTGGCCTGGAGACTTTGGGCACACAGGCGCCAAGCCACAGGCCTCAACAACAGTAGAGGCAATATTGTTGACTTGTTGTGAGGTCGAAGGTCACAGCTCACATGAGCTCGGGGCGGTGATGGAGGCTCAGTGTCTGAGGGACGGTGGTGGCTCGTACAAAGAGAGATTGGGCTTGTGTCTTGTCTTAGCTTTGCAAAGTAAATTTCACGTTGATTTTAAAAGGTTGGCACAGTCAGAAGCCCCTGAGGTGGGGGACAGAGGACACAGTCGTGGGAGGGCCGGAGGGCCACAGGGGAGGAGACGCCCCCGAGAGCCTGTGAGTTCTATCCCCAGCACCTCCCCAAGGGCCCTCCTGCCCGGACTGGGCTGCCTGCTTCCAGCGTGCACGCCCTCGGCACAGGCCCGTCCAGTGTCCAGCAAGTGCCAGGACCTGTCCGTCACAGCAGCCCCGGGGCCGCTGTCACTCTGCTTCCAGGAACCGCTGGTTGTGCGACTGCAAACTGTGGTGTCGGCGAGCTGGCCTCTTCAGAAAGGCGAGCGGACAACCCGTGCTGCCAGCCGCCCGCTGCCCGGGCCTGCGAGGAGGCGGGCATGGTACCAGGCGTCTGACGCTCGCCCCGGGCTCAGTGGTCCTGTGTGCCCTGTTCAGGGGTGCCGGGGCCCTGGCTGTCCCAGCAAAAAGCCCTCGAGCTGAAACAACACAGCTGGCATCACAGCTGTCCACCTCTCCCCAAGCAGCCCTCCAGATCGCTGCTGGAGCTGTGGAAAAGTGTGGGCCTCGGGAGGTTCGCCCTCACGCCCCCCCGGACCCTGCTCAGGGAGCCCGAGGGAGCCGTGGTAAGGTGTCCCCGTCAGCCTGCAGGAACGCGACCTGCCCTGAGCCTCCCCAGCCAGAGGGGTTTCCACACGGCCCCCCTTCCCTGCCCACACGCCGCCCACCGCTAGTTCCCTAAGAGGGAGGGCCTCGCAGCGACTTGCTTCAAAGGCCGGACGTTCTAAGGGAGCCTGCCGGCACCCGCTCGTCCTTAGGGGCCACATGCCGCTGCAGGCCCCTTGCAGACAGCGCTCGTTCAGTCTGCACGGCAGCTCCACGAAGGAGGGACCAGTACATCCATCTGGAGAGGAGTAACCAAGGCTCAAAGAGGCTAAGTAAATCCTCCCAGTCGCCCAGCTTGTGTGCAGCAGATCTGGGATTCAAACCCACATGGTCTGGCCCTAGAACCCCAGCACTGAGCCCTCCATGGTCCTCGTGGACCCAGAGTCCGTTCTAAACATCAGCCCCGAGCTCTTTCCCTAAGATTACAGGCTTCAAGATTTCGTGAGGGCAAGAACATTTCAGTTCAAAGCACTTTCTTCGGCACTGAGCCTTCTGGTGGAATGGAGATGACTACAAACCTGAAAGAAAGCAATGGCAGGGCAGGTGACTGAGCCAGCGGCTAGAGGACACAGCTCTGCTCCGTGTCCTGCATCCCTGGGCAGAATTGTCCCTGTTCCCCCGCCCACACCGGGCACCCAGGACACCTTGGTGTCCTTGGCGAGTGGGTCACACACTTGGCACTTTCCTGCTCAGGCGCAAATCTACCCTTAGGCGCTAACACAGACCTGCGCAGCGACCGAACCCTGAGGCCAGGACGCTGCAGGCCCTGTCATGAGGAGAGGCTCTCACACAGGATTCGAAGGGCCATCCAATCCATGGAGTCTCTGGGGGGCGCAAGGTCAGGACTCTCCCCAGGGTCCAGGCTCTTCACACCCACGACCCCATGAGGTGTGTGCAGGAGCTCAGCCCCTTCCCTGCATCACAGGAACCAGCCCTCGCCTGCCCTCTGCGGATCCGATGCCTGGAGTGGTCAGGTAGCTAGCGCTGGCCCCTCTCTCAATTTTCCCCAAACGTTAACGAAATCCTGCATCTCCAGGGGAAAGACTGAATTTCAGTGTTTCCACATTCCTACCATGAACAAAAGCCAAAGGAAACCCAGATGGTGGATGATGTGGGTTTATTTTGCTTTGTTTTCATTGTGGCCCAAGATTCTCTGGAAAAAGTGATCTGTCTGATTCCGATGTCGTTAACAACTGAGCTCCTGTTACAGAAACGAGGACCAGATCTGCCACCAGGGACCGGTGTGTGGACCAGACATCCCCGGGGGAAGGGCGCACACGGGGAAAGCTGAACCCTCCCCTGCCCCGACACAAGAGAGGGAGGCCGGCAGATGAAACTGGAGAATGGGGTCTGGGAAGGAGACCGGGAGCTACCTCTATAGAGTCTACCTGAAAATATGTAGGTCAGGAACGCTAGTCTCCTGGCCCCAGAGGGAATCAAGGGGAGACTTAGGGAGCGGGATGCATTAGGGGTTATCTGAGTCCATCTCCCAATTCCAAGCTCTCCCAGGAGAGCCGCTGCTCCCAGGGAGGGGGACTTGCCAACCTGTCTCATTAGCTGAGAGCTCGGCCACACAAAAAAGCCAAATAAATAGGCAGTGACTTTCTTTGGTTGAAATTTTTAAAATCCCAGATGAGTTTGTGTCTCAGAGCTGCCGGGTCACCAATTCTGACTCCACTGCCAGATGTTTACAGCCTGAGATGAGGATCTTCTCAACATCACGATTCACTTTCCTTGTTGTAGAATCAGGCTGCTGCCAGCAGCGGTCCCAGAGCCAGCTCACAGGGCTGTGCTGCGTGACACGTGGCCTCCGCCACAGCGTGCGTGCTCGCAGGATGCGCTCCCGCTGGGTGCCCGCCGCCTCCCCAGTCTGTGAGCGCCCCCACCCCCCCTGAGCCCAGCCCGGGCCTCAGCGCCCCGCAGGCAGCCTGCGCTCTGCTCCTTGCATGTGCCCCGTGAGGCCACTCAGCTCAGGGCTCCCCGGGCAGCCCCAGGACAGGGGACGGGGTTTTCCTCTTGACCTGGGAGCAGGAAGGCAGGATGGGGAGCCCTGCCATCCCATCAGCTTATCTCCAAAATCATAAAACCCACAGCAAGTGCCATTAGCCACTCGTGCAGAGGCCATGCGAACGGCATCGCTGCAGCCCTTCAACTGCCTCCCGTGCGCGTGCCTGTAAGGGCGAAGGAGGCACTGGGCTCCCAACGTGGTGTTCTTCCCCTGCTCATGCCTGAGGCTGGCTTTGTCCAGTAGAAATTTCTAGACAGTCCAACGCAGTAGCCACTGGTCGCATGTGACACTGGGCATTTGAACTGTGGCTGGTGAGGATGAGGAACTGATTTTTTAAATCTTATTTAATTTTAATGAATTCAAATGTGAACCCATATATGGCTAGTGGCTACCATCTGGGCTGACGCAAGTCTGCACAGCCGAGCCAAGTGGAATTTAAAGTTGATTTTGTCTTGCCCTAAGCTGGTGGAAAGAGCCATAGTTTAAACCATCTCCCCGATCTCTTTTTTTGGTCTAAGAGACGGTTTTGCCCTTGTTCTGTTTGAGGATGTCTGCCTGCAGGTGCTTCATCCGTCTTCACAAGTGGGACAGGGCTCTTCTGAACTGGGGGCCTCCTGGCTTCGGGAGGCTCAGGCGGAGGCCGCACTTCCCGGCGCTGCAGGAGGAGATTTGGCGACACTGTAGCGTATTTTAGAGAGATGCTGGCGAAGGAGACCACGCTCGGGTCAAAGAGGGCTTTGAAGGTGTGGGGCGAGAAGCTGCAGAGCCTAGGGTGAGATGAGGTAAAGGATGCCTCCAGGACCAGGCGTCTTCCTTGTCCGTAGCTCGGGAGAGGGCAGGTTGAGGTGAGCGGGCAGGGGTGGCTGAAGACGGGGTCGCAGAGCGGCCTGGGCTGAAACCAGGAAAGGAGGTGGAGGAGGTCACTGCTCTGGGCCTCGCGAGGGGGCTCAGCACACACCCCAGGCCCCCAGCCGCTCCCCCAGCGGCTTCAGGAAGGCAACGGCCGTGCTCGTAACCCCTGCCGAGCAGCTTGGCTTGACCAGCCCACCCTTGGGGTCCGTGCGGCTCCTCGTGAACTGGGTCTTGGGTTGTTCCATCTTTTCGTCGGTACCATTGTCATCTGTCTCGGAGGTCACATTGGGTGAGTGTGATATTAGACTCTAGTGCACCAGGGAGAAAGTTTAAAAGTCCGTAAAGGACGTTCCCATCCGCCAGATGTGTGTTCAGCAGCGTGCTGGTTCCGCTAGCCGCCCGCGTGCCGCAGGCTGAGCGAGCTTCCGGCTTCTCACCCGCTGCTGCTGGGACTCTCTCTGAGGTGGTGGCTGGTCATGAGGCTCCGCCCTAGCATGAGGCCACATCGGCAGCCCGAGCCTTCCCCTGGGAGCTGGCATCTGCTCTGCGCTTTGCCTTCTGGGGCACGGGTGCCAGGAAAACAGAGCAGTTACCACCACGGCAGCAAAACCTGACTGAGGCTTTCTCCGAGTTTGCAGAAATACAGTTAGGTAATCAGCACCGTGACCAGCCTGTGTGACGTGGCCCCAGGAGAGTGTGAAGGTTGTGAACAAAAAGATTCCCACACTCCTGTCTCGTGTTCAGATCAGCCTGCATCCGACGGTGCATGCGGGATCAGTGCTGACAGGCCAGACAGGGCCACTGAGGGTCTTTGCACGTGTGTTACGGGTCGGGCACATCTACGGGAAGATGACAGCCCCTTCCTCAGCTTCCATTCATGTAGTACATTTTCCTGTTGAAAACAGGGGAATGATACGTGTCTTGGAAACTTCTGGCAAAGGTAGACTTTTGAATGAATTTTTATTTTGCTTAATGATTATAGGTTCATTTAGCTTTTGATTTCATCTTGGTTTAATTTTTGACAATCTATATTGCTAAAATTACTATTAATTTTATAGAGGTTTTAAAATTTATCAATACACCGTTGTTCATAGGATTCTCTTGTAATTTGGAAAGTGTCTTCTATATTGTAATTATCCTCCCCTTTTCATTCCAAGTATGTAATCTGTGTCTTTTTTTTCTTGGCCTAGTCTTGCTAGGCTCTTATCTATAGTTCTGCGAAGAACAACTTAATGTCTTTCTTGTCTTACAGATCACTTATTTTCATTTTTGTTACTTTATGTTCTTTAATATTTCCTTCCTTCTACTTTCCTTAGGTTCACTCTATTCTCTTTCTATCTTCTTAAATCAAAAACGTAATTAGAAAAAAACAAAAAAACAAAAAAAAACGTAACTAGTTCCTTTTAGCCTTTGTCTTTCTGATGAATTTATTTATAGAAATTTATTCAGTATGTCTCTCCTTTTCTCCCAAATAACAAGTTGTAATTATCACTGATCCCTCCTTCCAAACTGTTATTATTTGGGTATTTATTTTTTTTGAAATAAAAAAGCTATTTTATAAAATATTTTTTTAAAACATAAATAAATGACTTAAAAATCAATCTCCTGCGCTTAGTTGTTTCTTATATCCTTTGTGTTCCCTCTAAGTTTAGTTATCATTTGGCTGAAGAACTCCTTTAACTTCTTTTTAGTGAGGATCTGTGGTTGCTCAGTTCCTTGTCTTTGAAGGTCTAAAATGTCTTTATTTTGCCCTGATTCTTAAGCGATAGGTATAAATCTTTCAGCCGACAGATATTTTCTCTAAGCATGTTTTAGATGTTATTCCATTACCATTTCTCATTTATTCTGGCTGATGAGAAATCTGGTATAAGTAGTTCCTCTGTGGTAATATGCCTTTCTCTTTGGAAGATTTTAAGATGTTCTTTTTGCCTTTGATGTTATAGTGACCTTATATTGTGTTTCGGTGTGGATTATCACTAATTACCCTGTTCAGTGTATGAAGTGCACATTTGTTCCGAGGACAAATATCTTTCTTCTGTTCTAGAAGATTCTTTTCAAATGCTGTCTCTCTGTTACTCTTATTCCTTTTTTCCTTTTAGAATGTCTATGAGACATTAAAATGTGTCCTTATTTTTGAATTGTTCTTTTATATAAAAGACTGTCACTCAATGTTGAGTTTTGGGTGAATGCTTCAATGATATCTTCCAAATATCAAATATTCTCTTTGACTGCATTCAAATTAGAGTTTTATTTCGTCTAGCGACTTTTTCAAAGATTGCATTTTTGAGTTATTAATTTTGATTTTTTTCTTGTTTGACTAAATTTCACCATTAAGTAGATTTTTCAGTCTACTGAAAATCTACTGAATCCCCTGAATTCATACAGACTTGAGAATGTATGACCTTGCTGGGGCTAAGCCTATGGCATTAAACTTCACACTTTATTTCCCTCAGAATTTTGAGGCATTGCTCCACTGTGTGCTGCACTATTTCTTTTACTAAAACTTTCCTTGTGGGTTTTTTCTGTGTGTGTGGTAAGAACACTTAACATGAGCTCTATCCTCTTAACATATCTGAAAGTGCACAGACTACATTATTAACTTAGGTACTATGTTTAGAGCAGATCCCTAGAACGTATTCATCTTGCATGACAGAGATGTGATACCCATTGAGCAACAGCAAGAAAAATATTTTCTAAGGGTGGAAGGATTTTATTGCACCTGGATGGTGTTATTTCAGTGAAAGAATGTGTTCACTTCATGTGCTGTATTTAATGTTCTCCGTAAAAGAACAGGTGCAAAAGATGTTTCTAAGAATACTAGTTGTACATATGAGTGAATACAGTGTTATTTCACTAAAAGACTGTGTTTTCAGAGGATTCTGGGAAGATGGCAGAGTAGGACACAGCAGAAATCTTCTGTCTTCCCACCCGGATAACAGTGGCACTGGCAGAGTCTGTCTGATGTAACCGTCTTGGAACTCTGGGGTCTGTTGAAAGCTTGGATCGTAAATTGTGGTCCATTTTGGTCAATGTCAGCTCTTACCACAGGAGCAGACACCTACCAGCCACCCCCAGCCCCTGGCAGACAGCTGTGCGCATAGACTGTGGGAGCCGGGGTGGGCAAAAAGGATCCTGTCCTACAAATACTGGGATTTGTGCTCTGATCACTGATTACTGCTTCTGGTCACAGAGGTGCAGACAAGGAGGAGCACAGCTATGGTCGTAGCACCTCCCCCATTATTGCAACCCCTCCCCCTCAGGCTGAAGTGACTGCCAGGGGATTTAAAAGGCCCACTCCTGTTTTCCCCCTTTATTTTTTGCTTTTCCCTCTTTTGGGAGCCTGACATTAGAAGACTAGGACATTAAAAAATGACTGCATATACAGGAAAAAATAGAAAGTGCCCATAAATGCCTGGGGAAAGGTTCAGAAGAAACATAAGAAGGCATTAAGTTTATGCCTTAGGCTGGTCCTTAGCACAGAGACAGCATACAACAATAGGAGAAGCAAAAACAATAAACAAAAACAGTAACAAAATCCAGCAAACTTTGGGGAAAGGGGAAAGCCTGATTTCCAGAGTTACCACATTATTATTATTATTATTTTTGGCTGTGTTGGGTCTTCGTTACTGCACGTGGGCTTTCTCCAGTTGCAGTGAGCGGGGGCTACTCTTCCTTGCTGTGTGCAGGCTTCTCATTGAGGTGGCTTCTCTTGTTGCAGAGCACAGGCTCTAGGCGTGTGGACTTCAGTAGTTGTGGCTCACGGGCTCTAGAGCGCAGGCTCAGTAGTTGCAGTGCATGGGCTTTGTTGCTCAGTGGCATGCGGGATCTTCCTGGACCAGGGCTCGAACCCGTGTCCCCTGCATTGGCAGATGGATTCTTAACCATTGTGCCACCAGGGAAGCCCCAGAGTTACCACATTGTTAAATTGAAATGTCCAGTGTTCAATTAAAAAACAAAAGACATACAAAGAAAAAGAAAAGTATGGCCCATTCAAAGAAAAAAAATTCAGCAGAAAGTGTCCCTGAAAAAGACCTAATAGCAGATATATTAGACAAAGACTTTAAAACAACTGTTAAATATGCTCAAAGAACTAAAAAAAGATGTGGATAAAGTCAAGAAAACAATGTGTTAACAAAATGGAAATATCAATAAAGAGAGGAACAGAAAGAAAAAAGATTGAAGAAAGGCTAACAGGCCTAAGGGACTTGTGGGAGAGAGAAAGGGGCAAAGAGAAATAATGGCTAACTTCCCAAATTTGATGAAAGACATGAATATAAGCATCCAAGAAAGTCAATGAATTTCAAGTAAGATGAACTCAAAGAGACCCACACTGAGACATCTTATAATGAAACTTTCAAAAGACAAAGGCAAAGCCAGAATCTAGGAAACAGCAGGAGAGAAGTGAATCATCACACACAAGGGATCCTCAATAAGATAATCATCATACTTTTCACCAAAACTTTGGAGACCAGAGATGATGGGCAGATATATTCAAAGTGCTGAAAGAAAAAAAAACCCTGTCAACCAAGAATCCTGAATCTGGCAAAACTGTCCTTCAAAAGTGAGGAGAAATTAAGACATTCTCAGGTAAACAAAAGCTGAGGGAGCTTGTTACCACTACACCTGCTGTGCAAGAAATGCTCAAGGGAATCCTGCAGGGTGATACAAAAGGGTGCTAGACCAGACCTCAAAGCTCTATGGAGAAATAACGGCCTTAATAAAGGTACATATATGGGCAATTATAAAAGCTAATACTATTGAAACAATGGCTTGTAATTGCACTTTCTGTTTTCTACAGTGATGTAAGAGACGAATACATTTAAAGAAAACCAATTATTAGTGTAAAAGCTAATATTACTATAACTTTTGTTTGTAACTCCAAATCTTATTTTTTACATAATTTAAGAGCCTAATGCATTTAAAAGAATGATTATGTTTTGGGGCACACAATGTATATAACTTTAGGTTGTTAAATGAAATCCCTGTGGTAACCACAAAGAAAATAACTCTAGCATAAACACAAAAGGAAATACAAGTGTTGGCAAGGATGTGGAGAAATTGGAACACTGGTACATGGCTGGTGGGAATATAAAATGGAACAGTCACTGTGGAGAACAGTATCGTGGTTTCTCAAAAAATTAAAAGTAGAATTATTATATGATCCAGCAATTCCACTTTTGGGTATATACTCAAAAGAATTGGAAGCAGGGTCTTGAAGAGATATTTGCACATCCATATTCATAGCAGCATTATTTAAAACAGCATAGAAACAATCAAGTGTCCATCAGTGGATGAATGAGTAAGCAAAATGTGTTCTATACATACAATGGCAGATTATTCAGCCTTAAAAAGAAGGAAATTTTGCAATATGCTACAACATGAGTGAAGCTTGAGGACATTATTCGAAATGAAATAAGCCATTCACAGGAGGACAGATGCTATATGACTCCACTCCTATGAGATACTTAGTCAAAATCATAGAGACAGAAAGTAGAATGGTGGTTGCCAGGGGCCAGAGGAGGGGAGAATGGGGAGTTACTGTTTAATGAGTATAGACTTACAATTTTACAAGATGAAAAAGTTTTTTTCAGAGTGAAAACTCTTTTTCAGAGTTATGGGGATATATGGTGGTGATGGTTGCACAAAAATGTGAATATATTTAATACCACTGAAATGTACATTTAAAAATGGTTCAGATGGTACACATTATGCTATGTGTACACACAAAAACACTTACCAAGAAGAAAAAGAATGTTTTTGATATACTCTGTTGCATGAAATACACTGTGTAAAGTCACATGCATAAAAGATGTTTCTAAGAGTGATAGAAAACCGAAAAAGTATACAAAAGTCTTTGCAATATATAAGTGTATTTTAAAGAATATTAGTAAAATGAACACCTGGGTCTCCTCCACCTAAGTTTAGAACGAGAACCTCATTAATCTGTTTGAAACCTCCGTGTGCCCCTAACCAATCGCATCACACTTCCTTCCTCCTAGAGGCAATCATGATCCTGAATTTTTATAAAGGTTGCCTTGATTTTCTTTATAGTTTTACAACATGTGTATGTATCTATGCATCTCCACACAACACGTTGTTTAGTACTGTAGGGGTCTGGGCTTTATACAAGTGGACACTCACTCTGAGTGTCCTTATGGGACTTGTTTCTTTTACTTAACATGAAGTTTCTGAGATGCACAGCCATGATGCATATCACTGTAGTTTACTTACCAGCTCTGCATATACCACAGTTCATGAACCCATTCTACTGGTTACAGACATTGGCTGTTTTGGTACTTTTGCTGTTCCATCGATGCTGTTCTAAACATTTCCTGCAGGCCTTCTGGAACACATGTGCAAGAGTGCCATGGACTGGATGTTTGCATCTTCAGATATTCTCTGATTTCTTTCATTAGTGTTTTGTAGGGTTCTACATACAAATGCTCTGTTTTATTAGATTTATACCTAAGAATTTCATGTTTTTTGAACAATAGTAAATGTTGTTGTATTTGACATTTGTGTCCACGTGTTCATAAGTAGCAAGAAGAAATACAATTGATTTCCATATGTTTGTCTTATATCCTGCAACTTTGTTGAAATTCTTTGTTGAACTTTTTTTTTTTTTGTAGAGTCCTTGGAATTTTCTACATAGACAATCATGTCATCTGCAATTTCATTTTCTCTTTTCCTAACTGCATGCCTTTTATCTCCTTTTCTTACCTTATTGCCCTGGTTGGACATCCAGCACTATGTTGAATAAGAGTGGTAAGAACAGACGTCTTTGCCTTGTCACCAATCTTAGTGGAAAGTATCAGTTTCTCACCATTAAATATGATGTTTGCTGTAGGAGTTCATAGACACTCTTTATCTAGTTCAGGAAGTTCCACTCTATTCCTATTTTTATGAGATATAAAAAAAATTTTAAGTGGGTGTTGAATTTTGTCAAATGAATTTTCTGCATCAGCTTCTATGGTCATGCAGTTTTTCTTCTTTAGTCTGTTAATATGGTGGATTACATGATTGATTTTAAATATTGAACCAGCCTTGCATTTCAAGTGTATATAAACCACACTTGGTTATGGTATACAATTCTTTTTATATATTATAGAGCTAACTTTATTAGCTAATATTTGTTAAGGATTTTTGCATTTATAGTCATGAGGGATATTGGTTTGTTTCCTTTTTGGCACTGTCTTTGACTGGTTTTGGTATCAGGGTAACACTGGTTTCATTAAATCAATTAGAGTGTTCCTTCCTCTTTTAATTTCTGGAAGAGATTGTATAGAATCAGTGCTAATTCTTCTTTAAACATTTGGTGGAATTTTCCAGTGAAAGAATCTGGGCCTAGAAATATCTTCCTCTGGAACTTTTAAAATTACAAACTCAATATCCTTAAGAATTAAAGCGTTACTCAAATTATCTATTTCATCTTGGGTGAGTTCTGGTAGATTGTGGTTTTGGAGGAACTAGTCTATTTTGTCTAAATTAGCAAATTTATATGTGTAGAGTTGTTCATAGTATTCTCTTATTATTCTTTTGATGTCTTCAGGGTTTGTAGTGATATCCTCTCTGATATTTTATTACAGCTATTGATAATTTGTGTCTTCTACTTTTCTTTCTTTTTCAGTCTTGCTAGCAGTTTGCCAATTTTATTGATCTTTCTATAAAAGCAACTTTTAATTTGGTTGATTTTCTCTATTGTTTTTCTGTTTTCAATTTTATTAATTTCTGCTTATTTCCTTCCTTCTGCTTACTTTGGGCTTATTTTGCTCTTCTTTTTCTAGGTTCTTGAGCTGGGAGCTTAGACTATTGATTTGAGACATTTCCTCTTTTCTAATGTATGAACTGTATGGATTTAGTGATATAAATTTCCCTCTCAGTGTTGCCTTAGCTGTGCCCCACAGATTTTGACATATTGCATTTTCATTTTAGTTCAATGTAATTTTTGACTTTTACATGAATTCCTCTTTAACTCATGGATTATTTAGTAGTATGTTGCTTAGTTTCCAATTAGTGTTTGGCAATTTTCTTGTTATCTTTCTATGATTGATTTCTAGTTTGATTCCACTATGTTTGAAAACACACTCTTTATACCTTCGTTTATTTCCAATTTGTTGAGGTATTTTTTTATGACTCGGGATATGGCGAATCCTAGTGTATATTCCATAGGCACATGAAAAGTGTGCATCTTCTGCTATTGTTGGGTGGAGTGCTCTATAATTATCTGTTGAATCCTGTTGGTTGATTGTATCACTGAGTTCTCTAATTTTGTTGATTATATGCCTAATTGTTTTATCTATTGTTGATGTTAAAGTCTCCAACTATGATTATGGATTTGTTCATTTCTTCTTTTGGTTATCAGTTTTTGCTTCATGTATTTTGGTAGTTCTGTAGTTTGGTTCATGCATATTTAGGATTGCTATGGTGGACTGAGTTTTTATTATTATATAGTGTCCCTCTCTGTCTCTGGTAATTTTCTTTCTCTGAAATCTACCTTATATTAATATAACCGCTCCTGCTTTCCTTTGATTAATGTTTGCACAATATATATTTTTCCATCTTTTTGTTTTCAGTCTTCCTGTATTGTTATTTTTCAAGAGTGCTTCTTTTAAATAGCAAAGAGTTGGGTCATAGTTTTTAGTCCACTCTGCCAACCTCTGTCTTTTAATTGGTATATTTAAACCATTTACATTTAATGTAATTATTGATATATTAGGACTTAAGTCTGACATTTTATTTTTTATTTCCTCTTTATTCTCTCTGCTTTTCATTTGTATGTTTTCTTTCTCTTGCTTTCCTGTGGTTCACTTGAACGTTTTTAGAATTCCATTCTGATTTACCTTTAGTGTTCATTAGTCTATCTCTTTGTACAGCTTTTTAAGTGGTTGTTCTTGGTATTACAGTATATATAACTAACATGTCACATGTTTTCCTTTTACCAGTTTGAGTGAAGATTAGAAACCTTTCCTCCTATTATGTCCCTTTAGTCTGTCCTATTTATAACACAGTGTTTTTTAAATATCTTTTTAATGTACATTTAGAACAATATCAGAGAGTGGTATACTTTTGCTGTAATTGTCAAACATAATTTAGAAAACTCAAGAAGCGCCTACTATATAAACTTTACTGTATTTTTACTTACTGTGTTCTTCCTTTCTTGCTGCTGTTCTCAAATTCCTTCTTTCATCATTTCCATTCTGTTTAGAGAAATTACTTTAGTCATTATTTTAGGATAGGTCTACTTCTCTTAGTTTTTCTTCATCTGAGAATGCCTTGATTTCCCCTTCATTCTTAAAGGACATTTTCTGAATTATATAGGATTCTGAATTGACAGTTATTTTCTTTTAACACATAAAATATTAGGCCACTTCCTTCCAGCCTCCATGATTTCAGATGAGAAATATGTTATTATTCCAACTGTTTTTCCCCTAAAGGTAGGATGTCAGTTTTTCTCTGGCAGACATCAGGAGTTTTTTTTTTTTTTTTTCTGTGTCTTTAGTTTTCAGAAGTTTAATATGAGGTGTTTTGATACGGATTTTAAATTTATCCTGTTTGGGTTTGCTCATCTTCAGAATCTGTAGGTTTATGTCTCTTGCTAAATTTGAGAGGTTTTCAACTCTCATTTCTTTGATTAGTGTTTCTTTTCCTCCTCTTTCTCCTCCTCTTCATTCCTGGTTTGTTCTCTCTGCAGAACGCGGGCCGGCAGAGAGGCGCTTCCTGCTCTGTGTTGTCTGTGAGGACGCCCTAGAGAGATTCCTGACCACAGTGGGGCCGAGGCCCTGAAGAGGGACTTGAAGAGGCTTCTCTTGTGAAGGAGTTCTGTAAATGCAGTTGAGAACAACCAAATCATCTACTAACAAGTTGTGTACAGATCACTCAGTAACTGAAGCGCAGGTATACACACATCAAGCACTTACAAGGAACGAGTCCACATGTGGCTCTGTGTTAACACCATCTCTCTTCACCAGGGCCCGGGTGTGGCAAATGTCTGGCCAGGACTTGCCCAGGTCAGCTGGCTCTGTGATGTCGACCCCCCGCCCCATATGCCGGTTCATGGTCTACAATGGCCACTGACATCATAACTGATATTAAAATCCCGGAGACTGAAGTCCCCACAGTTGCTGAGTTCAGGTAAAGGCACACATGCCCTGTCAGCCTGGCTCTGCAGCTCCCTGCCCTGCTCCACAACCAATGCATGAACCCGTCATGGGCCAGCACCTGGAGCAGCTGCCAGGAACACCTGCGCTGGGTCTCCCCGTGCCAGGCTTGGGAGGAGGGGTGGGGTACAGCTCTCTGGGACTTTTGGTGAGAAAATGTCTGAAGTCAGTGTCATTGGACAAGACTTCCTCTTTCTTCACACTCACGGTTTGTGGGTGACTCCCCGTCCCCCCAGGGTCAGGCCACCCAGAGGCTTGCTCTTTAATTACTTCATGGCCTTGTGTGTGACCTACAGACCCTTTTGTGAGCAGTGGGCTTGTGTGTTTGGAACAAGTGGTGACACCAGCGTGGAAGCTGGCCCTGTAGGGTGGGCGCAGTGAGGCACATGTCGGGGAGTTTGTCCTGCTGAAGCAGGACGGCCTCATACAGGTTTGCAACATTGTTGAGAAGATATTTTCCAGGCAAGAGGGACTTTTAAAGAAGTCACAAAGTAGTATTTTTTAAATCTTTTGCCTATAAGAAAAAGGCAAGTTCGTAATGTTTGGGGGAGTGGGGGAGGGGTACGAAGAACTAGAATGTGAATGACAAAGAATTAACAAGTGAGAAATGATTTTCCTTCATGCTGAGCAGAATTTAGCAAAAGGCCCCAAATTGGAGCATTCTGCATGAGATTCCACTGAAATTGCATAAGGCCTGTGAAACATTCCAGTTGATTGGTTCTATGTATCTTTCTCTCTTGTTGTTTAGTAAGAAAATACGGAGCAGTTATTCTTGTGCCGCAGTCTGCTCAGGGTGCTTGTGTACTGGAGGGGGATCTTCAGAGAATGTGGTCAGTTTGCGGGAACAGGAGGGACCCCAAGGCTGTGGGCACACGTGGTAGACTGAGAAGGGGTGCACCAAGGATGGAGAGTCAGGACTTAGTCCTCACGGTTCAGAGGTGCTGAGATCTGCAGAGCTGAATCTATGGTTCTCAAGTTAAAATGGGAGAAGATAGAGTAAAATTATTGCTTTTTAAATCTTAGTAGGTTCCAGGTATGGTTTCTCTTTTTAATCTGTATTCTCAGCCCTGAGTCAACTTTGGAACTCTGCCTTCAGGGCCAAACACGTTTTGTGGTCGGTCTGCTTCTTCAGAGCTCACTCAACAGCGTCCGCGCATCTCTCTGCGCCTGGTGGCGGGCGGGCGCAACTTGCATCTCTCTGCCCCAAGGTCACCCTGGTCGGCCCCCGCCCAGCAGTCTCCAGTCTCCCTGGAAACCCCCCGCCGGTGTCCTGATTCTGTGTGCCCCCCCGAAGTAAGTGTGCTTCCTGCTTACCTGGGGGCTCCCTGCCTCTCCAGACAGACCAAGTCCTGGAGGTCAGCGGGCCCACCACTGCTTCTGGAACCTGTCTACATACGACGTACGTGCAAACACGCGGGAATTTTCTGGAACATGGACCCAAGTGTTTGCTCACAGAGGCCAGGAAACCAGCCAGGAGTCCTGACTCGCTTTCAGGGCTGGGCTGGAGGGTCAGGTTTCCTGCTCGCCTCACCTGGGGTGCAGGTCTCACCGTTACCTGGGTGCGTCCGGGTGTGTTCTCTGGCTGGGCGGAGCTCAGGTCGTCTGCATCCTTTGTAAACGAGGCTGCCTGCCCGGAACTGCCGTCGGTGGAGTGGATGCTGTCCTGCCCGGGGTGGGGCGGGCGGTCTGCTCGGGTGCTGGCCTGGCTCCCGGGGCAAGCTGGTTTAGGTTTTCCTCAGCATTAACGCAGGAGAGATCTTCCAGTAGGCCGGGCGGCTTAACGATAAAGCTGGGCCTTCACACTCAGGCACGTGGTTGGGTTCAGCCCGAGGTCCCCGGTGAGTTACGCTGTGGGCTGCGGTCTGGGCAGCAGCCTCGGTGGGCCTCCCTCTGGCTCGCGAGTCCTCCTCCCCGCAAGGTCCTCGCGACCCTTGGGTGCTCCATGGTCCCCTGTGTCTGCACTTCCCACCTGGGGACTTCGATGCTCCCAGCTCCCCGGGGGGTGGAGGAGGGCACCCTGAGCTGGCTGGCGTACCCCCCACCTGGCCGTGGAGGACGGGCAGCTCGTGCAGAGGGCAGGAGGGGGGTCTCTGCCCTGCTGGGCTCCACTTGACCTGTGGGGCCTGTGGCCACAGGTGCAGCTCAGAAGCAACCTGCCCCCAGGGTGTGGCCCGGCAGGACCAACAGGGCAGGGCTCGGTGTCCCAGCTGCAGCGGTGCCGCCTCTCCTAATGGGAGCTGGGTTGGCACGTCTGAACGGCCACAACCAAGCCTCCAATGAGGATTCCCGGGAGGGGGTGCTTCCCCTCTGCCTCACTGCAAGATAGGGGAGACGGATCCCCAGAGAGTGCGCTCAGGCCCTTCCAGGCATGACCCGGGAGGCAGCTGATGGCACAGTGGCTTCCGGTAGCCCCGGGACCACAGCTGGACAGGCGGCCTCATCGCCAACCCCGAAGGTCTCCACCTGACGCTGAGTCCAGAGCCAAGCCCGGCTGTGCTGGGCTTTGAAGGAAGGACGATTCAGGGCCTCAGAAAGGAGGTGGGAGGGGCCCTTAGGAATGTGAGAGTGAGCGGGGAAGAGGAGTGAGGCAGGTGAGACGGCGGGCGGACCTGCTCCTGGGGGGACGGCCTTGGACACTGACGGGACTGAGGTCGGTGAAGATCCTGCAGGGCCGGGAGCTGCAGGCACCGGGTGGGCGAAGCTGGGCGGCGCCCCATGGCGGCTGCAAGGCCAAGGGGATGGGCTGCTGCCTGTGTGCCGGTCCGCGTCCCTCCGTCCCTCTAACCGCCTCTGGCCGCTTTGAGAACGGGTGTCCCAGGTCGCCGCGGGGCAGCTCCTCACCGTGCTGGCTCTTGAGGAAGTAGGAGGAGACTGGCTTCGGGGGAACAAGGTCAAGACCTCGCGGTGGGGAGGATTTGGAGTCAGGACCATGTACGTGTTGGTCCTAATGTAAAGGTCAGATCCTGGCTCCCCCTCCAGCCACTCAGCTCTGTCCTCACTCACCCAACACCTGCCATGTGCTGAGGGCCGCGTGAAAGATAAATCACACACAGGCCTCAATCTCGGGCGCTGCGGAGGCGAGAGCACAGGTAAGGGGGGCACGTGGGGAGCGGGCCCGGGAGAGCTGAGGGGCGGGAGTGCGTCTCCCGCCCGTGAAGACCCAGGAGGCGCCTAGAACAGACAGGAAACGCTTGTCACGGGAGGCCCTTCTCTCTCGGGATGTTGTTCAGACCCAGACAGCGGAGACGGAACGCTGGGGACTGTCCTCAGACATTCCCGCAGGAGGAGAGCGGCCCCGGTGCCACCCTCTCCGTGTCCCGTGAGGCTGCCTGCGGCCACCACGTCCCACAGGGGGCAGGGCTGCCAGTCACCTGCCCTCTGTTGTGGTGACGACGTCTCGGCCCTTCCCAAGGACGCTCATCCCTGCTCCTGCGCCCGACCGGGGGTCCGCCGGGGGCCCAGCCTTGGAGTTCAGGTCAGTTCACGGTCTGAGCGCTTGGGAAGGCCCCCCCTGGCTCTCAGGCGGGCCTGGCGCGCTGCTGTCCTGCGAGGACTTAACACGGCAGCAACAGTGGCTTCGGCGCCTGGCACGGCCCGTGTCCGTGGCGAGCGCAGCTGCTCACCGCGTCCTGGGTTCTCACTTAGCAGTGAGTTGGCGGTGGGTCCTCAGGCTCCTGGCTCGGTGCTTCCCCGAGCTCTTCATGTCTCCCCAGAGGCTCAGGTGGCTGCTGCCATTTTCCCAGAAAGAGAAGACTGGCCCAGGAGGCTCTGGGTGGGTGAGGTCGGTCGGTGGCCCAGGCTCCCGGGCTCACTGCTGAGCTGGGGCCACGAGGGCACCGGGCTGGTGAGAGAAGCCACCGGGTCCGCTGCTCCTTGGGCCGAGCCCTGCCTGCCCGCTGGTGACAACGAGATAAGATGCCTGAGACTACGGAGCCGTCGTGAGGTCTGAGCTCCCCACGCGTGTTGGTGTTCCTGGGGCCCTGAGACTCCCCGAGTCATTGTTTTGCACAAATGCAGCATTCTCCCGAGAGCAGCGCCCGCGGACCGTGCGCACGTGGACAGAGCGCGTGTGGGGCTGAGCGTGGTTCCTGCGCCGCGTCCCCCTGAGCGAGGGGGAGGCGTGGGCTCAGCCTGCAGGGAGGGGGGACGGGCATCGGCAAAGGCTTCCTGGAGAAAGTGCTCTGACGACTGACTGGGGTCTATTTTAAAGGGGGTGATACACTTATTTCCCCTTATTTGCTGCAAGCGAGTAATGGCAATTACCTTTCCTGAACTTCTGAAAAGCATAGATACACCATAGACATCCCCGAGATACTCCATGATTATTGGAGAAAAAGTCATTAATTATTTAACTTTTCTGGTTGAGAGAGGAAGACGAAGACCTGGAGAGAAGGGGTGAGTTGCCCACTGTCCCGGCCGCAGTAAGTTCTGGAAGTGAGAATAAGTCCCCTCCTGTTTGCCACACGCTCTAGCTACTGGTGGCATCTCTGCCACAGACAAAGACAAAAAACACAGGTGGAGAAGTTCACCAGAGCCATGACAACGCCCAGGCTCAGGAAGGTGGCGGCAGACCCCCATCTGCAGTCCCGGGGCCAGCGGCCCCTCACGTGGCTCCAGCAGGCGGTCACCACAGCCATGGCCTTGCGGTCTGGCCCTGATTACGCCCCTCTGTTTACTGCAGACAAACCTGCAGCACTTCCTCATGTAAATGAGCCCAGTCGCACAATGGGGCCTGTTGCTTTGCTGGGAAGTGCTGGCAGCAGTGGGGCTTTCGGGGCTGTCACTCTGGTCTTGTCCTCTCCTTTCTTCCCCAGGCCTCTGGATAACCAACTGGGAGATGGAAATGAGGGGGGCGTTCCTTGGCTGTTGAAGTGGGTGCATGTTTGTATCTGACAGAGCCACCCCCAGGGACAAGGTCTCATGTACTTACAAGAGGGTGGCGGGATCTAAAGCCCTTTCCGATCCTCAGTCGATGCTGACAGACAGGCGCTGGGAGCAGGAAGGGGGCGTGCTGCGCCATCCAAGAGAGCGCTGCGGTCCACCGTGGGCCACTTCTGCGAATCGTACTCCAGAAATCCATCTGGGACTGGGAACATGGCATAAAATACTAATATTTTGATTTTAATTATATCTTTTATCTAATAATTCAAGCATTAATATCATCCATTTGTTTTTGTCACATGTTCTGAGATAAATATCGTCATTACCACCACCACCATCACCACCATCACCATCAGCATCATTACCATCATCACCATCATCATCATCACCATCAGCACCACCATCACCATCAGCACCACTATCATCATCAACACCACCATCATCACCACCACCATTACCACCATCACCATCATCATCACCACCGTCACCACCATCATATCATCACCATCAGCACCACCATCACCATCAGCACCACTATCATCATCAACACCACCATCATCACCACCACCATTACCACCATCACCATCATCACCACCATCACCATCATATCATCACCATCAGCACCACCGTCACCATCAGCACCACTATCATCATCAACACCACCATCATCACCATCATCATCATCACCACCACCATTACCACCATCACCATCATCATCACCACCATCATCAAAAGACCTCTATCAAGAACCTGAGAGCACAATGTCCTTTGGCCTGCAAGATACAAAGAGATTCGCACAGATGTACTTGCCCGTTATGACTAAACGCTATTAGAAGGACGATAAGGCACCTGTAGCTCATATGTTTTTAGGACATGAAGAGAAATACAGAAACAACATGAAATAAGGATAAAGCAGAGTAACTCTGAGGGGAAAACACTTGTTTTGAGGAGAAAGATACACACATCTTAGGTGCAAACCCAGTGAAGTTCTACAACGAGCACCGTGGGATGATCATCAGCGGCCAGTTTCCAGGAGCTTGTTCCTTCTCCACTTTGTCACTATGTCCTTCCCCCTCAACCTTGAATAACCTGACTGCTAACCTTTAGATTAGCTTTTCCTGATTTTGAACTTTGTATGATTGGAATCAGACAATATGTATTTTGTGTATCTGGTTTCTTTCCCTCACACTATGTGAGATTTATGCTTGTTGGTGCCTGCCGTTGTAGATTCTTACTGCTGAAGATAAACCACAAATTATCCCTCTACTAACGATGAGCATTTGTGTGGCTCCCAGCTTTGGCCTATTAAAATAGCACTGCCGCGAACATGCTGTTTGATGGGTCTATACCTCAGGGCAGTATTGCTGGATCATCAGATAGGCACCTACTAAAGGCTTTGATTTCATGGATACTACCAAGTGGTTCCACAGGGTTGTACCAATTTACACTGTCATGGTGGTGAGTGAGAGTTTCAGCTTCTCTACCTCCTCACCAACACTTTGAGTAACTTTTTAAAGATATGGCAACAGTAACATGTGGACAATTACAGTAATAGCAAAAGGAGTGCTTCGTAGAAATAATAACGGCAGATGCTTTGGACCATGAACATAATAAATGACGATTTATTATATGACATAATAAGGATAAATATATCATCTAGCTGGGTTGTGAGTACCCAGCACCTAGCACAGTGCCATCCAATCTCGAAAATCAATAATTATGTGTTGGTGCCTCAGTATGGGTTCCGTGAGAAGAGCAGGGTCGCTAATCAGTGTCCCTGGATGAGACATTTGTTGTGGGGACTGTGGCAGAGCTGAGGGAACCAGTCTAGAAGGGAAATGGCGATCAGAGGATGCCACAACCTGTTGGTCTGAGAAGCTGAGCGTGTCCGGCCGCTGTGGATCGAGGGGACACCCAGGGAGACCCGAGGGGGCTGTGCTTCCGTGCGGTGTGCAGCCAAACACCCGGCGCTGGGCGTGGGGTTAGCGGCTGGGAAGAGTTGCTGGACACCGAGAGGAAGGGTGAGGACAGCTGGAGCCTCCGGCCCCTCAGCTCCGTCCATCTCCGCCTCTGACCCGACGACCCTCAGGGCCACGGCGGCTGCTCCTCTTCTGCCTTCACAGCTCCTGCAAGTTCCTCTTTGCCAGCTCCCAGCCGATCCAGTGCAAACCACTAGAGTTCACTCAGTGTGGACCCAGCAACCACACAGACCTCTTGGAGTATACTTACCTTCCAAATCAGGAAGGTTCGACCATAAGCATGCCGACCCTCTCCCCCGGGAGGGCACAGCACCCGAAGGTCGATCTGGGTGACCTTCCTTCCTCTTCAGGGCCATGCTCCCCTTGGACGGCCTGCGACTTGAGCATTGAGATGTCTCCTTAATCACTATTAACACCGCTTACACTGCATAGTGAGAAATGGGGGAAAGAAAGGAGAAAATGGCAAATATGTATGGAGACAAATTTGTATCAGAGTGAGGAGGAAATAACCATACTCACCGCAGCCCTTGCTTCTGCAGCTGGACACAGGGTCACAGCTGGCGTCTGGCTCCTCTCAGGCAGGACGCCCTCTGCGCTGGCTCTCAGCCAGCACCTGCGCGGTCAGTGGTCCCCCCTGGGGTGTCGCAGGGCGTCCAGAAACAAAGACCACGATGTTTGGGGTGCAGGCTGTTTATTAGGGGTTAACACCTGCGGAAGAAGGAGAGAAGCAGGGCTGGACCCAAGACCGCCGGGGTCTACGCCATGGGAAAGCTGCTCTCTGGGGGGCTGAAATGGCCAAGCTGTTGTCCCCCCCTCAGTCACTGGGTTTGGGCTGCCCAAGAAGGGCATGGCCTCAGGTGAAGCTGACACCACCCAGAGGCTCTTCTCACATCCGGCAAGAGGGGTCTTCTCTCCCATGCAGAGGGGCGTCTCGCCAGAGCCGTCTGCACGCCCCAGACGGCGTCTCTCTCTGCCTCAGGCACGTGGCGAAGAGGGATCCCCGAGGGGCCGCAGGCTGAGCGAGGGGCCAGTGCCACCTGCTCCCGTGCTTTCCTGGGTCTGTGGGGTCTGGTGGGCCTGGGGAGACGCCGCCCAGACCCTCCCCTCAGGCTGTGCTCTCGGCACTTCAGGAGCTCTCGAGCCTCCCTTGGACACGGGGGCGGGCGGACTCCTGAGTGTGTGGCCAGCCCAGCTCTGCAGGGTCTACCGCCCCTACCCTCCTCCTCCACCGGGACTGACCCAGGTGGGCGCGCTGCACTCCACGCCCATCTCAGCACCGGGAACCACCCAGGGGCGCGAACTTTCCGCTCCGACCCGTGGCCTCACATTTCGAGATGAGTAGCATTTGAAGATGTCTTTTTGCTGTTGATTCCCAAAGTCAGCGGTGGAGGTCAGAGCACGTGGTATTTATAACGTGGACTGCGTGGGGTACGTCCCGGACGCCCAAGCGATCACTCGTGCGCAGCGCCCTCCGCAGGGAGTCTTATGCCTGTGTTCTGGGGCGTCGTGCTCTGTGTCTCTCCGCGCAGGTGTCAGTTAGTACATCAAGCTGATCAGTCAAGTGGTTCAAACCTCTGACCTCCTCCCGTATTTCCCTGGTTCAACTCTCGGCTCCCGAGAGGTCTGTGGACCACACCCAAACCCCATCCCGCTCCCACGACCGTGATCGTCAGGAATCCGGTCGTTAGTTCAGGTCTTGCTGGGCGGATTTCAACGCTACCGTCCAACATGCTCACAATCATATCTCCTGGGTGTATCTTCCTTCAGTCTTTCAGAAATATTCCTTTTTGTACTTTTTAATGCTTTTCACCTTAAATTCTATTTTGCCTGGTATTAATAGTGCTGCCGGGATTCCATTTTGGTAATATTTCCTATTCCTTTATTTTCTATTTTTCGCTTTTGTTTGAGCTTGTTATAATAAATGTATATATCTAGATTGCTTTTTTCTTATTTACAGTGAGGCATGTTTCTTAACTGACTGATTGATCCAGTTTACAGTTTTTATGATTTCAGAAATATTTGTGCTTAATTCAGCCATCTTATTATATCTTCTATCTACTGTTTTTTCTTTACTTTTTTCTTTGCTTTTTTCTCTCCTTTTTGTATATTGATCTAGTTTCCTTTTTAATTTTATTCTTCTGTAGGTTTTAAAGTCATAGCGTACTTCTATTCTTTTAGTTTTTACCTTTATATTATTAAAACAAATACGTAGTTTTTTTCTAAAAATTTCTAAAGTAATAAGTATTTAAATTCTCCCCAGAGAGAAAATAAGAAAATTAGCATAATCATAATTCCCTCCACACTCATCAATCTGTTACTGCCCTGTTCACTGGGATTTTAGTTTCAGATTATTGTTTTTAAAAGTTTGTAAAAATCATTTTATTTTATGCTAGAAGTATTTTTAAAAGATTTTAAAGATAACATATTTAGGTACTGATGCATTTTATTAATTTATTTATTAGTAAAACTTTATGTCTCATTGCTTCTGTTGGATTAATTTTTCTTCTTATTTGAGCGCATTCTCTAAGCAGTTCATGAAAAAGAGCCTGTGAGGAGTAGCCTTCTGATTCCTGGTGAGTCTGAAAGATTTTTTTTCTTAACCTTCATTGGATGATAGGTTGGCTAGATTCACAATTCCAGATTCAAAATTCTCTTCCTTCAGTGCTTTGAAAACATTACTCCATTTTTCTTCATGTATCCAGGAATGATAATAATCTGATTGTACAGGACTTTTGCTTCTTGTGGAAAATAGGATTTTTTCTGTAGCTTTGAGGATTTCTCTTCTATTTCATGTTCTGATACTTCTCTCCAGAGCGTCGAGGGGTAAGTGAAACCTATTTATACTGCTTAGCATTTGATAGGCACTAAGAACTAACTTATTGTCAGGAAATTCTCAAGAATTGTTTCTTTATATACTGATTTCTCTGTAATTTCTCCATTGTTTCCTCGGAGAGCCTGAATGAACATGTGTCTCATCTCCCTTTCATGTCTTTTAACTTTTATACTATCTAGATTTCAGACATTCTGGGAAAATCCCTCAGCCTCCTTTCATGGCTCATTATTCACACTGTTGTGTCCACTCTAAAATTCAAAACATAGATTGAATTTTTAAATTTCAACAGTTATGCTCTCAATTTTCAGTGCTCCAGTTTGGTTCTCTTTCCTCACTCCACCTTCTTGGTTTGGACACCACGTATCCTGTGTGTTAATGTTCTCCTCGGGTAGTGCCATCAGCTCTGCTTCCTCAGGCATCAGCTCTGCTCGTGTCTGCAGTAGACGTTCCTGTGCAGACACCTTCCCGTGTACAGCCTGCTCAGGGAAACGTCGAAGATTTTCTTCTGGGCCTGATTCCTAGGTCAGCCTCAGTGGTCAGGGGGCAGGTGGTGGGCAGGCCATGCTGCTGAGAGGGGCCTCTGTATCTGCTTTCTCCACTTCTGCCCCCAACCCCCAGTTCTGCCTCGTCCCTGCTCTGCCTGCCTGGGTGAGGGCCAGGAGGAGGTGGGCAGCCCAGCTGCTTCTGCTGGGGGCCCCCGTGCACACCTTGCTGGTGTCCCCTCGGGTGCCCGCCCTGCTGTCCTCACCTCTGGGAGTGGAGGTCCCCCTGTGGCTGCTTGCTCCCGAGTGCTCTGGACCAGCGTTGGAGCGGCCCTGCATCTTTCCTCTGGTCTCTCGGGGTTCCTCGTGTGGGCGAACTCTGAGAATCCCTACTCCTTGTTTCTCTCCTCACATTTGCTATTTTTCCCCTATCCTTTCAGGATTTGAAATACAGATGAGGAGAGACTCAGCATATACTTGACTTGTAATCTTGATATTGAAAGCATTTCTATTTATTTAAAATATAATTAATAAGTTATAATCCATAAATAGCGGCGTGTCTTCTTTTAAAACTGACTTTGCTATAAGGCTAATTCTGCCTATTCTGGAGGAATTATTTCTTAGTGGCATTGATAAAGAGACCAATTATGTGTTTATATATGTCCTCAGAAGGTGGCAAATTTACATATTTATATTATATAAATTGACTTTAAAATTCTCTTCTTCTTGAAGTGTAGTCTTCCTTTGGAGGAAAAGAAAGATCTACTAAAGAGTGACTCACAATCGTGGAATATTTGTGAGGAATCCTGCCTAGGTTTTGCATTTCTTGACATTTGCTCTAATTGTATATTACACATTTTAATCTAGTAATTCTGGCAATTGGTTGGCTTAATGGATTTAATAAAAATAGTTAAAAAAATAGGAATGCAACACCATGCCAACATTTTAGCTGGTGCCAAGGACAAATATTTGTTCAGTGAATGAGCGAGGCCCGCCTGGGAGAGGCTCGCAGCTCCACTGCAAGACGCCAGCCCGGGAGGCACCTTTCACCTGGCTCTTAATCTCAGAGGGAAGTCAGTATTTAAGAGACCGTCACTTGCCTTTGTTCACCGTCACTAAATCGGTGTTTACCGTGTGTCTGCTCCAGGCATTCACCGTGTGGGCGAGGCCGCCGGAGCCTCAGCAGCTGCCAAGGCCCTGGCCCGGCTGGGGCCGCAGGCAGGCGCTGCTTCCTGATGGACGCGCTCTCCTCGCGCGCGTGATGAGAACAGCCCACGGGCTCCTCGGGGCCTGACGCCCACCGCTCCTGCTGGGGTGGCCCTGTGGGCTGGGCACACCCACCCCAGCCCTGGGTTTCTGCGCGGGTAGGACTCTGCTGGCAGGGGACATGCCGGGCGCTCAGCGGCCAGCCAACACCGTGCCAGTCACCGCTGAACACGCGCCCTTTGCCTGGAAGGCGCCCTTTGGCCTGAGGCAGCCCAATGGGCACAGAAGGAGGTGCTGTCCCCCCGTGTCCAGACTGCCGCTGTCCCCACTCATCCAAAGGGTTCCTTCCAAGAACGAAGGCTGAGAACCACGCGATTCTGGGCTGTAGGGACCTTAGCGACACTGCTCTGCCCGCAACCTCGCTGCCCTCAGCAGAGAAGAAGCAACAGGCCCAGAGAGGCCCGGGGACCAGCTGGCGGCCACACAGCAACTGCAACCCTGGGTCTGGGCCCCCGTCCTTCTCTCCGCCGCAACCTGCGAAGGCGCGGCTCCTGGGAGGGTGCTTGCTGAGTGAGGAGACTTCAGTCAGGTCAGGGTCAGCCCCAGACAGTGCCCGAGAGAAGCCAGTTGAGGGTGTGGCCTGGGGGCGTTGCTCGGCTGGGGCCCGGGACCCTCACTGCTCTCTGAGCCCCTGCAGAGCAGCCTGGGCCCGGGGGCGGCACGTCCAGCAAGGGGTGGCACAGAGAGCCACGGATCTGAGGGGACAGTAAACCCCGATGCTACCGATGAAGTGCTGATAAGGAACGAAGCCAGCAGTGGTCGGGGACCCCTGAGGGGGAGCAAGCCCTGCGAAGCCAGGGGGGAGCGGGGGCAGCTCGTGCAGCCCCCAGACGGGCTCCCGGCAAGGCCAGCCACCGCGTAAGTGACTTACGGTCCCAGGGGTGGTGAGGTTACGAGTCCATCTGGCTGGGCCCTGGTGCCCGGTGTTTGGTCAAACACCACTCTAATTGCTGTGAAGGTATTTTTAGGCGAGACCAACCTTAGAATTGGTGGACTTTGCCTCAAGCAGACGACCCTCCATGGCGGGGGTGGGCCTCACCCAAGCAGTTGAAGACAGTAGAGAAAAGAATGGAGTTTTTCCAGGAAAGAAGTGATTCTGCCTCAAGACGGCAACATAGAAATCCTGCCTGAGGGTCCAGGCTGCCCGGCCGCCCTGCGCCCTTCGCGCGTGTCAGCCGCGAGGACGACGCGCGTCAGTTCTTTAAGATAACTCGCTCACACACACACACACACACACTGCTCACACACACACACACACACACACTGCTCTCACACACACACACACACACACACACACTGTGTGTTTCTTCGGAGGACCTTGGCTGAATACACTGATACCGCTCCACCGGGTAATGGTCTCAGGACCCCAGTGCCGGGGCCGCTGTCGCTGTCCTTGCCTGGGGCCGGGTCCCCCATGCAGACAGGCACGGCCGCTCCCAACTCCTTCGACATGCCCCCGCACAGTCTGCAGGGCGCAGAGATGCGGCATGGCCAGTGCAGGGCCTTCGGGAGGCGGACGGCAGGTAGGATGGCAGGCAGGGAACCACAGGGACGGTGCCTGCGAAGCAGGGGGGAGGGATCAGGAAGCAGGGAGAGCCCTGGGCCTGGGACACAGGTCTGTCCCCTGGGAGGGAGCAGGAAGGACCGGGCCCCAGGCTGACCGAGAGTCCTCGGGCCAAGGTGATGTATGGGGGCTGGAGGGGCCTACAACCCCTGACCAGAGGCAACTCTTAGAAGCGGACAAGTCGTCAACGTGCTGGTGGGCCCGGGGGGTGTCGCCGGGCCCCCGTCCTCTCTCTCTTTGCAGCAGAGGGTCTGGGGGCGCTCTCCTGGCCGCGCTGAGGCCGGTGTGAGGCTCTGCTCTCCCTCAGCCCCACGGTGCCCCTTAGGAGGTGGGCTTGGAAGGCATCCCAGGGGGAGGTCCTGCCTGGACAGGGCCGTCGGGCGGCAGGGAGTCTGTCCGTCCCAGCTGTCCCCTCATTACCTGGACGTGGGCTCCGGCTGTTTTCGCCTTCGGTCCAAACGGCGGCATCTCCATCAATGAAGCGTGAAGGTTTGTCCCTTTCACTTGAATCTTGAAAAATCTCACTTCCTCTCCCGTGACGCGTCTGTTCATGCAGCAAACACTCGGCCGTGCAAGGCTGGCGCGTCCCCTGCCTGGTCCTACCCTGCTGACAAGTGCGGTGGGGAGGAGCAGGAGGCCTGAGGAGATGACCATGGGAGCCCCCCACGTTGTCACGATGGATTATCTTAACTCCAGGTTTATCCCCATCGTGGGCAAAAGCCTTGCACTTCCTTCATTTTTAAGCTCTGTAATTAGGTGCACATAGCTCCTTTGATCAGTGTAATAGCTGTTTACAGCCGGGGCAAGGCCCAGCCCTCCCTCACCTCCCAGGAGCCCCCAGGCGGCACCCGCTGCCTGGCTGGGGAGAGGAAAAACCATTTCATTAAACCTTCATGTTTTCAACGGCAGTTCCCCTTGGGAGGCCCTGCGGGGACCCTCAGCCGTCTCAGAAACAGCACTAGAAACCATCGGCCTGGGTTCTCATCCCTCCTGAGTCCACAGGCCAGGTTACTTCTGCAGGGCAGGTGCGTTCCAGGTGGCATCAACGCCAACAGCCAGGAGAGCCCTCAGCACCCTGCAGAGCCTCTGTGACCAGGAAGAACCGAATTCTTGACAAGCAGGTTCCTTTGCAGTCAGTCCCACAACCTCTGGACAACAAGGCCAGGTTCCCCATGCCCATGGCCACCTATGACCCAGGTGTCCCCTGCCTGTGGCCACCTAAAGGTGCCTCTCTCACAGCACTGACCAGTCGTGGAGCACGGGACCCACCTGGAGGCGACGTGAACTTGGCCGGTTGGACTGCGCCATGGGCAGTGCCTTGGCCCCGACAGGACCGGGTCACCCTCGAGAACAGACGTGCTTTAGTGTAAGCTGGCAGCCTGTCCAAAGCCCTGGTTTTTGTGAGACGTGTTCATCCTTGACCAGCGGTGCTGGCATCCGGCAGGTCTGCCCGGGGCTGGCTGTCTTGTGCGGCGAAGCTCTGGGGCCTCAGCGCGAGGGCGGGGGCCTGTCTGGAGAGAATTTAGAAACAATTCAGCCAGCGAAAGCTTGGCTTGCTTTTATTACCACCGTGAGCCAGTAGTTCTAAATTCAAAATTCTACATTCAGGATGAACGGCGACAGAAACCACGGAGCAGGGGCGCCCGACACGCCAATACCACTGGAATGTGGCCCCCGGGGGTGAAAACAGCGAACCCAGGGTGTGCTGCCAGCTCCCCTTTGGTGAAAAGAGACATTCACATAATCAAGAAGTGTTCATCTATGACTTTTCCTTTCTTAGCAATGTAATATCTGTTTTACTTTTTGTCAGTTTTTAATTTTAATTTTTTAAACTTTACCGGTGTGATCCTATATACGAAGCTTAATAACAGAAGATTTCTGTCTTTGTTTCTTTTCTGGCCACTGTTATTGTTTGTCTTATCTCGTGAGTGTCGCTGAGAGCAGTTTTGTCGTGCGGAGCTGGAGGTTAAAACGACTCACGCGGGGGCTGAGCGTGTCGGTCCCGTCCCTGGAGGCCACAGCTGCTCAGCGAGGGGCAGGGCGCCGAGAGGGGGCTGGGAGCTCCTGCCAGGCCGAGCGGCCGTGTAGCGTCCCGCGACTCCCAGAGAGTCAAACAGAATTTGGGTGGCGTCTGGCCCAAGGGGGCAGCTGCCAGCCTCCCGTGCTCCTGCGACCTGTCTGCTCCCGAGACCGGGGACAGTAGCTGCCCTGCCCCCGGCCCCGAGGACCCTGAGGTTTGCACTCTCGGCCTCGTCCGGACCAGCCAGGGGTTGGCATGATGCCCACAGAGCATCTGCTGTTTCGCAGGCGAATCTGACCCCAAATCGAAGGCGCCCAGGACTTGCCAGGTCTGTGAGGAGTGACTCCCTCTCTGGGTTTGCTTAGGTTTGTCTTGTCTCCCCTGTGACCCAGGCTCTGGCGGCAGAGACCCGTCACTGTCATGCGGGGTCCTGGTGGCAAAGCCCCTTTAAACCGGGGTGTGTGTGTTCACAGCTGGGCCGGCCCAGCAGCGTGGGCTGGGTTTGCGGGAAGGCGAGGCCCAGGCCTCCAAGATAGGGAGAGTGGGTGGGATTAATGAGCAAGGCTGGTGGGCCAGGCCTGTTTTCAGCAACTGCTGTTTTCTAAGTGCAAAAGCAGTAGACATTTACACTTGAACATAAAGCAGAGGCAAAAAGCAAGGCTCCTCCAGACAGAAGCATCTTGGCCAACATTTCTTGGTGCAGACTCCTGACGCAGGTCCCAGCCGGCCGGCACCCCTCCTCCTCAGGCCCATCGGGGCACCACTTGGGTCAGGCCTGGAGCCCCCCACCCGGGTCTCCTCTCCCCCAGGGCGGCCTCCCTGCTTCCGTCCGAGCCGCCTTCTCTTCCTCGTCGGGGCTCGTTCCGGGGGTGTCTCGTTCAGCCCCACGGCCCTCAGAGCCGTCCAGTCTGATGACCACCGAGTTTGCCTCCCCAGCCCAGGATGCCCACCCTCAGCCCCCCCAGCATCTGCACTGGGATGCCTGATGAGCTGCCCGCACTAAGATGGCCCAGGTCAAAGGAGTCCCGGCTCCCACGTTCCCAAATCGGCTTCCCCTACATCCTACAACCTTCCTCAAGCCTCAACCGGTGCTGCTCGAGCTGAGAGCTGGGGGGACCCCGGGTGCGTCTCGTCTCCTGCACAGACATCCAGCCCATCAGCAGAAACCGGCCACGTGAGCACAGCCGGAATGCAAGTTCCCCTCCGCCCGCGACCGGGATCGTCGTCTGGACCAGGATCGTCTGGACCAGGCCAACCGCGAGCGCCCTGGATTACTGCGAAGGTCTCCTGCTGTCTCCCTGCTCCTGCGTTCCTCCCCCCACCCTCTCCATCCAGCTTTCACAGAGCAGCTGGAGGGCCTTCTCCAACGCAGGCTGTCACCTGGAAACTCCATGGTCCCCCGAGACCCAACCAGCAGCCTCTCCAGCCTCCTCTGGTTCCCTGTTCTTACCCCTGGGCCTTGGCAGGGGCTGTTTCCCTGGACCCTGGGCTGGCCTCCCGCGTCATTCACTCCCCCCCACGTCACCAGTCAGAGAGGCCCCTGACACGCTAGCCACACCTCCCTCCCCACTTTGTCTCCTGTCAGGAGCATTGTTGCCTGACCGAAGTGCGCTTGTTGATGGGCTGTGTCTCCACACAAGAAAGCAGCCCAGGCGGGTGCCCAGCACCGGGGGCGGTGGTCATCACTCCCTGAGAGAGCGGGTGCGGTGCCCTCTGCTGGGACCGGCTGCTGTGCCTCCTGAGAGTGGGCCCTCGCCACCTTCCCCGTGTCTCCTGGTCTCTGCCCTGTGGTTCTGAGACAAACTCGGAAGACAGCGCAGGGATCAGATGGAGGAGAGCTGCCTCCAGTGGGGCTGAGCGGCGCTGGGGCCGCTCACAGGCAGGCATGGGGCCCACGCGAGCGACCCGGCGCCTTCCACGCTCTCCCGAGGGGCGGAGCCGAGAATTCGTGAAGATGCGCTGGACCACCTCCCAGCTGCTGCTCTCGGCCCAGGCTGGGGCTGATGGAGCCCAGCCCCTCGGGGGGGTGGGACTGCTGGCGTCAGACAGGAACTGACCCCACTCCATATCCGTAAGAAGCCTGGTGGCAGCTTGTGCATTTGTCTGCTGAGAAGGCGTGGGTGCTGCCTAGGTTTGAGGGGCCGTGGGGTCCCTGGGGTGCAGTGAGGGGACCCCAGCCCCATTCCCTGCCTGCAGAAAGCACATCACCCAGCAGCCTGTGAGCAAACACGGGGTCTGTTATGGGCTCAGTTATGTCCCCCTCAATTCGTATGCTGAGGTCTTGATCCCCAGTCCTTCAGAATGGGACCTTATGTGGAAACAGCATCCCCACTGGAGCTGGGTGGACCCTCACCCGGGACCGTTGTCCTTATCGGAAGGGGAAATTTGGACACAGAGGAAGGTGACGTGGAGGGCCCCAGGGAGAAGCGGGCTCTCTGCAGGGGGGAGATGGTCCCCGGGGGCCTTCGGGGGGCAGGCCCTGGACACCACTGTCTGAGGCCTTCAGAAGTGTGCGCGGCACGCTTTCGCTGTGTCGGCCGCAGACTGTGGTCCTGCTGCCGCCCAGAGAGATGCGCAGGCGGCACCGGCTCCGCTTGGCTTCCGGATGGACGAACGGCCGCGTGAACAAGGTGGTCCTCACGCGCACAAGGTTCTTCACGATTTAGTCGCCGTGTTTCAGAGGCTCCTCAAGTCCTCAGGCTTGAGGGGCTTCGTGGACGTTGCCAGGTGCTGTTCCAGGCGTGCTGTTCCCTACGGCAGGAGACTGGGCAGCGCCGGCGGGGCTCCGCCCGCACAGGGCTCTGGGTTGAGTTTGGGGAGAAGGTGGGCGCGCTGGGTGGAGGCCCCGGCCCGCGACAGCTCGCGGCTAGCGGGCCTCAGGCCTCTGCCGCGTCGGATCCCATCTGGGTGCGAATCAAGTGGGAACTGAGGAGCCAGACCTTCCCGTGGTGGTTACGGGGCAGCGTTTTCTCTTCCAGTTGGAATAGAAACTGAGACGTGCCAGGAAGAGGGAGGCGGAACTCGGGGTGGGTGGAGATTCCTTGAACTGAGGTCTCTGAACTTCAGAAGAAGCTAGTTTTAACGCTGGTTCTTCTTTCTTTCTCTCTTTTACACATTCATTTCTGAAGCATTTACAGTGGACCTCCTGGGCTCACTGGGAGGGGCCGGCGTGATACCACGGGGAGGCTGGTCATCTGCTTCCACCTCTCCAGCACTGGGCAGCTCTCAGGCCTGCAGCCCGCCCCGCACCCGAGCCGCCCGGCCCCCTCCCGGTCCTGCTCTCCCCTGGCCCGGGCTCCCAGCTGCCATCTCTCCCTGGTTCCCAGGAAGCAATGGTGGTGATGGTGTGGGTTGCATTACAGCTGCAATCCATCCAGCAACATCGAAAAGACCTCCTTAAAATAGTCATGGTAACCGTGACTCATCTGGCTGTCTGTGCGCTGAGGCAGCTGAGGGATCGGGGGAGGGGCAGCCTCGGAAGAGCCCGGCCCCCACTGGCTGAACATGGCACCAGACCCCAAACAAACACAGCCCTCCCGCCTCCCTACCACCCCGCCCGCTCTCTCATCTCTGGGGTGAAGGAGGCCGGGTCACTCTCCGGGGGGGATGCTTCCAGGCAATGAATATTTCATAAGGGGACAGAGCTGGTCAGTGAAAGATTACGGAGCTTCACATCCTCAGAGAGAAAAGAAAGGACTGTTTGATTCCACGAGTCAGCTGGTGTGTTTCCGACGGAGGGAGGCCAGGGGAGGCTAGGGGTAAATTATTTAGCGAATTGAAAACTGGTCTTGGGGGATGTGATGCTGCAATGAGACTGGGAGGGGAAACGGGAAGCAAGACGGCACTTCCAAGGCCTGGGACGTGGGGAAGCCATGACCTCCCTTCAGGCCCTTGTGCAGCTCCTGGCTCCCAGGACTCCCCACAAGTACGGCTGAAAAAGAGAAGAAAGAAGAAGGGAAGTATTTCAGCAATCTTCCTGCTGTCTTGTTAAACGGAATATGTGAAAGTACTTGTCAATTAGTCATCAGTCTCTGGCACAATATAATTGCTCAGTTACAATCATTTTGCTACTTTCAAATTTTTTTCCCTTGGGGAAAATATCAGAAAATAATAAAGTACTTTGTTAGTTTTTAGAGAAAAATTGGGAAATCTGGCAGTGAACGCTTAGGGCAAAACCAGTAAGGAAGAGAGTTAAGTCAGTGCCTGCTGGGGAAGCGGCTGTAAGGCCAAGACCTTGCCCGGTGGTGGCTAGAGACCCACTGATCCATCCGGATAGGCTCTGCATGCGGCTGGGCCTTTATCCGCTGAAGCAACGTGGTCCACCCAGAGCGGACTCCGAGACCTCCCCTACTTGCTTCCTCACAAAATTCACCTCAGTCGACGTTTACCAGGTCTCTGTAAAGGAGGGGAAGGAAAGCAGCAGACAGACGGGGAGGGGGCGGGAGCGCCTTTCCCCTGGAGGAGGCTGGGAAGGGCCTATCCCAGGGGCTGGACCAACAGGTTTGAAGCCATGGTTCCCACGCCTCCATCTCGCTCCCCATTATGATGGCCCAGGTGTTATCACACGGAGACCAAATCTGTCGATGCAGGTCCTTAGCAGACGAGAGACCCAGGCATGTGGGTTGGAAATCATGGCTCCTAAAGAACATAAACTCTACCATCTAAACAAAGGTAGCAGAGGCCATCGGAGCCCAGGGTGTGGGCCCAGACACCCACTGAGAGCCACAATGGGCTCACCTGAGTGCTGAGTCCACATGACGGCAGGGGTGTCTACACCTCCACGTCCCACCTGAGGGTTCGAGTCCACGCAACACTGTAGCGTCTACACCTCTTGGCGTCTCCTCCCCCACGTGATGGGTCCTCTTGGTCTCTCCTCCCCATCATGTGATGGGGCCTCTTGGCTTCTCTCCTCCATGTGATGGGTCCTCTTGGCCTCTCTCCCCGACGTGATGGGCCCTCTTGGCCTCTCTCCCCCATGTGATGGGTCCTCTTGACCTCTCTCCCCAATGTGATAGGTCCTCTTGGACTCTCCTCCCACCATGTAATGGGTCCTCTTGACCTCTCTCTACCATGTGATGGGTCTTCTTGACCTCTCTCCCCCATGTGATGAGGCCTCTTGGCCTCTCTCCTCCATGTGATGGGTCCTCGTGGCCTCTCTCCCCCAAGTGATGGGTCTTCTTGACTTCTCTCCCCCATGTGATGGGTCCTCTTGGCCTCTCTCCCCAGCGTGATGGGTCCTCTTGGACTCTCCTCCCCACCATGTGATGGATCCTCTTGACCTCTCCTGCCTCAGCTGATGGGTCCTCTTGGCCTCTCTCCTCCATGTGATTGGTCCTCTTGGCCTCTCCTCCCTCAAATGATGGGTCCTCTTGGCCTCTCCTCCCACATGCGACGGGTCCTCTTGGCCTCTCCTCCCCCATGTGATGGCTTCAGGAGCAGGTTCTGGGTTTTGTTCTTCTTTATCCTCTGCTGATCTCAGTCTTAAGTCTCAGAGTGGCTCAAAGTCAGCTCCTTGCATGTGGAGGGATGGGTGGATGGAGGTCTCCATGGCAATTCTCACTGCTTCTGGTATCTGTGGAACTTGGTGCTTACAGCCTGGAACTGATATCTGACTTCCAAACATCTCACCTGAATTGCAGGATGTCTGCTGCTGGGCCCCTGCCACCCTAGTTCTATCAGTAAGTACTGTCAACTTAGCTGAGACTTGTAGCTGGTCTGGGAGAGAAGTTCTGTGATACCAGGAGATGAGAGTTCTTGTGAAGCTCCTCCAGTCAGGGCAGCTGGGCCTCAGGGTCGGACCCTTGTCAAGGGGAAACTTGATTGCTGTGGGTTCAGCCCATTTCCCCTTGCCCTGTTGTGCGGCCTGAGTGGGGCCCCTTTTCCACCTGCCTCAGTGTCTCCCCCGTGCACAGAGCTGGCTGACAACCCAGAGCATTGCTCTTTTGGGCCTCATGGGCACGACCCACTTGTCGAGTCTTAGGACGCTGTTCTCAGCGTTTGGTTTTCATTCCTGCTCCTCATCCTGTCTATATTGCTTTCCTCATGCATTTCAATGACTCGGGAAGAAAACTGTGGGTCTTTTAGTTCTGCCCCAAATAAGCTGAAGCCCTATCTTTAGGAAAGCAGAGGTAACTGGTGTGTTTGGAGGCTACTCTTCTCCTGACTCATGAGCCACTGCCCCAGGGGCAACCTGGGGTCAGACATTCCATCTTCCCGGGTAGGTCACAGGACTAGATCAAAGCACCACATCGCCCCTGAGAAAAGAATATGGCTGACTCGGGGCAGGGGCGGGCACAGAGCCGGTCTCTCTGCTACATCCTTCTCAGCTGAGGACAGAGTCTGAAGTACTGGGATCCAGGTTAATACAACTTCCCTCAAACAAAGGTAGGTCCTTGCCAAGAAAACCGTGAATAGCACAGGTTATTTTAGTGCTACATGCGTGTGATTCTATCATTAAGTGAAGGGTCACCTTTGTGATGAATAAACTCTTTGGTGCTCTAATTGGGGTGCTTAGTATCGCCTGGTGCTCTAATCAGGGCGCTGAGTTACCTCTGGTGCTCTAATCAGGGCGCTGAGTATCCCTGGTGCTCTAATCAGGGCACTGAGTTACCCCTGGTGCTCTAATCAGGGCGCTGAGTATCCCTGGTGCTCTAATCAGGGTGCTGAGTACCCCTTGGTGCTCTAATCAGGGCGCTGAGTTACCCCTGGTGCTCTAATCAGGGCGCTGAGTTACCCCTGGTGCTCTAATCAGGGCACTGAGTAACCCTGGTGCTCTAATCAGGGCGCTGAGTACCCTTGGTGCTCTAATCAGGGTGCTGAGTACCCCTGGTGCTCTGGTCCGGCACTGAGTTAAGCAGATTTCCTCTAATGTGGGGAGAGCAGTTCCAGTGCAGACGCTTCACGATAAACCAGGCCTGTGTGGTGATGAGGAAGAGCGGGCCCCGCAGGAAGCGGGGGTCCTGACGGCCAACATAAGCCGAGCGTTTCCTAGCGTCGGGCGCTGTGGTCTCACGAGCGGTGGGGACCAAGCACAGGGCTCTTCTCGGAGCATCATCTCACGCCGAAGAAAAAGACGGGTTCCCGGGTGTGGTGAGGTTGTCCGGGCCCGGGGCGGCAGTGAGGGTGACGGGAGAGGACTGTGGCCAGCCGCGAGGCCACTCAGGGGGGCCCCGTCCCCAGGAAGAAGCGGAGTGCCTGGCGGCACCAGCAGACCGGAGGAGGGCCTGGGATGAGTGGGGCAGGGCTGGAGCAGATGGGGTTGTGGTGGCGGGAGGAGGCGGCCGCTGGGAGCCCCTGAGGGCCTTGGGGACAGGCAGGGGCCCACACGCGGCTCTGCCTGGCTGAGTTTGAGAGTCTCAGACCGAAAGCCGCCATCGGACCGCGGGAGCACTGACTCGGCGACAGCAACAGAGCACCGTCCCGGAAAGGCCCGCAGTCCTGTCGGCGCAGGTGGGGACCTCCCTCCCGCGTCTTGGAGGCCTGGGAGTGTGGTGCCCTGTGAGCTCTGGTCTGCGAGGGGTCGCCGGCTCTCCAGGGACCTCGGCTGGGCATCTGGCAGGGGTGGGCTGCACTTGACCAATGAAAAAACGTCAGTGAAAATCTGGGAGCAGGTTCCCCAATCATCCCTGCGCCCAGGGCTCCTCTGAGGACCCGCGCGATGTGGGAGCCTTTGAGACTCACGTCTCCTCTTTGGAGGATCTTCTAAGTCCCTTTATCTGCTCTCTCAGCTTGTTGATAGCGGCGCTCCCCGTGACAACACAGGATGGAAGGAGGACTCGTGGGGCTGGGGGCAGTGGGTGCCTGTCCTGCTGGCCCTCAGCCTGTGGGCCTCGAGCACTCTGGGTCATGGGCCCTGGGAACTCCAAGCACCTAACATCACAAAGGCCCAGGTCCCGGGACACGCAGCCTCCTACGGTGATTGGCAGAGGCTGGCCCGACTGCAGGACCAGGACACCCTCTGCGGTGTCCTCTTCGGTCCTGGGGTCGCAGGGCCAGGCTGCACAGGAGGATACAAGAGACTAGAGTGGAGGAAAGAGGAGAGGCCAGCTGGTCTCAGACCCTGGGCGCCGGTCCAGCCTGGCCTTGTAAACGCTTACCCCGGAGTCTCTGCAGAGGCCAGCACAACCCCTCAGCCAGTGTCCCCACCTGCCCAGAGCAGACGTGCGTGGCTATTCTCTGGCACTGCCCATCCGGCGGTGGACCCAGCAGCACCAGGCCTTTGGAGGAGCTCACGTTTCCTTACAGACTTGTGAGCGGGAGGTGTAACCACCATCACATCATCATGCTTTTCCCACTCGCTCTGAACAGAGGGCTACGACCTTGCAGTTGTAAACATCACCTGGAGAGTAAATCATCAGCACAGCACCATCGGCACAGGAAACACTCCTACTGTTTCAGAATTTCTCTCCTTCTCTGAAAAGACGGATGAAATGATCACCCTAAACAGGTTTTAAAAGAAATATCACAATTTGGAGGCGCTTTGAGAATAAAGTATCTCTAGATGCTCTCTCAGATTTTACCAAACTGCTCTGTCTTCAGCAGTAACTAACTAAGCCTCTAATCTCCTCTCTGTTCACAGAGTGTGCGTGAAGCTGGTGCCCACCCTCCCCATCTCCCGTCTGCGGGTCTCCTGCTCCCTGAGCAGCGCGGTGGTGTTTGCCCCTGACCTGAGGTCGCTTCTCTTTGAAACCACATTTCTCCCCGGCCTCCTGCCTGACGGCTTGTCCTACAGATAATTAACATGCAGCTCCGGGGCTGCAGCGCCCATGGCCGCCATCGGGGTGGAGGACGGCTCAGAGACCCCCAGGACCACCTGACAGACAAGCCCCCAGAGGCCTGCAGCGAGTCCCCTGACCTGCCACGGCCTCCCTGCAAACTAACTCCACAGCCTGGACCGCTGTGCTTCGAAGTTCTGAGTCTCCGGTCCTGGATTAAGAGGCGAGGAAGCAAGGGGAAACCTCGCTGGACGTTGGGCGTTTCTGGTAGCAGCCCCGAGGGAGGGTCTTAGGTGACAGCCCCACAGGCGGGACCCAGTCGACAGCCGAAGAGCGGTTGCTGGTGACCTGTGTAGACCAGCCTCCCTCCTGCAGAGGGGAGCTGGCGGGCCACCTGGCCTTGGAGCCTCCTGGTGAGATGGCAGGGTCCTCCTCCAAGCCGGAAAGCACAGGTGTGAGTGAGAGGCTGAGGAGATGGCCTGAGGCCTGGCCCTTTCCTTTCAAAAGCGGAGCAAAGTGAATAATGCCCGTTCTGCCTCCAGGCAGGGCCTGGGCGGCTGGGCCGGGAGGAGCCGCCAGGCCGGTGCAGCCGCAGGGAAGGGCCAGCGATGGAGTGGGTGTGGGTAGGCGCCACGGCTCGTCCAAGTGCAGCAGGAACAGAGTTTGGCGGGTCCATCTTTCCTAAAGGAGGGCGGAGACCCAGGAGGGGAGGGGCCCAACCCCTGACGCCAGCTCTCTTCCTGCAAAGTGGCCTCTGTGGCTGGCGGGGTCCAGCCCCTGGCGGGTCCCCTGCAGGGACGCTGTAGCAGCAGTAACACTGACAGCCGTGAGGGTTGCAAGTGTGCTGTGCTCCGGGCTTTGCCCAGCACTGGAGTGCATTCGGGTTCATCCTCAGGATGACACTTTGCTTCCCAGGCGGCAAGGGCGGCAAACCACGGTGCAGAGGGGTCTGAGCTGCAGTCAGCGGGGACTGGGCCCATCTCCTGTCCACGTGCCCAAAGCCCCGTCTTCCTCATCTGCAAGGTGGGTCCACACATCAGAGCCCACCGTTCATGCGATGGAGCAGACACTGGACAGCTGTGCCCCCACCCCCACCCCGGAGAACTGGGTCACAGCCTCGCCACGGTTGTCAGGCGGGTCCTGAGAGGAGGGGGGTCTCCCACACAGACGCCCAGTCGCACTTTCCTGAGGACTCCAGTGCCGAGGAGACTCGAGTTTTTGTGGTCGGTGCGGACCAGCCTTGGAGACGTGGTGTCCGCTCGGCCGCGGTGCCAGCAGCTGTGCAACCCAGGCCCGCGGGCTCAGCCCTCGGTGGCGGGAGCTCCCGGGGCCCCGCCGCCTGCCTCCGGGCCGCCTCAGAGGTGGTGGCTCCCTAGGGGCTGGGGGCTTCGGGAGGGGCATCACGCTGCCACCTCGCCTCAGGCCGGGTGTGCCAGGCGCCTTCCGCAGGAGCCAGCACACACAGCCTCTGCGTGCAGGTTTCCAGTGAGGAAGGGGGAGGCCGGGGTGCAGCCGGCTGCCTTCGGGTAGATTTGGGCTGTGCTCGGGGGAGGCGAGGGGGGCCACCAGCTGCCTGGGGACTGCCGTGCAGACACCCGGAGCCCCCCACCGGGGCTGCCTGCGAGTGAGGCCTGCCCCAGGGGCTGGCGTGTTGCTCTGGGGGGCAGGCAAGTCCAGGCGGTCCCAGGCTCTCCCCAGTGGTAAATGCCGTTCTCAGCCCTCCGTCTGGGGAAGTGAAGGCACAGAGCTTCCTCTTCCTGTTCCTCCGCAGCAGCTGGCGCGAGCTCGAGACTCTCCTTCCTTCTACGGAACCAACTCTGCAGTTTGCAGCAAGTGGGATTAGCAGCAGACGGCAGTGTAAACACGGGGGCGGCTGGAGTTCCCACGTGTGTTCGGGCCCGGCCCCGCTCCGGAGCCCAGCCAGCAAGCCCGCGGGGTGGGGGTGGGCACGCGTGCCTGCGTGCACACACGTGTGTCTGGGCATGTGCATCTTGGTGTGCACACGTGTGCGTGCCCCTGTGAGCGTGTGTGTCTGCGATGTCTGGGTCCAGAGAGGCTCCGCGTGACGCCCAGGCTGAGGGTCTGGGCTGGGTGGTTGACCCCAGGCCTGCGGAAGGTCCTGCCCAGGCATGAACGTGGACAGACAGTGAGAAGGGAGGTGGGAGCCCGAGTCCCACGTGCCCTGCCTGGTCCCCCACACCCAGGCTTCCAGAAGCTCCTCACAGCCCCGTGAGGGCCGCCCATGGAGCTGGAGCCGGAAGGCAGCCGTGATTCTCTGCCCACGAGGGGCTGTGCCAGTCCTGGTGCCCGTCGCAGGGACGGTGTTTCTGGTAGCGCACAGCGGGGTGTCTGGGGGGCACAGGGTGTCCCGTGTGACTCCTCCCACCGTCCTGTGAGCAGAACCCAGGGGCTGGCCTGGTCTCTCAGGGTCAAGTTTGCAAACCTCGTTATCTTGACCCCTTTGGGTCGCTGGTGCCAGGAGAGGGCCCCGGGGTCTCCCCTGGTGACTCCGACTCCACGGGGAAGGGCACTGCACGGTCCTCAAGGCCGACCTCACACCACATCACCCTGTGGAGTGGGCACGAGGAGATGAAACTCTGGAGGTGACTGCTGGAAACCCATTTGTCGCGTTTCTTGTTCACAAACCCTCCTTTACAATTCCTCCCTCAGATTCTGACCATCTCCGTGGAGTGGGACTGAACTGGTGAGCCGTTGCTGCTGTAAGAGATTATCACAAATGCATCCACTCCCCGTTCTCTGGGATAGAATTCTAACGCGGGTCTCACTGGGCTAAAATCGAGCAGTCAGAGAGCTGGTTCCCTCTGGAGGCTCCGAGGAGAGTCTGTACTTCTTCCTGGGCCTTGCGTTCCAGCTTCGGGGGCGCCGCGTTCCGGGCTCCCGGCCGCTTCCTCCGTCTTCAGAACCAGCAGCATCAGAGCTCTCCGGTTCCTTCGTCTCAGGTCAGCTGATTAGCAACCTAAAGTCCCCCTTTCCAGGGAACGCGACACATAGGTTCCAGAGCCTGGGCTGTGGCCACCCTTGGAAAGCCATGTGGCAGTGTGGAGCCTCGGGGGTCATCTCCCAACAGGAGGGAGAAACAGCCGAGCGGGACCCGACGTGTGTGCAGGCCCCTTGCTCCCTGTGCCCGGCAGAGCCGGTCTCCCACGAGGGGACAGGAACACCTCTTGGGGGGCCACCACTGGGCTGCTGGTAGCTTGGCCCTTATTTGTGGAAACGGGGCGCCTGTCGTGCGTGTGCGTGAATCCCCCCAGAAGGGACAGAGGGGCCGGTGGGGCTCCCGTCGTGTTCCAGTCCGGTCTCGGGAGTGGCAGCCTCAGCCGACAGGACTGCTTCTCACATCTCTGCCTGAGTTGGGGCTCCGAGCCCCAGGTCCCACAGGTGGCATCGGTCTTCTCATTCTTCTCCAGGCCAGCCCCTCATCGCTCCTTCCTCACCCACCTACGGCAGCTTTGAGCTGAGGAATGCTGTTACAAAAATGAAAATATGTAAAGGGAGAGGACATCTAATGCCGCCCTTCTGGTGGAGCAGATTCAGGCTTAAGACAGCTGGTGCCGCAGCATTTGTGGGCTCACGTTCCGAAGTCAGGATGCCTTGCAAGTGGATATGCAGGCAGCAGACTCAATTAGGGTCCTAAAAAAGCAGCATTAAGACACCTTTGTGCTGACCCGATCTTTCTGTTGCCTGGAGAAGCACATTTTATGACCGCGCCAGAAATATGAATACATGTATATGTATGTATAGAGATGTACATGTACAAAATTACATGTGCAATACTCACAGAACACAGTTATCATTGTTAGGTTCATAAAAAAATAGACAGAGGTCAGGCAAAAATATAATTTAGTGCAGAATGAAATGACTGAAGAGAAGTTTGTGACCAGAGGGTCAAGCCTCACAGGTACTTGGGGAGATGCTACAGCCTTGGCGTGGGGAGCATGGGCTCAGGGTCAAGGGAAACTGGAGCTCAAATCTGGCTGGACCGTTGACCACTGAGCGGCCTCACACGAGTCCCTGCACTGCTGGGCCTCAGGGTTTACATGTGTGATTGGGGATAATAGTAGTGCCTTCAGGCTTGTACTGAGGCTTCTGTATTTAAAGTACTCAGTATGGTGTCCGGTACACGAACGCGCCCAAGTCTAAAATTATCCCACCCGCAGCGGCTGTCATTTCTCGGTTGCACACGATGTGCCCAGGCTGTGCGGACGCCCGGTCTGCTCGGCCAGAGATGCTCAGCCCGGCCGCAGCCTGGAACCGCTGAGGAATGTTCAAAATCCCGGTGCCCAGGCCGGCAGCCCAGCCTTGGAGCCCAGCCGGGCCCCCGCGCGTGTGATGAGGCCAGCCGGGGGCTGCTCGATTAGACAAACGAGCGGACAGGGCCCAGGTGACCACATGCTGCCTTCCTCACGTGAGGCCGGGCTTCTGGGTCCTGCTGACCCGGTGACCAGCCTGTCCTGGTTTTTCTGTGGTGTTGCTTCTCTGGCAGGAGCAGGGGCCGCTGGCTGAGAGGACCCTTGGTCACCTTCCCCAGGACGGGTTTCCAGGGTCCCTCCGGAGCTGCCGCCCATTGGGGTCCTTACCTCTGGGCACCTGCCAGGGTATCTGTGGGTCTGTGTCTCAGATCCCAGGTGAGCAGAGCCCCGACTCCCAGCCTTGAGCTCCCTCAGCTCTTGGCACAGAGAAGAACGCGGTGTAACGCCTTTAACTGATTTGCTGCTGGTACCGACCTGGCACCTCCGTCATTAGCCCCGGGGGCCTGGCCACGAGTCCTCCGCCGGGCCAGGTGGTGGGGTGGGGCGCTGAGGAGGAGGCGTGGACGGCGCCCTCACCCCACCTGGGCTGGTGGCGACTCGGCCCCGCGTGTCCGGTCTCCACTGAAGACGAGGGGACGGAGGTTTCCGCCCGCCAGCTACACGGCAGTTTGGGAGCCTCAGGTGACAGGTGCACGGACATAAAAGATGTTTCTGCAAAGTGTGTGTTACACACCCGCGAGGCTCTGTCCTGGGCACAGCGCCCTCACCTGAAAACCGCTTCTCCTGGGACACTTCCCGCGTGCTCGGGAATCTTGCCGAGCTCGGCGCCTTCCCATCACCGCGGCGCGGCCGTGTCCACGGTCCCGAGAGCGCCCTCCCCACGCCGGCCTCTCGGGCTGAGCTCACACGTGCTGGGCCTGTGGACCCTCTTCTCCCACCGCAGCCCCTGCTCCGGGTAAAGCCCTGGTTGACACTGACCAGAGCCCAGTGTGACTGAGTGACCCTGGGCACACCGGGCTCTGAAATCTGTCAATTTGGGGAATTAGTCTGTGGAAGAATGAGCCGGAGGCAGGGGTCAGGCGGTAGGAGGCCGGCTCCCCACGGGGGGCTAATGAGACCCACACTGGCGACTCCCGGCCCTTCCTGGCCAGGCCGACGGCCGCCCGCTCCTCTCGGGACTGTCCTCTCGCTGCAAGGGGACAGGAGGCGTCCCCGCCTGACAGGACTGCCTCCCGCTCTGACCAGCGAATCTCGCCTCCTCCGCCGGAGCCGGGATGCTGGGAGGGCGACCAGCAGAATGGTCCCCGGCTTAGGTTCTTTCCGGAAAATCCCCATCCAGACACAAAAGCCGCTCCTGGAGGAGGGCGGGAACGCGACCCCGGGAGAGCGGGTCTGAGTCCACACAGCCTGCCCCCGGGGGCCACCCTGAACAGCACACCCTCACTTGTCCCTCAGCGCAGGGTCCAGCTGGAGCATCGACCTGGGGGCCTGGGGACAGGAACCCTGAGGGGATTTGGTTGTGGCTCAGATAGTTGTTCTGGGCCTGGAAGGACAGGTGGCAGAGCGGTCCTCACGTGAGACCAGAGCACTTTTGCTTCCTGAAGACGCTGCTTCTTTGGCCGTTGACTGATCCTCAACCCAGCCTTTGACATGGAACGTGCTATAGACAGGAGAACTTTTTAAAAGGCTGCTAGGTTTGGTCTGCCAGTCGGCGGGACCCAGAGGGGTGCGTGGGCCGTGAGGGTGACTACTTGCTCCCAGCGCGCCCTCCCGGTGGAAGCGTTCCAGGGTGCATCCCTCGGGACTGCCGTCAGCATCCGGGAGCTACTGACAAGATGCTACACCCACATGGGAGTCACATGTGGATGGGTTTATTATTTCAAGCTTTTAATTATGTACAATAATATACGATGTGTACATCGCACGATACATTATTATATAAATTTTTAAGTTGAAAATGTCTTCGGCTTTAAAAAAAAAACGCAAATAAAGTAAATGTCCAAAATGTGAAATTCTCTTTAAGGGCTCTGGAAAGCTAGGGGCTTCGGGTTTATTTTTCGCTCTTAGGGAAACGGCGTCGCCTTGGGGCTCGAGTTTGACTGCCGGTCACCACGCGGTGGATGTGACCTGCGCCTCTCAGCCTGAGTCTGTGACCCGGTCGGATGGCGCTCTTCCTGGGCGCCTGCGGCCCCGCGGCCGCTGGGCATCACCTGGGCACGCCTGGCCTCGTCCCAGGGCACCCTCCTCCCAGGCTGGCCTTCCCGTGGCAGGACCTCCAGCTGGCCCGCGGAGCCCGTGGCCGTCTCGAGCTACTTGTATGCAGCTGGAAGCAGTGTGCTTGGTCCCAAGCCCGTCTAGGACCGTTTTATTGCACTGATGTGATTTACTTACTGGGATGCAAAATGATGGAGGCCGAGTGAAAAGAGAGGGAATTGATGTTTTACGAAAATTGAGCCTAATGCTTTCGAAAGACTCGGTAAAGTTGAGTAGCACAAATATTGCTTCCAAACTGGCCCTGGGTGAGACCAGCCACCGTTAAAAGATTGAGGAGAAAACTGTAGAAACATAGATGCTTTTGCACTCCGTAGCTTTATATTTGTCTTACAATCATTGCTTCACTTTAAAGAAGCACAAAATTCGTGGAAATTCATGGGTGAAGCAAGAAAGATGCCAGAAGCACAGTGCATGGACGCAGCCCTGCAGAAAGGAGCTCGTCAGCCTCCAGACGTCGAGTCTCAGGACTGTGTGTGACAGTCACGCACTGACCCCACCTCCCGTTTGACGCTGTGCCTGCCTCCCAGGCTGCACAGAATAAAGGGCCTCGCGTGGCTGGATTGACCGAGTGGATCCCCGTTTCCCCGCTACCTTCTCACGTCCAGATGGGGGTGAAGTGATACCCCGGCTTTCGAGGGCGGCCTGGGTAATGGCATCTTAACCTGAGGGCCAAAGTTTAGGAGGGGGGAAACATTCTCCTGCTCCCAGGACCAACCTGGAGTCACCACTCCATCTCATCAGACAGGAAGAAAGTGCTGGATCACATGTCCCCCAGCAGCCCCGCGACCAGGAGGCACCTGAATTCCTCACTCCCTGCTCCCTGATGGAACCCTCACCGGGCATCACAGTGGGACCACGTTCCCATCCCGAACAGTGTGGCTGCTTTGGGAGGCTGGGAGCAGCGAGTCCTGCGTCAGCAGCATCTGACAGTGGCCTGCTGGCAGGACGCTCACATCAAGACAGCAAAACTGATGGCGGGTGTGCACCTGCTTCAGGGGAGGCTGGCGGCAATTACGGCGGCGGGGTTCGCAGCAGACCCTGCCTCCAAGTCTGCGGGCAGCGGGCAGGGATGGGTGCCGGCCGCGCTCCTTCCGTTCCAAGCAAACGGGTGTCTGGAGAACACATGGCTCGGGCCCGATAATCAGTCATCCGTTTAATCAATTAGGAGCTTGCACTAAGGAAGCAGGGCTGGCGAGGCGGGGGAGTGGACGGTGGGGGCAGTGCCATGGGCCTGGACACCGGGCTTCCCAATTACAGAGCAGGTGACGAAGCAGGCAGTACAGCCGGCCTGTCACCGCGGAGATCTTCGCTGCTGTGAGGAGAGGAGGTCCAGGGCGTGGGCTCTGCTGGCGTGACGCTCTGGGCTACAGCAGGGTGAGCGGGAGGACAGGCTTCTGGGAGACTCGTGTTCTAGCTAACGCACCCCACCCCCGTCCAGGAGGATTTCCGGAGGCCATTCCCAAACAGTCGTCTGTGACGGGGCTGTCTGGGCAGCCGCTCAGGTAAAGCTGTATGAAACAGTTTCGGGGAATCACGCACGTTCGCACTGCTTTTGTTGCGAAGACGTGGAGCATGAGTTTAATTCTGAAAACAATCCTTTTGCCTTTGTAATCAAGACGGCCCTTCCAGCGTCTGCCTGCCCTTCCTTCCAGCGTCTGCCTGCCCTTCCAGCGTCTGCCTGCCCTCCCAGCGTCTGTCTGCCCTCCGTCTGCCTGCCCTTCCAGCGTCTGTCTGTCCTTCCAGCGTCCGTCTGCCCTTCCAGCGTCCGTCTGCCCTTCCAGCGTCCGCCTGCCCTCCCAGCGTCTGCCTGCCCTCCCAGCGTCTGCCTGCCCTCCCAGCGTCTGCCTGCCCTTCCAGCGTCTGCCTGCCCTCCGTCTGCCTGCCCTTCCAGCGTCTGTCTGTCCTTCCAGCGTCTGTCTGCCCTTCCAGCGTCTGTCTGTCCTTCCAGCATCTGCCTGCCCTTCCAGCGTCTGCCTGCCCTTCCAGCGTCTGTCTGTCTGTCTGTGCTGGAAGCTGCATCCCTCTCGCCGGACCACCGGTAGCCGGGTGACCTTGAGTGAGTGCCTTGACCTTGCCCAGCAAAGCCCCATCTGTAACCTCCACATTCTTAGAGGTTAATGCATGTTAATGTGCGTTGCAAATGCCAAATGCAGATACAAATGCAGACTATCATCCCTGACAATTAGTCCATTTTACATGTGAAAAAATGTAAACACACTTTTTACAGACTCTGATCTATGTGTCTCAAAAATTCAGTCAGCGTGAAGCCTTTTTATTTTTTAAACCATCTCCCTTCCTCTCTGAGGGGCCCGAGGCTGCTCCTCCTGGGGTTCAGTTTGCCCACGTTCTGGAGGCTCCAGGGGAGGATTCGCATCCACCGAAGTGCGGTTTCCAGCTTCTCGAGGCGCCCGCCTTCCTCGGCTCGGGGCCTTTCCTCTGTCTCCGAGGCCGGCTCTGGAGGACTGAATCCTTCCCGCACACGTCGCTGACCTCCTCTGCTGCTGCCTCCTCCACTTTTAAGGACCCTGTGATCACACTGGACCACCGGAGAGCCCAGGACACTGGCCACCTCAGGGTCGCCGGACCAGCACCCTGAACTCCACATTCCCGGGTTCCAGGGATCAGGACACGGATGTCTGGGGGCGTTCACCTGCGGCCCTGGAGGAGGGCTCGAGGGACAGCCTTCAGCAGGCCGTCGGGGCCCCGAAGCTCCTGCACGGTGGCTGTCATCAGCTCCTTTCACTCGCTCGGAGGGGCCGCACGGGTGTCCTGCTTTCCAGCCTGTGCAAGGACGTGGACGTCTGGGAAGATGGCTTTGGGGACGGCCAGGTGAGCCTGCACGGGGTGTCCAGGTCTGTCGTCACCCAGCAACGCCACTGGGTAGATCTTTGGTCCAGTCTGGGCCTCGATACAAAAGGTTCCTTCGGCGCAGCTCCCAAGCAGCTGAACGGCCAGCGAAGCCTATGAGAGGCAGAGGCAAGAAACCTGTCATCCAGTGGGGAGTGCGGGACTAACGGAGAATCTGACTCAGTACAGACGCTCTTTGTAGACAGAGGAGGCCTCTGGAAGCTGGAAAAGGCCCAGATTCCCCTGTACGGCCTCCACAAGGAGCCAGCCCTGTGGACACCTTGATTCCCAGCCCAGGGGAGACCCCTTTCAGATGTCTGACCTACAGACCTGGGAGGTGGTGAGTGGTGCTGTGTGGAGCCGCTGAGTGTGATAACTTGTTACAGTGGCAACAGGAAGTGGGACACGGACAGATTCTGACCTGGCAGCTGTGGAAGGAGGCGGGGCCTCGCGTCTGTGCTTTCACGCGTCTCCTGGGGGCTCTGGTGCACGGCACCTCTGAGAGCAGCTGCTGCGTAAATCAGAAGTTGGGTCAAGTCTGAAGTGGCAATGGGAGGGCTGCGGGGCTCGAGAGGGCAGGGCCCACCTGGCCCTGGCAGACTGGGAAGGATGGAAACAGGGACAGTTAGGAGGCTTGCACTGGCTTAGGAGAGAGATGATGAGGGCCTAAGTCAAATTATTGACCTGCTTGATCCTTTCCACCTGTGAACTGACTTGACTTCAGTCTGAATGACCAGCCGGTTCCGTCGGGATGACTGGGCCCATCCTGAGAGCCACGGTGGCCGGAATCAGGGCCTCCTCTCCGTCCACATGGCACCTTTTCCCAGCTTTTGTCTTCTCTTCCACACCCCGCATCCCTCCTCTCTCGACATGAATGAGGGCTGCCTCTCCTCTGTCCCAAGTGTGAAGCTCTTGTTGGGGACCCTTGAAGTCCAGAGCGGCCCCGTCCCCAGCACAGGCCCAGCGCAGGTCCTGTCGGCATTGCTCAGCCCTCTTCCGACCGCACAGGGGAGGGCAGGCCCCTGCTGACGGGCTCCAGGCAGCCCTGAAAAGCTGGGCGGGGGCCCTGCACCTCTTCCCCGAGGACACGCGCCCGGGAGCCCAGCAGGGCTTGGCTGTGACAGGGCAGTGGGGCAGCTGTGGCCCCGAGCAGAGGGTACCCTTGGAAAATTCTTCTCATGCCACTGCTTGTTCTTGGGTGCAGCTAAGGGGACAAGACCCCACGAGGCGGGTGATGTGCCTACATCCAACCCAATGGTGTGTGTCCAGCATTCATCTGACCAAACACCCCACTAGGCCGGCCCCCTTCAGGGAAGGTCACGTGGCTCAGGACCTTGGAGGCGCCCCCTCTGTTCCCTCCTGGGACATCTGCCCTCGTGGGGCACAGCCTCCCCCTGGTTCATGACAGACAGCAACCTGTTGACCAGGATGGACGGCTGGGCCTCCTGTAGGAACACTGGTGGGAAGATTCTGCTTCTGAAATGAACACCCAAGCTCTTAGAAGGTGGCACCAAATTAGCCCTCACTTTATAGCCCTCTTGGCTATAAGTTGATTTCTTATTCTTTGGGTTTAAGATTCTATCCCAAGCCTATAATTACTTCCCTGAAATAGGCTTTTATACCCTAAATGGCCAGACATCGTGTCCCTGGTCCTTTATCTTGATGAGGAATGGGTCCCATATCTTAGTAAGTTTGTCAGCCAGCCCCTCACCCGCTGAATTACCCGTCTGAATGCAGCAGTTGTGGTCATAAGCCCTTCGATTCCCGAAATAGCCGTCCACCTCTCCACGGAGTTCCGCCTCAGCGGGGCCCGTATAAAGTTGCAGAGCTGTCTCCTCTCTTCTTGCTCATGTGACAGCTTGTCTCTGTGGACGCAGAAGCACAGCCGCGGGGCCTGGTTTGGGAAAGTCAGAAGGACGAGAAATGCTGGTCACAGGAGACAGGCAAACAGGAGAGAAGTCCCGTGTCCACAGCACCCCAGGGCCCTCAGGCCTCCTCACACCCACTTTTAGAAGGAGCGTGAGGTCAGCCAGGGCCCTCCCTGTAGGTGAAGCTGTCTTCTCTGGAAGTCCCAGCAGGACACGGAGACGGGGCTTAGAGAGAACCTGGCCTGGTCCTCCGATGCGGGTTCGCAGCCCCGGGTCCTCTGGGGGCATCTCTCTGGTCAGTCCTCCCTCTTCCGTGAGGGTGAGTGAGCTCACTTCCACTGTTTTCCTGTACTGGGGTCCAGAATATGACTTTGGAGGAATAGGTAAAGATGTCTATGACTGAGAAACTTACAAAAATGACTGACTTGTCCAGTTTCCTTAATTTGCAAGATTGGACATGGACCAAAAGAGGCTCGGTGCCTCCCCCCTCCACCCGAGCCATGTGTCCGCTTGTGGGACCTTCATGGATTCCACACTCACAGGGCCTCGAGCTGAGCTCTAGGTCGGCCTGGCGCGGGTTGGCTCTGAGCCCTGGGCCATGCAGACCACGGTGGCAGCTCCTTGTTAGCAGCACGAGCGGGGTCTTCAGGAGCCCTGGGGGCGGATTAGAGCAGTCCGCTTCTCCCCCCCTGACCCCAGTGGAGGGGACAGAACGGCCAAGAAGGTCCCGCTTCACCAGCGGAGGGTTGCTCCTGGCTCGGTGGTCCCAAAAGGATCTGCTCAGCAGCGAGGAGGGGAGACCAGGCTCTCACCCTCTCCCAAGTGGCCCCCACCGGGGCTGCTTTGCGTGCTCAGGGTGGGCTGCATTCCAGAATGTACACAGGGCGCCAGGCACCAGCCCTTAGGAAGCCTGGGCGGGATCACCTCCCTCCTTAGAGGTCTGGCAGGCACGCAAGGCCCTGCCCAGGAAGTGTGGGCATCTCAGCCTGTGGGCACACGGCAGAAAATCGCAGGAGCCTGGGGCTGTGAGGACACAGGAGGTCAGAGAAGGGGTCCTGGGGACAACACCAGGGGGATGGAGGAGATGGAGAAAGTCCGACTCCACACGAGGGACAAGGATGATGGGAACAAGGCAAGACCAGCTGGGGCCCCCACGTGTCCCTGGTGGCCAACACGCCACAGGGGTACCGACGCCAGCACACGGGCTTGGGGGGTGAAAAGGGAGATTAGTGGGGCTTCAAAGGGACAGGGGTGGGAGTTGATCACAGCACCCCCTTTGATACGGGCAAGCAGGGTGCAGGGGGAGGCAAGCAGTGGGCACCCACAGAGCCTGTGAACGTGGACCGGCCTCTCCACCTGCCGCCCTTGACTTAGGAGGAGGTGCCGCTCTCTCGAGCAGCGCGCCTGGCACACCCGTGCGTCACTCCTCGGCAGGGGTCCCCAACCTTCTTCTTTCTGGGCTTTGGTTGTGGATTCGCAAGTAAACTGGGGACCCCCACCACTGGAGGACACGGGGGCAGGAAAGGGGGGAGCAGCAAAGACCACGGTGGTCACAGGGGCTGTGGGCAGGCTGGTTTCTCAGAGATGCACTCCTGCACGAGGGCAGTCCCGGGGGATTCAAGGCTACGGTGGAAACGACCTCGAAGGCCTCACTTTCAGGGAATGGTGTTCATTTCCGGAACCCGAGCCTCTTATGAAAATCTCACGGCCAGCTTCGCTCTCCCCTCCAGCCCCCAGTGACACAACTAAGATGGACGGAAGGAATCTCTAGGATGGGGTCAACTTGGGGCCTCCCCAGGTATAGATGTAGCTCTCTCTGAAGTCCTCCAGCGGTGGGCTGGCAGCCAAGCCTTCCCAGCGCCCCGCCGGGCAGAGCTGCTGATTCATCCTGGATAATTAGGACGTCGAATGTGTCAGGAATTCGTGCCACAGGGCTGAAGCTCTTCCCTTTCTTAATGGTGAAGCAGTCCATAGAGAGAACACACCAGGATCAAGTCACAAGTGGAGTCAGTGCCCAGGTCCCGCCAGGCCAGCCAGAGCGCAGCCCTCTGAGGCCGGAGGAGCTCCGAGCCGGGCAGAGCGGGGCCAGGAGGGCGGGGACGGCGAGCTGGCCCCCCACCCAGGCACAGCGGGAGGGGCCGGGAGCAGGCTGGGGGCAGCTCGCTGAACAGCCAGCCCAAGAGTTTGGTCCTGCAGAAGTGGCCTCTCTGAGGTGGGGCTTGGCGCGCATGCAGGTGTGGCTCATGAAACGCCATGGAAACTGGCTCCACCCTTGCCAGCATCCACCTTGAGCCCCACGCCAGCTTCTGACCCCTAAACTGGGGACCTGGCTGAGGCTCCCTGGGCACCATCGGGTGGATGGACTGCCTCGTCCTGAGGGACAGGGGAACGGCCTGGGCTGCACCCAGGAAGGAGGAAGAGCCGGGGGGCCGGCAGAGCGGATCGGCTCTTCTCACGTCCAGATGGCCTGCCGGCCTGCGAGGAAGAAAGGTGCTTGTAAAGAGGGGACACCCTTGGCCCGAAGACGTAAACTGGTGCTTCCAGGGAACACGTGGCGGCCGCTGCTTCACGAGGGCGGCAGGCCCAGCACCCTTTCCTCACTAATATCCCTGCCGGGCCTCTCTCAGCGGAGCTGCCTGAGGCTTGGCCCAGAGGAACAGGCCAAGGACAGAACCTAAGGCCCATCGTAGCAAACAGACAGCAGACACGGAGTGGACAACACTGGCTCCAAGGACCGGGGGCGACAGGGACCCAATCCACACGGAGCATCTTCTAAAGATGGGGGCTTCTCCTGCACCTGGCCTTCCCCAGTGCATGGGACCAACTGAGGCCGACCTAGCTGTATAAAGTATGTTCTTATCTAAATAATTCAGACAAGTGAAGAAAGTCCCCATTACTCACCTCGAAAATGAAGACCACCCAAATTTACCTGACGAGCAGGGCGAAGCCAACTTCTGTTTCAGCTCAGCTGAAGGGCGAGGCTGGGACACTCGTGCTGGGCTTTGCTGGCCCTTCCGGCCAGGGCCCGAGGCGGGGCGAGGCTGGGACACTCGTGCTGGGCTTCGCTGGCCCTTCCGGCCAGGGCCCGAGGCGGCCCGAGGCGGCCCCAGGATCACAGGGTCGGGAGGGGAGGCAGAACCCCTTGTCCTTCTGGCCCAGCAACAAAAAGCCGCAGAAACAAAAACAGACAAAACCCCAAAGTACTCCTCTTCCAAATGCCTCTCTGTGCTCCTTCCACAGGATTTCCAAGTAGCCAGTTGTTGTCTGTGCCGCCGGGCTTGGTGCCTCTGTCTCTGGGCCCAACCCTCAGGGATGCACACAGCCTCCCAGCTCCCAAAACTCAATCACCAAACAGCCGGTGTCATTTTCTCCAGGCTCCCCATGAATCCTCCACATTTAAACCTTTCAGGAGGCAATTAGGCAATCCATTCCCCAGGGCAAGGCTGGATTATACAACATCTATTTCCCGCTACTCAGAGCCCTGCTCTTGCACTAGCAGGGAAGTGGCATTTCCTCGGAAGAATTTATTGCTCATAATTTTTTTACAAAAATATACAAATGTTTCTTTTCTTTAAAAAAAAATCCACTAAGGCAAAGGAAACAGAAGCAAAAATAAACAAATGGGACCTAATGAGACCTGAAAGCTTTTGCATAGCAAAGAAAACCACCCACAAAATGAAAAGACAACCTCCTGAATGGGAGAAAATATTTTCAAATGATACAACCAAATAGGAGTTAATATGCAAATTATATAAATAGCTTATACAACTCAATATCAAAAAACAAACAACCCAATTAAAAAACAGGCAGAAGAGCTGAATAGACACTTTTCCAAAGAAGACACACAGGTGGCCAATAGGCACTGACCATCAGGGAAATGCAAATCAAAACCACAATGATATGTCACCTCGCACCTGTCAGCATGCGTATCATCAAATGGACCACAGAAAACAAATGCTGGAGAGAAAAGGGAGCCCTCATAAACTGCTGGTGGGAATGAAAACTGGTGCAGTCATTATGGAAAACAGTATGGAAACTCCTCAGAAAACTACAAATAGAACTACCACATGACCCAGCAATTCCACTCCTGGGTCTATATCTGAAAGCAATGAAAACTCTATTTTGAAAAGATACATGCACCTTAATTTTCATAGCAGCATTATTTATAATTGCCAAGATATGGAAGCAACCTACATGTCCATCAACAGAGGAATGGATGAAGAAGACGTGATACACACACACACACACACACACACACACACACACACACACACAATGGAGTACTACTCAGCCATAAAAAAGAATGAAATTTTGCCATTTGCAGCAACATGGAGGGACGTGGAGGGTATTATGCTATGTGAAATAAGTCAGATAGAGGAAGACAAAGACTATATGATATCACCTGTATGTGGAATAAAAAAAGCCACAACAAACTAGTGAATAAAACAAAAACAAAAGTAGACTCATGGATATAGAGAACAAATTAGTAGTTACCAGTGGGTAGAAGGGGCAAGATAGGGGTAGAGGATTAAGAGGTACAAATTATTATGTATAAAATAAATAAGCTACAAGGATATACTGTACAGTGCAGGAAATATAGCCAATAGTCTATAATAGCTACAAATGGAGTATGACCTTTAAAAATTGTGAATCACTATGTTGTACACCTGAAACTTATATAATATTGTAAATCAACTCTGCATTAATAAAGGAAATCCAGACTTTTCTAATTTCACAATTCCAGCCCTATCAGAAATGGACAAATTGTCAAATGGCAGATGTGAAGTACATTTTGATAAGCTGTCCATTTCCAGCTCTGGGGTTGTGCCTGCCGAGGTGGCACTGGTGCTGCCCAGGGTCTGCCGTCTGTCCGTCTTACCCCCTTTTACCTGCTCATGGCAAACGTGGTAACAGAGCCCGGCGATCAACGCGCCAGCAAAGGGCGTCCGCTTCTGTGAGGTGCACTCGTGCCCGGTGGTCCCTCATCTCCACCCCAGTCACTGGCTGCTCTGTCTTCATGTGGCCCAACGGCGAACCCCGGGGCGGGGGCAGTGGAGGCTGGCTGAGTCCCTCCTCCCAGCAGTGGACCCATGTTGTCACTGCCCCACCCACTGGCCTCGGTCACAGCGGAGCTGGGCCGGCTTCACTGCACACCGGGGATTACGCAGATGATGTCACGGAACATTCTGGAGTCTGCGGTGTGTTTATTGCAGAGTTTCCTTCTTGCCCAACAGCTGCTGCCCTGGCTCACCCCTCTCACACAGACCCAGGGCAGGCCTCCTGCTGCCGAGTAGATGGACACTCTCCTACTGCATCTTGGCTGCATCCTGATATTCAGAGGAAGATGTTAAGGTTTTAAAAAAATACCCAGATATTCTGACTACATGGCATATATTTAGATACTTGGGAATATCTGGGTAGGAAATGTAAAAAACGCTGGCCTCAAAATTGGTTTTGAATTTGCGGGAGAGCGTTCAGCCTGGTAGGGGCCGCAGTTGTGGATCTGGGCTCCACGCCGGGTCCCAGCCGCTCCTCCTCAAAGGCGTCAGCGTCCATGGGGGCCTGCAGCCTGGCCCCACCTCACCCTTGACCAGCGGCGCCCTTTCCCTCCCCCAGGGAGAGAGACCTAAACTGCGAACTCCCTGTAAGCTAACATCCCAGGTGCCCACGTGCCTACACGTGAGCCCATCCAGCCTGCATTTCCCACGACGCCGTCGTCCTGTGGGGAACCTGGGATTCTGGAGCCGACCTTCGCCCTAACCCTGCAGAGGCCTCGGCCACCTGGTGCTGCCTGGACAGACCCCCGCCCCGCTGCTGGGCTGGGCCTGGGCCCAGGCCGCAGGGACCCTCCAGCCTCAGCAGGGAGGGGAGAGGGCGTGGTCCTCGAGCTGCACCTTCCACAGTTTGTTTCCTAAACGAAGCAACCGGCTTCTAGGAAGGCCTCACGAGCCCCAGTTTTGCGCTGCTTTGCACTTTTAAAGAACGGCAAGCGCCACCCCACAGTTTCAGGCTCACCGGCTGGGGGTACTTTTCCAGGAGGCCCCGATACTGCCAAGAGTGTTACGGTCGCTGCGGCGGGCTTTGGGGTAGAAGCGGAATGTCCACCCCGGAAGTTTCGGGTGGGTGGGCAGGGAAGTCCCCCCACCGTGAATGAGGCTGCCACACTGTGCCCGCAAGTGGCTTTGGCTTCTAAGAAGGGAAGGGAGCGGGTTTCCCTGTCTCCGTGAGGGCTTTTCCTCCTGTGGGTCAGCATGGGGCAGGCTGACCAGACCTCCAAGACAGAGGAGACAAGACGGGGCTCCAAGAAGAGAACGGGACCACCTGCTCTGACACGGTGTCCCTCCCCCTTCCCGAGCAGACGCGCCTGTTTTCAGAAGTGTTATCAGGGCGCAGCGACTGCAGACGGAGCGGTACAAATGTGACTAACTGTGCCTTTCTCAAGACGACAGGGAAGGTGGCTTCTAAGAAAAATGGAAACAGACAAAAAGGACCTACAGTAACCATGGGCGGGTCCTGGGGGCCTCGGACGCTTCCTGAGGGACCAGGAGTTTAAAAAGAGCTGGGCAGGGCTTCCCTGGTGGCGCAGTGGTTGAGAGTCTGCCTGCCGATGCAGGAGACACGGGTTCGAGCCCTGGTCTGGGAGGATCCCACATGCCACGGAGCAGATGGGCCCGTGAGCCACAATTGCTGAGCCTGCGCGTCTGGAGCCTGTGCTCCGCAACAAGAGAGGCCGCGACAGTGAGAGGCCTACGCACCGCGATGAAGAGTGGCCCCCGCTTGCCGCAACTGGAGAAGGCCCTCGCACAGAGGCGAAGATCCAACACAGCCATTAATAAATAAATAAAGCACACCTAGTATAGTGTAATTTAAAAAAAAAAAAAAAAAAAAAAAAGAGCTGGGCAAAAAGAGGGCTCTGATTTCCGCCCCCGCCGCCCCCCGTAAGCGCTCACGGGACCCTCACTGGGTGCTCCATCCCGGGCGCTACTCCTCAGCACTGCGGACACATCAGTGAACAACGCAGAGACCAGTCTCAATGCACCTGCGGCTGGCCTTCTAGAGAGGAAGACACGAAGCTGGCGGGCCAGTACCAGCCAGACGTGGCCAGGCCACGGTGTTCTCCGGCGCGTTGGGTGTGTGGGCGGCTGGCAGGGGCGGAAGGAGCTGCTGTCGGGAGGCTGGGTGGAGCGGCTGGCGGGCTCGGGGTGAACACACGGGGGCCCCGGAGGTCCAGTCTGGGTGGGGCAGGGCCTGAGCTACGCGCGAAGGGTGGGTCCTCAGTGGAGGGGGCTGCTGTGGGCGAGGGGAACCGGGCGGGTCTGGTGCAGGGAGTGGGAAGGCAGGGGCCCAGGGGCTGAGGCCCAGGACCGAGGCCCGACCGCAGGTGTCGGGACGTGGACCAGGCTCGGGGAGCCATGAGGGTGGAGCCAAGGGGCTGAAGCCGGAAGAGAGCCGATCCAGAGCAAGTAGGAGGGCGGGAAGGAGAGGAAGCCAGCGGACCGCTCCTCCCAGGGGCTGTGCGGTAAAGACAAGACAGGAAAGGCAGGGCCACGAGAGGGCTGGCCTTGTTTGGCCTTCCAAGCACGGGAGAGGAAAGCCTGGCGCGTTCCCAGGCAGCTGAGCTTGCCCAGGAACGGGGGTGTGGGGCCGGAGCGCTGCCCGGCACTGCCTGGGAACGTCCACCGGGACCAGGCCGGCAGGGGTGCCCAGCTCCGCGGGCTGCGCTGTGGGGATGGTGCGTCCCCGGGGGCGAGGGGATCACCGCCCCCACGAAGGGGCAAGGGGAGGAGGTGTTGGCAGGAGACAAGGGAGGCTACTGAGGCCGCTGGGTTTATAGTCAGGGGTTCGGGGAATTTCCTCCACTACAGAAAATACATTTTCAATAAAAATAAATGAATAACAATGGCAACTACTGTAAAATCAATTACTTATGAAACCATTCTCTTTGGTAGGATATATATTGGCATAAAACAATTAACGACATGTAATGGTTACCTATAAAAAATCTTTTTTTTTAGACTTTAGTTTTTTTTTTAATATTTATTTTATTTATTTATTTATTTATTTATTTAGTCTGCTCCAGGTCTGAGCTGCAGCACGTGGGGATCTTTGTTGTGGCACTCGAACTTCTTAGCTGCGACATGCGGACTCTTAGTTGCGGCACGCATGTGGGATCTAGTTCTCGGATCAGGGACTGAATGCGGGTCCTCTGCACTGGGAGCACGGAGTCCTAACCACTGGACCACCAGGGAAGTCCCCAAAAGTCATTTCTGATTGTTGTATCTCCTCGATGCCATATGCATCTGCACATATACATATAGGTGAAAAACTACTATATTCCTCAAACATTTTATTTTTATTTTATTTTATTTTTAATTATTTATTTAATTTATTTATGTTTGGCTGTGTTGGGTCTTCGTTGCTGTACGCGGGCTTTCTCTAGTTGCGGCGAGCAGGGGCTGCTCTTCATTGCGTGCACAGGCTTCTCATTGTGGTGGCTTCTCGTTGCGGAGCACGGGCTCTAGGCGCGTGGGCTCAGTAGTTGTGGCTCACGGGCTCTAGAGCGCAGGCTCAGTAGTTGTGGCGCACGGGCTTAGTTGCTCCGCCGCATGTGGGGTCTTCCCGGACCAGGGCTCGAACCCGTGTCCCCTGCATTGTCAGGCGGATTCTTAACCACTGCGCCACCAGGGAAGCCCTCAAACATTTTATTTTTAGAATTAAATTTAAAAAGGCAATGTTTTCCATAGTTTTGGTCTGGTGAGCAGGTTATTAAAAATCCCATTGAAAGGGGCACAGGTCATCAGAATCGGTACCAACCATCAGAACAGCCCCCAGCCATCAGAATGGGGTGCCAGCAAACTGAATGGATAGGCTGTTAACAGTTGTCACCACTCAACACCAGCCCTGTCTAATTCTGATAATCTACATATGCAAATTTTTTTTGCTTTTCTCTTTCAACATTATAACTCATTTTCATTTTTAAAATTTAAAATATTATTAAATACATACAATTTCTTTAAAAAGTATTAAAAGACTTCTGTAAAAACACAGTCCTTTGCTCCTCTTCTCCACACGCCCTAGTTCTGCTCCCCAGAAACAACCATTTTTAAATAATATGTTGTTTACAAATTTTACACAGTAAATGTTCATTTCCACTTAGGCTGGTTGAAGACTGACCTCTCTCACACTAACATGATCCTTTCCCTGCATTCTCACTATAATTACATCACGATTTTCAATAACCAGCTTATGTATTTTACCGCTGAGCCAGGTAGTGTATTATTATCACATTTCTTGTAAACCTTTAGTTTTTCCTGGGTTTACTAATTGAGCTACAATTTTATTTCTTTAGATTTCTATGTACTGAACATTCTGTTTTTCCAAATGTTCCTGTAAATCTTTCAAAGGCCCGGCAATAACTCTTCCACAAAGCAAACACACACCTATTGGCTCTGCCCCCTCCCTGCTCTCCCTAGAACCCGCCAGGCCTGGTGCAGAACTCTGACTCAGGACTTTCCTCGCCTGGCTGCATGCCACTTCCTGGATTCCATGCCTGCCTCTTTCTTGATTTAGTCCTTCATTTTGCTCTCCTAGTAGCACCAAGAAAGAGTGCTTGGGAAGATCATTTTTTGAGTCCTTGCATGCCTGAAAGTGTCTTCATTTTAGCCTCATACTTCATAGGTAGTTTGCTTGTTTAGGTACCTAGTATTGCTGTTGATAAGGCCAACACCATTAAAAAAATAAACATTATTTTGGAATAATTTTAGATTTACAGGAAAGTTGCAAAGATAGTATAAGGTTTCCTACACCCTTCACTCAGCTTCCCCTGTTCTTGACATCTTACATGATGACTACAGTACATTTGTCAACATTAAGGAAACAGCCTGGCACATTAACTCCACTCCAGACTTTATTTGGATTTCACTTTTTTTCCCTTCAAGTCCTTTTTCCCTCCCCGGATCCCATCCCGGAACCATGGTGCACTGTCGTGGCTCCTTCAGCTCCTCTGAGCTGCGGCAGTTCCTCAGTCTTTTTTTTTTTATGACTTGGACAGTTTTGAGGAGTACTGGTCAGGGGTTTTGTAGAACGTTCCTAAATGTGTGTTTGTCTGATGTTTTCCTCATGGTTGTACTGGGGTCATGAGTTCTAGGGAAGAATGCCACAGAGAAGCGCCCTTCTCGTCACACCCTATTAACAACAGTTTCCACCAATGATGTTCATCGTGATCACCTGGCCAAGCTAGCGTATAGGGCCAATACTATCCTAATTTCAGTTTTTTTAGATTGACCTGTTTGTTTTCATCTCCGGAAAATTCAATTTTGATTCCCAGTATTTTCACAATGATAATTGGCCTTGCCAAACTCCTGTGTAACATTTAGGATTTTTTTCTTTTCTTTTTAAAGGGTCACTATCTATTATAGTGCTGGATTGAACATCTTTCTACGTAACCTTTTTCTTTAGGGGGATTATTGCCTTAGGCTAAGCACACCAAAGTGAAAATTGCTGCACGCATCATAAACTGCTGGAGAGCTACACCCATGGAACCAAACATTTCTGTAAGCAGACAGAACTTCTCAACCCCCAGGGTTGGAGAGGGAGCTGGTCAGGGTTGGTCATGAGCAGGTGGACCCCAGAGGAGTTCTTGAAATAGACTAGGTCTTCCCAGACTATCTGGAGGAAGAGAGGGCGGGTCCTCTGAGGGGAGGCCCGGGACTTGTTCTGGAGATGGAAGAGGGCACAGAATCTGCACAAGAGAGCAGACGCTGACCTGCTCCTTGGTTGGGAGGTGACAGTAGCTCTCTGTGTGCAAGAGGAAATTTGGGAGTCATGATCACTGTTTTTCCTCTACTGATGGCAAGACAGAAACACGGAAAAGTGAAACAACTCTTTCATTGGGCAGGGCCCAAGAGGATGCTGGGAAGTACGGGTGTGACCCTATAGGTCTCAGCCCGCTCCTCACGTGCACGCTCATTCTATGGTTTGTGAGGCAGAGACGGGGCAGCCGCATCTGCTCTGTCTTCACCTCTCTCAGAAGCCACGTGAAGGCACGCCAGTATCCCAGAGGCCCTGGAGCAATGTCAGAAGAGGGCTTTCTCTGTGAAAAGAAACAGGCCTGACCTTTAGCTCAGTCAAGCCCCCTCCTCAGGGGATCACGTCTGGTGGAAACACAGGAAGATCTTAGGAGAGATCTCTTGTGAAGAACACACATCTGATGCTGACTTGCTCAGGGTCCCTGAGCCCCAGTTTCAAAGTGAGTGGGCTTTCTAGATCAGAAGAGACCAGGCGCCAGGTTCTGAGGGCAAAGCTGACAGTGTTTGTTGATGGGGTGAAAGGAGCTTGCAACTCGTCCAGACAGGCACCGGAGCCAGGACTCAGCTCGTAAAGTCTCGCCAATTCCTCCTCTCCCCGTCTCCACATATTTCTTCATGCCCCACCTTTTCTGAGTTAGTTTATATTTAAAAACAAAATAAAACTAAGAAAAACAGAGGCACCACTCCTCCCCCCACCCTTGGCCCCGGAAAAATGGCAGCTCCCAGGGTCTCTGTGTGGAGTTGGGCCTTGACCCTCCGTCTGACAAGAGTCTGGGTCTGAGATCCTGTTTATGACCATGGGGCCTTTTCATCTTGAGGAAGCAGTTTGTTGTCCCTTTCCAAAATAGCTGCTGCAGGAATCGGCTGTATTTTTAGGATGCAGGAAGGGCTTGGGACTGAACTTGTGCATTTTTTATGGCCTGCTAGTTTCCTATTGTCCTCAAAGACAGGTCTTCAGTCAGGTCAGAGGGAGTAAGAAGCATCACCTAGAATCAAGTGTCCCAGGGGTGAGAGTGCCCCGGTGGGTGTCCTCTGTCTTCCTGAAACTCCCTCTCTCCGTGGAGGATTTATTATCCTATGTTATGATTTCTCACCCACGGGCCTGGCCATTAGCAATATTACTTAACAAAACTAGAAAACAGTCCAATAAATTTCAGGAGAATTAAAAGCAAGGAGCTTGTTCTAAAACGAGACTCAAGTGAGAGTACCAGTTCAGCGTGTTTGTTGGACACTTGAGGACTTGTGGTTAAACCCAACATCATCCGGGATGAGAAGATTTAAGGCTAGGAGGAATTTCAGGCACAACAGGGACTGTGGAGTAGGAGTGTTCACAAGAGCGATGGCCAAGGACACCCAACCTCCCTCCTTGAGATACACAGTCATGAGGTGTGAAGGGCACACCCATCACAGGCACCAAGTGACAGAGGCTGGAGCAGATGCTGTAACAACAGGGAGAGATTGTGTCCTTTCCCCTGGTTCTAAGCAACGTGCAGTTCCAGTTTCAACAATGACCTTGGTCTTCCCTGCTCAGAATCCAGTAGCACTTGGACTTGGCACTGTGCAGGGGACTACCGATGTCATGCCTGGAGCGTGGTTCCCCGGCCCTTCCACTGAGAGTCACTGAACACTGCGCCTTGTGCAAGTGCCGATGCCTGTGGAGAGAGTAAATCGATGTCCTCCCCTAACGTGTGCTGGGTAAGCAGCCTGCAGACCTCGCTTCTCAGTAGTTAAGGGGCACATGCATCACCCGGGGATCTTGTTACTTAGATTCTGACAGCAGGTTAGGGAGGCCCCGGTTCTGCGCTTCTAACAGACTCCCAGGTGAGTCGATGCTGTTGGCTGGGGGCTGCACTTGGGTACCCAGGTGGTGATGGCAGCTCAGAGGGTGGACAACATCCCTTCCACGTGGAGAGTGCAGCCGCACTGCCAAAAGAAGACAAGTGGATGGGTCAGTTAACTTACAAGAGTGTCTAGTACACAGATGGAGGCAAGACCAGCTGAGACAGATGAAGTCTCAGCCCTTACGGAGTCCGCAGCCTGAAGAGGGGGCTGTGCTGGCAGGTACTCAGTCCTGACTAGGCCGGGGGGAGGGTCAAAGCCTCTGGCCTCCAGAGTCAAAGCGCAGCGAGCAGTGAGCCCACCCAAGACCGAGGCAGACAGGCCTGAGGGGCGGGTGGGCTCCTGCCAGAGAAGGGTTTACTGGCGGGGCTGGGGGAATCCTCCTCTGGGGCTTGAAAGAGAAGAAGGGTTTAGAAGATGGAGAAATGCTTGCCAGGTGCAGACTCCCTCCCTGCCCAGCACAGAGGCGAGAGGGGAGCCGCGTGCAGCCACGGTGGGGACCTCAGGCCTCCTTGCGTCCCGAGGGCAGAGGGAAGCCCAGCAGCCCCCCCCCACCCTTCCAGCTCTCTGAGGGCAGGCGGCCGCCCCTCATGTTCGGAGGTCTCTGGTGGCGGGAGACACCTCCCTCAGGGGCTTGCGGGCGTCGCCTTCCTTCCTGCGGAGGCTCGGCCTCATCACGAGCTCTGGGGCCTCTAGTTCCTGGACGGGGTACGAAGCCAGCGCGTCCACAGTCGTGCAGCCTCCACGCACACGTCCGTCTGTCCCACCTGCCTGTCCGGGCTCCTGCTGGGCCCGCGGCTGTCTTGACGCTCCGGGGCGGAGGAGACTCGTCGGGCCGCGTGTGGGGCGCACTGGCTCTGGGCCCTGCGCGCAGCTGGACGCAGGCTGGCGCGGGTGGAGCGCTCAGACCCCGCCTGGACAGGCGCGGGGGCCGCCGAGCTGCACGCGGCCTGCCCTCACTTCCTTACAGCGCGAGGGAGGAGGCCGCTGGGGCCTGAGCGCTCAGCGTCGCCTCAGGAGGCGGAACCTGCGTGGGACGGAGGACCGAGTCCCTCAGGGCAGGACCTGCTCGCCGCAGCCCGGGCCCAACCCGGCACCCAGCCTGCGGGAGGTGCCCCGCCTGCCTCGGGGGCATCCCAGCCGCTGCCGCGGCGCCAGGCGGCGCCACCAGGAGGACCTTCGGGGCTTTGCTGGGGGTCCCGGAGCTGAGGCTTTGGTTTGGTTCCAGCTGCACGGATTATTCCAAGCCCCCCAGGCGCTTCCGAGGGGCCCTGGGCGCAGGAGGGACACAGGGCTGTGGCTGTCCAGCGCGCGTGGGTGGGGGAGGAGGGGGGACAACGCGTTGTTTTTGCGGCGGTGGTCGGAGACGTCGTCGTGGGGGGGGACGTCATCGTAGGGGGGGGACACGTCGTCGTGGGGGGGACGTCGTCGTGGGGGGGGGACGTCGTCGTGGGGGGGACGTCGTCGTGAGGGGACATCATCCTGAGGGGACGTCATCGTGGGGGGGGGGACGTCATCGTGGGGGGGGGGGGACGTCATCCTGAGGGGAGACGTCATTGTGAGGGGACGTCGTCCTGAGGGGACGTCGTCGTGGGGGGACGTCGTCGTGGGGGGAGACGTCGTCGTGAGGGGACGTCATCCTGAGGGGACGTCGTTGTGGGGGAACGTCGTCGTGGGGGGGACGTCAGGAAGGGCAGGGGACACGTGCTCAGCCAGGGCACGCTGCGCAGGATGGCGTCCACGGAGAGCTTGTTTGGCGGCCCCGCGGCTAACGGAGCCCAAGGAGCCCAGAGCACTGCGCCTGTGCGTGTCCAGCGGGAGAGTGCGGACAGCCCGAGGGTGAGCGTTCGTTCGGGCGCGTGCTACTGTGCGCGTGCGCGGCCCCGCCCCACAGCGTGCGCTCTCTGCAGCGTCTGCTGGACGCCGCCCAGACTGCGGAGGTGGGCGGGCCGGGCAGCGCGCTCCACAGGGCGGAGGGAGGGTTCTGTGCCCTCCCGACCCCCGTTCCCCACCGTCAGCCACCTCTGAGATCGGGGCAGCGAAAGCCGAGACCTCGGGAGTCGAGGGCCGCCCCGAACGTGGCTGGACCCGAGTGTCCATTCCATCCCCCGCCAGTGAGGACGCCTGTTCTTTCTCCAGCTTCCAGGAAGGACAAGAGGGGCCAAGGTGGACGAGGGGGGACAAAGGGGGATGAGGGGGATGGGCGGGGGGACCATAGGGGGTGAGGCGGGACCAGGAGGACGGGGGCGGGGGCGACGAGGTGCGTAGAAGCCCAGGGGGCTCGGGCGTGCACGAGGTACCCGGCCCTCCTGCAAGCTCCTGCTCAGAACAGCGTTGAGAACACCGAGGAGGTGCGACGTGCTGCCCCCAAATGTGAAGTGAAGCCCTATTGCAGTAACCCGTCCTCCCTGAGAATGGGGAGTCGGGGAGGTGGAGAAGCTCCTCGGGGGGCAGTGCCTGGGCCCGCTGTGGGCTCCGGGAGGGCTGGTCACCTGCAGAGGATTGTCTTACCTTCCTGAGCAAACTGGCTTTGCTCCCGCTTGTCCCGAATGTAACGAGCAGCAGAAGGTCTTCCTGCAAGCGTCCAGCGTGACACAGGCCTGGGCAGCCCTCATCACCGCTCTGGGCCTCAGGGTCTCTGCTGGACAATGAAGCGCCCCGGACTCCCGTGTATCTGACTCTCTAGAAGTGGAACTGCCCGGTCAAGAGCAGTGACCTTTAACATTTGTAAAGCTGTTGTTCAATGGATCGTCAAAACGGATTGCACCAACTTCAACTCCCACTGGTGACAGTTCCAGTTTATTTAAGCACTTCAACTACAAAGTATCGATTTTTAATAATCTTAATGAATGAAAATGAATGAACGAATGAATGAAATTAATATAATGAATTAGTTAACTTAATGAATGAATGTTAATATAATGGTGAAAAGTTGTCTTACTCTATCAGTCTCTGTTGCTGCGTAACAGTCCAACCAAAAGCTTAGTGGCCTAAAGTGACAACCATTTTATTTCTGAGCCATTTGGGCTGGGCTCAGCTGGGCAGTTCTGGTGGCCTCACCTGGGGACCTCACACAGTGCCATTGTCTGGGCGGGGTGGGGGGGCGTCCCAGGAGTCTCACCTGCGGGGTTTGGCTATGCTCCACAAAGCTTCTCACCCTCCAGAAGGCAAAACTCACGCTCAGCCCACCTTGGCTTGCTGGCGTCCTGTTGGCCAAAGCAAGTCAGATGGCCAAGGCCTGGAGGAGGGGCCTGGTTCCGCAGGGCAGTGACGTACCTTCAGCCATCTGCCAGCCAGCCCTGATGGCATATCACATTGCACTTAATTTACTATTTGTGGGTTTATAGCATATTTTCTATGGTTATAGCTGTTTGTTCATCCATTTTCAGTGACAGTTTATATCTTTTGTTCATTTTTCTGTCACTCTGCTGCTCTTTTATTCATCTGTAGGTCTTATATCTGTTACTTCCTTTTCATATCCCTCAGTCTTGTTTCTGTGACTGGGACTGCAGAGTCTGTGGCCAGGGTGGCTTGCTCGCATGCCGTGGGCTGGGGCCTTCGTTCCCGTCCTCTTGAGGGTTCTCTCTACTTGGCGGCTGCCTCCACAGTGGGCGCTTTCAGCGGAGCTTTGTGACCTAGCCTTGGAAGTCTACTCCACCATTTCCGAAGTGTCCTGCCCATTACCTAGGCCAGCCCTACCCAGTGTGGGAGGGGGCTACGCGGGGTCAACCCCAAGGGTTGAGTAACTGGGGCCAGCCCTGAGGTTGGCTGCCACATCATCTAAGTTGCAAACAGTGAATATCTTCCCTTTTTTGTTCTTTCTCTTTCAACAAAGGTCACTGTCTACAGATCTGTCATCTTTTTATATGTGAATTCTCAGTTGGTATGCTAAGAAAGGCTTTTTTCACCTCAAGGTTATAAAAATTTCAGGCAACAGTTGAGAATCATCATAGAGGCATTTTTGTAATCTTTCCTTGTTTACATCTGAATAGTGATTATGGATCCTCAGGTCCACAATTCTATCCTTGGAACAAACCCAGAGGCAAGATAGTTTTATTATTCTCAATTTACATTTGGGGAAACTGAGGTTCAGGGTGATAAACTGATTTACTCATTCACAAAATGAGTCGGAGGCAAAGCTGAGACCATAGTTAATCCGTCAGTTGACAATTGTATGTTTAGGTGCTGAGTCAACCCTAGGCTCTCCTTCTGGCTGGTTGTAGGGTCTGTTCTTCTTCTGACTGGGCATGGAGGGTAAGATCGGGCACCTGTACTGCCAGTTTCCCAGAAGGGTGGGCTCCTAGGCTGGGTCTTGGGAGCTCCTGGCTGGGTCTTGGGAGCTCCTGGCCTCCAGAAGCCTTGTCAGCTGAGAACTCAGTTCCACCTTCAAGGTGGCTAAGATTTTGACCCAAGAGACAGTCTTCTCTGCCAGTCTCAGCGTCACTGTGGTATCTGGGCAGCCAGAGTGTGCATGCCTGAGTGCAGTCTGGGTCCTGCACACATACACACCTACACTCATTTTAGCTGGAAGCCTGCATTAAGATGACCATGTTACCAAGTGCCATATTCGACAGACCGGGTCGTGTGTTACTCCTGCTTGCTTCACATCTGAGTTTCTTCTTCCTACACATGCATCAGAACCAACCAGGAAATGCTTAGAGCAACACGTTAGGCTGGGGACCACAGACCCCAAAGCCGGTGTAGGAGTTTTGGGGTGGAGCCAAGCGTTTGGGACATTCAGAGTCTAACAAGACAGATTTACCACAAAGCCAGTGAAGTTTAAACTTCCCAGTCCCTTACTTGCACAGGCCCTTCTAAGACCCTGTAGTAATTTTATATTCATGATTTTGAATGTTCTTAACGAGGGGGCTCCCAAGTTATATGTTTCAGACGCTCCAAAATCTGGATCTGCCTCTGCCTTTAGGTGTGCAAGTCACGTTTAGATTTTTCTTTTTCTTACTTAGCTGTCTTCTTCCAGCCATAGCCTGTAATAGACATGGCAGATGGTTTTCATCTGATACGCTGATTTTAAATAACCTGGTTGGAGCTGCCTGGAGTGTAGAAGGATTCTGAGGAAGACTATTGCTCAGCAGCAAGAGGAGCAGGGACTGATTGGGAATGTCTGCCTGGGCTGTAGAAATAGGAGGCAGGTGCCAGCAGGTCAGGTTACTTATCTCCTGTATAGAATTCTGTTTACATTTTTTACAGTCTATAGACCAGGAGTGGGTAAATTTTTATCTGTAAAGGGCAGAAAGGAAATATTTTAGGTTTTCAAGCCATATAGTCTCTGTTGTAGGTGAAAGCAGCACTAGACAATTATGTGTGTTCCAATCACATTTTACTTACAAAAACAGGCTGCTGGCCACATTTGGCTCACACACCATGGTTTGCTGGCCTCTGCATTAGACTATTGGGATGATCCTTTACTCAACAGGATATCCATGCACAAACTCAAAAATGTGTATGAAATTGACTTTGTCTCAGCCAGAAAGACTTACTTAGTCTAGAGGACGACTATTCATCTCAGTCTTATTTAGGTACCTAATGTGCAGAATGGATTAGGCTGCAATTATTCACATTAAGTGGATTTTTGTTTGCAAAAGGATTTATGAGGGTTTTATTAAAGAAAGAGTTGTTCTTCCAGCACATGTGAATGTCTGTTTACTGTTTTACAGAGAGCCCAAGAGACAGAGAAACCAAATCTAAAACCTTTGGAGCCTCCCCACTTATAAGCCAACCAGAACTGAAAACAAAGGCAGGTTCCATGCAAGTCAATGAGAAAATAATTGCACCAAAATCCAATTTTCAAAACTGCCTCTGGTGGTCTGGTTCTGGGTAAAATGGAGTAATTGCACCCGCCCTGCCACTGCTGCTGATTGCAGCTACCTTGACCTTGACGGGCTTGAAGCAGCAGTGAGGGAGTCTGAAAAGTAAGTCACTTAACTGGCAGTGAGCTTACCTTTTTTCCTCTCTGTTGTCCCCAGCTTTACTGACTGTAGCCTCAAGCTGAATAGTGGACACGGGACAGATGGAAAGAACCCAGAAGCCTCTAGTCCTGGTTCATGGAGCAGGAGAGGTGACTCTTAATGTCCACGCAGCGTGGAAACCCTGTTTTTCCCTTGTCTTCGTATCTTCTGTTCTTTGGCCCCAAGCTGTCCCTTGGTAGCTGCTGTGGCAACAACAGCAAAAGGAGCCTCCACACCAGGTGCTCTAGAGAATGGGACCTTCCTTTCTGCCTTGAGGGCTGAGGTGACAGGAGGGCACATGAACGCCACTGCTCTGTCCTCTCTGTCCTTTGGGCACTTGGCCCCAGGTGCAGGTGCTGCCCAGGCCCCAAACTGGCCTGTGTGTGGGGTACACATGCAACAGACCTGCAGAAGCTTGAAAATTGAACTGACATTAGAACCACAGCCCACAGAAGGCAGGTTGGAACTTGTAGCTTGAATCCAGCCAGATCAACCTCCGGCTAACTCAAAAATAACATTCTCCAGAGTATTTAAAGAAGATTCAAAGTCTCATGACATAATACTCAAAAGGTTTAGGATATAATAAAATGTTTACTTGGCACATGGAGAATCAGGATAATCACAACTATCATGGGAAAGAACAAATCAACAGATCTCAATGCTAAGAGGACAAAGATGTCGGAATTATTTGAGAAAGACTTTAAAGTAGCCACTATGAAAATATTCTAACAAGTGAACACTCACGGATGGAAAGGTGGGAAGTCTCAGCAAAGGAATAGAAGGTATAAAGGAGAACCACATGGACACTTTAGAACTGAAAATACATGAACTGAAATGAATGGGCACACACCTCTCAGGATGTGGTCAGTAACAGAGATGACAGAGGAGAGAGTTGGTGGACTTGAAGGGAGATACAGTTACCCAAGCTGAACAGAAGAGAGAAAAAAGATTTTTAAAAAAGGAGTGAGCCTCAGAGACAAGTGGGACATTACCAAAGGTCTAACATTTGTGTGATGGGGTCCCAGCAGGAGAGGAAGGAGCCCAGGGAAGGAAATGTTTGGAGAAGTATTTTCTATTGCCAAGTGATGGATTACCACAAACCTAATGGCTTAAAACAACAACATTTATTGTCCTGTTTTCTGGGGGTGAGAAGTCGGGCTCACCTGGCTGGGTCCTCTACTCAGGGTCTCACCTGGCTGAAATCGAAGTCCCACCTTCCTCGTGGGGTGTCTGCTAGGGTCTGCTCTCAGTTACTGGAGGCTGCCTGTGTTCCTGCCCCTCCCCATCTCAGAGCTAGCAACAGAGGATCACCCTTGTATCAAAGCCCAATTATGATTCCAGTGTTTCCAGGAAACGCCCAGTTTCTTTTTAAGGGCTTTCTTCATTAGGTCAGGCTCATTCAGGATAATCTTCCTTTCTTTTTTCTTTTTCTTTTTTCTTTCTTTTTTTTTTTTTTTTTTGGCTGCGTTGGGTCTTTTTGTTGCTGCGCGCAGGCTTTCTCTAGTTGCAACGAGTGGGGGCTGCTCTTCGTTGTGGTGTGCGGGCTTCTCATTGCGGTGGCTTCTCTTGTTGCAGAGCACGGGCTCTAGGCATGCAGGCTTCAGTAGTTGTGGCTCATGGGCTCAGTAGTTGTGGCTCGAGGGCTCTAGAGCGCAGGCTCAGTAGTTGTGGCACGTGGGCTTAGTTGATCCGCGGCATGTGGGATCTTCCCGGACCAGGGCTCGAACCCGTGTCCCCTGCATTGGCAGGCGCATTCTTAACCACTGCGCCACCAGGGAAGTCCCAATCTTCCTTTCTTAAAGTCAGTTGATTTCAACTTTAACTATAGCTCAAAATCCCTACACACCAGCACCTAGATTAATGTTTGATTGAATAACTGTGAGAAGGTGAGTATAGAACAGGGAGCAGGAATCAGGGGGCCAAATTAGAATTCTGCCAACCATACAAATAAAGACTGAAAATTCCCCAAATTTGGCAAGAAAACTCCCCCAGATCTACACATTCAAGAGGAAGAGTAACTCCAAACAGGATACACTCAAAGAAATCCATGCCAAGACACATTATAATCAAACTTCTGAAAACTAAAGATAAAGAAAAAACCTTGAAGACACCCAGAGAAAAACTACACCTTACCTACAGGGAAAAGCAATAAGAGTAACAGTGGCTTTTTTATCAGGAACTTTGAGGACCAGAAGGAAGCAGCATAATATTTTTCAAGCACTGAGAGAAAAAAAAAACTATCAACACAGAATTCTGTGTCCCTCAGGAATGAAGATAAAAGTACAGGCATACTCCAATAAAGGAAAACTAAGAGAACTTTGCCATCAGATGTACTTCAAAAGAATTGCTAAAGTAAGTGCTTTGGACATAAGGGAAATGGCACCAGGAGGAAAATGGAACTCCAGTTCATAAAGAAGAGCAGCAGAGATGGTAAGTACCTGAGCAAATATACTAGATTCTTCTTCTCCTCTGGAGCTCTTTGAAGTATGTTTATGAAAACAAAACCCGTAACACCATCTCACGGGGTTTTTGGTGCACCCAAGTGAAATACAACATAAAGAAGGGAGAGTAAGGACTTATCTAGTGGTCCAGTGGTTAAGATTCCATGCTTCTAATCCAGTGGGTGTGGGTTCGATTCCTGGCTGGGGAACTAAGATCCCACATGCTGTGCAGAGTGGCTAAAACATAAAAATGATTTTAAAAAAAGAAAAGGGAGAGTAAAAGGACCCTATATGAGGCAGGATTTCTAGTTTCCACCCAAAATGGCAACATACTGATTCTAATTAGACTGTGAAAAGTTAGGTATGTACATTGTAATCCTTAGAGCAACTACTAATAACCCTAGTCAAAGAGATATAGTTAACACACAACAGATAAATTAAAATGGAGTTATAAAAAGTTCAAATAACCCACAAGAATGCAGGAAAGGGGAAGTGAAAGGATGTAAAACATAGGGAACAAACAGAAGACAAATTAGAAACTGGTAGCTCTAAGTCCAAACCTAATAGTTACATTAAATGTTAATAATCTAAACACAGCAGTTAAAAGGCAGATTGTTAGAAAGATTGAAAAACATGACCCAACTATATGTTGTCTACAAGAAGCTCCCTTCAAATATAATGATATAGGGAGGTTAAAAGTAAAAGGATAGAAACACATACAGTGCAAACATTAATTAAAAGAAGGAGTGGCTATACCAATATTAGACAAAGTAGACTTCAGAGCAAAGAAAATTTGCAGAGATAAAGAGGAACATTACATAATAATAAAAGGGCCAATTCACCAAGAAGACATAACAATCCTAAATGTGTATGCACCTAACTTCAGAGTTTCAAAATACATGAAGTAAAAATGACAGAGCTGAAAGGGAAATACACAAATCTACAATTATAATTGAAGACCTCAGCACTCTCCTTTCAATAATTGATAGAACTAGTGGACAAAAAATTTGCAAAGATACAGAAGAACTGAACAGCAACATCAACCAACAGTATCAAATTGACATTTATGTAGCATAACTGAACAAGAGAAAACACATTATATTCAAGTGCACATGAATCATCAACCAAGACAGACTATATTCTGGGTCAAAAAACGAAACTTAAGACATTGAACAGAATTGAAATTATACGAAGTATGTTCTCTGACCTTAATGGAATTAAACTAGATGTCAATAAAAAAGAGAGAACATGAGAATCTCAAAATACTTTAAAGTCAAGCAAAACACTCCTAAGTAATCCTTGGGTCGAAGACAAAGTCTCAAGAGAAATTATAAAATATTGAGAAATTAGGAAATATTAGAAAACTGTATGAAAATGAAAATACAGTATATCAAAATTTGTGGTTGCAGTCAACGCTTAGAGGGGAAAGTAGAGCATTAAATGTTTGTATTAGAAAAAAGAACTCAAATGATTATTGTTAAGCTTCAAATCTAACAAATTAGAAAAAAAGAGCAAAATAAATGTAAGGAATTAATATAAGAGCAGAAATAAAATTGAAAACATAAAGACAATTTAGAAGAACCAATGATCCCATAAACTGGTCCTTTGAGATGATTAACTGATCAAAATTCTTGCAATAGGGCTTCCCTGGTGGCGCAGCGGTTGAGAATCTGCCTGCCAATGCAGGGGACACGGGTTCGAGCCCTGGTCTGGGAAGATCCCACATGCCGCGGAGCGACTAGGCCCGTGAGCCACAATTGCTGAGCCTGCACGTCTGGAGCCTGTGCTCCGCAACAAGAGAGGCCGCGATAGTGAGAGGCCCGCGCACCGCGATGAAGAGTGGCCCCCGCTTGCCACAACTAGAGAAAGCCCTCGCACAGAAACGAAGACCCAACACAGCCATAAATAAATAAATAAACAAATACTTTAAAAAAAAAAAAAAAGTAAATCTACTTGTGAAAATGTGTTACTGAAATATACATTCACCCCAATTCTCCGATTGTACTTCTCACTAGTTGTCTCAACCGCTTTAACTTCAGAAGTCTATGCATCATTTCTACCACTATTAAAAAAAAAAAAGAAAAAAAAAGAAAAAAAAATTCTTGCAATACTGACAAGAACAAAGGCAAAGACAAAGAAAAAAAGAGAGGAGACACAATACTGATATCAGGAATGAAAGAGGAGGTGTCAGTACAGAACCTGCAAACCTTAAATGGATAAGCAGAATGCTATGAACTCCAGACCCAGGTGATTTCACTGGCAAATTCTACCAAAAATTTAAAGAAAAAAATAGCATCAATTCTACAAAACTAACTTTCAGAAAATAGAAGAGGAAGAAAAATCACTCAACCCCTTTTACGAGGCCAACATTACGCTGATACCAAAACCAGACAAAGGCAGTATAAGAAAACTACAGGTTGATATCCTTTATGAATATGGGTTCAAAAATCCTTAAAAAATTTAGTTAATGAATCCATATTTAGATATAGATATATTGCAACCAAGTGAAGCTTATTGTTGGAATGCAAGGATGGTTCAATAGTCAGAAATCAATCAACATAATCCATTATATTAACAGTCTAAAGAAGAAAAACTACATAATCATATCAATTGATACATTAAAAGCTTTTAACAACATTTAGCATCCATTCATGATAAACTCTCAGTAAGCCAGGATCAGTAGGGGATTTCCTCATCCTGATAAAGGGCAGATACAAAAAAACAAAAACAGAAACAAAAAACCAAACCTACAGTTAACTTTATACTTAATGGTGAAAGACTAATTAATGCTTTTACCCCAAGATTGGGATGAAGATGAGGACGTCCACTCTCCTTTCTCCTATTCAACATTGCACTGGAAGCACTAGCCAGGGCAGGAACAGGCATGCAGATTGGAAAAGAAGAAATAAAACTCTTCCTATTCATAGACAGTGTGACTGTCTACATATAAAACCCCAAGAAATATACAGAAAAAAATCTCTTAGAACTAATATGTGAGTTTAGCAAGCTTGTAAGACACAAGGTCAATATAAATATATATATATATATATATATATGTCAATCCTAGAGTAGAAATCAATAATGACAACTGAAATTAAAATAAGAATATCACTTATAAGATCACCAAAACATGAAATATTTAGTCACAGATCTAACAAAATATGTATAGGATCTGCATATTGAAAACTACAAAATGTTATTGAAATCAAAGGACTAAATAGATGAAGACACATACTATATCAATTGGAAAACTCAATGTAGTAAGCATGTCAATTCTCCACAAATTAACTACATGGTTAATGCAATTCCAATATAAATCACAGACATATTTTGCATGTAGATATAGAGAAGCCAATTTTAAAATTTATATGGAACAGGAAAACTAGAATAGACAAATGATTTTGAAAAAGTATAATAAAGTTGAAGGAATCATACTATCCAATTTTAAAACCTATTGTAACTTAGTATGAGATTGGCAAAGATAGATATATAGATCAACAGAACAGAATAGATAGTCCAGAAATAGACCCACACAGGCAAGGCCATGAGATTTTGGCAGAGGTTCAAAGGCAATTCAATGGAGAATAGCCTTTTGAACAAACGTGACACCAAAAGCACAATCCTTTAAAAAATTGGATTGGACTTTATTGAAATGAAAAACTTTTGTTCTGTGAAGAGAATGAAAAGACAAGCTACAGAGTGGCAGAAAATATTTGCAAGTTATGAATTCAGCAAAGATCCCATCACACATCCAAATGGCTGAAGTAGAAAATACTGGCAACACTAAGTGCAGATGAGGATGTGGATCTGGATCGTTCATGTGTCTCTGGTGGGAATGCAGAACGGATCAGCCACTTTGGAACACAGAATGGTGGTTTCTTAGAGTTTAACGTGGCCATTCCACACGATTCAGCAATCGGTATTTACTGTGGGGAAATGAAAACTTATGGTCACCCCTGTACGTGAATGTTTACAGCAGTTGTATTCATAATTGACAAAAACTGGAAACAACTCAAATGTTCTTCATTGGGTAAAGAGATAAACAAACTGTGGTCCATCCACGCCATGAACACCACTCAGCAGTGAGGAACAGTGGACGCTGCCAACAAAAAATTGTCACTTGCCCTCTGCTTCTACAAGGATTAAGTCACAGGCTGTTGCCACCACTGACTTTCAACACCCCCTGAAAGGAGTTCAGGGTGGAGATCAGGAATGAGGCACTTGTGCTCTGGGAAAAACGGGCAGAACAGGCCTTCAGATAGTTAGATATTTTCAGGAGAAGATTTTCTGAGCTCAATTCTTGCCTCTCCTCATGTGTAGCAAAGCACTAAAATTGTTAATGGTGACATATACTCCTTGTGACTAGCAATGACCTTCTGCAAAAATGTGTGTTTGATTGCATGGACCCCCTCTTCACCAAAATCACATATACACGGACCCCTCCCCCCACCTCTTCGGAGCAGTTTCTCAGAGCTACTTGAAGTGCTGTCTCCCGGGCTATAGTCCTCATTTTGCCCCCAATACTCTCACGCTGTGGGTTTTTTTGCAGCCGACAGTGCTGACACGTGCAGCAATGTGGAGGCCACGCAGAGGCGTTCTGCTGAGTGAAAGAATCCAGACCTGGAGGTTACCTACCACGTCCTTCCATTTGTGACGAAAGTAGACACAAGACCAGACTAGCGGGGAAGCTGAGTGGGCAGGGCTTTGGGGGGAGGTGGAGTGTGGCTGCAGGGGGATTCCACTGGGAGTTTGGATCCTGGCTATGGTGGTTACTCAACTCTACATGTGCGTTAAACTTCCTAGACGTGCCCACCGTCGGAAGGTCAGTTCTGTCGTCTGTTACCGAAAGCGGCAACCACACACCTGCATGGTGCTGTCAGACCGAAAGCCCCAGCTGGGGGTCCCCATGGGGGCTACGAGGAGGGGGCACAGGGCAGAGCCGAGGGCTGTGGTGAGAGACGCTCAGCAGGGCCTGTGGGCGCCGTCCAGTGGGGCCGGGGCCCCTCCCGGCAGCCGGTTCCCACGGCTCCAGGCTTCCCGGACCCAACTCGTTGATGGGAAGCAGCCTCCTGCATCTTGTGGAAGCAGCCCCGCCCTGCCTGCCATTGGGGTCCTGCACCCTGGAAAGCCCCGGGCTGCAGCTGGGGAGGATGGGCTCTCAGCGGGGCGGGGGCACCTCATTCTGGATTGTTAATGGAGGAAGTATTAGGTTCATTTGACAGAAATATCCTCTGAGGGCATGTGGGTGGAAAATGCTTGGGAAACGTACGGTCAGTGGAAAGCAGAGGCCACAGCCAAGAGCAGGGCTTCTCCCAGCTTGGCGCCTCGAAGGCACCTCTTCTCTCAGGAACCGAGGCCTTTCCAGCCGGCAGCGCTCCCGGGAGCGGCCTCGCCGTCAGCGTCTGGGCCGTTCAGTCTGGGGAGAGCCCCCGCCTCCCCTTCCTGGTAGCCTCAGCTTCTCTGCTGTACCCGGGACTCTGCCCCAGCACAGGCTGAGCTGCCCCTGGTGGCCCTGTCTGAGTACAGCCACTGCCTGCGGGGCGAGGGGTGGCCTCCAGCATCCCACATCACCAACGCCCCGGCGGTGCAGACAGAAACCTGTGGGCTTCTAGCTCGCCAGGAATGACGTGCTCTGTGCTCTCGCACAGCTGCACGGAAACACACCCTCAGTCCTGTCATGTCTCCACGAGTGGAGCTGACCAGCAGTGTGGACCGCGCCGGCACCAGTGTAAGCGGAAGGCACTCACTGGTGTTACTGGAGCACCGAGCCGACTAAGTCCTTCATGACTCTTGCTTATTGAGTGCCTGTTCCAGCCGGGCCAGTGTTACAAGGTGTCTGTGCTCCCCGACCTGCACAATGTGCAGGGCATGTGTGCACAGCAGGTGGGAAGTCCTAGGTGCTTAAACCCTGCTCGTTGTTGTTACAGCAAAGGCACCTGGAGAGGCCTGGATATCCAGGAGGGACCTCGTGAGCAGTTTTAGTTGAGTTCCCAACATTGTAGTCTGAGTCTCATCGTGTGTGGATGCTGCATCAGCAATACAGCCTTCGTCCTCTTTCCTGTGGGTGTCAGACGCCGTCCCTGGAAAGAGGCCTGGTTTGTAGAAACTCTGTGCCCTGCTCTAAAAGGCACCGACCACGGCACTGGCTCTTTGGCTGAATTCATCCACCTCAAACCCAGGGCTGTGTTTACACAACAGAAGATTTTCTCCTCCACGTCCTGTTCCTGCAGCTCATGGCCTCTTGCCCAGGACAGTGGTGCTGAGGGCAGGGAGGCGCTCGGAGCCGGGCTGGAGAAAGGACGGGCACTCCTGACACCCTGCTGGTCAGAGGGGCGGTGAGCTGGCGGGTGGCCCCTGAGACCTGGCCCTGGGGTGGAGGGTGTCCTTCTCTGCACCCTGGGACCCTAAGGAGGCTGCTGAGATGAGGATTTCCCAAAATCAAGGTGAGAGCTGGTCTGTAGAGGCCTTTCCCAGCCAAGTACAGGGCCAGCCTCTATGTGAGTTATTTCCGTAATTATTACAGCAGCCAAGGGCGTTAGTCCCTGTTTCCAGTAAGGACGTTGTGGTTTAGGGGTGCGAAGGGGCCTGCCCAAGGTCACCGGGTCGTAAGAGCTGGGATGCAAACTCTGGAGTCGAGGCCTCAACTGGACCTTGGCCACAACTTTATTTTGCCTCTCATGGGACGTTAGCTCTGGAAGGTTCTAGAAGGTTCCTCACTACTCAAGGTGTGGTCCCAGGACCAGTAGCACCCCCATCACCTAGGCGCTCATTAGAAATGCAGAGTCTCAGGCCCCACCCCAGATTTTCTTCATCAGAATCTGCATTTTAGCAAAATCCCAGGTGACTGACACACACCTCAAGTTTGGGAAGCGCTGACTTAGTCCAGTCTTCACACCTGATAGATGTGGAACCAGGCCCAGGAAGCTGGGCTAGAATTCTGGCCCCAACTCCTGCCTGGGTCCTGCCCGCTCTGACCTCCTGTCTGGCCCAAACCACTGGCTTGGGTGCATCTTAAAAGGAAATTTAAAATAATGCTTTGGGTTTGGTACTAAATTTGATTAGACAGATATTTGTTTTGCTCTTAGAAAGATGAGTAAGGCACAGCTTCTGCCTGCACAGGGTTATAACTTGTATGTAAATAACAAATTACAAGGTACAAAATGCCAGAGTCCTAAGAGGGAACTCAGAGGGGAAATGGTGCCCAGGGCGGAGCCAGGACCCAGGAAGGCTTTCCTGACGTCATGACACTGGAAGATGGTGACGGGTGATGGAGGGAGGTGGGTGTGGGCCAGGAATCAGCAGAGCTGGACATGAGCAGGTCTGGGGCTCTGAGGGCGGGGCTGTGTGTGCAGGTGGGGGGCAGAGGGGTCAGGGAGAGTCTGGGGGCTTTGGGGATGAGGTGAGTAAGATGGCCACGTGCGGGGTCCCCTGGATGATGGGTGGGCCGCGGTGCATGTGGGGATGTGGGGTTAGGAGGGAGGAGCTGGCACAGGTGAGCCATAGATTGGCATCTGGACAGTCTGGGGGGCTGGAAGGGCCGTGGGGAGGGGAGAGAGGCTGCACTGGGAAGGAGACTCCGGGCACACATGGCCCCACGGCTGGGGAGTTTGCCTTGACCGTTGGCTTAAGGTGGAGTCCAGAGGGCAGGTGCCCAGAGGGCAGGTGGAGGTTGTGTGAGAGGAGAGAACGGGACAGGGGAGGCTTTGCTGACTGTGAGTTTTGAGAATTTGGGAGGCTCGGGGACAGAAGCTGGGGCTGCGGGAGGCCAAGAGCAGGGGGGCCGGTGCAATGGAGGTGTAGGCTGTGGCTGTGAGGGCGCCCTCGACCTGGGTGTGAGCCCTGGGGATGGTGACCAGCAGATTCCAAGGCCCACCAAGCCGGGGTTCAGCGGTCGGGGGCTTGCGTCTGTCACAGCATCACTGTGTCTGAGCGTTTCCGGTGGTGCCCACCCGTCTCATGGTCTGTATGGTGCCAGCTTCTCTGTGGGTGACACTGCCTGTCCCACGTCCACGTGGCGGGAATTCTGGTCCCTGGGTGAGCTGCTCAGGCCGATGGCCCAACTGAGCACACAGTTGTACCTATGCCTCCACTACATCTGCATCTACATACATGATGTTTATTTCACCAGGTGCTCGAGAGCTTCCGACTCACCCGGATGCAGGTCTCAGAGGCTGTGGCTCTGGTGAGTGGCTGAAGCTGGAAGCTGTTTATGCCCCCAGACGAGAATGAGGTGCAGTGACGGAAGAGGCTTTAAGCTGGTGGGTGCTCGCGCCCCTGGGGTGCTTCCCCGCCTCTCCCGGTCATGCTGGTCTCAGGCCTTCAAGGGCCTCAGGCCTCGGGCAAGTCTGGCACCACCGCCCGCCTGCCTGGCGCCCCGGTCAGGACCCTCCGGAGGACAGGAGAGGTTGCTGTTCCTGGGGTGGGAGTGGGGTTCTTGGTTTGCAAAAGCATGTTTATCATTAGGCATTATTCCGTATTGGGGAAAAAAAGTAAAAATCAACTTTTTCGAAGGAAACAACAAAAAGCTCTTGGCTGTTTTGAGATTTCCAGGAAATAGGAATCTCCAGGGCTCAGAGCAGAGCCTTCTGGGTTATCCTCACAGGCTTGTGCTCAGCGAAGAGACCCCGGCCTGGGAGGAGGACCCTCAAGTCTGATAGAGGTGAAACCCATGGGGACATCATTGCAAAACTGTACTTCCTGCAGTGAAGTCAGCCTCTAAGAGATGGGCTTTGCTGGTAATATTTCGCTGACCACACCTGTCTCTGCCGTCGGGCACCTCTGGCTGGGCCCCATACACACCGGGGGCAGCTACCCAGCAGGGAGCCCCTCATCACCGTCCCCTCCCCAGCCACCTGCTTGCAGGGCTGTTGATGGCAGCTCCGCAGGCAGCCCGTGCTGGACCCCGGTAGTCCCGGGTGGGCGGCCGTCTCCTGCTGACCAGGACGACGGGAATTTGCCCCCGCTCTTAGCTTGTCTCCACCGTGCCTTTAAACCAAGTGCATTAATTGACGTCACAAAGCCAGTGTTTCCTCTAATTTGCCTGCAGACTCTTAAATAACTTGATTGCAAACACAACAGGTCCTATCTCAGGCCTCTCTGCCCACACAATACACCTTTCTCCCCCTGCTGCTGCCGGCCGGGGAATTTGGGTCCTTCCGAGGCTGGCCTGGAATTCTTGCCCGGGGTGATGAGAGGGATCTGGGTCATTACAGCTGCCCCTTTCCGGGGGGCGGGGTAGAGAATAGGTAAGCCCAATCTGCATGCCCTCTAATCAGCAACAGCCCGCTGCAGGGGCTGCGTAGATTTGGGCTGGGTTCCACACCTCTGTGCGCCCTGTAGGCCCCGGCCCCACCAGCCCTTCCGCTGACTCTCCCCGCCCTCGGCGGACCACTTGCCCCTCCGGTTGGAAGTCGCCACGCTGTCACAGGAGCGCTTACGGGTTTTCCTGCGGGTCCAATAGGAGGCGTCTCCGAATACGGGTACGGAGCGTTTCATTGTCTCCGTGTGCCATCTCCTTCGACAGCCGAGGAGAGGATGTGTCCTCTGCACCCGGCTGGAGGCCAGACAGAGGGTGAAGTCAGCCCGGCCGTCCTCTAGTTTTCTAGAGGTTTGATCTGTAGGTGGGTCTGGCGCTGTTTTGAAGGAGCCCCTCAATCCTTGGACAGATGCTTGGGTGGGCAGGGCTCCCGGTGCTTTTGCTTGGATCTTCATTACCTGAGTTCTCCCCTTGGCTGCTTGTGACCTGGGGCCAATCATTTGTGCCCTCCACTTCCTAACCGGTAGGATGACAGGTATGTGCTCCCTCGGGGCTGCTGCGCTAGTGAAACGAGGCCCTGGTTCCCAAAATATAGTCCAAACGGGCCGTAGAGATGTTAGACGTACGACTGGTCCCAGCACTTCAGGCTGAGGCAGTGATCAGTGGTCAAGTAGAGCCATTCGAATAAAAACGACCTGAAATTCCACTTTTCTAGAGCAAAGGAAAGGTGAGCCAGGGGGCGGGTGTGGGGCGGGGAGTGTGCCAGGGCGCCCGCCTGCGGGTCTCCTCCTGCGGTACCGCCGGCGCGCGCTGCTCCGTCCCGGGTGTCGCGGGTGCTGCCCTGTCGTCCCTGCAGCTGCGTGCGTGTCCCGATCCACCGGCTCCGACGGGAGCTGGGTCAGCGAGCAACAGCAGCAGGGAGCCCCGTCCCCGCTCTCGGCGTGTGGCGGCCACCTGACTCCCGCCCAGCGAGGCCCTCCGAGCGGGGTTGCAGCCCGGCAGCCAAGGTGGACACGCCGTCCCAACTCCGGGTCCAGGGCCCTTTCCCTTGGACCCTCCCCTCCGACCAAACCATGACCTCGGGGGCCCCGCAAGAGGAAACACTCAGGGCGCGGTTCTACGACAAAACCCACTGGGCTCCTGCCCTCCTGGAGGTGAGCGTCTTCCCTGCTAAGACAAGCGTGGAAGCGGCAGTGCCGGGAGAGGCCAGGGGCTCACCACCTCCGCTGTGCAGGAGAGGGCACCGGGGCGTTGAGCGGTCAGCTGGAAGACCGCCGGCACGTGGGTGGCCAGTCCGCGCGCCCGGTGTCCGTCCACTGGTCTGGGCCATCCTGGCTGCCTACCTGGTGGGGTTAGCTCCAGCCCAGCGGTGCCCGGGAGCTCGCTAAGTAAGAAGCAGCAGCAAGTGTCCAACGGGGACACCAGGGCAGGGAAATAGAGTAGAGTGGTCCAGCTCGGGCACTGGCTCATGCCCGAGGACCCCCTCACACTGCGGCCACCTGTGCTGTTCTCAGGTGAGGCGGCTGCTGCAGGGACCGGGGCCAGAGGAGCAAGGCCCTGGGTGTGGTCAAGGCGCAGAGCCGGGGCCGGAGGGAGGACTGCCTGCTGGTGTTTGCGGTTGTGTGTGATGGAGCTGCAGGCTCGAGCTGGTTCCTTCTGCCCCGGGGGCACAGCCTACCATGGGGTGAATTAGCATCTCAGGTACCTTTGTGTGTGCACCCACCTTCGTCGGGGGTTAACGCTTCTTCAGATCCCTTTACTTTCGCTTTCTCAGGCTGGCTTAAGTTGTTTTTCTGTAACCCACAACCCAAACTCCCTAATTAATGCGCCATGTAATCTGTAACATGTTAACAAGTCTCCAGCACAATGGCTTTTTGCCGACTCTCAACGTCCTGGTCCTTCTTGGGCAGGACCTGTTTGTGACTATTACCTGCAGATAGAACACTATTTGCAGACCCTGCCCTGAGTGTACGCAGAGGAGCTCCTTCACACCTACATGTATTTCCTGTCAATTCAAGCCTGTGGCCAGGGGCTGGGGATTCAGGAGCAATCGGGTAGGCGGAGCGGGTGGCCTGCTGCCCACTCCGCAGCACAGGTGGGCTGTGAAGAGCTACATTTTAGTTGGTCTTCATTTTTGTTTGCTCTCAGCGTGTGGTGACCTTACTGCACTGGGCACGGTTCTGGTATTGTTGCAGAGAAGATGGCACTCAGTATGACTTTTAACTACTGAAAAGCACAAGAAGAAGAGAAAAGTATGGATGTGAGGGACCAAAGATGGTGAGAAACCAGTGGGAAACTGCACTGCTGCGTGTATTGGGGTGGCTGGGGAGGGGCTGGGGGCAGGGCCGTTCACCTTGGCTCCTCCCCAAATGGCCGGTGAACACCACTGCCTGTTTCCATTGCCTTGGAATTGGGCAGCTTACGCCTGGCGCTGTGGGGCTGTCAGTCACCTCTCCCCTCCCCACCTGCCCTCCTGAGCGGTACACGTGGCCCTGGAGGAGCACCTCCTGGCCGTGATGCTTCTGAGCTCAGAAGCCACGTCTCCACCCAGGAAGCTCCTTGGGGGACGGGCAGCCCAAGTGGTGGCTAAGCTGGACCCAGTCCCTCTCCTTTCTTTTTTTTTTTTTTTTTAATTATTTATTTATTTACTTATGGCTGTGTTGGGTCTTCGTTGCTGTGCAAGGGCTTTCTCTAGCCGCGGCAAGTGGGGGCCACTCTTCATCGCGGTGCGCGGGCCTCTCATTATCGCGGCCTCTCTTGTTGCGGAGCACAGGCTCCAGACGCGCAGGCTCAGTAGTTGTGGCTCATGGGCCCAGTTGCTCCACAGCACGTGGGATCCTCCCAGACCAGGGCTCGAACCTGTGTCCCCTGCATTGGCAGGCAGACTCTCAACCACTGCGCCACCAGGGAAGCCCCCCCTCTCCTTTCTTTACCTCCTTGTTGGGGGCGTGGTCTACGGCTGGCCCTGGCTCCTCTCCAGCGGCTTCACCTGAAGGGTAGCCGATGCCCTTGAGGGAATATGAGGTCACAGGCCAAGGGAGCTAGACTCCCCACAAGCACAACTACTAGGAAAGGGTGCCAAGTTGAGCAAGACGCACATGTGGGACGCTGCCAGACAGACAGGCTCACAGTTAAAAAGCATGGGAGGGCTTCCCTGGTGGCGCAGTGGTTAAGAATCCGCCTGCCAACGCAGGGGACACGGGTTTGAGCCCTGGTCCAGGAAGATCCCACACGCCGCAGAGCAACTAAGCCCGTGCACCACAATTCCTGAGCCTGCGCTCTAGAGCCCGCGTGCCACAACTACTGAAGCCCACGCACCTAGAGCCCATGCTTCACAACAGGAGAAGCCACCGCAATGAGGAGCCTGCACACCGCAGCGAAGAGTAGCCCCAGCGCACCACAAGCAGAGAAAAGCCTGCGTGCAGCAACCAAGACCCAATGCAGCCAAAAATAAAATAAATTAAATTAAATTAATTTATTTTTAAATAAAGTATAGGACCCTCCAGGAGGTAAGCAGTAAAATAAAGAGTAAATACCCTCAAAGAGGGAAGGAAAGATATAAGTGGAATGAAGTCATAAAAATGAATCAAGTAGAATCATTAGGGGTGAAATAATGGTAGTAAACGTGACAAAGACAGGAAATGGGATAAAGAGCAAAATACTCGAACACTTGCTTAGAAAGTTAGTAGATGGAAGATCAAATCGAGGAACTCTGACAAGGCAGCACAAAGAGAAAGACTTAGAAATGTGTGTGTGTGAGACAGAGGGAATTTTTTATGTATACACACACACACACACACACATTGTGGAATACAGCTTAAGTTATACCTAGAAATGCATTGCTGTAAATACCTTTATCTGGAAACAGGAATGGTGGAAAAATATAAACCAAGCAATCAATTTTGAAAAAAAATCAGTAGAGCAAATCCAAAGGACAAGAAGGCAAGCAGTTAGTAAAGGTAAAAGAGAAACCAAAGAAATAGAGAACAGAGCAACAAAAACAATAGAAAAAGATTAATGAAAACAAGCCCTCTATTCTGTTCAGCTGATGTTATGTCTGTTCTTTTGCCAGCACCACACTGTCGTGATTAGTGTGCATTTATAGTGAGTCTTGAGTTGGGCAGTGTAATCCTCCAGCTGTGTTCTTCTCCTTCACTACTGAAGTGTTGGTTAGTCTGGGTCTTCTGCCTCTTCATATAAACTTTAGAATCAGCTTGTCAATATCCACAAAATAAATTGCTGGGATCTTGGTTTGGATTGCACTAAATTTAGAGATCAAGTTGAGAAGAACTGATGTCTTGAGAATACTGAGACTTCCTATCCACAAAAGGTCTTTCTCAGAGACATTACATCCCTCGATTTATAATAATTGAACAGCGAACCCAGCTAACAGCGGTGCAGCCCATGAGCAGTTTCAGAGCATGAGCTTTAAAGAGATGCAGCCCCACGCAGCAGGAAACACCTTAGCAAGCCCGGGGACCGTGGCTGACCTTGAAAACTCAACAGAGGCCAGAGGATATCACAGGCTGCTTTCTTTTCAAGAGTCGCTCTCCCCATGGGGCTTCCTCTCCAGTCACCGAGCTGTGTGGTTGACTGCGGGGCAGGTGGGTGAACATGGGGGGAGCAGTGCCGGTCTGACCAGAAGTTCCCCCATGTCCCCTCCCACACCATCTCTGTTCAACCCCCCTCGATTTGTTTCTGTCATAGATTCATCTTCTCTTGCAGTAATGTGGAAACGTAGCGTGAGTGGTCTTAGGTGTGAGAGCTCCACGTTGTTGCCGTCCGTGGCCGGCCGTCTTCACTGCCAGGCAGGGTCTGTTGCACGGACGTACCACAGCTTACCTTCACAGAGAGATGGCCATAGGGGCTCTTTCCAGTTTGGGGCTACTATGAATAAAGCTGTTATAACGTCCTTCTGTACAAGTCTTTTTGTGGCCACATATTTTTCTTTCTCTTGGGTAAACATCTCGGATTGGAATTGTGGGTCGTAGGGCAGGTGTGTCTTTATTTTGTAAGAAATCGCCGAGCTTTTCTTCAATGTACTTGTATCACATATGGTTCCACCAAGATGTGTGAGAGTTTCTGTTGCTCCGCATCGTTGCCAATATTTGGAATTGTTCACATTTACCTTTTTGAAGAACTGTACACACCTTACGTTGGTGACCCTCCCTCATCCAACCTATTTCCGGAGCCACCGACCGATGGCCGAGTAGTCGGTGGCCGCGTTCCTGTCCCCGCCCCCCGGTCATGCTGGTCGGAGGCAAACCCTCCACGCGCACGGGGAGGAGGATGGCCGATCACAAGCTGGGGGCGTGAGACCCTCAAGGACAAACAAGCGGATCTGTGTTAGAGAATCCCGCGCAGGGACCAGTGTGGGCTCTGGAGTCGAGTCTTGCGAACCTGGATCCCGAGTCCTGCACTCGCTGGCCGGCGGTCTCTCTAGTCCTCACAGGAGGCCAGGGAAGGACGTGGAAGCGGGGGTTCGGCGGCTCGCGGCCTGGCGAGTTCGGTCCAGCGTCCGGCGCCAGCAGGGCTCAGCGGCGGGAAGCTGCCGTCTTCCTCTCACCAGGGCCCGCGGTGGGGAGGCCTGGCACGTCGGGACGCGGGCCTTTCTGGGTGGCCTGGGGCCCCCGAGGGCCTCGCCCGGGGACGTGGGGGCTGAGCTGAACGATTTTTGAGGGTTTTGAAAGTTTGAGGCGCCCTTGAGACGTCTGCAGGCCCCGCACGCCTTCGCGGCGCCGTCGCCTGCTCTCAAGAGCCTCCCGCGTGCGGGTGCCGAGCCGCGGCTCCGCCGCCCGGCCCTGCAGGCCTCCCCGCGGCCCGGGCGGGAGCGCGGTCTGCGCCCCGAGGCCGCGCCGCGTGGAGCCCAGGGCCCGCCCCTTGCGCGCGCTCCTCGCTCCTCGGCCTGCGCGCGGCGGGCGCCTCCCGCCCCGGGGTGGGGACGGTCCCGGGCCGCCCGTCCGCCGGCGCCGGGGGCTGCTGAGCGGCTGCCGCGGGCTCCCCGGGACCCTCCCCCGGCCTCCCCCCCCGCGCCGCCGCGCCCCTCGGCTCCTCCCGCCGGCTTCCGAGGCCGCGCCCCCGGGCCGCGGGCTGGAGCTCCTTGGCGTCCGCGCCCTTCCGCTCCCCCTCCCGCCGGAGCGCGGGGGCCGGAGGACAGGGTTTTTGCGGTTCACACTCTTGTTTATTGACCCGGGAACAAAGGCAAAGGGCAGCCTGTGAACAATGGGATCAAAGCGGGTCCTTGACCCGAGAGTGGTCCCAGGGTCCCTGCATGCCCCACGTCCCTCCCCCAGCGTCTTCGTCCTTTCTCTCGATCCTCACGGAAACTCAGCTTTATCGCAGCATATCGTACTGTACTCTCTCAGCAATTATGCACGAAATTGGCTTTGTACATGATTTACATTTTTACTTCTTTCTGTGGCCGGTAAACCAGCTTTGCTGCTTTTGTGGCAACTCCCCCGCCTTTCATGCCCGTCCCAATCACTTAACACGTGTTTTTTGAGATTTCCTAGGTGTATGTCTTTCTCTTCAAGGAATTTACACTCTAAATGGGGAGTGAAAGCAATCATTAAATGAGGAAAGATGACATGTAATGAGGAGCGAAATTCAATGATTCCTGAATCCAAGTGCTCCAGCCATCAGGGCAGGACCAAGAGGGAGTTGGGTAGGGAAGCCACCAGCAGGCGGGCAAGCCACTCGGGCGCTTCAGGAGTGGACCGGACCTGGACGGTTGCAGAAGAGGAGGGAGGCGTTCCCATACTCCTTAGCGAAGGGTAACGAATGAAATGCATCAGTGATGGCGGGCAGAGGGGAGCTCTGAAGGGTTTTGAGAAGACAGACAAGGCGATACATCGATGTCGAACTTACGGAAGGTAAGTCCGGCCTGGACTCGCAGGGTGGGGTGGGTGAAGGAGGGGGCTCAGTGCCAGCGGCACAGGTGGGCGGGTGCCTGTGACCCCGACGTGACTTGAGATGGTCCGAAGTCAGCTGGTGACAGCCAACCGGAGGGACACTTTTACAGCAGAGTGAGCTGGATCAGCTAAGCGGGAGGAGGGCAGGGCTGCCGCAGTGTCAGGATGGAAGCAGGAGGGGCCGATGGACAGAGCAAGGGTGACAGTGGGGTGTGGACATCAGGGCCTCCCTTCTTGTCCCCTTCTTCCTCCCCTTCTTTCCTCAAACCCTTCACAGAAGTTACAGGGTGGTTGTAAGTTGTCTTAGTCAAATTCCGGGTGGTATTTCCACCACTTGTTAATATTCCTAGGATTTCTCAGTAAAGTACTTATTTTCCCCCCTTCTGTCTTCAGGGAAATGTCGTCTAAATTCTGGGGCTATGATTCTGTGATTAGCTAAAACTGTTGGCGCTTGGGCAATGAGCCGTTGGAAATGGAAGAACAATCTCGGCGTTTCTGTCCAGGAAGGCGGGCGACCGGCAGGGGAGCTCGGGAGACACCGACCTTCTGCGGAGGCTACAGGCCAGCCGTGACTGTGCTTCTGAGGTCAGAACCTTGATGATGCCTGTCTCAGAGAACATAAGAAAAACTGGAAAGAGCAGGATTTCCTGAGTGACTACAGCGTAGTTGACAACTGTAACCAACTCTTTGTCGAGCTATTTCTTCAGGGTGGACCGTGGAATCTGCCCACCAGCTGCAAAAGGGGGTGAGGTGCTCAGCTGCTTGGGGCCATCGCGGAGTCTTTGTGTGAGAACAACCTTCTGTCTTTAAAGACATTCACCTATTTACCTAGTTCTTCCAGAAATGATGCATTTTCTTATACTTTACTAGCATATACAATATAGATAAGCAAAAGATAAATGCTAGAAATCGCTACAAAACCCATTGTCCCAAATATTTACTGTTCTCATTTTGTTTTGTTTCCTGTGCTTGCATATACACTCCTCTCTCTCCTCTCTCCAAAGTGGAAACCTGTTGTATAAACTTGTAACCTATTTTTTTTACTTCAGAGTATATTTTTGTTACTTTTCCAGGCTGTTAAACATACTTCTACAATATGCTTTTTAATGACATATATGTGTCTAAGAGTTCATCGCGAGGGCACAACTGAGTTCCTTTAAGCACACAGCACCCTTTGCTGTGCCTTCAGACCATTTTCCATATTTCACTACAGTGCTGAAAACAACAATCTGATGAGCATCTTGGTGTTGACAGACAGTTCTCGGTGGGTCTTGCGAGCAGAAGCTCTGACTGCCTTTCTTTTCAAGGAAGTTGTGTAATGAACAGGCTTGGCAGGCGTGTTTCTCCCTGGGGAGAAGGGGACGGGACAAGTGTGTTATAAAGGACCCAGCTTCCTTACAGGTGTGTATGTGCAGGTGTGGCCTCTGCATCCTTGATGGGGACAGGGCTTGGGGAAGCCCGACAAGAAAAGGCCAACCTCTCAGCACGAGGATTCTTTGTATCTGACCCGGACTCTTGAGCTCTCCACCGACATCCACGGGGCCATGGCAGCCCCTCCAGTTTTCGAGGAGGGTGGAAACTCGTAGAGACACCTGATGTTCCAGGACGGGTGGGAAGAGCCAGAGGGGCCCCAGATCCCCACTGATGCCTCTGGGTGAGACCCTGCATGCTCTGTGTGAGACCCTGCGTGCTCTGGGTGAGAAGACCCTGCGTGCTCTGGGTGAGAAGACCCTGCGTGCTCTGGGTGAGAAGACCCTCCATGCTCTGGGTGAGACCCTGCGTGCTCTGGGTGAGACCCTGCGTGCTCTGGGTGAGACCCTCCGTGCTCCTGAAGGCCTTCTCCGTGGGGCTGGCAGGCAGCCTGATCCCCGGCAGCCAGTGGGGAGCCGGTGCAGCGGGAGGAAGGGCAGCAGCCCCACGCCTACCTCCCGCCCACTGCTCCAGGTGGGCCCGGGGTCTCTCCCAGGGCTTCCGCCGCGTTGCTGGGAAGCTGCAGACTCCGCTGAAGCTGATTCCTGAGCAGACTGAGTCACTTGCTCTGAGTCAGCATTTGCGCTGCTTCCTGGAAAAATATCAGGTGTCAGGCATCACTCAAAGCTGCCGTGAGCAAGAAGAAAACGTGCCCCGAGGACGGACGTGTGTGCCCTTTACGTCAGGAGCTTCACACTCACCTGCTCTCACTTCCATGGAACATGCTCCAGAAGGGGGTGGGGCCTTTGTGCGGGACACTCTGACCCTCCACCCCACTTCAGGGCCACAGAGCCCCGGCCCTGCCCTCAGGGAGCTCGCGCTCCAGCAGGCCACATGCACCTCGAGTGGCGGAGGGTCCCCTCACGTTGTCTGTGGGGGACCGAGGCCCAAGAAGGTCCAGCGTCTGCCCAGGTGTCCTCTGTCGGCTGGTCTTGAGGAGCTGGCCCTCGGCCCTCATCTAGGCGACTGAAGGACTCTTGTCTCCTTGTCTGGATTGCCAACGAGACTCGTTCCCAGGCAGGAAGGGGTTAAGCGGCCAGCAGGGATGCGGGGCTCTGGGAAGAGACGCCGCCTGGGGTGGGGGAAGCATTCCAAGTGCAGTGTTTTCTGTTCTAAATATGGACTCGGGAGACAGTTATTTTGGGAGCAAACAGTAATGATTAGGGTTTTAAGATTTAAGTAGTCATTTAGTCATAAGAGCTGAGTCCACGTGCTACAGAAAAATAGTCTTTTCCTCTGGTTGATGACAGGGTTCCTTCAAGTGCACTAATTGTTCATCTTCTTACGAGTGTGCAGCAGACAAGGGCCTGTGACTGGCCTGCACCCCGGGCTCACTTTGGAAGAAGAGGGAGATGGCTGGAGGTGGCTCGTGCTGACAAGGAAGGTGCTGAACCCACAGCCAAAGGCACACACCCCCTCCCGGGCCTCTGTTGCATGATCTGTGTGAGCGTGCGGCCGCCTTACCCAGTGGACAAGGAGGTGGTGCGTCTCAGAGGCTCTGGCTGGAGGTGTACGGAGGCCTCCCTGCCCACGTGCTCGGCTGACCTGACCGCAGGGGACGCCTGGTGCTAAGCTGCCAGGTACAACTGAGGGCTGTTGAAGGGGAACCACGGTGATGGTCAGAAATCGCAGCCCAGGCTTCCTGGTGAAAACCCTGCAGGAGCGAGGCCTGTCCCTGGAGTCAAAGGAGAGCCCACAGCCGGGCAGTCTAATGGGAGGAGCAGAGCCTGGGGGTGGGGCCTGCCCTCCTCGAGGCTCCAGGGGGGTGGGAGAGGAGGGCCGGGGAGCTGGGGAGGGTGCCAGGCTCTGGGTGCCCCCTGAAGTGCCTGCAGTTTCCCCAGATTATCACAAGAAACACACCGTGGGCATTTCATTCAGTTTAGCCCCTGGCGCCTGTTTTATTCTGAATGAGGTTTAATTCACTCTTGCGTGTTGCTTACCGAACAGATCCTGTATGTGTGAGATATCTTGTCATCACCAGAAAGGCAGGAGTCTCATAAATGATGTGCTGACAGCCATGAACACTTCAGGGAAGACTGTACCCTTTCATACACTCTTGCCTGTGACGGTCAGAGCTGGGGGAGACACTGACTAAACCAAAGGGTCACGGCACAGGACAGAGATCCGGAAGTGGGGTGACCTCTTTCAGACAGGTTTCCACGCAGCTGAGCCTTACCTCCACGTGAGGACCAAGGACAGGGTCACGAGCTGGCAGGGGTCTTAGGCTCGGGGGCAGCATTGGTGAAGGCCTGCCAACCATCTGAGCAATGACTACAGGCCTGAGAAGCCTGGCCTTCAGGAAGGTCAGGGTAGGCTCCCTCCACCCAACCCAGGCACAGCCCAGAGACACCAGGACCTCTTGAGTTCTGGGATGAAGGCCTCCTTCTAGAAAGATCAGGTTCAAGAGGGGAGGGGGCTGAGGGCCGCAGGAGGGATGCCCTAAGGCTGGGTGGAGGAGATGGGCAAGGAGGCAGTCCCCAGGGGGGAGCGTAAGAGAGGGACGGTGATGCCTCATCACAATCAGGACAGTGACCCAGACAGTGGGAGCCCCCTCTCCTTGGGGGCCCTCCCCCTGGGTCACCCCAGAGTCCCCCTCCCTCGGGGCCCTCCCCCTGGGTCACCCCAGAGCCCCCCTCCCTCGAAGCCCTCCCCCTGGGTCACCCCAGAGACCCCCTCCCTTGGATCCCTCACCCTGGGTCACCCCAGAGCCCCCCTCCCTCGGGGCCCTCCCCCTGGGTCACCCCAGAGCCCTCCTCCGTCGGGGCCCTCACCCTGGGTCACCCCAGAGCCCCCCTCCCTCGGGGCCCTCCCCCTGGGTCACCCCAGAGACCCCCTCCCTCGGGGCCCCTCCCCCTGGGTCACCCCAGAGCCCCCCTCCCTCGGGGCCCTCCCCCTGGGTCACCCCAGAACTGCCTGCCCCCTCACACCCCCATCAGGCAGTGATTGACCAAGCTCGGCCAGGCCAGTCTTAAGCTCAGCGCTGCGTCTTGCAGGGCTGAGCTTTTCGGGAGAGGGAGGAGGGTGGGTGCTTTGAGCATCTGAGGGGTGTGGGCAGTGCTGATGGGGCCTGGGGGCCTTGCACTGAGCCCCCAGCCGGGGGCCCCTGCTCCCTAACCCTCCCTTTATCACCTGCGGCTCACTTAAGATCGTCCTTTCCTGTTGCGTTACAGTGATTCTTGTTTTCTATCAAAAGTCTTTAAACCCGACTATTTTATTATTACTAATTATTAATATTCTTTAACATTATATTAAAACATAATATTGTCTGAATATCATTCAATTCTCTTAGGAGCTACTAGATTGAGGGCCGTGGTGTCGGCCCCTCCCAGGCCATCGAAACGCCAGGGACAGTCCCTGGGGTTACAGGGTCGTGTAATTCAGGTGCTCAGGCTGCTGAGGCTGCCGAATCTCCTCGGGCTCTAAACTGCAGTGGTTCCATCACCGCCGTTCCGTTTCCGGGAGGGCCTGCAGGAGGATTATGGGGGCGCGGTTGGTAACGGTACTGAAAGGTTTGCGTTCCTGGTGTTTTCAGGCGGGACGTCCGCCGCTCCAGCCAGGCCCGCGGCGTCTCCAGGCAGACGGGGTGCCCAGGCCTCATGCAGGCCCACCGTTGGCCTCCCCCAAGCCCCCTCCCCGGACCCCCAGCTGCCCTGGCCCTGCCTGCCCCCCGGGCAGGGTGCCCACCGGTGGTCTGTGCAGCGAAGGCCAGGACTCTGGAGGGAGACGGGCGCTCCGGGAGGGGGTTCCCACAGCGCATCACCGCGACGTGCTTGAGGCCGCGGAGCTGCACACGGCACAGACTTGGCTGCGGGCTCGGCCCCCGGGTCCCTGCATCTGCGACGTCAGTCATGACGGTGACCAGACCACCCCCCAAGGCCGATTCAGCTCACAGACAGCCAAGCACGGCCGCACTTCCTCCACGTCTGCCACGGAAAACCCTGTATGGCCGTGGAGAAAAACGCGGGACAGGCAGGGCGGTCGTCCAGCACAGATGGACGGCAGCAGAGAGGGAAAGTACCGAAGTGCAGGGGGGTCCAGACGGGTGGTGAGCGGGGCCCCCGCAGCCACAGAGCGTCCGGGGAAGCAGGAGGAAGGAGGGGTGAGTCTGCCCCGCACACGTCCCCTCAAAGCAACTCTCAGAGGTGCTTCCCGACAGCGGAAGGGGAAGAGCAGGGTGTTGGAAGCTGATCCACCTCGGGGAAGGGGACAGCGGTCCCGGAGCTGCTCCCAGAGCTCCCGGGTCAGGCAGAGCCCCGGGCCGCTCTCTGCAGGGCTGTGCCCTTCGTCCCATCCACCGTGCTCTCTTGCTTGAAGAAGGAAGCCTTTTCCCCAGGGTCTCTTTGGAAAGGAACGGCGAGCAGGTGCAGTGACAGGGGTGAGGCCGGGAGCACCGAGGGAGGGGGGTCAGGGCACCCACAGCGCGGGCCCCGAGCCGATGGGGTGGGCTCGTGAGACCCCGCGGCTGATTATCAGGCGAGGAGCCTGGTTGTCAGGGCGGCCGGTGGCCTTTCCGAGGCCTCTCCCCTGGCCGCAGTAGCACCCGAGCCCTCCCCTCAGGTCCAGAGAAGGTCCTCAATCACGCATCTGGAGGTGCAGAAGAGCCCCCTGCCTTGAGTGGGCAGCCTGGGCACAGGTCAGCGCTGGGAGCGGGAGGGCCGTTCCTGAGGCCCGACCCCGGGACTCGGAGCCACGCGCTGAGCCGCTGGGCCACACACTGCCGAGGGCAGCGCCGCTGTCCCTGTACCGTCCACTCTCCGCTGAGGAGCTGGCACCCTCGCTGTCCCGCAGCCAGCGGGCCCCGCCCGGCCTGGCCCTCCCCTGCCGTGGGTCCCGCAGCCCCTGCTCCTGTCCGTGCCGCTTAGGCCTCCGGAAACTGACACCCGCCCTGCCTCAGGGTCTCCCGCAGAGTCGGTGGGGCTAGTTACAGGCGGCCGGCTGCCCGCTCCAACAAAGGGTCTTCTGGGGGGCTGGCTGGATCTCGGGGGGCGCGGGAGGGAAAGACCTAAGAGAGTTCTCACTGTGGCTTCGTCATCCTGGGCTGTGTCAGGGCTGCCTGCGTCTGCGGTTTTAGAGCAGGACGGGACGGCCCTTTCCCAGAACAGGCGGAACCTGGAGCAAGGCAGACGGGGTCGGCAGCCTAAGACTGGCCCTCGGCCTTGCACTCACCCCGAGGGACGTCCTCCGGCTTTCGGGGCCTCATCCAGAAACGAGGCAGCTAACACCTGCATTTGTAATATCCATTGATGGTGAGTTGATTGATGATGAAATGACACAATGTGCGTGGGGTGACCAGCACACAGTGTGTCCCCAAGGTGCTCGGCTTTATCTCTTTGTGCACCAGCAGAGCGCCCTGAGCCCTTCAACCCCAGGAGCTCCACTGGAACCTGGGGAACAGCAGGGCCCCTAAACTGAAATTATTTGCTGGATTTAGCCCCAAATAGTGTCCCCATCCTCCCTCTCCTCAGTGGTATTCTGTTCATCTAGTGACAAGCTATAGGAACGCCCTCTGGGTCTGTCACCTCCGGGAATTCTGTAGGATTTGTGCAGACCTGGCTGCAGCAGCAAGGGGCAGATGTGAGTCGCCGGGGAGGCTGCTTCTGGAGGGTGGGGGCGGGGGGAGCAGTGCCTGGGCGGGAGGAGGAAAGAGGATGAGCTCCTTCCAGAGACCAGCTTCCCACAGCTAATCTGACCTGAGCCAAGGGGAAACGGAAGGCTGATTGCAGAGGAAAGTAGGGGACGGGCTCTCCAAGTTGCCAATTCACAGGTTATTGTTTAGGATTAGTTAGGATCCCCAGAGCAAATCATGCATTTCCCTGACCCTCTAAGCGCTCAGGGTAAATCCTGAGCCCTCAGCCAAAGCTGGGATCAGGTGACACCTACAAATGCTGCAGAGACCATGAGGCCAGTACTTCGTGCCAGTAGTGCCAGCACACCAGCAGTCAGAGGGGCCTGAAGGGTAAGGCCCGTCTCTCCTCTCCTGGGGTAACCCTGCAGCAGGCTGGCTGGGACCTTCCACTGTCTGTGCTCAGTAGCACAGGCCAAACGCACCCACCAGCACTGTCTCCTCAGCCCGGCCCAGCCCAACCTTGCTCTGGGGCCCCGCTCAGCCCATAGCCAGCAGTGGGATTCAGGATCGTGGCTCCCAGCAGGTCGGAAAGAGAAGCCCCAGCACGACCTGGGTATAAAGTCAGAAGAAAACTTTGTTTTGCTGCCGCCCATGCAGAATCGTGAGAGATGTGTGTTTTTTGTTGCTTCGTCAGAACTGGTTAAATATTGGTCAGTGAGATGCACTTACCACCCGTGAAACGTCGAAGGCCAAGTGATTTGGGCTCCTGGGCTTAGCAGTGTGAGTTGTCTTTTTCATGGGACCATCTGGAAAGCCACCAAACCTGTTCAAGGCTCAGATTTCTGTAAAATGTCACGAGTCTCACAGGCATTCAAGGAGCTTAGCCCCGAACCTGGACTAAAGCAGGTGCTCAATAGTCTTGAGACAGTCTGAGGCCTGAGGCCTGGGACCCTCCACCAGAGTGCTTGCACCTGGACAAAGGTCTCCTTGAGCAACAGAATACAGAGAAACTATGAGGGTGGTGTGGCCACAAGCTCAGGGACACCTGGAGCCCCCAGCAGCTGGAGGAGCAGGAAGGACCCCCGCCCCCGGGAGCCTCAGAGGGAGCGCGGCCCTGCCCGCCCCTCGATCAGACGGCTGCTCTCCAGGACTGGGAGAGGGCAGACGGCTGGCGTTTAAGCTGCTGGGTTGGTAGTCCTTTGTTACCCGCCTCCTGGAAGCGCGGACGGCAGGCTGAGCACTGGACACGGGCTGGGGTGCCAGGGCAGGGCGGCCAGCCTCTGGGGAGTGGCCAAGGGGCATCGGGCAGGTGGGCAGAGCGTGGAGCCCAGTGGTAGCAGGCAGGCGGGCCGTGAGGCGTCCGGTCCTGACAGCTCTTGGGAAGGACGGTCCGCTGGGAGTGAGCGGTCCCGCCGTTTTCAGGCAGGGAGTTGTACACAGCGCTGCGGTGCGGACCGGCCTGCTGTGTTACCTGGCCAGGGGGGTGAGGCTTCTTCAGCCTCTGTATCTGAGGCAGGATCCATCCCCGTCTGCGACAGCTAGGAGTGAGGCGTGTGCAGGCCATCCGACCTGGAGTCGGGAAGGGCATGGTCCAGGGCAAACGCTGGCTCTGGTCTCCACCCCCATGTGATTCGGGGCAGGCCACTCGGCCATCTGAGCCTGTCTCCTTGTTAGTAAAATAGTCCTCAGCGGGAACTGTGGTGTTAAATGAAATACACAAATATTGTATTAGGGGCACTGGGTAAATACCGGTTAATCTGAATGTAGTTGAATCTTCATTAAAGATTAAAGCGGTCAGGTGCTGGGTTAAAGCTGAGCCCTGCCCAGGCTCACCCTCTCCTCAGATGCTCCCCTCCCCCCGCAGGACGGCCCTGCTGTCCAGAGCACAGCCCACCAGGACAGGCTGGAGGGGGCTGGAAGGTGCGAGAAGAGCTAGCTGAACAGTGGCCTCTCCCTCTGAGTAGAAAGAGGAGCTGCAGACGCACAAGGGGAGAGGTTCCGGCCCGGAGGGCGCACGTCGGGACGCACAAGGGGAGGGGTTCCGGCCCGGAGGGCGCACGTCGGGCGTCGTGTGGCAGGAGCACGGCCTTCTGCTTGGCCCGTGCTGCAGGTTCCCTGGGTTTTGTGACGTGCGGTGATGAACGTGTGATCACTGAGCGGGACACGGCAGGGGCCTGGCGTCCCGCCGAGGCCGCATTCCCGGGGCTGGGCCGGGGAGGGCTCGCTCCACGGTGGACCTCGGCGGGGGTGGGGGGGCCAGGCCGACGGGGAGGTGCAGGCAGGGGGAGGGCCTCGCTCCAGAACCCAGGAGGAGGCTGGGCTGCCCTCGGCGCCACCGGCCCCCGCTGTGGGCAGCGTGCAGGAGGCAAGGCCTGGCCTCCTTCTGAGACTCGGAGCCCGTGGGCCCCCGGGATGCAGAGCGCCGGGCCGGGAGGGAGGCTGTGTGAGCACCGCCCTCCCTGAGGCAGGGGCCCTGCCGGGGGCCTCGCACTTTCCTGACTTCTGTGGGAAATGGCGGCCTTCTCCCTGCCTGTTCATGGCCTGCTTTCTGGAAGAACTGAGGGTCCACCACCCAGGTCTGGGCCGGGGTTAGGGGATGGCGGTCCCCCGGCTCGGATCCTCGTCCCACAGGCAGGACCCCCCCGCCCCGGTTCCAGGACGTCGACTTCTCCGCGTGCGCTTGGCAAGCTCGGGCTCCGGGAGGGCACGAGAGCCTGTTCCTGGGGAGCCGGGGCTCAGCTGCAGCCTGGAGGGCACAGCCCGGCAGCAGCGCTGCAGGCAGGCGGGGAGGAGCCCGGGGGGGAAGGACCGTGGCCTGCGCTGAAGGCTCAGCGCCCCGTCCCACCCCAGCCCCCCTCTGCTTTCACAGGCGCCGCGCCCCACGCGTGTCTCGTGCTCCCGTCTCCCCTGCGATGTCGGCTCCCTGGGGAGCCCCGTGGCAGAGCGCCCTGTGGCCGGCGGTCACCGCCCAGCCCACAGGCAGGGCTTTTATCCGAGGGTCGGTGTTTTGAGAAGTGGCTCTGGTCAGCCAGAAAGGAGCGTCCCGAGTCACCGCACCGGCACAGAGACAGGGCTGAAGCGGAGAAGGTCAGGAGCAAGCCAAGAAGCAGCGGTTAGAACACACACTTCCCAGCTCGCAAGTGCCAAGAAGAGAAAGGAGGGAACTAGACCATCGTAATATTTTTACAAGGAAGGACGGATGTGTGGAGTAGAAAATGAAGAAGGTGTGTTTTTTCAGACTGTTTGATGTTAAAGGTTGCAATTAACTTTGTAACGGCAGGGCAGTGGGATGTAGTCAACTTTGTTCAGAACAGGAAAAAGCCCAGTGTGATGGCAAAGCCGATAATGGAAGAGCAAGAAAGTCTATTTCCTGTTCAGGACAATCAGCATAGGCGGCAGAGCTGGAAAAAAACACACTCCAAAGGCAGGACAGTCACGATAAGAACGCCAGGCGACCAGGCAGCAGAATTAATGTTTGAACCCGAAGAACGTCCACGGAGAAATGGTGATGGGCAGGAAGTGCCGAGAGGGGGAACCTACAAGTGGCTGCGATTACAGGACGGGTTAGGGAGGTGCGGCTGGGACGGCCTGGCGGTGGGAGAGGGCGGGGTGGCGCGGGGCCGGCACAGCGTGGAGCCTCCGCGTGGCTTGCAGGGAGCTCGCCGGGAGCGGCCGGAGGGGACGGTGGTCCTAGGGTAGGAACAGAAACGGGCAAGTTCAGGCTGGGCCCACAAGTAAGAGATCAGGAGAAAGCTCTCTTTTTGTAGTTTCTGAGAACGCCGAAGAAACCCTGGAAGACTGGAGTTTCCACTGCGATTTCTGTTCAGAAGGAAGAATTAAAGATTCAGAGCAAATTCATTGCCTCTTGGGCGGCTGTAGACATTCTGTCCATTGTTAAACCGGATGGCAGATCCAGTCGCACCTCAGGGCTTCTGGTGTGGAAACCGCACTGGGCCAGCATCCTGCAGGCATGAGACCGGGCCTCCAGGGCCAGCCCTCTGCCCTGTCCACTCCAGGTCTGCTTTCCTCGTGGAGACCCAGGTGGTCTCCCCTGAGCCCAGCTCCTGGTGTGACCCCCTCACCGAGAGCGTGGGCTGGCCTGGGGCTCCTCCCGCCCTCAGGACCACGGTCGGGGGTAGCAAGGTGGCCTCCAGGGGCCGCCAGCTCCAGCCAGCCAGGAGGATCCAGGCTCCTCGTCCTACAGCTGCAACCTGAGGCGCCCGGAAGGGGTCCTTCTGTACCCGAGCCTCCTGACGAGACCCCTGCTGCCGCCAGCCACCACTGCAGCCTTGGGGGCAAAGGCCCAGCTGAGCCCTGCCCAGACTCCCAGCCCGCAGAAATGCCACCGAGTGGGTGGCAGCTTGTTACGCAGACGTGGAAAACTAATGCAGGTGTATGAGCCGTGCTGAATAAACCCCGAAGAACCCCAATTCCTTAAACACCCGTCGTATTTCTGTCATTCTCGGATTTACAGAGTTATTTTCAGTAGAGGACTAAGGACGCGGTCCGTCTGCAGGCAGCTGTGAGCGCTTGTGATCTCTGATGCAAACCAAGTCCCCATCCGTCCTCTCCGGGAGGATTTAGACTTTCGTTTTAGCTGCCATCTGCTAAGCCCCAGATCCTGACAGACTCACAGGGAGCTTTTCCTGTCTGCAGTGAAGCGTCCTCGGTCCGTTGTCTGCCAGGCCCCGGGGCTGATCCCCCTGCCCAGCTCTGTCGAGTCCCCGAACTGCAGAAGAGCTGGGCGTGGAGGGGCCTCTCCCGGGGCTCGTTCTCGGTGGGTAGTGGGGCAGCCTGGACCAAGCGGTCACGCCTCCAGCGCTTGGGCCGCTGCGGGGTTTGAGGTGGGGCCTGGCCATTTGGTGCCAAGCGCGTAATTGGAAGGGTGGCCTTGCGGTTTTAGCGGGAAAGGGCGATCCAGGGCGAGGGCCTGGTTTGTGGAGGCTCCTGTGAGCCGGGGCCTTAGGTGGGATGCAGTGGGACGTGGGCGAGCTTGCAAACACCCACTCTGGCCCCAGGGCTGGGGACCACGAGGCCCGTTGGGAGGGGCGAGTGGGGAACTGGCCGGGGGTGGCGCTGGCCCGCTGTGGCCAGAACAGGGCCTCCAGCAGAAGGTAAGTTCCTGGAAGCAGCCAGGGCCTCTGCGGTCACATTCAGTGGGGCTGTGATTCTGCGTTGAGCAGAGCTGTCATACAGGAACCCCAGTGGGAATCTCAGGAGTCTGGCCACCCCTCCGGCCAGGCCACAAGGCAGGTGTCCTGCTCCAAACGTGGCTCGAGCTGCCTATGGACAAGGCACGAGGACAGAGGGGCTCAGACCATGACTCGTGCAGCAGGCGCAGAGGGGCCACGGGGAAGAAGCAGAGGCTCCCGAGCGCGGTGCGGGGGAGGGGTCTGCCCGGCGCGGCCTCAGGAGGGGGAGGGAATGCAGAGTGTCGGGCTCTCCCTGCAGCAGCCCGACGCCCGCCTGACCCAGAGCCCGTGAGGGCCGGCCAGCAGGTCGCGCCTAGGCGGGAGCCGGGAGCAGGGCGGGGTCACCTCTCACTCTCAGCAGAGGACGCCTGGGGTGGCTGGAGCGGCCCCTTGCTGCCCCCCGCCCCTGGCAGGGGCAGCGAGCCACTGCCCGTTCTGCAGACAAGGAGGGTCAGTGATGGGTGTGATACGAGCTCCTAGTTCACAGACTAGTTGGTCCAAAAGAGACAGCAAAATCAACATGAAGCACACCTCGGGGGTGGTGGGATGAACTGGGAGATTGAGATTGACGTATATACACTAATATGTACAAAATAGATGACTAGTGAGAACCCGCTGTAGAGCGCAGGGAACTCCACTTCGCTGTACAGTAGAAATTAACACGACATTGTAAAACAGTTATACCCCAATTAAAAAAATAAGACAACCCACTGGGAGACAGAAAAAAAAAAAAACACCACTGGAAAACAGTGCCAGGGTCAGTCTGCAGTGGCCCCAACTCAGCGTGACCTCGTGGGAGCCCGCAGTGCAGCTGTGGGCACGGGGTGGTGGTCGAGGGCCGGAGCCCAGGGACACCCATCAGGGGAGACCCCTGGGGAGACCAGGCAGGTGCCACCAGGCAGGGGCCATGGCGGGCAGGTGGCAGGTGACCTACAGAAAGCACTGAGGACAGTTTGCCCCGAGCGCCACTCGGTGCCTTTCAGGACGCGGGCTCCAGGCTGGTTCAGGGGCTGCTCCCCCAGCACCAGGGACGCCCCCTCCCGCCACTCTTGTGACCTGACTCTGTCTGCGCCCCCTGGGGGTGGGGACCGGGAGAAGACTTGGTGCCCAGGGAGACCCTCAGGGCGCTTCCTCTGGGGGCAGAAGGGCCCCTCGGGCTGCCTCTGGGCACTGGCGTTCTCTTCACTCCAGTGACTTTCTCTGAGGGGCGGACGGGTCAGAGCTCGCTGCCCCCTTGGGGAGAATGTGGAAGCCCCACCGCCTGAAACGCCCTCGTCACCTCCAAGAGCCCCTTCCCCTGGGAAGGGCTGGGGGCCCTTGTGCTCAGCCTCACGAGGAAGGGGTCACGGTGCGTGTGTGACCTGCATGAGCAGGGTGAGGAAATGCAGGACCCCGGCCTGCGTCCTTGAGGGGCAACGGGGGTGTGGAAACTCAGGTGGACTGCCACGGGGGTCTAGCCAGCGAGTGGGCAGGACGGCAGGCGGCTGGGGACACGGAAGATGGCATAAATGGTGTTCTTGAGGCAGACTGGCTGCAAGGAGGGGCAGCCCCCCGGGTGCCACCCCAGAGGATGGGGCTTTTCCAGACGGCACAGAGGAGTTTGTAGCCCCAAACCCCCAACTATACAAAATTAAATTCCACACAGGGGAAAGACCTAAGCAGAGAAAACAAGAATTCAAAAGCAATAGAAAAAAAGGAGAGTATTTTCGTAATCTAGGGGGTAGGGAACACCTTAAACGGCACAGAAAAATCAAATGGAATAAAGGAAAACCTAGTGAACCTGGCTGTATGGACAGCACAAGCTTGAATGAGCTCAGCAAGGTGTACAAGAGACAAAGGGTGAGAATCGAGGATCCATAAAATACCTGTGTTAGGAGAAGGAAGACTTCCTACACCATAAAGAGAAAGCATGCACAGCTAAGAAGAAAGTGGCCAAATCAACACAAACAATTTACAAAACCAGAAATTCGAAGAACCAGTAAACGTCTAAAAATTGCCCCATCTCACAAGAGATCAGGGAACGTGATACAGTTTCCCCTCTCAGATTAAAAGAAAAGAAAGTGTTTGATATCAATACTTTTAGGAGGTGCGTGCCTTGGAACAGGTATCCCAGGGCCTTTCAGCGGCACTCACTGCAGTTGAGCTGAGCCTGCCCTGGTCCCCCAGGTCCTTTGTTCAGGGTTTGCCCTGCGGGAGCGGGGACCAGACCCCGGAGGCTCGCAGGCACCTGCCCACTGGAGAAGCACACCGGAGCAAGCGACGTGTCGCCTATGGGGTGAAGCTGCCCTTCGCCGCGGCCTGGACTCAGTGCACAATGCAAACAGCAGATCGGGAACCTTGGTTTGTGCCGTGTCCTTCCCAGAGCTCAGCACCACGGAGAGAAAGCGCCTCAGTCTGACCACAGGGAGAATTTGGGAAGAGGACCGGAGCGTGAGCGGGAGTCTGTAGCTTTTATCTGCTGTGCTTTGTTTTCTAGGGAGGATCGTGTTGAGATGAGAGCTCAAGGGCTGAAATGCAGGAGCAGATGAAACGAGCTTTCCAGGTGGAGTGGGCAGTGAAGTGGTCTGAGGAGTAGGCCGTGGGGGAGGGCAGGGGGTGGGAGGAGGGGCCCGGGCAGTGGGGTCAGGCTGTCCAGGACGAGGGGCTGGAGAGCAGCTCTGTCTTGGGTGTCGTCGAGGGTTCCTGTGTCCTCAGAGCGGCCACACCTTCTCAACAGAAGTCAACGCGATTATTCAGAGACCCACTTGAAATAAGAAGGATTATTTTTAACAATCACTCCCTGAAAATGACACTGGAACCCATAATGACTAGAGAAAGATACGTCAACTTTGTTTTCAAAGGAGGAGGGTAGGTGGTGAAAAATAAACACCTGTTACAGCTGGTTTTTTAATCGAGTTATTTTACTTGTAAACAAAATTCAGTTTTTTGAGTGTAAAACTTGTATATCTGCATTAAACCAAATTTAGAAAATTACACTAAAACAGAAGGAGAAAAGACAACCATAATGTACCACCCAGAAAACTAACATTTCTTTTACTGCCAGCTATTTTCTATATATAGGTTTTGGTTTGGTTTATTTCACATAATTGCAGAATACATTCAACTCAGTATCCTACTGTTTTTTTACTTGCTTTTTATCAATTTCTTGTGTTTTCTCCTTGTTTAGAAGCAGTTTGGAACTGCCTTCAGAGTTTCCTGGCAGTTTCTCATCTTCACTGGTGTCAATAAAGTTTTGTTCTTTAGAGGATGTTTTTCAGTTTTGCAAACAGTTATTAAGAGCCAGCTCTGAAATATTTTTTTAAATATTTTTATTTTATTATTTATTTATTTATTTATTTTGGCTGCGCTGGTCTTAGTTGTGGCATGCGGGATCTTTAGTTGCTGCATGTGGACTCTTAGTTGTGGCATGCATTCGGGATCTAGTTCCCTGACCAGGGATCGAACCCTGGCCCCCTGCAGTGGGAGCTTGGAGTCTTACCCACTGGACCACCAGGGAAATCCCATCTCTGAAGAATTTATCCCAACCTTGGTTTAGAATGAAGAATGAGTAAAATGTTTTCGTATATGGGTCTTTAAGGGTCCTTAAATTGATCAAAACCAATTTCATCCAAATGTTTGGGCACATGATAGATGTACTTTTAAGTCCTTTAAAAAACATACACTATGATATTTTTAGTATTAAAACAATTGTATGTAATCAATTTTCTTATTTAGTCTTCTTGGCTAAAATTTTCTTGCGTTGGGTGAGGAATTAAATATTATAAATAGTAATTCCTAATGTTGCTTTAAACAATTTACTGATATTACGATTTTTGTTTGTAGATGGTGTAGGTAAGAGGCAGGAGGCGATTTGGGAGTAGGCACACACCCATAGAGACTTGCCCTGAATCTGCACAATCACTTTCCAGCTTTTCTGCACGATCAGAGTATTTATGACAAAAGTGTGAAGCACACATTTCAACTGTTCATAGTAATATTTTCTTTCAAAAGTTTTGTTTCTTCCCTTTCACCTTGGATTCAGTTTCTGATTTTTTTGGCCCTGGGGGCACACTTGCCTGATTTCTTAGCCACTCATCCGGTAGGGACAACCCATTGGCTCCCAGGCAGTGACCAGATCCCCAGGCTGGGAGAGGGAAGGGGTGGCTGGTGGCCGCTGTCCAATTCCTACGAGCCCCGCGTGCCCCCGGTGGTCTCTCTGGGCCCCAGGCCCCCCGAGCAGCACGTGCATCTCTCCATAGCAGATGTTTTTCACAGTTTTGGAGTTCTCCTTTTTAATACAACTGCAGGAAGTAGAAAGGGATGGAGGGGAGACTGGCACTTGCCACTTGAGTGCTGGGCGCGGTTTAGCCGTGACTGTGCCTGCCTCAGTAGAAACCTTGCTAACAGGCCAGAAGGAGCAAGACAGCGCCTGTGGCCAGGATGCTCTCAGATCTGCACGAGGAAGGTGACGCACGGCCAGCTGAGAGGTGCCCGGTGCCACCCACGCCCCGCCGGAGAGGAGCCCATGAAAAGTCACTCCAGACGTGCAGCCCCGCGGGGACAGTCCGGGCCGGCCCAGAGCTGTGGTTGTCAGGATCCCAGACCCGAGACGGAACGGCCGGCAGGATGTGCCCGGAGCTCGGGGGAGGCCAGGGTGGCACCCTGCCTCTGGCCTCTGTCAGGGACGTGTGGGCCTCCCCCTGGACGGAGGCCCCATCCCTGAGGGTCTCCTCTCCTGCTTCTGGCTGGGGTGCCGCCAGGCCCTGGGGGGCCCCTCCTCCCGCGCTCCACTGCCCTTTTGCTCGCGGGGGGTCACACGCACGCCCCAGCTCCGGGGTCTGCACCGAGGCCCCCTACGCAGCAGCCTCCGCCCCGTGTCTCCACTGGCTCCGTTACTCCCCTCCTTTGCTTAAAGTTCTCCCCGACTTCTCCAAACCCGCTGCTCCCATGTTCCTGGCCTCTGTGGCGGCCCCGTTTTCCCCAGGCCCCGCCAGACCCCGCATCCGTGCTGTCAGTGCGCTTTGCCCAGACCGCGCCCCAACGCAGGCCTCCCCAGTCCCGTCCGCCCGACCTCGCCCCCGGGGTCTGCATCCCTCCCCCTCCCCGGGAATGCCTCCTGACGACTCGGCTGCCCGCCACGCCCTTTCCGGACAACTCCGCACCTTTTAACGTTCGTCTTGTGCAAGTGAGCGCTGAGCGGTGTGTCACCTGCACTGTCCCCGCCTCTTCACTGGGTTTTCGTCTTGTCTTTCAGACTAGATTGTAAGCTCGCTGAGGGTTAGGAAACGCACACTATGCTTTTGTGGTCTTTCTAACGGCACTTGGAGGAGCCCTAGGCCTGAGGTGGGGGTGCAGTGCAGCTCTCGCGGAGCGGTGAGCGAGGTGGCCCAGGGTCGGTGGTGGGTGCACGTCACAGAGCTCATTCTCCCCAGAAGCCCACGCCCTGGATCGGGCTTGCCCGGTCGTCCTCGCGAAGGCGACGGTGGCCCCTCTGCTCCAGCCTGCAGGGCCGCGCTCGTGTCCACGTCACATGGCCTTGCTCTCGCCACGCCGGCCTGGGTCCCTCGCCCTGGCATCCTGCCTGCTCTTTGCAGTGCCCCACGCGTGGCCGGCGTCCCTGGGCTGCGGCAGAGACCGCGCTTTCTGTGCTTTTGTGGTTTTCTATGTGAAATGCACCCTCTTGATCTTCTGCAAATATAAGTCATTAGTATAAAGACAGTTGGCAACACGCAATGGAAAAACGCAAGTGAGATTAATGATATGGCCCCAGTCATCAGCAATTTCTTAAACATTTTATTTAAGTAGGATTCTATTTTCAGCAAATGGAAAGATTAATGCACGGCCGTGTCACTACAATAGCCTCTACAGCCTTCAGCCTCAGGCCTGGGGAGAAAAAGTAGGTCATCCAAACCCAGCACAATGATCTTGCAAGAGGGCAGGAATGGAAAAATTCAGGAACATTTTAATCCACGTGGCTTTTATTCTTGGATTAAAAAAAAAGGTTTCATAAGAAGACAAGGAGGGGGCATGGAGTCATTACTTAACTCTTTTGTTCGACACACATTTACTGGACGCACTTGCCGTGCCAGGCGCTGTGCAAGGCTTGCGCATTAGCAGGGTCCTGGCTCTTGAGCGCATCAGGCTCTGGTCGGGAGACGGGACAGGAAGAGAACAGAGACAGTAGATATCGTGTTAAAGGGACTCAGAAGGTGGCGGGAGCCCAGAGGACGGACCCGCTGGCTCGGGAGGTGGTCTCGACGCTGGGCAGGGTGGCGGGTCGGAGCGGTCGCCCGGCGTGGGGGTGACCCCTGCAGTGGAGGAGGGCCTGGGGGCGGCGGCGCCACAGCCGAGGAATGAGGCGGGGAGAAGCGGGGCTCTGGGCATTGCCCTCCCGGCTCTCCCCTTGCCTCTGAACAGAGGTCGCCCGTTTACAGGCAGGGACTGTCCGGTGCCATGGTTCCTCCCAGACTGTTTACCCCGAGTGTTTGGAAGCAGAGCGGGGGCTGCCTGTGCCACCTTCCCCAAAATAGTCCTTTTGTTTCGAGGACAGGCCAAATACAGCAGCCTATGATTTGGGCTGTCTTCACTGCAGAAAGAGGCCACAAAAACATGTTTTACTTTTAAACACTCAGCGGAGAAAGGAATCAAGACACTTCGGGAAATCGACTAGCATGCCTGGTAAATGCCAGACCTTAGCTCAGGAAAGAGCAAAACTCTGGAGAATCTGACCATGTGTCAGAGTCGGCGCTGGCGTCCTCACCAGGAGGGGAACAGACGCCCAGAGCCCTGATCAGTGAACCTTCTCGCAAACTGTTGGAAATGTGGCAGAGTGGGGTATCATGCTTTCCCAGAACCCCCGGGACTGTTGGAAATACTGAACTCTTCCCACAGAGTTATTTTAAGGTGTGTAATTAACTGAAAACACCACATAATACAAGCATTAGGTCTGGGGACGTTCTTTGAACATGGAGGATTTCTGGGGTACTCACTGCAAAACCTGTTCGCTCTCCTAAGACGGTCTGGGCTTCCCTTCTCGCTGGGGAGTCCTCGTTCCCAAGGGCCACCTCCTCCCTGGGTCCAGAGCCTGCAGGCGCCACCCTTCCTCTGTCCCCAGTGGAAGGCCTCCCTCCTTTCTGCTGGGTCTTCCCCCAGCCTGAGCTCTCATCACCCCCACCTCCGGGAGAGCCCCCTGCACGTCCCCCCCACTTGACCCCATGGGGTCCCATCCTGTCTCTCCTTCTCCCTGGTTGCTTTTCTCCTGTTGCTTGGAGACTTGCCTCCTACATTGTTCACATCCAGCTACACACCGAGGGGTGGCCCTTCGCCTGGCGGTGAAGGGCCAGGCCCCAGCCCAGAGTCCCGGCTCCTCCCGAGGGCTGCCTCACCGGAGCTCTTCACAGGTGGGGAGATGACGGGACCCGCCTCCCAGGGCTCTGGGGATAGACAGGGTTCACGTGCACGATCCGTAGATGGTGCCTGGCCCACAGGGATTGAAACGCCTCGCGACCCAGGTAATCCAAGTGCTTACTTGCAGCGTGCTTCCAATACACTAAGGAATTCAGTAAAAAGTGGTTTTGTTGCGTCTATGTGCTGGACATGGCGGCAGGTGTGAGGACACAGAATGCCTCCTCTGCTCCTTTTCTAGCGGCTGGGCATCAAGGGATGCGCTAGAGGCTCTGAAGTTCAGGCCACCTTGCACGTCCGTCTGCAGCCCCTCGGCCTTACAAGCCCCAGCCTGATTGGATCGGTCAGTCCACAACCTCACTGCCATTCACAGACGTGTGCGCTTTACTCTTAAATTGACCCTGAGAATTCTGTGGCCTGATATTAAGCCACACAATTCATAACTTATTTAAGCTTTATTTTGTGGGAGGAAATGTCTCTTCAGAGCCAGCCCTCAAACCAGAGGATTGCAGGCCGCCAGCCCGGCTCCTACTATGCTCTGGGTCCAGGACAACTGCCCGCCCTGGAAACTGTCAAATAAACAGGCCCCACGAACGTCCGGCCCCAAACTGTCTCCACAAAGACCCACGAAGCAAACGCCGCTGCTGCGTGAGGTCGGTGCCAGCTGCTTGGCTCTTTACAGAGAGACTCACCACACCTGTGAGAACGTCACTGCTCTGGTGCCCGATGGTTTCCTCTCCCACTTGTGACGCAGACGTGGAAGAGGTGCCCGCCTAACCCGGCAGGGCCCACCGTCCTGCTGCAGGTGGCCTGAGGCCTCCAGGGTCCTACACGAGATGGATTTAGATGTGAAGCAAACAGACCTGTCTGTCTAGAGACTGAAGAAGGGGAACGAGTCTGGTGAAGATGCTGAGTGCCAGGACGCGGGGCCGGCCCCGTGGGGAGGGGGCCTCTGCCCCGGGCCCTGCGGCCAGCAGAGGGGCTCTCGGCTGGTCACCCCCAACCTCCCTGGCCAGCCGCTCACCTCTGATGACCCGGCAGAGAAACCAGTGCCCGAGTCTCAGGGATGCCAGCGTGGCCAGCGTGCGTTCTCCACGGAGCCCCGCACAGCTGCGCCGGCCCGGCTCACGCCAGCATCCCGGCCGCCGTCCGCTCCTGACGCACGGGTTTGGACTCTTATTCAGAGGAAGCCGTGGGCGACTGGTCAGTGCCGGTCACGGGCGGCCTGCAGGGGAAGCAGCGCAAGTGGAGCCTTCCCTCGCCGGGGCCACCCGGACCCTGAGCTCGGGGTGGGGGGCTGTGGGCAGCCCCGGCGGCCCTGAGTCACATGGACGCTCCTGAGCTCGGAAGGAAGCCGAGCCGCGTCCTGTCGGGCCTCCTGGAGGCCGGGGTCCTGGAGTCACTCAGCTACCCTGGGCCCATCCCCCCAGAGCCCGGCCTCCGGTGCGGCCCGGCCCGTTTCAGGGTCAGCAGTCCCTCCAGCACCCGCGCTCAGGCTCCGAAAGGCTCCCCGGTGACCGGAGGCCAGAGGCTTTCGATCTTTTTCCACTTTCCATAGCTTCAGCCCTGGGCTTTCCCCGCAAGGACCTGAGACCCTGATGGGGCCCGCGCTCCCCAGCCCCGTGGCCGCTGCCCCTGGCCAGAGGGGCTCCAGCACTCGCCCTGGGGAGACTCCCCACGTGTGACGTCCCCTTCCTTTGGCAGGTGTGAGGGACGGGCTTTGGAAAGGAGCTTCCAGCCTGGCCTGGAGCCGCAGGGCCCGGGGAGGCTGCTCCCTGCCCCGCCCCCTCCTCCCAGGCGCCAGCAGCAGCCCCGGGAGAGGCTGGGACGTGGGGGGAAGGGTCCCCTGAGCTGGAGGAACAAACTCTGTGGACCTGTCTGGCCCAGAGGTCAGGAGGTCACTGCGGGTGGGAGGGGCCTGGGCAGCAGATTGGGAGCCCCCTGCCCCTCCAGCATCATTTAGACAAACAAGCAGATGGCAGGTGTCAGGGGGACAAAGAGCCATCTGTGCAGCGAGGCCGCCCCTGTTCTCTCACAGGAGCTCCGTGAAAGCCACGCCTGGAGATAGCGCTGCCCCTCAGCCAGCGGGCCTCCTCGCTGGGCCTATGAGTGTCCTCCACCAAGGCTGCAAGGCCGGCTACGGCAAAGGGCGCTGGGCCGCTGGGCTCGGAGGGCGCGTCCCCGCCGGCCACGGACGGCAGTAGCTGGATCAGAGGGCTCCCCTCCCTCCCTTCCTTCCTTCATTCCTCCCTCCCTCCCTTCCTTCCTTCCTCCCTCCTTCCGTCCCTCCCTTCCTTCCTTCATTCCTCCCTCCCTCCCTTCCTTCATTCCTCCCTCCCTCCTTCCCTCCTTCCCTTCCTTCCTTCCTTCCTTCCCCCCTCCCTCCCTCCTTCCCTCCCGCCCTTCCTCCCTCCCTCCCTCCCTCCCTCCTCCCTCCTTCCTTCCTTCCTTCCCTCTCTCCCCATCTCCCTCCCTCCCTCTCTCCCTGCTGCAGCGTCCATTATCATTCCCCAGGTATGGGCCGTATGTCCCTGGAAGGTGGCCTATGTTAGGAAAGCAGCAGCTCTGCCCCCAGCCCCCGGCCCCCGCTGAGCAAGCCTACTTCTGGGGCCCAGGCCTCAGGCAGGTGATGGGGTTTTGTACATGGCGACCAGGCAGCATCCTGCAGGTTCTGTCTGGGGCGGCCCTGTGGGAGGTTTCGCCTTCCCATGTGGCCACAGGACCGGACCCAGATGAGGGAAGGTGGCCGCAGGTCTCCCCTTGGCCAGAGGCCCTGTGGTCGCTCAGGCCACAGAGGAGTCCTGGAGATGCCGCGGAGGCACCTGCCCTCACTTCCCAGGCGTAGGTCCCAGAGCGGTGCCCGGCCGGCCGCACGTTCGTCCCCTCAGCTCCAGAACAAGAGCCGGAGGCCCTGGGCTTCCTCCCAGCTGGCAGCCGGGGCCCGGACCGCTGCTCACCGTGGGCCTCAGACTTCCCTTCCTCCGCCAGAGCCCCCTCCACGACGACCACCACCTCCTGCGAGGAAGGCCGAACGTTTCCGTTTCCCGTCGGTTGATACTGGTGTAAAACATGACAAGAATTAGTTACTGCAGAAATAAAAATACAGACACTTGAAAATACAGCAAGTATTACAAATTTTATTGTAATACAAAATTTATTATTATATTCCACAGACATGAAATTGTTTCAAACAGTAAAATCAAACCAAAAGTAAAAATAGGAAAATAGAAAAGAATTTGCATAAACTCTCTGGGGCGGTCACTGGAAGTGTGAACTCGCTTCTCGTTCCTTTGCTCATCCCACAGCCACAGGGAAACAGAATGGCCTGCGGGAAGCTCCGTGAGCTGCCTCTGTGTGCGCCCAGTGACCCTGCGCTGAGCTGGCACTTTTAGGAGACCAGCGAGCTTCTCTTTGCTTCCCTGCCTGGCGACGCCACTGCGGGCAGGGATACTGGACGTCCCCTGGTCCTGTTTCGCCTTAGTAGCAGCTGTAGTAGACAGGACGGTCTCATTGACGTGCTGATGGGATGGAAGGAGAGAGTTTTAAAACAATTTCAGAAACCTAGGATGGTCACACTTTTATCCAAAGTGAAGCAATAGACTTTCTATTTTCAAGTTGATCTCAATCCTTTATCTGTAACCAGTTCCAATGATCTCTATTCAAGTTTACAGTTAAGTCTAAACTAACTGACAAAAAGATGTGGGTTCCAGGTTCTATGAACTTGGGGCTGCCGTCGGGGGTGGGTGCTGGTCCTGCTGGGCGGGCGCCCACCTGATCACGTCCGGGTGGCCCCGCGGGCTCGGCGGGGAGAGGGTGGAGGCCTGGGAGCCGCAGACGGACATGGCGGGCAGCGTCCTCTCGTCCACACGGCACACGGGCAGCGCTCAAGGTGTGGGCCGAGGAGACGGGGTGCTGGGTGGAGGCGGCGCTTGCACGGCCTTGCTCACCGTCCGCAGCTGGCCCTGCGGCGGCCGTGGCACAGGGCTAGGAACCCGGGAGGAAGCAGGCAGGGACCATCCTTCTTTCAACGGGGAAGGCTGGCCCTGGGTGTGACTGTCACTTTCAGGACCAGCCTCTGAGCCCCGGTTTCCTCATCTCCAGGCTGGGGACGACCACCCGGACTTCATGGGCAGCTTGCAGACTGAGCAGGGCGTCTGCCAGGGCCTCCAGCCTCCCCGTGGCTCCGCGAAGCAGGGGCAGGGGGCTTCTGCACAAGCCCAGGCTGAGGGGACCTCTGGGTGGGGCTTGGGGACCCCCCTCCATCTCACTGTGACCCAGAGTCACTGGGGCCGCACGTGCCGGACCGGGTCCTGCTGGCTGCCCACTGCACTGGCCCTTCTCAAGACGCCTTTGGGACACTCGGGACGAATGGTTTCTAAGTGTCCTCATGGGCGCTTATGAAAGAGTTTATTTCAAAACAGGAAGTTGAGTTTTGTTTTCTCTTGAGAATAAACCAGATCAGACTCTAAAATATTCCTGACGGGTCCAGATTTCAAAACCCAGGAGGCTTTACCAGTTCTAAAATAGTCCCAGATACTTCCTCAGAGGGAGTCGTGAGAAACAGACTGGCACGTCCAGGCAGGACCCAGAAACCCCAGCCTCGCCCCCTGACCCCCGGCCAGAAGGGCACAGGCGGACGGTTGGTTCTGAGGTTGAGGGACGTTTCATTTCGTTTTGTTCCGGGGGTTTGCTGGCTCTTCCGGCCTCGGGAGGGTCTAAGCCGTGGGCCTCCTTCTCCCGCCAGGCCGCCCTGCACTCGGCTCCATCTCCTCTAGGCTGACCTCTGACCCTCGACCCTGCGCCTCCCACCCACGCCTCCTCCCTCGGCCTGGCCTCTTCCCTGGGGGTCGGCCTCAGCCCAGGGTCCGCATGGGGGACTCCCCGCCACGTCTGCCCGAGGGGCCCGTCCTGCCTTTGCCCTCAGTAGCGGAGGTGGCCGTCCTGAGTGGGCTGTTAGGGCGACCGCCCCCCGTGCTGCCCCCCGGCTGCCCCCCGGGCCGCCCCCTGCAGCGGTGTCCCCAGCTCTCATCCTCCCCGCCCCCACCCCCTCCCCCCGGGCTCCCTCGCTGAGAGCCCTGGGACGTCACATTCCCGGCCCTGCTTCCCTCGTCCCGTGTCCCCCAAGTCCACGTGCCGGTGTTTGGAGGTGGTGCCCTCACCTCGAGAGGCTCTGGACCTGGGCCCTGGAGCCTCCGCCTGCCAGTGCCCTCCCCCTTGGTGCCCGGGTGCCTCATCTCCCCGACGTGGCCCACAGACCCGTGCCCTGGGTGCAGACGGCACATCTGTGATCTCTGCTGTTGAGGGCTGGGCCCCCTCCACAATCTTCCAGGACGCTGACCGCACAGTGAGGGCCCTGACCCCGTCACCTAACGCCGTCCCGGCATGCTACCAACCTCAGGCATTTAGGGTAAGGTGAGAGTTACACAGAGGCCTTTGGAGTATAAACCCTCTTCCTTAAAATGAAGGTGCGGACACCCACGAAGTGAATCTCAAGGACAATCCACAGTCTTGGGTCAGCCAGGGCCTTAAACCCCTAATTCCACATGTTGTGTGGACATCAGTTCTTCCACTCAGCAAAGATGGTTTAAGTGTCTATGATACACTGAGGACGGCTCGGATCAGAAAAATAAGTGAGCTCTGGTCCCTGACTTTGATGGACTCACAAACTAAAGGTGAAAACAGACAGATAACAATGACGGTGATGATAAAAATGGCGTGGTCAGTGTTGTAACGGGGCATTGCCAGACGCTGAGGGCACTAGGGGCCCAGTGTCTGACTTGGGAGGAGGCGCATTTGAGGGAAGCGGGGGACGGTCAAGAGCTCCTGGGTGTGAGGGCCTCGGGGCAGGAGCGGAGCCCGGCGGGCAGGCGCCCGGCCACAGGAGCGGCCAGTGCGGGGCCCGGGGCTTGGAGCCTGGTCCAGGCCGGGAGGCCCCGGGAGGGTTGTGACTGAGGGAGGGCCCGCTCTGCTTGCTCGGGTGCAGGTGGAGGGAATGCAGGAACGTGGGCTGTTGGCGGGAGCAGTGCCCTGTCTCTGGGCACGTTGACAGCACCCGGTAGTGGGTCTGCCTTTCTCCTAGGTCCCTTTAGAGATGTCAGCGCGTGCTTTCCTTCCCTCAGTACATGCGCTCTGGCTTGCAGCTGCTGGTGAAGGACACGCATCTGGTGACCTTCTGGGCAACGTCCCTTCCTTTTCCCTCTGATAGTGTCCTGGCCCCAGTTCTGACCAGAAAGTGGGGGCCTTCAGGAGAGAGAGTAGGGGGATAAACGCAGCGGACGATCCGGAAATGAGAGAGCCTGCAACCGAACCATCAGTTCTGTGTTTCTTCCTCCCCAGGACATGATTTCCCGTTTGCAAAATCGAGCCGGAACAAGATGCTCAGGTGGGCATTCCTCCATCCTTACTCACCAGAGGCAGGTCAATTCTGAACCAAAAAGCTCTCCAGATAATTCTGTGTGTTTCATCAGCTGACTGTCCCGAAAGGTGTTGAGCGGGTGTGGCCTGAGCGCTAGAGCCGTCACTCAGTCACCACGGGGTTTGAGATGTTCGACAGGGAACTTGCACCCTGGGGCTCCATCTCCTACCCTATAAAGTGCCAGGACACCGGCGCCCTCTTCTTGGAATTTATTGAGACGAGTAAATAAAATAATGCATACCAAATTATTAAAAGAGTATTTAGCCCAAGGCAGATGTTCAATAAAAAGCTATTTTAACTAGGAACAAGTTATTCTGTCTACATGTCTGGGGTTGTTTTAGGTTCTTGTGTGTGTGTACGTGTGCGTATGTGTTTAAGAATGTATCTGTGTGCGTATGGTATGTGGTATGTTTAAACATGTGTTTGTGTGGTGTATGTAAATACATGTGGTAAGTGGGATGTGTAAACGTGTGTGTAAAAGTGTATGGTGTATAAATGTGTGTGGCATGTGTGGGTCTGTGTGGTGTGTGTGGTATGTGTGTGGTATATGTGGTGCATGTGAATGTGTGTGGTGTGTGTGAATGTGTGTGGTGTGTGTGAATGTGTGTGGTGTATGTGGTACGTGTGAATGTATGTGGTACGTGTGAATGTATGTGGTACATGTGAATGTGTGTGGTATGTGAATGTATGTGGTGTGTGTGAATGTGTGTGGTGTAGGTGGTACGTGTGAATGTGTGTGCTGTGTGAATGTGTGTGCTGTGTGAATGTGTGTGCTGTGTGTGTCTGGGGAGCTGTGTGGTGTTGACCTGGGGGTCAGGCCCCTGAAGTAAGCGGTCTGTGACAGGGACCAGGAGGTGGAGGGGGGAGTCCCTTCTTGGATCCTCCTTGAGATTCTGAAACACACGCCTGTTATGTTAGACATTTGATCTCCAACAACATGGCCCAGGGGATGGACGCCCAAGGGGCCCAGGTCTTCCCTTCCCCAGTGCCTCCCCAGGATTCTGACGGTCCGAACTGGGAGTCTGCCACTGAAGGGCAGTGACGCTGATCACTTGGACGTGGCATCCACTGCCCTCTGTACGATGCTCTGAGACCTTCCCGACAGCCAACGCGGCCCGGGCCCTGGGAGGCCAGGCAGGGGCAGAGCGAGAGGGAGCTGGATGCCGGTTCCCAGCGCCACTCCTCCAAAGGGACATGCACGTGCTGCATTTTAATTTAGTAGGATAGCTATTATACTGCTCAATTCATACTAGTTACTTGTAAGAAACACATTTCTCGAGGTTTTTCCTGCAAAAGATATATATCTAGTTGCACAGTGGCCAGTCCTCAGTGCGTATGTTTTTAATAACCAATTGGTCTGCACTGAACAATGGCCTCAGAGGCCTTTACAGCTAAATGAGAAGCACGTTTAGGAGCAGCTACTGAAACGGGACCAGATTAACTCTGGGGGCTGCCTCTCCTCCCACCTGTTGGGTGCCCCGGGGGCTGACTTGAGGCCACGTGGACCTCAAAGCCCTGGAAAGGGCCACAGGGCGTTCTCCTGAAGGATGAGCTGGGCTCTCCCCTGGAGGACAGGAGAGGCTGGAGGTGCCAGGCCTCAGGCACCGTCACTGAGACGGCAGCAGAGCTTCCCAGGAGGAAGAGAGGAGGCTGGGAGGACCTGTGAGTGCTCTCTCCAGTCTCCTCTAGGTTCCTTAGTGTTTCTGTGAATGTTTCGAGGCTGCTCTGTGCCAGGCACGGCCCTGCGCTCATGGAGGTGCCATCTGAGTGGGGAAGGAGCAGACGTGGTCTGTACGTGCGGGTGGGAGCGGTGCTTCCGATAAAGAGCACGGTGCAGGGCAAGGGCACAACAGCCTTCAAATAAAGACATATTTTTATGGGAAGCACTCGCTACCAAAGGAGTATTTGGTCCACGAGGGTCTGAGTAAGAAAAAGAGGACCAGTGTGATGCCCCTGAGATGGGCCAGTGGGGACGCCCCCGAGTGGCAAAGCCGAGGGGCCATAGCAGGGCGTGAGGGAGGGAGGAGAAGGAACCGCGTTCGCGGTAGATCAGCCCAGAGCTGGCGAACCTGTGTAAACACGATGAAAACTCTTTCACTTTACAGGTAAAAATCTGTTACAACAACTTCATCGAGGCATAATCCACACCCCGTACAATCTGGTTAATGTATGTAACTCAGTGGTTTTTAGTACATTCACAGAGTTGTGAAACCACCACGGCAATCTAATTTCACAGAGTTTTCATTATCCGTAAGGAAACCCTGTATCCACTGCCCATCCCTCGCCATTTCCTCCCCCAAATCCCAGCCCTAGAGAATGAGCAATCTATTTTCTGCCTGTATGAATTTTCATATTCTACACATTCCATGTAAATGGGATCACGTGACACATGGCCTTTGTGACTGGCTTCTTTCACTTAGCGTAATGTTGTCAAGGGTCACCGGTGTTGTGTCAGTGCTTCATTACTTTTTATTGTCAAATTAATTCTATTGTTTGGATACACCTTATTTTATTTATCCATTCATCAGTTGATGGCCATTTGGGTTGTTCCACTTTTAGCTCTTGTAAATAATGCTGCTAATATTGCTAAAAATGCTGCGTTGTGTATTCGTTTTTGTGTGAATGTATGTTTTCATTTCTCTTGGGTATGTACCTACACATGGAACTTGTGGGTCACTGGTACCTACATTTTGGGAGCTGTAAGACGATTATGATAGAATTTTAAGCAGGGGTATAATGTAATATGATTTACAGTCTTTTTAAAACAACCACCATGATTCTGTGCAGGAAACTGGACAGGGCATGGCAGGGGACGGTTTGCTCCATCACGTTCGGGAAGGTCTCCTCAGCTGAGAAGACTCCGGTGACTGAGGGTTGGCATTACCTTAAAGTCTCTTTGTTCATAAGTCTGGGCTTGCCTGGGATGACTCAGAGTGCAGGACCCGCTGGGGCTGTTGTCTGGAGCCCCTGTGCCGGGCCTCCCCCTGCACGTGGCCTCCCCCTGCGCGTGGCATCCCCCTGCACGTGGGCTCCCCGTGTGGCTTGGGCTTCCTCACGGCCTGGTGGCCTTGGACTTGCCGGACTTCTGACACAACAACTCAGGGTTCTAAGCGGCAGTGCTCCCTGGCTTATGTTTTGTGAGGTGCACTCTGGGCGCTGTGAGAAGAGTGTGGAGGTTAAGTGGACACGCAGGGTGGGACGTGAGGAAAGGGTGAGACGTGACCGGAGTTGGAATCTGACCTGAGCGGGAGCCAGCAGGTCTGCTCGTGGCTCACACCGGGGACAGCGAGGCTGAGCCTCAGGCTTGGGCATTAACAGGCGGGCGTGTGTCGGCACTTTCCTTTACCTGGGAGGGAGCGGCTGGGAGAGGATGCGAGCAGGACGGAGGCAGATGCCACCTGAAGACACTGGAAGACAAATTAAATTCACAGTAAGCAGAATAAAGAAATAAAAAAGAGAAGGGTAGAAATTAGTGAAACTGAAAGACAAAAAGAATAGAAAAAACCAATAAACCCCAAAGCTGGTTATTTGAAAATATCAATAAATTTGATTAACCTCTGTCAGACTAATGAGGGAAAAAAGAGAGAAGACACAAGTCACCAACACCAGGAATCACAAAGGTGACATCACTACAGATTCCACAGATAGCACGAGGATAATAAGGGAATATTACGAGCAACTCAGTATTAGGCAAAGTAGATTTCAAAGCAAAAAATATTACCTGGGATAAAGATGACAAAATATTTGTTAAGTAAAAAAATTCAACAACCTGGGGCTTCCCTGGTGGCGCAGTGGTTGAGAGTCTGCCTGCCGATGCAGGAGACACAGGTTCGAGCCCTGGTCTGGGAGGATCCCACATGCCACGGAGCAACTAGGCCCGTGAGCCACAACTACTGAGCCTGCGCATCTGGAGCCTGTGCTCAGCAACAAGAGAGGCCGCGATAGTGAGAGGCCCGCGCACCGCGATGCAGAGTGGCCCCTGCTTGCCGCAACTAGAGAAAGCCCTTGCACAGAAACGAAGACCCAACACAGCCAAAAATAAATAAATAAATAAATTAATTAATTGAAAAAAATTCAACAACCTAGTTGAAATGGACAAATTCCTTGAAAGACAAAAGCCACCAAACCTCATTTAAAAAGAGATATCATGAATATCCCCATATCTATTAAGGGAATTAAATGCCAAAACTACACAAGGACATTATAAGAAATAAAACTATACACCAAAATCTTTATTTACGTAGATGCAAATTCTTAACAAAATTTTATAAAATAAAATCAATATGTAAAAGTAATAATATAGCATGACCAAGTGAGGTTTATCTCAAGAATGCAATTTAATTAAGATTAATCAGTGTAGTTCAACATATTAAAAAATTTAAAAGGAAAAATCATATGATTATCTCATATGCAGGAAAAACATCTGAAGAAATCCAACATGTATTCCTGATAAAAATAGCAACCTGATAAAGGGCATCTGTGAAAAACCTATAGGTAACATCATACTTAATCGTAAAGACTGGAAGTTTTCCCCCTAAGATCAGGGCAAGGCAAGGATGTCCATTCTCATCACTTCTACTCATGTCTCAATGGAGGTTCTAGCCGGTGCAAGACAGCAAGAAAAGGACATAAAAGATATCTACATTGGATGGGAGAGAGTAAAACTGTTTTTATTTGCCAGGGACATGATGGTCTACATAGACAATCTGATGAAGCCTACAAAAAGTTACTAGAACCAATAAATGAGTTTATCAAGTTTGCAGGATAAAAGAGACTAATATCTAAAAATCAATTTTATTTCTATGTACTTGCAATAAATAATCAGAAATTTAAATTAGAATCACAATATCATTTACAATAGCATAAAAATGCAAAATACTTAAGGGTAAATCTGATAAAAGATGTGAAATACATACAATGAAAATGACAAAACATTGCTGAGAAAAATTAAAGATATTCTAAATAAATGCAGAGATACATTGTGTTTATGGGCCAGAAGACAATTATCCTCAAATTAATTTATAGATTAAATGCAACCTTTATGAAATCTCAGCAGGCTTTTTTGTAGAAAGTGACACGCTGATTCTAAAATTCACAAGGAAATGCAAAGGGCCTAGGATAGTCAAAACAGCTTTGAAAATAAGAAGGAAATGGGAGAACTCACATAACCCAATGTTAAGACTTACTAGAAGCTTATAGTAATTAAGACACTGTGGTACTGGCACCCTGATAGACAAATGAGTCAACGGAATAGAATTGAGAGTCCAGGAATAATTTTTTTAAATAAATTTATTTATTTTATTAATTCATTTCTGGCTGCGTTGGGTCTTTGTTGCTGCGCGCAGGCTTTCTCTAGTTGCGGCGAGCGGGGTCTACTCTTCGTTGTGGTGCGCGGGCTTCTCATTGCAGTGGCTTCTCTTGTTGCAGAGCATGGACTCTAGGCGCGCAAGCTTCAGTAGTTGTGGCGCACAGGCTTAGTTGCTCCGCGGCATGTGGGATCTTCCCGGACCAGGGCTCGAACCCGTGTCCCCTGCATTGGCAGGCGGATTCTTAACCACTGAGCCACCAGGGAAGCCCTAGGAATAATTTTGACAAAGTTTCAAAGGCATTTCAATGAAGTAAGGTTAGTCTCGCCAACAAAAGATGCTGGAAAAATTGGATATCCATATTTGAAAAAAGAACATCAATTCAATACCTTACACCATGTACATAAATGAACTCAAAGTGGATCATAGACTTAAATGTAAAACCTGAAACTATAGAACTTCCCAAAGAAAACATAGGAGAAAATTTTGTGACTTTAGGCAAAGATTTCTCAGATACAACACCAAAAGCCTGACTTATAAGCGAAACATGATGAATTATAGTTCTTTAAATTAAGAACTGCTTTGTGAAAAACACTATCAAGAAAATAAAAGGTTACCGATTGGGAGAAAACATCAGCAAATCATACATTTGATAAAAGCCTTGTGTACAGAATGTATAAAAAATGTATAGCCTTACAATTCAATTATAAGAAAACAAACAACTCAGTAAAAGTTGGCAAAAAGTGTGACTTGGCACAGTACTAAAGTGGATACACACATGTCAAAGGAGCACGTAAAAGACGCTGAGCGCCCTCCGCCGCTGGGGACATGCAGGTAAAGCCAGTGTGCCCGTTGGAACGTGCAGTTAGGGGCACTGTACCCAGGCTGGTGGGGGGTGGGGACTCTGGGACCTTATTCACTGTCGGGCACAAAGTGATGCAAACACTTGTCTGCGTCTTGAAAAGTTAAACCCGTGTCTCCCATGTGACCCAGTCATCTCTTCCCTGTATTTACCCAAGAGAAACTGAAGTATTTGTCAATGAAAAGATTTGTATGTGAATGCTCATAGCAACTTCATTTGTAGTAACTAAACCCTGAGAAAACCCAAATGTTCACCCACAAGTGAAGGGGTGAACAGTGTGGGGTAAACTCAGTATACGGAGGAATCAACTATTGACAAGGGGTAATAGCATCGGTGAATCTCAAAATCTCGCTGAGTGAAGGAAACCAGATGAAGAGAGTGTGTACGTATGATTCCACCTGCATTCAGTTCTATGAAATGCAGAGTAATTTATCGTGACGGAAAGATTGGTGGTTGCCTGGGATGAGTGTGGGGAAGGAGGGCAGGACAGAGGTATCACAAAGGGGAACTTTGTGAGTAATGGGTTTGTTCAATCTCTTCATTGTGGTGATGGATTCATAGGCATATATGGCTGTCAAAACTCATCAAATTACACACTTTACATATGTCTGGTTTGTAGTATGTCACGTTAAACTGCTTTTAAAAATGAATATCATGAAACCGAGACTCAGAGAGGTTGAGCTGCTTACTGAGGGTCACACAGCAGGCACGGGGTGGAGCTCGGTTGAAATCCAGAGAGTTCCTCCAGCTTCTAGCTCCACACTGTGTTCCTGCAGCCAGTGGGTCCTGGAGCTTCTAAACTCCCAAGGAAATCCCGGAACTAAGTAACCTTCATATCTGCGGCAGGTCAGGTCTCACTGTGGACCTGTCTCTGTGTCCCCTCTGTGGGGTCCATTACGGGCCAACCCACAGAGGGGACCTCACAGACGAGCATCCCTGGACGGGGCAGAACAGGGTCCCGGGCTCCCTCAATACAGCTCACGAGCAGGGGTCCCAGCAGCTGTGAAACAGGAGACGGTTCCAGGGCCTCTCTCGGAGGCGAAGAGAAAGCATGCGTGGGGCTGTGTTAGTTCCCACGGCTGCTGTAACAAACTCCACAGACCGAGGGGTTTAAACAACAGGAATTTCTTCTCTCAGTTCTGACCCATGTCCTCTGCTGGCCTCGGTGACTGCCAGCAAGCCGTGCTGTTCTTTGGCTTCCGGTGCATCTAAGCGGTCCCCTGGCCCCTCCCTGGTGTCTGTATCTCCCCTCTTGTAAGGACACCAGTCCCTGGATTGGGCCCAGACTACCTGGGATGGCTCGTCTCAACTGATCACATCCAGGTGAGGCTGCAGGCTGGGGTTCTGGGGGACGAGCTGAGCTTGGGGGGTGCTGAGGGCTGCAGAGCAGTGAACCCTGTTTTTCCTTGGGGTCCCCTTTTCCTTTGCAGTTCCCTGGTGGCCCACGTTGAAGTAGTGAGCAGGCCAGACTCGGCCGGTGACCAGCAGGTTGTCGGGTGCAGGCGGCCACGCAGCGGCTGGGGAGACGCCCTGCAGCAGGGTGGGCCGGGGAGATGGGAGCGGACACCCACTCAGCCTCAGCTGAGGTCAGCGAGGTCTGCGTCCTCAGACTGGGCAGCACGGCGCAGAGCCAGGCCTTGCGCTGGGTCCCAGCAGCGTCGGGACAAAAGCCACAGCGCGGGCTTTGCCTGGGTGGGGCAGGGGGGAGGTGCTCAGATGGAGCCCGCCCAGAGGGCAGGCCGTGTAAATGCACGGAGGCCGTTTCTTCCCGGGGCCCCCAGACTCGGATCTAGGACTCGGTTCCCAGAGCCGGGTTCCTGACGGAGCCTCTCCAGTTGCAGTGGGATGGGGTGATGAGGCATGAGATGTGACCTTTGGGGAAAATAAATGCTTCCAAGCTGGCAAAGAGCTCTGGAGCCGTAAAAGAAAACGGACTGGCGCCCCTTAGCTCCCAGTATGGCTTCGTGCTAATGAGCTCCCGCGATGCCGTTTGTGGAGAGACATCTGAACCAGGCTCCCCCGTTTCCAGGTGGGCCTCTGTCCAGACACAGATCACGCTGGCCGAGGGACGCCGTCCACCGAGCAGAACTGCGGCTCCTGGACCCTGGTGCGTCGGCAGACGCAGGAAAGGCACTGTCCCAGGGGTGGTCTCCACGTGCCATTAATGGGGACAGCAGGGCGTTGTCCTCTGTGTGGCCTGTGGTGGTGTCCGGCCGAGGAGGAGGTCTCTATTTAGGGGCTGGGTCAGCCAGGGGAGCCCCTCCGCCCCGGGGCTGCTGGGCTCGGCTTGGCCCTGTCCCTCCTCGTGTGCGCCAAGGTCCATCACTGGCAAGTCCCTCACTGGACGGGAGAGGCGGCTTGCAGGACAGTGGAGCTGTGTGTGCCCCTAGCAGAGGACCAGCCGTGACAAAAAGGCTCTCCAGGATTCAGAGGAGGGTTTGAGGTCAAAGGAAAGAGTCTCACAAAGGGCAAAGTCCCGGAGAGTACAGGGCACAGGAGTGTGGACGAGGCTGCTTTGGCCGGTCCTCTCAGAGGGGCCCCTGAGCCGTTTTCTCCTCTGGCGGGGGGCCCCTGCGGCGAGCGTGTGCAGGACGGAGGGGGGATCCGGGAGGCTGAGGTGGTCGGGTGCAGCGACCTAAGCGACGAAGCCCTCAGGGGCCTGGAGCTCGGCCCAGAGAGAACCGGTTGCACTTCCCCTGGAGCTCCAGCCACGGCCAGCCCTGCGCCGTCCTTCCCCTCGGTGCAGCCTGAGGCCCGGCTCCCCGTTCCCAGCGCAGCCCCCCAGCCGTGCGGTCTTCTGTTCCTGCGGCTCCCACGGGGCGGCCTGGTTGCACGGCTCCGGCCGAGTCCCGCCTTTCCGCTGACCCGCTTTCCGACCTGTGCAAGGGGACATGCTGCTGAGCGTCACAGAGGCCGGAAACACTCCCAGAGACGCTGAATTTCCAGCCTGAGTCGGGCCAGGAGGGAGACGGGCCGCCTCGTACAGGGAGGCCCGGGTCTGCTCTCGCTGCAGCATCTGGCCAGTCCTGGCCCCAGGCCTGAGGCTCTTGTTCACCCGCATCTGCCAACCTGGACCCGCTTATTCGTAAAGGGGGACAACTAAAACCCACTTCAATGCCGCGAGTGCCGTCTGCGGGGAGTGGCGGCACACAGCAGGTGCCCAGCACAGGGCTCCCTCCTGCCTCGCGCTCCCGTGCGTCCGGGTCCCAGTGAGCCAGATTCCGGGGAGGGACACCCCCCAACCCCACGGCCGGCCACAGCCCGGCCACAGGGCCACGAGGCCTCGGGGGTGAAGGGTCCGTGACTTGGCAAAACAGGCAGCACAGGGGCCGTGAGGGTGGGACCGAGGCCAGCCAGCACACCGGCAGCTGGAGGAGGAGGGGCTCCTCCCATCAGTTAGAGGCGATGACACCCAGGTGGCGGCTCAGACAGAAGCCCAGCCGAGCGGGCTGAGGGCCCCCCGCCTCCCGCTGCTGACACTTAAGGACCCGCCTTGTGCCGGTGCTCCGCTGGGCCCTCATGGACAGAGCTAGCTCTTTACCCTAGGTTCGGGGGCAGGTGGGGCGCCCCAGCCTGCAGACAGGAGTGTCTTGGTGGGGCACTGACGCCGCCTGGTTCCAGCCCGGCTCCAGGTCGGCTCTGGAGGCACCCGCACACACTGGGGCTACCACACCCGCCCTTCTGTGTAAGCCTCCCGTGCTGGCTGGAAAAGAGACCTGGGGTCTCGGGGGAGGGGCCACGGCTCTGGGCAGCTTCTTCCTGTGTGGTCTTGGCTGGTGATGGCACCACCGGCCAACTCCAAATGTTCACGCGTCAGAACAACACAGCAACACCCCTAAGGACCCCGGGAGTAAAGCAGGGGCAGAAAGTGTCTCAGCTGTAAACACACTCAAGCGCGCTCAGGCACACACACACACACGCACACACACACACACACACACAAACACACACACACACACGCGACTAGGAAACCGGGGCAAGCTGACTCGGGCATCTGGTGCTCGGTGCACACCCACACACGTTCATCATTCGGGTGAGGGTTGCCTGGGGCCTCCGCACCTCTGGCTTCCGGGAAGGCCACACCTGGGACAGATTTCAGGGCTTGAAGTGTCTGCGGCTTGTTTTGTCAGAAGCTGAGCCAGAGGGATGGGGCCATGTGTCCTCCTGCAGGTCTGGGGCTGGATCCAGGCTCTGCCCCCTGAGCCCCTCCCCACGCCCCGTCCAGAAAGCCCCACAGAGCCTCCAGAGCCAGGTACACCGTTCGGGTGGGCGTGTCTCCTGGTCAAGTCCTGGCTTCTCCCCCGGGCTCCCTCCGCTCTGCAGGCTTGCACAGGCCCCTCTCCCAGCAGGGCCAAGGCCTCTGATCTGCTCCCAACTGCAGACCTTCTTCAGGGACCAGCTTGGGGCGCAGAGGATGGGAGACTCGGAGTGTCCCGGGCCCAGCGGCGCTGCGAGGGGGGCTGTCCCCTCCCAACGCCGCCTGCAGCACCAGAGCCCAGGCAACCTCCTGCCCTGCTCGCCGCTGCAGTGGGCGGGGCCTTGTGTTCCCCGAGGGGTGCCGCCGTGGTTTTCGCCGGCCCTGCTGACCAGCAAGAAGGAGCCATGAAGAAGGTGCAGAGAACAGAGTGGACGCTGGCAGAGCTGACCTCTGCTCCACACAGGCCGCTTGTCTGCTGGGCACCTCGCCGTCCTTGCAGGTCTCAGGAGCCAGGAGTGGCCCGGGGTGCAGCCGCTGGGCTGGGTGGCCGAGAACCTGCCACGCGCTCCCTCGGGGCCTCCAGGCCCAGCAGGGGCTCGTCCGCGGACGGAGGCCGGCCTGGCCCGGAGGTCTGTGTGCTGCGGCGTCGCCGTGGAGCACGGTCCTTCCTGGGCAGAGAAGGGTCCCGGGGTCCGCCTGCCACAGGCTCTGCACCAGGAAGCTGAGGCCTGGGGGCCGCTTGTGGCCTCGCCGCCCGGCCTCCGCCTGGTGCCCGCGAGGAGACTCGCCAGCAGGGAGAGGGGCCCCGGAGGGCGGCCCGGGGGCCGCGTGGGGCTTGGCTTCAGGGTGTCTGGGCTCTGGTGGGCCCTGGCTGTCTGCTCAGCTGCGGCAGCCGCGGCGTCTGGGGATCAAGGCTCACCCGGGAGCCGGGCGCAGACCATTAAACACCGCAGGGCACCTGCCCTTGCCCGGGCTCTTCATGGGCCTCACGGTGGCCCCGCGAGGCCACACGAGCTGCCTGCTGTGAAGTGCCCCGGCCCCCGGCCCTCAGCCTGCTGTCGGCAGCCGCCCGCCACTCGCGAGGGCGGCCAGGGAGGCGGAGGGTCTCTGCAGTGGGCGGCCCGGCTGAGCGCGTTGCCGAGGCACGGCAGGGGGCCTCTCCTGTCCTCCTCCCCCAGGCTCCGTTTTCCTTCGGGAGCTCTGGCTTTGGGAAGTGGCTGTGGTCTGTGGGCCCCTGTCCCGTCTTCCCCGGCCGAGTCGGCAGTGGCTGTGCCGGCGAGGCTCCAGGAAGGCTGTGCTGCCTCGGCCAGAGCAGCTCCTGCACACCTGTGGCCACGTGCCCGCGCGCCAGCGTCTCCACCGACACGCTTGCTGTCTCTCGGTCGCCTCTCGGCTGGCTCTGCCCCCGCGCTCGGGTGGGCTCACGCCTGACAAAGTGCCGCCTGGATTTCGGCAGCCCCGGCAGCCCGACTCCCGCTCTGTCTGCCTCCCGCCCACCCGCCCACATGTCCCCCCACAGCTCTGCGCCAGAGGCTGCGACGGCAGATTCAGGAAAACACCGGGCTGGGCTTCTGGCCCTGAAGCCTGGAGGGCCCCGCGGTTTCCACGCCTGGACCTACCTCCAGGGCTCGTATTGGGGCAGCGCTGCCCACAGCCTGCAAGTCAGAGCGTCTGGGGACTGAGGGCCGTTCCCTTCGCTGGCAGGAGTTCCCACAGTAAACGGGGACCCGGGCGCCCACCGCGCAGGTTGGCGTCAGCATCGGAGACTCCGTGGCGGCTTAGACGGCGGGAGCCCGGGGGCCGGCTCCTCCACGGCTGACCCGGCTCCCTCCACAGACCGCTGGCCGCCCAGATCAGGAGGCTTTTGGCCGCCCTCACGGCCTCCTTTCCCCACGAGAGTGAGTTGTGTCGTGACAACAGAGAAAGAAAAGACGGGTGAAAACACAGAGAAAATGGAAACTTAGAAAGCAGCCTGAGGGGGGGATGGGCGGAGTGAGGCCGGGCGCCGGCGGGCAGGGCAGGGCAGGGGGTGCCTGTCCTGTGTGCAGCGTCCCAGGCTGAACCCACGCGAGCACCGACGATTCCTTCCAGCAGGGTGGGCACGTCAGACTAGTTCTGGCAGCTTAAACATTTGTCCTATTTTAAGTAACTTATGCTTGGTTTCTATATTATACAAGTACATAAATTGGCATGAAAAAAGCAAAAGTAATTCCAAAAGGTTTAAAATAGAAAGTAGGCGTTCCACACCGGGCACCCTCTCGGGCAAGGTCATGGCCGTCCCGGGGACGGGGCATGGGGGGGTGCACCTCCACCTCCCCACCTGCACGGGGCCAGCTGGACACCCCGTCGTCCTTCTGGGCCCTGGAGATGTCAGGTTACCTCTGGTTAGGTTCTGACAGTCCCCACGCAGCTGGGCACCCACGCGTCTCTCAGCACTTTTCTTGGCTGTTGCGGCAGTTCCAGAATAGGAATCGCGGGATCTAAGGGCTCCAGATTCCCGTGCGCATTGTCAGACCTCCCGTCTCTGTGGCTCTGTGGCCCTGCGGCCAGTGGACAAGTCAGGGTCTACCTGTGTCCTTGGCCAAAACTCCTGGGAGGTTCTGAGCTCGGGTGTGGTGGAAGGATGCTCTGGCCCAGGGGAGGGGAGATGGGGCTGGGGGGAAGCGGCCCGGACCTGCACTGACCTGTAGACAAATATCCTCCAATTCTCCATTGTCGCCAAGGATGGGAGACCCTGGGGAGGTCACACCTACCTGCCTCCCCATGTGGACCACAGTAGAAAGTTTACAGAATTACAGCTTCCATAGGAGGGCTGGACACTCAGCTGCTGCAACTGAAGGCCAGTTCCCACCCAAACCCAAACTTTTAGTTTGTTCGCAAACAGGATGCAAAGTCCCCAGGTTGGAGCTCACTTCACTGCAGGAAGCATAAGTGGAGAAGCTCCTTTGCACGAGGGTGGGGCTGCCAGCCAGCCTGAGAGGGTTTGGCGCTCGCGCTGGGGCGTGAGATTGCAGGAAGACCCTGCAGGCGGAGGGTTCTCCGTCCAGGACGGATTCGGTAAATCCCACGCGGTTACAAGGGAAGGCTCCGTCTGCGTCTCAAGAAGACAGGGTCGGGAAGCAGTTAATGGGGGCCCGTGGCTTCCCCTCCAGTAACGCCCTCCACGCTCCACACCACCTGGTGGGTAAACAGCTGTCTCCAGGGCCTGGAAGGCAGTCCTCAGAACTCACACAACCCTGGCCAAGCGAGCTCTGGGCGCGAATGAAGAAAAGATGGAGGGAGGCCCTTACTGCTCAGGCTCTGGGAGCTGCGTCGCTGCCTGGCGTCATTCTGCCTCCGACTTTGTTAGAAGGGAAGCAGAGCAGCCACTCTCATGGGAGGGGACAGGCACTGAGGTCCCGCCCTGCCCCCTGGGCGCCGTGGTGGTGACGGGTCCTCAGCCGCCCCCCAACACTGCCCGCCCAGCCTCCGGCCCCGAGTCTTGCCCAGAGGACGGAAGACTGAGGGGGGGCCAGGGGGATGCAAGAGGGGCACCTGCCGCCCTGCTGGGGCTGTGGGACGAGGCCAATGCCCAGGGTGCAGCCCACGGGCGGGGGTGCAACGGCCTCACCTCGCCCCCTGGGGACAGAGCGCCCCTCGACACTGCCCCTCCAAGCGTGCTTTTCCCCGTGCAGCCGAGCGCGCGGTGTCTCGCACGCCGGGGTGTAGAGGGTGGGTCCACACTGCCTGACGCGCGTGGGGACAGACCACGGACCGGGTGGGCGTCTGTGTGGCGCTAACGGGCCACAGCCTCGCCACGTTCCCGCCTGACTCTGCGCTGAAAGGTGCAGCCTGGTTGAAGGTCTCCTTGGAAAGAAAAAGGGACTTGCTTTTCAGGGAAGTGTGGCCTCTAGAATGAGAACGGGTGCCAAGAGTTCCCCCAAACACGCTTCTACGCTTCCGTTAACGGAGTTGGGGGGCATGTTGGCCGCTGCCTGGAGTGGGAGGGTCTCTGCCCCCTCTGGGAAGCAGCTGGTCAGCACTGATCCAGGCTCTCAAGAGCACAGCGACCTTCGGTCCGGTGGATTAACCGCTGGATTTGGGAGAAATCATTTAGTTCGCAGACAAACATTGGGCTGTAAGATGTTCTTTGCACTGTGCTTTATAATAGGGGAAACACTGAAACAAGAAAAATAAATGTTTAAATAAATTATGGCATATCAACATGATGAAATACTCCAGAGTCACTAAATGCTATAAAGTGCCCCGAGAAGGAGTCTAGGCTCCAGAGGCTGGAGCCGACGGCCTGGGATCAAGTTCCAGCCCCACCACTTAATTCCAAGGGACCCTGGCCAGGCCATATAACCCCCCCGTGCCCCACCCCTCGTGGCGAAGCGGGATCGTGATAGCACCTCGGAGGTAGCGACTGTTCAGTAAACAGGGAGCACGTACGACGGGGCCTGGCTCACACCGGGCCCTGCCACTCCTGCCTGGCGAAGGGACGGCAGTTCTTGATGTTACACGTGCAGTTTTCTGTTTTTAAAATGACACACTCGTTAGAAGACTGTGTGTGTGTATATATATATATATATATATAAATCATATCTATAGATGATAGATAGATGTAGATAGACATACAGAAAATGTCTAGAAAGATATTTACAATGGCCACTTCGTAATAGGTGGTAAGGTTATGGGACTTTTTAATTCTCTTCATTATTGATCTGTATCTTTTTTGTTTTTCTGCAATGGACATGGTGTGCTTTTGTAATAGTAAAAAGTCAAACTTATTAATGTGAAGAATGTAAACTGCACCCAGATGACCTCCATGCCAGTATGCAGCCCTCCTTCCAGGAAATCCTCTTTCAGAATTCCAGGATTTCGTCGGCGCTGGTCTGCAGCTCTTCCTCTTCCTTCTGAGTTAACCCACGACCTGCCAGACGTTTGTCAGTAGCTTCAGTTTAAGATTATTCCCCGTGAGTCACTTTAATACTTGTAAGCAACTCAGAAAAGTATTCTTTTCCTTCTTTTTCTTTTTGTTCCTCATCTGTTTCTTTCTTTCTCTCCCTCCCTTCCTTTCGATTGTGGGCCATTTCTTTTGTATCATAAAATTGTGATGGGAAAGGGATCCATAAAACATTGCTTTTCTCTGATCTTGCGACAGGGGAGCAATGGTGCATAAACACATGGTTACAATTTCAAGACAGAGCTAGTGAATCATATATTTGTAATAGTAACTTTTGCAAGACCTCAAATTAGAAGCGTCCAGGATTTGCGTATCGTCTGTGGCTCATCTGTGGAGCCGTAACTGGGCTTCCCGCTCATGGAATCCTCCTCACTTGCAGCCACCGTGCAGACTGCGGCCATAGAAACTTCACGAGGAGCAGACTTGCCCCCCAGGCGCTCGCTCGGGCGCTTCCTGTGGGATCCCCTGCGCTGGCCCCAGCCTGCTCCCAGGTCTCAGGCCCCTGAGCTTCCCTGAAGTGACGGGAGCTGCGTGAGTAACCTCCCTTTTCTCTCCAGGAACGTGGCATCGATGCAGGACTCTGGCCATGTCCTCCAGAGGCTGCACTCGCCCCTCAGACACTGTGACGGTGTTTTTCTTGGTCCCTGGCATTTGGGCTCTCCAATCACTTTTCTACATTTTCACCTGTCGATAAATACATCTGATTTTGCACCCTGGTTTCTCTCTGCTCGGCTGTCCTGCACTTGTTACGCAGCTGGTCAGCCTCTCCTCTTTTGCTGCCTGGCTGATCAATCGTCCTCATTTCCTTCTTCATATTTTGGACTCGAAGGCCCCTCAGGACCCAGAGTTCCATTCCCAGCAGGAGCCACCCAGGTGACCTGGAGGGGAAAGAGCCAGCTGGACATTAGTCCCTGAAGTGCTTGTTTAACCTGCACTTTTTGCCCTAAGAATCTAGGCTGGGCTGTCCCAGGCTGAGCTTGAACTTCTAGCGCCTCCCTGGTATTTCTGCAATTCTCCTGGCTCCAGCCATGGCAGGACATCATGATACAAAACGATGAAGCGGCCCCGTTTGTGTATTTGTTCCTTTGTCCATTACCGCCACCTCAACTCCAACTCACTGAACCAAACATCCACCAACTACGCTTCAACTTCACCCCACCTCACCCTACCTCACCTCACCTCACCTCACCGCTTTCACATGTAAAGCCTACACTCCGGCCTCACAGGAGTGAGGTTACACCCCTCTGGCTGCACCCCTAACCCTTTATGGCTGTTTCCCCCACTTCTCACTCCTTTCTCCTTCCAGAAATGTATCCGTTACCTCTATGGACTGTTGCCATGAAACAGGGCCGAAATCAATGTTCATCTTTCCTGGAGACATCAGCCCCTTGTCTTTTCCGCTTTGACTTTACTCAAAAAGCCATCCACACACACACACACACCTGGCAGTGGACGTGGCCTCCAGACTTGGTGGAGGTTGGACAACAGCTATTTATCTTGCCTGCTGTGCAAGCAGCTTTCTCACCTGCATCCACTCGGGAGGCCGCTTCCAGACCCTGCCCTCACCCCTTCCCCAGCCATGGCCACCTGGTGGTTGCTTCGGCTCAGAGGGCCCAGCATGAAGGGCTTCACTGAGGAAGGTCCCTCCTCGGCCTCCCTCCCTGGACACCCAGGGACCAAGGCAGCATTCATTCGTCACTGTTTTCTGGGGAAGCAACGGCCGGCATTTCTTGGACTTCTTGGGTACCAGGGGCAGAGCTAAGCAGTTCACGGGGCATCTTCATGCCACTGTGTGGGGGACCCATCACCTGCCTTCTCTCTGGGATGACGGTCCTGGGACGGGTCCCTGGAGATGCAGGGTTCATCCTAGAGCTCTCGCTCCTGTCCTCGGGGCAAGTCTGGGCCACTCGATTCTCTCCCACCAGGGTGTTCTCATCAACATGGAAGGCAGCCCAGCCATGAGGACGAGGCCACTGCTGGGACCAGTCGCTGTGAGGACCTTCCCTTTGTGGCTTTGTCGTGAGAGGGAGTGGCTTCTTGTGAGGGTCACCCGCACCCCAATTCTGCATCCTCCCAAGGGGTCAGGCAGTGACCCGCGGAGGGGCTGTCCAGACATGCGGGCGAGGTTGGGGGAAAGGTACAAAGGGCAGAAGCGAAAACATGGTGGAGACAGAGGCCGTCCTGGAAGCTTGCAGCTTTGGGGGGTGAGGCTGCCGTGGCCGAGGGGAGCACTCATCTTCCATCCTCTGTTTGTTCCATGACACCTTCTCAAAGACCTGGAGGATTCGAGAAAGTGCTAGATAAGGAAATCAGCACACACTTCACAATAAAGGTGGAGGTTACGTCTGCCGTTCCAGCACCAGGACAGATGGAAGCGTCTGAGCAGACGGTGTCTCAGTGCCTTCAGGCCACAGCGGTGACACACCCCATGCTGGGGGCCTCGTAACAGCAGACACAGACTCTCAGGGCTCTGGAGGCAGGACGTCCACGACCAGGGCCCTCTGGCTACACCCCTAACCCTGTGTCTGGTGTCTGGTGGGGCTGTCCTCACGTGGCAGGTGGGGAGAGACAACCGTGCGGGGTCCCTGTTGTCAGGGGACTGATCCCATCAAGGGGGTCCCCCCTCGTGACCTCATGACCCCAACACCACCGCATGGGGGTTACCCCTTCACAGCATGGATTTGGGGGACACAAGCGTTCAGTCTGTGGCACTGCAAGTCTCTGCAGGTGGTCAGAGGGGGGCTGGTTCGTCACACCCCCACCAGCTAAGAGGCTGCCTTGCACACAGTGAATCAGACTGAACTGAACCAAATTCTTACGGATTTCAAGTAAGATTTTTAGTTGTACCAAGTGAAGTCGAAAATTCACAGACGATGAAAAGGGAATTATTTCATCTAAATTTCTTGGCTGACTGTATGTCAAAATAATGCAGCCTGAAGGGGCAAAGCCACGCAGTGGGAATGAGCTCCCAGAGTCGGTGGGTGAGGAATCAGCCCGGGTCAGCACACCTAATGCACGCTGGCCGTGCTGTTGCTTCAGGGGGTAGCCGGTTGGTCTTGGCTGAAGCCCCAGTTCCGCTTATTAACGAGCAAGTTCAAATTGAAGTCTTTCAAGCCCCAATTTTGTCTGAAAAAGAAGGAAATAACACAGCACATGCGTAGGTTATCGTGAAGCTGAGTGCAGAGGTGTGAAGGGCCTGGACTTCCAGCTCACGTGGCTCCCGGGCGGCTCCCTTACTCTGTGAGCCCTTCCTCCCGAATCGAGCTGCCCAGTGCAGTTCAGCAGGGGGACGCGCTCCACATTTGGAAACCTGACCTTTCCCTTCAAACCTGCCGGTGGAACAGAGCTGCTCTGGGCAGTAAATGGTCTAGAGCAGGGCTGGCTGACTCCACCTGCCCTTCCGTGTAAGTAGAGTTTTATTGGAAAGCAGTCCTCTCCGTGGCTTTACTTGCTGCCCATGCGGCCTGCACCCTGCTTCCTCCCTCCTCCCTCCCTGCTTCCTCCCTGCTTCCTCCCTGCTTCCCCCCTCCTTCCTCCCTGCTCCCTCCCTCCTCCCTCCATGCTTCCTCCCTGCTTCCTCCCTCCTTCCTCCCTGCTCCCTCCCTCCTCCCTCCATGCTTCCTCCCTGCTTCCTCCCTGCTTCCTCCCTCCTTCCTCCCTGCTCCCTCCCTCCTCCCTCCATGCTTCCTCCCTCCTTCCTCCCTGCTCCCTCCCTCCTCCCTCCATGCTTCCTCCCTGCTTCCTCCCTGCTTCCTCCCTGCTTCCTCCCTCCTTCCTCCCTGCTCCCTCCCTCCTCCCTCCATGCTTCCTCCCTGCTTCCTCCCTGCTTCCTCCCTCCTTCCTCCCTGCTCCCTCCCTCCTCCCTCCATGCTTCCTCCCTCCTTCCTCCCTGCTCCCTCCCTCCTCCCTCCATGCTTCCTCCCTGCTTCCTCCCTGCTTCCTCCCTGCTTCCTCCCTCCTTCCTCCCTGCTCCCTCCCTCCTCCCTCCATGCTTCCTCCCTCCTTCCTCCCTGCTCCCTCCCTCCTCCCTCCATGCTTCCTCCCTGCTCCCTCCCTCCTCCCTCCCTGCTTCCTCCCTGCTTCCCCACTGCTTCCTCCCTGCTTCCTCCCTGCTCCCTCCCTCCTCCCTCCCTGCTTCCTCCCTGCTTCCCCACTGCTTCCTCCCTGCTTCCTCCCTCCTTCCTCCCTGCTCCCTCCCTCCTCCCTCCCTGCTTCCTCCCTGCTTCCCCACTGCTTCCTCCCTGCTCCCTCCCCCTCCCTCCCTCCTTCCCCACTGCTTCCTCCCTGCTTCCTCCCTGCTTCCTCCCTCCTCCCTCCCTGCTTCCTCCCTCCTTCTTCCCTCCTACCTCCTTCCTCCCTGCTCCCTCCCTCCTTCCCCACTGCTTCCTCCCTGCTCCCTCCCCCTCCCTCCCTGCTTCCTCCCTGCTTCCTCCCTCCTTCTTCCCTCCTACCTCCTTCCTCTCTGCTTCCTCCCTCCTTCCTCCCTCCTTCCCCACTGCTTCCTCACTGCTTCCTCCCTCCCCCTTCCTCCCTCCTCCCTCCTCCCTCCCTGCTTCCTCCCTCCTTCCTCCCTGCTTCCTCCCTGCTTCCTCCCTCCTTCCTCCCTGCTTCCTCCCTGCTTCCTCCCTGCTTCCTCCCTGCTTCCTCACTGCTTCCTCCCTCCCCCTTCCTCCCTCCTCCCTCCCTGCTTCCTCCCTGCTTCCTCCCTGCTCCGTCCCTTCTTCCTCCCTGCTTCCTCCCTGCTTCCTCCCTCCTTCTTCCCTCCTTCCTTCCTCCCTGCTTCCTCCCTGCTTCCTCCCTCCTTCTTCCCTCCTTCCTTCCTCCCTCCTTCCCCACTGCTTCCTCACTGCTTCCTCCCTCCCCCCTCCCTCCCTCCTTCCTCTCACCTTGCAGACTGCAGCGGCAGAGCAGCGTCTGTGGCGGCTGAGCTCGAGGAGCTGGTGGCCGTGGTGAAGGTGGCGCATGTCGAGGTAGACTGTGCACACGGCTTTCCTCGCCCATCCGCCGAATGGCACGTTGATTCCCAAGCCCGGGGTGGGCCTGGGACCCTGGCGGCAGGCTGCCTGGCTGAGGACTCCCGGCTCTGCTGACAGGAGAGCCCGTCCCACCACCTGGGTCCCCACGGAATTCCTGGGAACTTCCTGTGGTGGAGAGAGCAGGGGGCGTGCTGATGAGTTAGAGCGAAGGCGATCAAGGCCTGGGATGAGCATCCCGTCTCCCTCTCCTCCCGAAGGCCGCGCTGTGCGGGGCCAAGGCCTTCAGCTCCACCCCCAGAGCCTCTGCTCCTCGTCTCTCCACGCAGAACTGAAGCCTCTCCACCGCGGCTTCCCTTCCTCCGGGGTGATTCTTCCTGCACAGACTTCCCCTGCGGTCCCGACCTGGGACCCTGTCAACACGCGGAGTTGAGCAATGTTTTAACTTACTTGTTTATAGGTGCCGTGTTCAGTAACGATCCGGCGCACACGCCTGGCACACCAGCCGTCCCCACAACCCACACGACCAGGACCCGAGGCCTTGGGCTGTCCGGCCACCGCCCCCTCCGAGCTCACTACCTTGTGGCTTTCTGATGAAGCCCTCTCCTCGCGGGGGGTGGAGGTGGCTGGGTCTCTCCTCATACCTGTGGAGGTGCTTAACCTAAGCTCTCACGCCTGCGCATCCGCATGGGGTGCTAGCTCTGTAACCTCACGTGGAGAAACCTGGAGGGAACGGCCTTCAGGAGGGAGGAGGCCAGCCTTGCAGAGATGAACTGTGTGGAGGCCGTGAGCCCCTCGACCTGCGCACAGGACGGAGACAAAGGAGGCCCTTCCCCAGGCCGACGGTGAGGAAACGCCAGACAGACCCCAGATGCGGAGACTGCACAAGACACGTCATTACTGCTCTTCCAAAGGGCCAGGTGGTGAGGGGAAAGGAGAGTCCGAGGGCGATCTCAGACTGGAGGAGGCGGGCACGGCATGGGGCCGAGGGGGTGGGAACCGTGGGCCTCAGCAGGTAGTGAGTTTCCTGATCCTGGGGCCGCCCTCTGGCCGGGGGAGATCCTCACCCCAGGGCAATGCTCTGTGAGGCTAAATTTAGTTCAAAATAAAAAGTTAGGAAAAAAAATACCTGTCTGACATCATTCGAAATTGTTTGCCCGTCAACGGGAAACAGAAGGAAACGTACAGGGCATATAACTCCCTGCACCTTTTAAAGGTTAACCTCATTCATCAAAGACCGAATTTACAGAACACCGACGCGAGTGTTTCCGTCCTGGACCAACTGTTGACAGGAAGGATGGCGGAGCCTCCCAGGCAGGTCCCCGAGCCTCTCCTGGGCCTCCCCTCGGGGGCGCGAAGCAACCTACTCTCATAAGTTTCTCAAGGTGACGCAAGGAAGCAGACACCTGTCTTATGAAATGTGCTGTAACCCTTCGAGAAAATTCACTAAAGAATTAAAATATGACTTTAATTTCAAGATGGTGATTTCCATGCCCATTTCCGGGGTGTGATGATCAGGTCTCCACGACGCTGGAGATGAGTGAGGCCCCCACCCCAGCGTGCGCCCGGGGGGAGGCGGGAGGGGGGCGCTGGGAGGGGGGCGCCTTCCCCGGTCCTCACGCCCGTCACCCGTCACCCGGGAGCAGGCCCTGTCCCCGCTGAGCCCCGCCTGGTCCCCCTGTCCCAGGCACCGCGGCCTCATGCACAGGCCCCTGACTGCGCCTCTGGGGAAGGCGCTCTTCCTTCAGCTTCTGTGAAGCTCGCTCTCCTGGTTTCTCCTCCCCCGAGACCTTTGGGTTCCCTTTCCACTGCTGCCCTTGACCCCAGGGTCCCAGCCCGGGCCCCCCGTTGTGTCTTTGTCTCATCACAGGTGACCACTGCCCACCGCTCCAGCCCTTCCCGTCTGTGTGTCAGAAGCGCTGGGACATTGTCTCGGCTGGTCTGAGGCAGCGCCCACTCCCTGCCCCAGGACAGCACCCACGAGGAACCCTGGGGCGCTGCTTGTTCCTTTCTCAGCGCAGCCCCCATGACGGCCCAGGAACCACACTCCGCCCGCGCTCTCCTGGGAGATGTCTCCCGGCTCCGGGTCACGCACGTGCCTGGCCCCCCGGGGCGGTTCCCGGCAGCGCCAGCTCTCAGAGGCCGGATGCGGGTGGCCTGAGGGCCCCCCTCGGGGGCCAGCGTGGGGAGAACCCTGTGGGCTGTCCCTTCCCTGTGAGAAGCTTGCTCAGTTCACACAGGGACAGCCTGGGCTCATTTGTCACCTCCTAACAGTGACAAAGTGGCAGGAAGCAGCTCCTTGGTGGCTCTTGAGGAGAAGAAGCTATTTCATGCAACCACGAAGGTGCCAAACTCGGGGTCATGTTTTTGGAATGGAACGTTTTAATTGGGATATTTGGCTAAGACAAGTAAGACTTTTCACAATGTCTCATTTGCTGAAAAATGAGGAGATTGGAGAACTTGGGAGGAGTAGCAGTGACAGAAATCACAGCACTGGACAGAAACGTCCACCAGGAGCTGGATAGAGTGGGCGCAGAGGAGCAGCTCAGTGCAGAGACGCTTCCTCCCCAGGTGGGGAAGGCCAAAAGGGTTTGACCCTGAAGAGCTGAAGGTGGTGAATCGGTGTCAAGCCCAGAGGAAGGGACGAGCTGAAAGGAGGGCCGAAGGTGTGGGCAGCGTGGAATTCTGCTGGGGAGGCCTGAGGATGGAGAGTTGGGCAGGCGGGTGGGCCCCCAAGCACCCCCCCGCCCCACTCTCACGAGGCCCACGTGTCAACATCGGAGCTGTGCTCTAATCAAACGTAAAAAAGGACGTGCGTGTAAAGCCCCAGGAGAGCAGGAACCGGGCTGATGAACCCATGCTCGGGGGTCAAGGTGCTAAAGGAAAGAAAAATGACTGTTTCACTCTCCACTTAAAAATCAAGAAACAACCATTTAAAAATATAGTTTCCTTTTTAAAGAGGCCCGTTTGAGAGCCTCCAAGGGCAGAAGTTCTTGGGGACCTGGTGCGTGTGGGGGTTGTTCGTGCAGGGGGCCACCATGGCCACAGGATCATCTTCTCTTTTACTCAATTCTACGGCTTTTCCATGACAATCATACATTATTTGACTTAAATTGATAGCGGTTATTTAGGAAGCATAAGAACAGCTGACGGGCATTTGAAAAAATTGTAGCAGTTCTGGAAATGAACCTCAGGATGATCATGAGGGGCATCCACATACCAAAATCCCGGTATAACAGACATGTCAGGGTGTTTAAAGATGCAGGGGGACTTCCTCCCGTTCCAACGGGACAAAAGGAGAATGCAAGGACCCTTGTCACCGAGTCACCGATTCCACTTTTCATTTGTTGTTAGCACAGGTCCTCACACCATCAACATGCTGTTTGCAAAGAGGAGCTTCCAGGACTATCCGCAGGCCCTTGTGTCATTTGGGAACAAAACATGACCCATAGAGAAGCAGGTCTTCTGGGTTTTTTGAAGCTTGAAAAGAAGAAAATTCTAAATTTTGGATCATAGTTTGAGGGTATAATACGTGAAAGTAATTCCATATTTTCATATACATCCAGTCCCTCAATACACCCAATAATTTACCTTAAATTTATTGATGAATCATGGGTTTTTCTTACATTACTAATTGAATGCAAAGAAAATATATATTACTTGCTAAGTGAGTAACTCACAATTATTATTGAAGTTCATGTTTAAATGAACTTTATAATACATAACTTTAACAGTGCATAAATTTAAAGAAATTATTTATTACTTAAGAGCTGTTTTTACCACTCAAAATTGATGGAATTTTGTGATAAATCCTAGGAGATCATATACTACTATAAAGAGTCCCTGAGTAACAAAGAGGGGCAAGGTGTGTCAGGTTCGACCCTGCTCACCAAGAATCTAAAACAGCAAATGCCTTTTGCAGAGGTAGCCAGTGAAACGCCTCTGATCCAGGAAAGCATTAGCAGCTAAGACGCTTATTAGACATGTTTGTTTAAACTTGTCTCTGCCCACTAGGCCGAGATTGCTGAGGGCAGCCCAGGCCTCCCAGACAGGCCACTCCGGACGGGAGCCGCTGAGCCCCGGCGCTGGCATGCTGTTGGGTGCTGGTTATACGCTTGGGAACGTGGTCCCACGCAACCTCAATTTTGATTCAATGGGATCACTTCCTGGGGTGTAAAAGGCTCTGAGCCACGTTGGTGCCAAGTGGGAGCAGAGCGGGGAGGGGGAGTCGGGCGCAGCAGGAGGGCTGGACCTCCGCCACGAGTTTGCTTTGCAGTCTTGGATGCAAAGATGGGGCTCGAGCTCCTTGTCCGTAAAACGGGGGGGGGGGCGAGGCGGGAGCTCGAGACCCTTCCAACCAGCACCCTCTGCCACGCACCCCACATGCAGTGCACAGCACGGCACGGCACGTGCTTCACTCCTGGAAAGGCGTATCCGTGTGCATCAAGCCCCTGGTTTCTCGTAAGTGCTCCTCTGAGGTTTGCTTACTGTTATGTCCCTTTGTCATTCATGGGATGCAATCTTTGTGGGGCAAGCCCCCAGGAAGCTCCCCACCTTCCCCAAAGGAGGCCACGCCAATGGCGGTTTGCAAAGCTGCAGTTCCTTTTCTTCAGCTGTATTTTAACATGTTGTCTTATTCTGTATTTCTGCCACCATTCTGCCCTGATTATTTCTGTACTCTCCGGGAAGACAGAAGCTTTCTCAACAGCTCTCTTCTTTTCTTTCTGAGTCTTCACCAAAATCGCCTCTAATGTCCATATTTCTAACATGCACCTCAAAACTCCTCCGGCCTCGACCATCACCCAGACCTCAGGCTGCTCCCACTTTGTTGGTGTTGGTTACAGCAGTACTTGGCTTCTTGGTACCAAATCGGTCTGAGGCAGCTCAGGTCGCCACGACAACAGACTACAGGCTGGGGCTTGAACAACAGAGAGGTGTTTCCTCGCGGTCAGGGGCTGGGAGTTGAAGGTGGTTGGAGCGCGCTTGGGTCCTGGTGAGAGCTCTCTTCCTGGCTTGCGGACAGCCGCCTCCTTGCTGTGTCTGCACATGGCCTTTCCTGGGTGTGCACACGAGTGAGGAGATCTTGTCCCTTCTTACAAGGCACTGTCCTGTCAGATTACGTCTCACCTATGGCCCCACTTAACCTTCATCATCTCCTGTATCCATCAGGGTTCCCCAGCGAAGCAGAACCAACAGTATACACGGATGCATCATTAAGTGCGTTACTGGGGGGGTCTGCTCCCACGGTTTTGGGGGCTCCTGCAGGCTGGCGGCCAGTTGTGCAAGCCCTTGGGCCTGAGAACCAGAGCGCCAACCTTGGAGGGAAGGGGTTCCTCCAGCTTTGTGTGCAGACCACCACAATAAGGAGAACATCGCAGTCAAGCGAGTCACGGCAAGTTTTTGGATTCCCGGCGCATATGAAAGTAATGTCTACACTGAGCTGTAGCTATTAAGTGTGCAGTAGCATTATGTTTAAAAAACAGTGTGCACACCTTCTTTAAAAATACTTATTCTAGAATTCACTAACCATCAACTGAGCCTTCAGTGTTATGATTCACAGATCATCATAACACATGCAACAGTAATGAAAAAGCTTAAATGTTGCATGTTACCGAAGTGTGACACAGACACCAAGTGAGTAAATGCTGTTGGAAAAATGGCGCCGATAGACTTGCTCGATGCAGGCTTGCCACCGACCTTCAATCTGTAGAAACAGAATATCCGTGGGGTGCACAGTGAGAGGTCTGCCTGTGGCCGGCGGGGACTCTGGTGGTGCCGGCTCGGGCACCGCGTCCTGGCTCGGGATGGCTGCACACAGGCTGGCGGGCAGCACCTGGCCCTAGCGTCCCCTGCACGGCGCTCAGCCTCCTCGAGCCTCCCTCCGGCCTGGGGGCACAGAGTCCGCAGCTCGCGGGGAAGCCGAGAGGCCCAGGGGCGTGGAGAGGCCTCCGCTGGGACAGGGTGCCAGCCGGCCACCCTTGCCAAACGCAGGGCCTCTGCAGTCAGCGCCCAGAGGGGGAGGTCTGAGGCCCACTGCCCAGCACGAGGAGGGCACTGCACGCTCTAGAGCTTTCTAGAAGGCACTTCCCACTCCTGCCCCGCTCCGTGATGCGGTCTGCCTCGCCGGGCTGCGATCCCCTCTCCCAACTGTCCAGCATTCTCTAGCGAGGGTGTCCTGCATGGAAGCCACCAGCCAGGACCTCCAGAAGCTTTCAGACCAGCCCACACGGCTGCGCTTTGAACGTGGCTGCAGACCCTGACCCAGACCACCTGGTGATGCGAGCCCGCGGCTGCCCTCGGTACTGGGAGTGCGGGTCAGGCACAGGCGGGGTGCTCCCCTGGCACGGGGACGGCCCCTGGGTGCCAAGCACAGAAGCTCTGCTCATTTGCACTTGGAGGCTGCGGGCCTCACACTCGACCAGCCAGAGGACGAGACTCAGAGAAGGAGGCGAGCAGGGGCGCCCACGGGGTCGGCTGCGGACAGCTCAGGCTCTGGGTGAGGCCCGGGGGTGGGAGAGGGGGGGATCAGCTTCCAGACTCCATGGGGCTGGGTGGGAAGGTCAGTGGAGGCCTGTTTGGGGGCGGTGGGGCAGGAGGAAGAATTTGGTAACCGTTAGAGTTGCCTGAAATTAACAAGCTCTTGCATTCGGTTAAATGGTTATGGGGCTGCTTCAACCACGTGCACCTCAAGACAGCAGGGACCGGACCACGGGCGGGGGGAGCTGAGTCCTGATCGCGCTGTCACTGCTGGGACAAAGAGTACCCAGCGCCATGCAGGGACTGGCGGGTATGGGCAGGGCTGGTGGACGGTCCCTCCAGGTGCCGAGCTGCTCGGGCAAAGGGCCGGGACGGAAATCGAGGCCAGTCTGTCCAGGTTGTGAGGGTCTCGGGAGAGGTGGGTCAGGTTCCCCGCAGGCAGAGCTGAGTGCCTGGGCACGTCTGGGAGCCGTCACTGGTGACCTGTGAAGAGGGACAGAGTGGCACCCCCAGGGGTTGGGGCATGGGGACATCTTGGTGCTGGGGGCAGGCGGGAAGAGGGAACACAGGTGTGTCCAGGAGATAATTAGGAGAATGCAGTGAGGTGCCTCAGGGAGCACCAGCGGGGAGCCTGGGGGAGGTCAGAGCAGGTGTTGAAGTTGGAGGGCGCAGGACGGGAGAGGGTGGGACCCAGGAGACGAACAGAAGTCGCCTGCTGCCCCGCTGGGGACGTGGTTCTTGCCCGAGAGCCACCCCACCCCAGGGCCTGGCCGTGAGGAGGCCGCTGGGAGCAGGGAGAAGCCGTCGGTTGGGGCGACGGGGTGACGGTTGGGCCCTCAGCTGTCAGAGCCCGGGGCTTCCTGAAGGGAGGGGGTCAACGGGAGAGACATTTCCTTCTTTCTCCCCTTTTCCTGGCCACTCAAGGGCAGGCCTAGAAATCGGCCGAGGCTTCGCCCTGCTGGTCCTGCCTATTTCTCCCCCCAACCCAGGTGGGCATGGGTGCCTCTCGGGCCCCAGGTCTGGTGTGCAGGACAGAGGGCGGGGCTTGCTTCCAGCTCCTCACTGGCCCTGCGGTCACTCCCGCTTCTGGTCCCCTGGGTGTCGGAGGGTGTCCCTCCTCCCCCGACCACCAAGTGGGTGAGATGCTTCCTCCCTGATGGCTGCAGGCCTGTGGGCGCTGGACCCTTGCCTGTGCTCTCCAGGGCAGGGGCGGACAGCCCACAGGGGACGGCCACTCGCTCCTCTGGGACCCCTGACCCAAAAGCCCCCCCTGCGAATCTGGTGCCAACTCTGCCATTTTCCTCCCCACAGAAGCAGCTGCCATCAGCACAAACTGCTTCTTCTGCTTCTGCAAATGTCGGGTCTCCCGCAAGCGCTGGACACCCTGAGGCACACCCCACAGGGCAGATGAGCCCTGGACGCCCTCCCCTGTGCCCTTCGGGTCTCGGCGGCTAGGTGTGGCCCTCAGAGGACGCCCAGCTCGCAGGTGGCTGTTTCCGTCCTTCCTCCAGGACCCCAGTGACACAGGTCAGGATTGCCCTCCACGATGGTCGGCGCTCTCTGCCTTTGGACCCACCGCTTTGGGCCGAGCGCTTGTGTGCGCACATGTCAGTACCGCACACCCCAAAAGCACACTTCTACGCACAGAGCTTCAGGGAGGGACACCGGGGGCGTCCCTGGAGCTTGGCCCGCAAGGGGACTGGGGTCTCATTCCCCTCACTCTGGGTGATGCGCTTGGGGCTGCCGTGGCTCAGGGCACCGTGTGGAGGTGGCACCTGTCCCTCTGGACAAGGACGCAGACCTTGAGACCTGGTGTTGGGCTGCTGGGCCGGCGGTGGGTGAGCGGAGGGGCCGACTTAGTTAACGGGGTAAAAGCAAAGTATGTTCAGAAGCAGGACAGTGAACAAGGAGGTGGCGGGACCCCACGGGGCTTCGGGCGCCTCACCCTCACGGACGGGGACTGAGGACGGGGATTGCTTTCTGTTTGGCTGAGATGTTTCGTTCGCAGAGAACAAGCAGAGCACCCAGCGCCCTCCACGCAGAGCCTTGGGGCCCAGCCCTGCCCGTTGGAAGGGCGTCCTCGCCGCTGGGCTGCCCCCCTCCCCCCGTCCACTTCCAGCAGGCCAGCTGCACCCAGGCGAGTGCCTCTCAGCTGCTCTGTAAATATTTACTGGGCGTCCAGGATGCAGGATTGGAGGCTGTTGCCACATCAAAAAACAAGCAAGTTCCCGAAAACTAAGCGTCAGAGGAGGGCAGGGGTCTGGTGGACGAGGCCCTGCTCTGGCCCTGACTCCTGGCTGCAAGGGGCGAGGCGCTGGGGCTGCCCTGGCCGAGAGGAGTGCAGGCCTCCTGGGAGGGGAGAGTGGGGCCTGGGCCGGCGCTCGTGCGTCTGGGGCGGGGGTCCACCCCACCCCAGCCCCATCGGAAGGCGTGGCTCTGGTGGCTTATTAGGCCTCCTAAGGGTCCTCTTCAGAAAAGGAGAGGCAGGAAGCCAGCCGTCCACCGACACCTGGGCCTGCAACCCAGGAGCCGCCCCCAGGGAGCCTGGGATCAGACCTGAGGGGCTCAGGGAGGGGCTGCAGGCCGGTCGCTGCCCCACGGGGCACAGGCCGCTGCGCTTAGGGGTTTACACGTGGCTGCAGGGAGGCCCCACCCTCAGGTGTCCGCGACGAGGGCGACGCGGCGGCGGCGGTGTGCGTGCATACGCGAGAACACAGCGTGCATAGGCGTGCCTGTGTGAGCACCGTGAGCCTGTGCTCGTGTGCCCATGTGTGCGCGTGAACATACGCGTGCGTCTTGCGGAGGACCGTGCTCTGGAGCTTGGGAGGGGCACGTCTCCCTGGCCTGCTGTGTGATGGGCCGGGGGCGGTGAGCGGGGCCTGCGGGCCACGGGCCTGCTGGCTGCTGTGGGCCACCTGCCGTCCTCAGGACAGTCCGGTGCCCCCGCACGGATGAAGCCAGGTCTCAAAGGCCGTCCGGGGGGCTTTCACCCATGGTCGGCACTGTCTGCGGGGAGGCCAGCCTCACCAGTCACCTCCGTGAGCCTGGGCGGTGGGCAGGCCCTGAGCCCCGTCCAGGCTGCCGCCGGGCTTCCTCGCACCCTTCCCTGAGGGCCGCCTCCCGTGCCCTCCTCCCTTCCTCTTCACCCAAACCCACCACGTAGCCCCTAAAAACACTCCTGGTCTCCACAGCCTCTGCGTTTGGTGCTTTCTTGGTCCGTGCAGCACAGGAAGAGTCTGTGAAGGTTGCCCGCTGGAGACGGTGGGACTCAAGTGAGGACCAGCTGGAGAGATGCCCACATCCACCCAACCTCTGCCGTGGAGCCTGTGTGAGAAGAGGGAGAGTCTGGGGGCAGAGGACTGGCAGGGAGCACCGCCCAGCCCTACTCACTGTGGCACAGGCGACACCCCCGGGAGGGGCCAGTCCTGGCAGGGACCCCCCTCCACCCAGGAGGACAGACCCGCAGCTCAGGGCAGGAAATGCCCAGGGCAGCGCACCTCAGTTCAGAAGTGGAGTTTGGCAGAACGAAGAAGTGTCGCTGGGCAAGGGGGAGCCCAGCCAGGAGCGCGAGGCCAGCGCGAGGCCCCGTTCCCGTGGTCGGGTCAGAGCAGCGGCAAGGTGAGCTGCCCCCAGAGGGCAGTGAGCTGACCCCAGGCCCCCGGGCTGCCCGAGGCTGGGCTGGCCGTAGAGCCTGGACGCCCGGGTCAGCGGGCCACCTGGGGCCTGCGGAGCCAGAGGCTGCCCATCTGCCAGAGTGAAGACCAGGTGCCCCGCGTCTGGAGTCAGGAAACCTCGGCCTGTCTCTCCACGTGTGGGCTGTGTGGCTTGAGCATCCGTCTCCCGGTCCGCGAGGTGGGAAGAAAAGTGCCCATCTGATCAGACACTGGCTCGTTCAAGGGTTGAAGTCTCTGAGGCAAAGTGATTCTTTTACCGGGAGCTCCTGGTAAACCCTAGACTTTCGTGCTCAGTGAACCGCAATAAATTGTCAATACTCAGCTGCTTTGATCTACAAAATGACAGTCTTGTGCGATTGACCTCTGCGAGTGTTATTTTGTGGAAAACAAAGGGCAGAGAAGCACCAGCCGTCCATGGGGGCTCCTCCTGCAGGTGCCACTGGAGGCTCGGCCGCCAGCACTGCCGGTTTCAGAGACACCTGCTCTCCATCCGCGCAGCTGCTCAGCCCCGAGGGAGCCCGCAGGCGGAGGTGGACGCGGGCGGCATCACTCTGAGCGTCCGGCTCGTGGCCCCAGCGGGTCCTGCCCCGGCCGTGTCCTCTACACGTGCAGGGCTCTTTGCACGAGTTTGCGCACAGCAGCTCCTGGGAAAATGCCAGCACAGCGGCTAGACTTAAAGCTTCCAAACGAGCACGGGCACCGTTCCCTTGTGCTCAACCCCCTCATTCCTCCTCCAGCCACGACCAGCGCATGGAGGCTGTGCCTCCACCTTTGAGAAGGTTGTGGGAAGGGAGGGAGTCGGGCAGAGCAGGGAGGGAAGGCACGGGGAGAGGGCCGCGCCTGCAACCACGCGGTGGGCTGTGCGCTCTTACTTCTGAGACTTACAATCACCTGGAGGGACAGGTTGTCCTTCAGGTCACATCCTAGCTCCCCCATCTGAACCAGAAGGGCTCCCCCGATCTCCCTCCGCGGAGATCTGTGGTGCCCGGCACAGCCCCGTCAGAGCAGAATGGCCTGCATCCTCCCTGCTCTGGGATGTGAGCTCTGAGGATGGAGAAGTTCTCCTCTGTGTCCTCAGTAGCCAGACCTGCTCATGGAAAATGCCCTGTAAGTCTGTGTTGCACGGATTGACGGACACATGGATGGGTGGGTGGACGTACAGAAGCCTAGATGGCCACATGGCTGGGTAGACGGATGAGCAGTGGACGTAGGGACGGATAGGCGAGGTGGATTGTTTGTGTTGGCTCAGGGACAGCACAGAGACCACTGCAGGCAGATCTGCTGTCCTCTCAGGCATGTGTGAAGCGGGTGATCACGAGCCCTGTGCAGGCTGCCTGTGCCCCAGCCCTGTGCACGCAGAACTAGTCTCAGATTCTGCACCATTTGGGCCATTTCAGATTCACTAGAGACATGCAATTGGTTCCATACATCTTCCCACAAAACCTGTGCAACGTTCCTGTTTTGCTGACTGAACTGCAGAGAGGCTTGAATCTCTTTCCCAAATGGAGGTGCTTTGCAAACAGACAAGAGGAAAGCCACACGCTCAGCAGTGCGTGAGGGAACCTCGACCCCAGCACGCACTCCCCGGCTCCGTGGTCGCCTGCCTCTATGCAACCGGCTGCCCTCCCCACCCCACCAGGCTCTCAGGCCCACCTCCCCAAAGCACGCATTCCCTTTGGACCCATCATGCACCCACGGTGGGCAGAGGCCAAGCCTGGGGCGGGGGGCTGTGCCTGCCCCACCTGACCCTCAGCTGGGTGGCGGGAGAGCCCGGGCGCTGTGCGGGGAGCCGCGTAAACCTGCTGGACTCGGCTCCTCCCGGGCGGAGACCACCCACCCCTCCGACCCAGGGCCTCTCCAGGGGTGGGAGTGGGCTGGGGGCGGCAGTGCCCTTCAGCCTGGGCCTAAGCCAAGTGAAGACACTCAGATTTTGATTTTCAATGTTATTTCCCAGTGTGGCCTCACCAATTATCACAAAAATACAGTAACACGGTTGAGAGGTGACATTTTTCTTCTCTGGGTTTCTATAAAGGTACATACTTTTTTAAACATGTGTCTCATTATCAGACCACCTTGCCAATAAAATAGTAGGAATTGATACATTTCTAAATCATACAATTATCTTGTGAATGTCATAATTATATATAAAAGCATTAATTTGCTAAATGCAAAAAGTTAAAACGGGTCGTAACTGTTAAAAATCTGTTGAGGGGCTTCATTTCTCACTCTACTAGGAATGTCACACCCACACAAACTGGAAATAACCCTGGTGGCTCCTGGTTTCTGGAAGACTCTCCCAGTGTCCCTCACAGCACGAGGCTTTGCTTTCATGGGTTTTTACATTTGTGTCATTGATGAGGAAAGGAAGGAAGGAGGGAGGGAGGATCTCAAACACTGACTCCACCGTCACAGTGAGACTTCAGATCAGTACCCGGGACGTCAGGGATGTCTGGTTTGATCTTCCGGCGGGGTGTTTGGGGAAGGTGGTGTCCTCAGTAATTTAGGGCTCGGGCTCTGGGGTCAGACGGCGCACCATCCGTCCCCTAGGCCGCGGCATCTTCATCTGTATGTTGCGGATCAGAACTCACGGACGTGGGCGGGACGTGCTGGGACACGGAGAGGGCATAGGCCCAGCTCTGTCCTGGGGCCCAAACACAACTGCTGTCCCCAAAGACCAACGCCGTGAAAACGCTCTGGAAATGTGGACACGGTTCTGAGGAATCGCGGGCGCCGGACAGGCCTTCACGCACCCACAGTGCCCGTTTGCGGGCCTTACGTCCGGGCCCCCGGTGCCTGCTTTGAGGTTGGAGGAGGCGTGTCGTGACCAGGTCTGGACTTTGACCAGGGTGCAGCGGGGGCCACGGAAGTTCAGGGAGAGGAAGTGATGTGAGGGAGGAGAAGTGGGCAGAGCTGGGAAGAGCGGGAGGTGGAGAATCGGCCTGGAGACCCCGGCTTCCCTGGCCTCCAGCGCCGCGACCCACGAGCCCCGGTTTTCCCTCCTTAGCGCGAGTGCCACGTCCCCACCCAGACGGCAAACAACCTCTGCAGCTGAAGACACTGCCAGACACCCACTTCCTTGAGGCCCAGGAGGAAAGCCCGTGGTTCCTCACCATGTTTCTTCTCGGGGATGCTTCTCCAGGCCCCCGGTGGGAAAAGGCACCAAGAGGAAGGGGCGGGGCCCAGGTCCTCACCTGCACGGGGCTGTGTGTGGGGCGTGAACCCCAGAGACTGTGCTTGAAGACGCGGTGAGGCGTGGATCAGGGCGGGTCCTCATGGACGCGGCCGTGGGGCTGGCCAGATAGCCTGTAAGCTCCCCTCTCCTTGTCCCCCTCCCTGGGCTGAATGGCACGGCACCCTCAGTCCTGGAACCCCGGAAGCCTCCTGGTCTCTCTCTTGCTGTGTCCTGCCTTTGACGCCGCATGAGTGCTTACTGGGATCTGCTGGGGCCCGGCACGGGGCCCTGCCCCATGGGGACTACAGTCTACAGCAAGCTAAATATAAACCAAATAACCATGCGTCCAAATAGTTCATTGCACGTTGCCCTAAACGTTGTGAAGGTGAGGTAGCGGGCATTGTAACAGCAGGACTTGGTTTAGGTTTGGGGTGGGCACGGCCTTTGCCCAGAGCCCTGAACTGCTGGCAAGAGTCTGGTGGAGCCCGAGGGCTGAACGCCCTAGGCTGAGGGACGGTCATGGGTCGTGTACAAGGACCCAGAAGCAGGAGCAGCTTGAGAATTACGACTTGGGCCCAATGGGATTCAGATCCGGTCGGAGGCAAGCCCAGTGGGAGAGAGGCTCTTCCCGTGGGGGAAGGCACCCGCGGCCACGGCCAGTGCCACGTCTGCCCTGAGGCCCCCGGACACCGGTGTCACAGAGCAGCCCATCCGTCGTAAGGGTGGCCTGCCCCCCGACCCTCAGCTCTCCCACCTTTGCTTCAGCGTCACCGTGGCCTCAACCCCCAGCCCCGTCCCGACTGGCTGCCTTGCCAGGTATTCCGACGTGGCTGTCAGAGAGGCACTGCTGACGCAGACCCAGTGTGCCTCCTCTCAACCCAAATATCCTGCAGTGGCCCGCCATGGCCCCTGGGCCTAAAGTGAGGTCCAGTGAAGCCCCTCGTGACCAGCCTGCGCCCCTGTCCAGCTCTGCCCCTCAGCTCTCCCCACTCTCCACGTGAAGCTGCTTTCAGCCTCATGGACTCTCTCACGGTCTTGAACTCGAGATGCTCCCTCGTCCTGGACCTTTGCACACACTTTTCTCCTGGAAGACCCTCCCCTCCTCTCTCACCCTCAGGATCCGCCTCCCCTCTGTCCTGGGTTCAGGCTCCCCAGGTGCCCACTCTCTCTTTCCATCAGGCCCGGCGCCTGCAAACTCCAGACAGACACGCGCAAGCTCACTTGCCTGACCCTCCCGTCAGCCTGCGAGAGCCTGGAGGTGACGACCTGCACCTGTGTCTAGGTTATCTGCACCCAACACAGTACCTGAGCTATGGGAAGGAGCTCAAGAAAGGAAAGAATTTGGGATGAAAAAATGACTTTCTGTTCCTCTCTGATTCCTAGGGAAACCAAGAAGCATTCTTATGAGTCACAGAGTCTTGGACTTTGTGATACTAATGATTTATATGATGCACAAAGAGCTATAATAGGAGGCAATTCGAGGAAAACAGGGCACTGGGCCTCTGAGGGAATTCCCTAAACACCCCAAATTAGTAAGTAGGAACTGGTTGCCATTTCAGGGAATGATGAGATTTCTTTTTGGCAACATTGGTCTCTGAATTTTCACATTTAGCAGTAAGCTTTGCTACAGAACAAAAGCAGAGCAAACCTCAAATTATGCCCACCTAGCAGCTTGGTTGGCTAAAAAGCTAGGCCAGGCCTCCAGCAGCATTTATGAAGGAAAGGGGCCTCTGTGTCCCTTTGTTGGTTCACCATTATCTAACCAACTTTTCTGGGGGACAGGAATTTTTTTTTTTATAAATTTATTTATTTATTTTTGGCCGTGTTGGGTCTTCATTTCTGTGCGAGGGCTTTCTCTGGTTGCAGCGAGCAGGGGCTACTCTTCGTTGTGGTGCGCGGGCCTCCCACTATCGTGGCCTCCCTTGTTGCAGAGCAGAGGCTCCAGACGCGCAGGCTCAGTAATTGCGGCTCACGGGCCCAGCTGCTCCGCGGCATGTGGGATCCTCCCAGACCAGGGCTCGAACCCGTGTCCTCTGCATTGGCAGGCGGACTCTCAACCACTGCGCCACCAGGGAAGCCCCAGGAATTTTTTTAAATAACTGATCCTTACTGCGTATTTACGATGTGCTGTGCAATGTTCTAAGTGCTTGCACTCACTATCTGTCTTATTAATTCTCACAGCAAGCCTATGGCACAAGGAATTCTGTCCTCACAACCCTACAGCTGAGCAAGCTGAAGCCACAGAAGGTAACTGGTTGGCCCAAGGTCACACAGTTGCTAAGTACTAGAGCCAGAATTCAAACTCAGGAGGCCTTGTCCCTAATTAGCCATGATTCCACATTGTCATGTTTTCTGTAAGTCTCTCGAACAGCTTGATTTTCGACCAAGACCTTAGTATTTAAACAGGTATTAAGTGTGGTTTTCTGGAAGTTGCCCTCCCTGGTGGGGGCTGCTTTACCCTGATTTTCTCGCAGGCCCGTCACGCTGCGTTCGCCTGGGGTCTGACGGCATCTCTTGCCCTCAGTTCATCCTCACAGCTATGAGAAGGGGAGGTGGCGGGAGGTGGCGGGAGGTGGCACGAGTGCCGTGACCTGTGCAGAAGGCCTTCGGGAGCCACAGCCCGCCCAGCCCCATCGCTCCTACCTCCAAACGCTGCTCTCCTTTCCGAATCCTTCCCGAGTCCCAGGACACCCAGACCGACAGCAATGACAACACCTCCCAAGTGCTTTGCTGACTAGGGGACGCGTTCCCTCCCGCGAGACCAGGTACACGTATGACCCTGATGCTCTGCACAGAAACGCCTGCATTTCAGACACATCAGAAACACTACTGTACCGGAACTGAGAGAGGAAAATCCCTTCTACTCCACAGGCCCTGAGCGGGGAGGATCCATCCTTTTCTAGTTGCCGGGGAGGAGGTCTGTCCTTGCAGCCTGATGAGGCGCCGTGATGCAGGTTGTGTCAGCAGATGCCTCGTGCCATTTGCAGCCTGGGGAGGTCACGCTGTCGGATGTATCCCAGTGTCCTGTGGGCCCCCGTCGGATGTGCTGGCCGTCCCCGGACGTGGATGATGTCACCCCCAGGGATGACGCAGGCCTGCTGCCGGCTCAGCATCCTGGCCACGCGGTCACGGTGCAGCAGCAGGGTGCCGTCGTGCTCTGCTAGTTCCCGCCCCTCTCCGTTTTGGGCTCCAGAGCTCCCCCGTAGTGTTCACCACGTGAAAGAATAAGTGAACCCGAGTCCTCTTCCTTTTCCCTGTGGAGGTGCTGCCTGGTGGCTTGGATTCGGCCTCTTCTCTTCCCAGTTGGCAGGACCCGTGTGTTGTTTGTCTCTCTGCCAGCAGCAAATCAAGAATGTCTTCTGGGGAGAGGCACCTGGGAGGGGGCAGTTTCCTCCGTCGGGGCAGCCCGGGGCACCTCTGGCCCAGGGCCCTGTGACCTCTCTGCCCTCCAGCTGCTCTCCTGGTGTGCTGTGCGTCCAGGGGAAGGGCCCCGGTCAGCTGCCGGGCGGGTAGGCCTCGCCCTCCCGGGAGGCGCCGCCCAGCAGTGGCCTGCTGGCCTCCCAGGCAGGGAATGAAGGACGGCCCTTTCCTTTTCCTTGGACGCTGCAGCTGGCAAAGCTGCGCAGGCTGAGAGCCGGGGCTCACATCAGTGCTGGGGCACCTCTGGCCCAGGGCCTCCCTTTCTGGGCCCCTCTCAGCCCCGTGATTCTCCTCTGGGGCGGTGCCACTGGTGTAGTTCGTAGCTAATCAAGCAGGTAGCCGGTTGATTCCAGCTTCTCCTGGGGCGCGTCTGAGTGGCTCTGCGCTGCACCCCAGGACGGGAACGGGAGCATCGCGGAGGGAAAGGGCCCTTCTCGGCCCTCCACGGGGCCTCCCCCGCCCCTCCTCCTGCCCCTCATCCGCTTCTCCCTCCGTCTCCCCTCCCCCTCCCACGCTTCCCCGGTCTTGTCCTGGTTAATAAAGTTGGAGGGAGGACCAGTGACAACGGCGCACGTGGAGGTGCTGTCGCTGGGAGCAGGGGCTGCACGGGGCCGGAGCAGGGCGCCCGCGTCCTGGCGGGGTGGGGAGAGGTCAGGGGAGACCCTGGAGGAGACCGCCCGGAGCCACCGCCACGGGGGGAGGAGAGGCTGTGCCCGGGGAGACGTGTCTGGCCTCCCCAGAGCCCCCAGTGACTCTCCTCAGGGCCTCCAGCCACTGTCGCGCTGGCTGAGGCCTGGCCTCTGCGAGCTCGATGACCTAAGTCCCTAAAGGGACACGAGGAGAACTGGTGCCGGCAGCTCAGAGAGTCAGGCGTGGCCTGCTGACCTCTGAGAGGGCATGGCTCGCGGAAAAGGGCGCCGACACCTGGGTTGGCCCAAAAGTTCGTTCGGGTTTTTGGTCCATCTCACAGAAAACCCGAACGAACTTTTTGGCCAGCCCAACCCCTTCTTCCTAATCAAATACGGCCAGCTTCTCGATACAAAGGCAGTGCATACACACGGATAAAAAATTAGAAAATATAAATATGGGAAATTAGAGGAAGAAAACTCACCAAACCCTGCCAGCAGCACTTAGGTTTACATCCTTCCATTGTTTTCCTGGGATGGGGGGTGTGTGTTTAAAGCAATATAGGGCCATGCCTTCTGACCTGTGGAGTGAGATAATATTTTCACTTGGTAATAAATCATGAACGACTTGACAAATACATTTCGTTTAGAGGAAATTTAGCGTGAAGTCAAAGAGCCACACATGTTTATAAAAATCTACACAAAATGGGTTAGACAAATAGCATTCACTCTCTGAACCTCCCGGGTGTTAAAAGGCAAGTCACATTGTGTGGGTGTGTGTGTGTGTGTCTTTGTCTATGTGTGTGTGTGTGTGTGTGTATGTGTCTGTGTGTGTGTGTCTGTGTGTGTCTGTGTGTGTGTGATGGGTTGGGTATATTTACTCATTTAATAATATCCATTGAGGACTTCCCTGGTGGTGCAGGGGTTACGAATCCACCTGACAACGCAGAGGACACAGGTTCGAACCCTGGTCCGGGAAGATCCCACACACCGCGGAGCAACAACTACTGAGCCCATGTGCTGCAACCGCTGAAGCCTGCGTGCCTAGAGCCTCTGCTCCGCAACAAGAAAAGCCACCGCAATGAGAAACCCGCACACCGCAACGAAGAGTAGCCCCTACTCGACGCAACTAGAGAAAGCCCGCGCACAGCAGCAAAGACCCAATGCAGCCAAAAAAATTAATTGATTAATTTTTAAAAATGCTTTTTTTTAAAAAAAAATAATATCCATCAAGTAATTATTAGGCATTAAGCACTGTTTTAGGAACTGAAACTACATCTCTGAGTAAGAATGACAAGGCTCTTGTTCTCATGAAATTTATACTCTGGTAGCTATGAATTTGGCCATTTTTGGATCTAAAACACAGATTACAAGGAGGAGAAATATATCTGATGCCAAAATATTTTTGCTTACCGATAATTTTTGAAATATCAACGAAAAAATTGGTACCTTCTATTGCAACTGTTTCTAACCCCCAAGATGCTAAACTGTGATTTAACTGCTTTTTAAGGATTCATTCAAAATTTTCCCAAATTGCTATATTTTAATCTAAAAGAAAGTGGCACATTAATCCAATTTAAAAGAAATTTTTCTCATGGGTTTAATTCAATGTATTAACAGATTTAATTTTAAAAACCTTTATTATGTTTATTACAAGTTCAGCGATCAAAGCAATACCCAAGGGGGGTATGGGGAGGTCAGTTTTACAGCGCTGAGCCCTTGTTACTGCCAACGCTCACCCAGGGGTGTCCCGGATGGCTCGGTCGCTGTCTTCCTGCGACTCTCACCAGTTGTGACTTTCCTCCTATAGTCTTCCTGACTCAGCTAATGAAACCCTCAACATTCCGAGGAGCTAAAAACATGAACAGCCACCGCGTCACGCTTCATGATGGAGGCCGGCGGTGGTCCGATTACGGAGTTGCCATGGATACCACACGAGGGTCCCCACATCTCTGTTCTGAACACCCGTGAGTCTCCTTCCAGGGGTTCCACGCAGGCGACACCGAGAACGTGGATTCCTCACCCTCTTTGTAGACATCTCCTCAAATGAGCAAGTGGGCAGGCACGGGAGCAAGACCTTTGGAGGCAAATATTCTAAGGAAAGGACTCGTCTGCTGTGTCCAGGGTGTTGGGAGGAGCCCAGCTGGCCTAAAACTCTGCCGAGAACAGAATAACGTGTTAGGCTTGGAGCAGCTGGTTTCAGACGCACCTGCCTCACTCCTGGAAACGCCCCACCTCAGTGGTTTCAGACCATCTCCCGAGCCTGCACGCCCCTGTGGACCTCTGTCTGCTTCTCCTGGGGTCTCCCGGAGCCCCTTCGCACCCCACTCGGCTCCCCAGGGTCCCCGTGCAGGGCGTTGCTTCTTTTGGCAGCTCTGCAGTGCAGTATAAATTAACATCTTCCTATCATTATATGCACAGCACACACACACTAGGAGATGCAAAAGGCTGCGGGAAAACACAGGCTCCGCTCGTGCTGGAGCTTAATAAGCAGTAATCAGTGAGAAGGACACGGACGATTCTGGCTTATTATCCCCTAAGGAGCAGGGCCCCAGGCGGTGGTGGTGGCGTTAGGCGTCAGCTTGCATAAAGAAATCATTTGAGAAATTTCTAGGGTAGCTGGGGGGCGGGATTATAAACAACATCTATTTGGAGCATAAACTCTTGCTGCTTAGTCACAAGCTGGAGCGCAGGTCTGCTGGATGCTTCCCTAAGAACAAAACAAGGCAGGGCAGGACCTTCTGAGTAGCAGGGAGGGGAGCCGTATGGGCCCACGTGGTGGCCCTTTGTCATGCTAACGTCCATGCAGCTCCCCGGCTTTCACCTGAGGCAGCGGAGATGACACCCTGGAGTGTCCCGGGCGACTCGGGGTCCTGACATGGGGCCGAGGCTCATTAAAGCACCTGGCACGCGGACTGCTTGGTTGTGACCATCTGCCTGTCACACACGTGAACATCTGATTTCTAGGTTCGGTCGTAGGCCAGAGCCTGCGATGCTGGTGTCTTTCCTCTGGGATGCCAGTCGCCCGGGACACTGGTGCGTCGAGAACACGCCCCTCCGGGCTGCTCCTCCAGGACCCAGCCTCGGTGTGGATAGCGCCTCATCCGCCCGGTTCTGACCCGCAGCCTCCGAACCAGGCCTGGACACCCTCGGCCTGAGTCAATCAAGCCTGGCCAGAGGCCACTCCCCAATGCACGAGGGGTCGAGGATTGTGTGTTGGGGGCCGGCACTTGCCCGAGGAGGGCGGGCTCAGGGGCTTGCTGTCCAGCAGGATTTTTTCGGGCCGGACTCTGGAGAGAGCTCAGCGTCCCCTCACGCAGGGAACTTCTGAGGACACCGCTGGAGGCTGCTTCCAGCTCACAAGGCGGTGCTGGGGCCGCCTGCACGACCCACCGGCTGCCCTCAGGGGTCTGGACTGGACACCGTGGCCCTGGGCCCGGTCACTCTCTGGGGCAATGGCCAAATCCATCCCCAGACATTGGCAAATACCCCCGGGGGCACCATCCCCGCGAGGACGGCTGCTCTGGTCCCTCGAGGGAGCTCTTGCTCTCCTCACAGGCGCTGCTTCCGTCCAGGCACAGGGCGGGAATCTAAGCAAGACCGGCCAGACAGTTTGCGAGCCCAGTGCAAAGTGACAACGCGGGCTCCTGGTTCAGCGTGATGTGACGCAGTGTTAGACCAGATGCCGGTCCTGCGGCTCGTGGCCGCCTGCCCGTGAGGGGAGCTGGCCCTGAACTGAACGTAATGCCCTGAAAACAGCGAATCACAAACACGGTACAGAGCTCTCTCACGGCCACGATTTAAACAAACTCTTCCGGACTCGGTGGGACACAGGCAGCGGCGTGGGCCCCACGAGCGTCCTGTGCTGAGTGGTCTCACCACGGGGAGGCCCCGAGCCTCTCCCACGGGCCCGGCCTCCACAGGGATGTGAGGTGTCCCAAGGCAGCAAGGTCTGCTCACCCAGAAGCTCATACCTTTTCGCAGGGGTGAGTTCCTTGAAGGCAAGAACGGTTTGTCATCATATGTACCCGGTGCCTATCACAGGGTCTCAGTAATTCCTTTTATTGTGGTGAAAAATGCATAACATAGAACCATCCTCACCATTTCTAAGTGTACCGTTCAGGAATGTTAAGTACATCACACTGTTGTGCAGTCATCTCTAGAACTTGTTCATCTTGCAAAACTGAAACTGTCCTCATTAAACAACAGCTGTTTCCCCTGCCCCCCGCCCCTGGCAAGTACCGTGACTCCATGCAATTGAGTGATCTGGTACCGCAGACCAGTGGAATTGTACAGTATTTGTTGTTTTTGTAAATGGCCAATTTTACTTAGCATAATGTCCTCAAAGTCTATCCATGTTGTAGCATATTGCAGAATTTCCTTCCTTTTAATTTGCTTTTTCCTCTAGCTGTATTGAGACATAACTGACAAACAGCACTTTATCAGTTTGAGGTGTGCAGCATAATGGCCTGACTTCCATACATCGTGAAGTGATTATCACGGTAAGGTTAGTGAACACCCATCATGTCATATAGATACAAAACACGAGAAAAAGAAAGAATATTTCCTCCTTGTGATGAGACCTGTTAGGATTTACTCTCTTAGTTTTTGTATATAACCTACGGCCATGTTACTCATACTAATCATGTCTTACATTACAAACCTAGTACTTATTTGTCTTATAACTGGAAGTCTGTACTTTTTGATCATGTTCATCCAATTTCCCCACCCCCAGTAACCACAACTCTGATCTCTTGTTTGTTTGTTTGTTTTTGAAATCCTTCCTTTTTAATATTCCTAAATAATATTGCATTGTGTGCATAGACCACATTTTGCTTACCCATTCATTTGTCAACGGACACTTGGGTTACTTCCATATTTTAGCAATAGTGAACAATATTGCTCTGAACATGGGTGTACATATATCTTTTTGAGACCCTGCTTTCATTTCTTTTTTTTTTTTTTTCACACACACACACAGTATTTTATTTTTATAAGAGATAAATAGACTGACACCAAGCATTGTACATGGATGACCACAACAAAAGCAACAATGATTGCAATTACCAAACATGAAACACACTCATACTATGCCATAATATTGACATTCAGTCCAGTAATCCTCCACTGTAACAGCTCCTTTACTTTGCAGTGAAAATTGATTTGTATATTCTTTGCCTCTGAGTCCTTGTGGGATTTTTTTTTTTTTAATTCAGACAGAAAGTCACAAAAATTATACTCATCCTCATCAGTTCACTCAGTCCCATGTAATTCATTTTTTTTTTCATCTTGATATTTTGTTAGCACTTTTATGAGTTCATCAGTTTTTCATTAGAGTTCTGAAAATGCTTATTCATTCAGTTCAGCAGCACAGTCAGTTACCAGAAACCTGTACTTGTCAGAGTCTTTTCCATGAATTTCTTGAAGATGAAACCCTTTTATAGGAACATATTTGCAAAATCATCAGAGTACACCCAGAACTGTCTGTAAATGACAAAAGACTTAAAAATGACCACGGTTAAAGATTTGATGAGAGTTCATAATAATGCAGTTGACAAGAAAATTAGTTATTTCTGAGATATACATTTTAAAGTAATAACTAGGATTATTACTTATAACATTATACCAGAACATATAAGATTTTTAGAAATTTCATGTAATGTCTGAAACATTTATATTAACATATTTCCATACATATTTCCATACAAATACAAATATAAGATTTTTAGAAATTTCATGTAATGTCTGAAACATTTATATTAACATATTTCCATACAAATAACCCAATGAAAGTTTAGTATTAGTTGTTTTGTTTTTTTTTTATACTGCAGGTTCTTATTAGGCATCAATTTTATACACATCAGTGTATACATGTCAATCCCAATCGCCCAATTCAGCACACCACCATCCCAACCTTACCGCAGTTTTCCCCCCTTGGTGTCCATATGTCCATTCTCTACATCTGTGTCTCAACTTCTGCCCTGCAAACTGGCTCATCTGTACCATTTTTCTAGGTTCCACATACATGCATTAATATACGATATTTGTTTTTCTCTTTCTGACTTACTTCACTCTGTGTGACACTCTCTAGATCCATCCACGTCTCAACAAATGACTCAATTTCGTTCCTTTTTATGGCTGAGTAATATTCCATTGTATATATGTACCACATCTTCTTTATCCATTCGTCTGTTGATGGGCATTTAGGTTGCTTCCATGACCTGGCTATTGTAAATAATGCTGCAATGAACATTCGGGTGCATGTGTCTTTTTGAATTACGGTTTTCTCTGGGTATATGCCCAGTAGTGGGATTGCTGGGTCATATGGTAGTTCTATTTTTAGTTTTTTAAGGAAACTCCATATTGTTCTCCATAGTGGCTGTATCAATGTACATTCCCACCAACAGTGCAAGAGGGTTCCCTTTTCTCCACACCCTCTCCAGCATTTGTTGTTTGTAGATTTTCTGATGATGCCCATTCTAACAGGAGTGAGGTGATACCTCATTGTAGTTTTGATTTGCATTTCTCTAATAATTAGTGATGTTGAACATCTTTTCATGTGCTTCGTGGCCGCCTGTATGTCTTCTTTGCTGCTTTCATTTCTTTTGGGTACATAACCAGCAGTGGAACCGCTGGATCATATGACAATTCTATACTTAATTTTTCAAGAAACCGCCACACTATGTTTTCCATAGCATGTGCACCATTTTACAATGCCACCAACAGTGCACAATTCCAATTCCTTAACATTCTCACCAACACTTGTTATATTTTGGTTGGTTTTTTTTTTTTTTTTTATAGTAACCATCTTAAAAGGTGTGAGGTGGTATCTCATTGTGGATCTGATTTGCATTTCCCTGATGATTAGTGATATTGAGCATCTTTTCATGTGTCTGTTGACCATTTGTATGTCTTCTTTGGAGAAATGTCTATTCAGGTCCTTTAACCATTTTTAAATAAAGTTACTTTTTGTTGTTGTTGAATTGTAGGCATTCTTTATATATTCTGGATCTTAACTCTTTATTAGATATATGATTTACAAATATTTTCTCTCGCTCAGCAGGTTGCCTTTCACGTTGTTGATAGTATCCTTTGATGGGAAATTTAATTTTGATGAAATCCAACTCATCTCATCTATTTTTACTTTTTGGTGTCTGTGCTTTTGGTGTCATATCCAGGAAATTCTTGCCAAATCCAATGTCCTTTACTCCATGTTTTCTTCTAGAAGTTTACAGTTTGGGATCTTATATTTATGTCTCTGATTAGTTTGAGTTAATTTTTGCATACAGGGTAAGGTTAAGAACTCAACTTCATTCTTTTGCATGTGGATATCCAGTTTTCCCAGCACCATTTATTGAAGAGACTATTCTTTCCTACTGAGTCATCTTGGCACCCTTGTCCAGATTATTTGACCATATACACGAGGATTTAGCTCTGGGCTCTCTACTCTATTCCATTGGTCTATATGTCTGTCTTCCAAGACCACACTATTTTGATTATTATGTTTGTAATAAGTTTTGAAATCAGGAAGTGTGAGACCTCCAACTTTGTTCTTTTTCAAGATTGTTTTGGCTATTTGAGGTTCCTTGACACTCCATGTGAATTTTAGGATAGATTTTTCCATTTCCACAAAAATACCATAGGAATTTTGATAGAGATTGCATTTAATCTGTAGATCGCTTTGGGTATTATTGATATTTTAACAATGTCAATTTTTCCGATCCATGAACACAGATGTCTTTCCATTTATTTAGGTTATCTTTACTTTCTTTCAGCAACATTTTGTAGTTTTAAGTGTATGAGTCTTTTTCCTCCTTGTCTAAATTTATTCCTAGGTATTTTATTCCTTTCTGATGATATTGTGACTGGATGTTTTTCTTTATTTCCTTTTTGGATTGCTCATTGTTAGCATAGAAATGCAAATTAATTTTGTGTTCTGATTTTGTATCCTAAAACTTTGCTGAATAGTTTAATTGGTTCTGACAGTATTTTTTGTGGGACAGACATTCAGTAATTTTTAAGCAAACATAATACCTGCCTTGGTCTTATTGGAAATAACAGTAGGTAACATTCATCGAACACTTACCATGTGCAGGTCCCTTTACATAGTTTCTAGCCTGATATTATATATAATACCTTTCTTTCCTTTTAGAGGGGCATTATCTCTTTAAAGGCCCCAATAGCCCTGCAAGAGAGATCATTTTCTCCATTTCACAAAGGAGAAAACTGGCGTTCCCAGGTTACAGAGTGCATAGGTACCAGACGTGGGATGTTCCCCTGACAGCCCTGCCTCAGAGCCTGTGTTCTCTGCGTTAGTTACTGAATAAATGAATCATGACAGTTATTCATTCGTGGGTTTCTTTTGTTGTTGTTATTCCTTTTGATTTATACGGAACCCCTTCAACACAACTTTAACCACCATAGCAGCTTTAATTTAAAAACTTTTAGAAGACCTTTCAGATGATTTTGTCTGTAACCCCAAAGGGCCAGCGGATCAATTGATGCTTCATCTGTTTTTAATACAGGAACACAAACAAATAAAACCTAATGTGCTTTAGCACATCACACAAGCCTGGTTCAGAGGAAAATTACTCGCAGGCTGTGGAAACCAGCGAGGCGCGGCGATCCACCCAAGAGAACGCGTGTTCCGTTGAGGCTCGGCGGTCCATCGGGGGCCACGAGAAGCCAATGCCGCTGCACCGGCCCCGCGGTCGCGGGGGATCCTTGCTCCACAGGTCAAGGAAGGTCCTTGGGAGATACGGGCGGCTGGACGAAAGGGGCTCTTGAAGAAGTGATTCCTTCCTTTGCGAGCTGTTGAATCTAACTCGACAGCAGAGCCCAGGTGCTCTGCCCAGAGGCCCGTGGCTCCTGCACTAACCCTTCGCAAGGCCTGCACGGAATCAACACTGGGGTCCCGCTGGCCGCCGGAGCCTCTGCCGTGGGGCAGGCGGCAGCAGCTTTTTGTTCTTTGTTTCCTCCCGGCTTGGAAGGACGGAGGCTACCATCTTGGAGGGGTCGTAGCTTGCGTCTTGGGGCAGGCATCTTCCCCTTCCGTCGGCACGCTGGCCGGGCTCCCCGACCCCTGGGGCCCTGGCCGTGGTCACAGGCCTCGGTTTTTTGCAGGGGAGTGGTCAGAGCGGTCGGGGCACTGGGGGATGTGTTGGAGGCTTAAGCCCAGTGGCAAAGCTGGCTCGGCTCCTCCCCGGGGCCCGTGGGAAGCTGAGGGCACGGGAAAGGCTGGGCTGGTGCTTTTTGTGGGCACAGGGAATAACTTGGGTCACTCACAAAGTTCCCACACCCCTGTAGTCAAAGCTGTTCTCTCCATTTAACAGCCTGTCAAGACGCCATGTTTGGCCTTAAAGATGCAATTCCCCCAGAAGTGGTCCCCGCCAAGGGCGCCACCAGGTCAGACGGAGCCCTGAGATGAAGGAAAGAGAGCAAAGCACGGGGCGGGGTTCCCCAGGGTGGGAGGCACGGGAGAGAGAGCAGGGCAGGGGTGGGCTCCGAGGGAGAAGGTCACCCACGCAACACCCACCGCCTAGCCCTTCTGAGATGGCCGGGCCCCCGGCTGTGAAGGACGGATGCCTGCTCTGTTTACCTTAAGAAGAGAGGTCCTGATGGAAGGTGGAAGCCATCACCTCAGCAAGGAAGGACGGACTCTGGACCAAACCCAGATGGGAGCCTCTCGCTGCCTGGACCCCAGCACCCGGGAGGGAACCGGCACCATGACTGCCGGCCCCCCAAACATCTCAGGATGGAGTAAGGGCCCTGCGTACAAGCACATCCGGACCCTGAGAGGAGGGAGGAAAGGCCTCGGAGGGCACCAAACTCTACAGTTTGTAAGACAAACTGCTGCTCTCTTTCTCCACCCCGCTCACCCGGGCTAACAGAGGCCAGAGACCCACGGCCCACCAGAGGCTGCCTGCCTGGTCCCACCTGCCTGGCAGGCAAGGACCCTCGGGACCAGAGACCGAGGCCCGGCGGGGCCCAGCCCCTCCTCCCTGGCCTCGGTTTCGCTTCCCCAGGGTGAGGGAGTCAGTTCATTGGAGGGAAAAGGGGTCATTTCCCCTCCCCCGTGTGCGGCCTCTCGGAGGAAACACACCTGACCTTCGCAGAGCGGAAGCTCCACAGGCAGCTCTGACACCCGGCGGGGCCCCTGGCTGAGCTGCGGACGCGGCCCAACTCCTCCCCTCCCTCCGGGCAGGAGAGGCCGCAGAGGCCGTCGGGGGTCTCCCGGGGCGGGTTTCCTTGGAGGACGGCGGGGGTAGCCTCCCTGGGCCTGTGAGACCCCTGAGCGTCAGAGTCTGGCCCCTTCTTTGCTCCCGGATGAGAAACTGTGCGTTTAGCATTGAAAGTTACCGGCCACAACGCACTCCCCTGTTCCCACACTTCCTGGACCCGGGTGATTTCCGCCAGGGTCAGTTTTCTTTCTCTTCTTCTGAGAGGCATGCAGGACCCAGCCAGTGGTCAGCAGGGGGAGGTCCTCTCTGCCCTCCCTTCTGGGCGGTCGCACTTCCTGCTCCTCCTGGGAGATGTGTTACTTGCACAGACACCGACCGGTCTGCCTCCAAAGTCTCTTGGGGGCTACGCCATTTGCCCCAAATAATGTCTGCAAAATAACACCCTTTGTCTCAAAATAGCCAGGTTGCATGAATTTCAAGGCAAAAAAATAAAAACTCTGAAGAAGTAAGGAAACCCAGGAAATATCCTTAAAAGGAGGTGAGACTTTTAGCAATCCGTGTGGGTCCCGGGCACTTCTTCCTCCTCAGAGTGGGGCACAAGATGCAGGTGTGCTAGGCGAGGAGAGCGCGAAGCAGTGCCCAGCGTGCCCCGCCTGCCCCTGGTCAGCCCTGGGGCCTGTGGTGTCAGCCCTTCCTGGGAGAAAACATGGCCCATCATGAGGTCAGCGGAGTAACAGTCCCAAGGTGTCCACAGCGGAGTCTGTGATGTGGTCCCTCGCTTGGCAGAAGGACGGTGCTGGCGAAGGACCCGGGTGGAGGCCATTCTGGATTCTCCTGGTGGCCTGATGCAATTGCACGGTCCTGAAGCGGCAGAGGGAATCAGAAAGAGAAGCAGAGAGTGGGCAGCGCGGGAAGGACACTTCTGGCTCTGAGGACGGAGGAAGGCGCCCAGAGCTCTGGAATGTGGGGCCCCCAGTTTGAAACTGGGCCCTGTGAGGAGGGACTGGACGGGATGGGAGCTTGGGCTTGTTCTGAGCGTGTGGAATCTGAACACCTGGCCTCTCATACCTGTGCGGGTGGCTCCTTGGAAGAAACGTGGGGACCCCGCTGTCCAGCAGTTTCTGGGACGACGACCCTTGGTTTGTTCCTGATCTAAATTATGTTTCATCCGGGGTCTTGCTGGCTAACGGGTGAGGGGACAGTATGGTGTGCAGGCTTGGGGGAGGGGTGCAGGCTGGGGGGAGGGGTGCAGGCTGGGGGAGGGGTGCAGGCTGGGGGAGGGGTGCAGGCTGGGGGGAGGGGTGCAGCCTGGGGGAGGGGTGCAGGCTGGGGGGAGGGGTGCAGGCTGGGGGAGGGGTGCAGGCTGGGGGAGGAGTGAGGCTGGGGGAGGGGTGCAGGCTGGGGGAGGGGTGCAGGCTGGGGGGAGGGGTGCAGGCTGGGGGAGGGGTGCAGGCTGGGGGGAGGGGTGCAGCCTGGGGGAGGGGTGCAGGCTGGGGGGAGGGGTGCAGGCTGGGGGAGGAGGGGTGCAGCCTGGGGGAGGGGTGCAGCCTGGGGGAGGGGTGCAGGCTGGGGGAGGAGGGGTGCAGGCTGGGGGAGGAGTGAGGCTGGGGGAGGGGTGCAGGCTGGGGGAGGGGGAAGCTGGGGGGAGGGGTGCAGCCTGGAGGGGGGTGCAGGCTGGGGGAGGGGTGGAGGCTGTGGGAGTGGGGAAGCTGGGGGGAGGGGTGCAGCCTTGAGGGGGGTGCAGGCTGGGGGGAGGGGTGCAGGCTGGGAGAGGGGTGCAGGCTGGGGGAGGGGTGCAGGCTGGGGGAGGGGTGCAGGCTGGGAGAGGGGTGCAGGCTGGGGGAGGAGTGAGGCTGGGGCCCGTGCTACAGGCTGTGGGAAGGCCGAAGTACCCCCATGAGGCTGAGCGTGGCTCAACCCACTGTGGGAGGAGCTCCCAGACCTGGGCTGTATTTTTAAAGTGGAGCCTGGGGGTTGCTGGTGGGTGGGAGGTGGTGGGTGAGAGGAGGGGAGGCGGACCGGCCCAGGATTCCTGGGGCTCAGCAGGAGGAGGGCAGGAGCAGCTGGAGGTGAGGGGAGAAAGTTGGGCAGTGGTGGGGAGCCTGCGGTTGGAGGTCGTGGGTGATGCCACAAGGACGCAGCCTGGGACGCAGGGGCTTGGGGTGGCTTCAGTCCAAGCGGCTCCAGCGCGCGGCCGGGCTGCAGGGCTGAGGGGACCACAGGCCGGAGCTGCCCACAAGCTCACCCTGTTCCGAGTGTCTGGTTCCTGCCGCCTCCTCCAGGAAGGTGGTCGGGTCCATCGAGTTGGGGGACTTGGGTAGCACCCAGGGCCACCGCGTGGGCAGCACAGCCAGGCCAAGGGCTTCGTAGCAGGTTTGCTTCCTGCTCAGAGGAGCTTAGGTGGGCGGACCCCAAGTCCTCAAACCCCCCTCAGAGCAGCCTTCTCCTAGAAAAGGGCACAGCCACGGGCCAGGCAGGAGCTCAAGGCTGAGGGCATTTTTCTCTGAAATAAGGTAAACCTGAGGGTGCTTTTCTCTTCTTGGAATCAAATGGGGCAGAAGTAAAGAAATTCTTCTGGAAAACGCACAGCACCTACGCCTGCAGGCTGGTAACCCCAGGCCCGAGGGGGAGGCGCTGTCCCCGCTGCGAGCAAGGAAGAGGTCAGTGTGAGCCTGGGTCACTCGGCAGAGCGGCGGCCTGAGTGCGGTACCCGCTGGTCACACACGTCCCTGGGGAAGGTGGACAGGAGAGCCTGCATCTCTTCTAAGTCGTGCCGTCACTGTGGCTCCAGCAGAGAGAGCTGGGTCTGCCCGGTGGCCCCGCACCCAGCTCTCTGCTCCTGGGAGGTGGTCACTCGATACGTCCCGATTAGCCGATTTCACAGAGGCCGGAACTGATCGGTGAAGGGGGCAGCTTATGTCCTCCCCGCCCTGACGACCCCTCGCCAGCGTCCTGGACCGTGCCTGGAGCTCACTGGCCCTGGGCCTCCCCGAGCTTGAAGCCGCTTCTGACAGGAGAGAATCACCCCAGGACCGAAGCTCATTGCCGCCAGGCCAGCGGGCATTTGGGGGGCGAGGGGCCTCTGGCCTCGACGGGAGGGAGGGGTGACCTGAGCGTCCCAGGTTCCTGGGGAAACAAACCCGTGTGCCACACACTAGGGACCCCCCTCAGGACCCCGGGACGGGCTCCAGGGGAGAGGCCTCTCCCTGGGGGGCGCCCCCGCTCAGCTGCTGCAGCCCCGTCGAGTCCCCTGGCTGCGAGGCCCCCCCGCGGCTGTCACAGCTGCAGGCCTTTGATCTAAATCCCACCCTGGACTCAGCCACCGCTTGCAGCAGCTTCCTGCCGGTTTCGTGTTCCCAGGCGGCCAGACCCTGTGTCCTCCACTCCCTCCAGGGCGCCGGGGGCCCTTGAGTGATGACAGCACATGGGCCTGTGCTGGCCTTCCAGCGTCTGACCTCAGGGAATCCCTCCCTCCCTCCTTCCCTCCGGCTGGTGCTCCACGAGGTGGCCACAACTCACCAGCTGTCGTCCCCGCCCGGCCCCCACCAGCCACTCACTTTCAAAGGCCTGCGTGTCCTCCTCGTCTCCTGGGGCGGAGCCGCATGGGCGGGGCTCAGCCCTGTGCTTCGCTCCGGGCGCTCAGCGTCCTGACCTGCACTTAGTGATGCCTGTTGCCTGGGAAACTAGGCAGGCGTTTAGGGTGAAGGCAGGCCTTGGATACCACCTGGAAACGGGAAGCTGCAGTGTCTGCAGTGTCCACCGCCCCGTCTTGGAGACACAGCCCTGCCCTGGCCCCAGGACGGAGCCCCGAGAGGGTCCGCACGGGAGCTTCCTTCTCTGGGTCTCGCGGGAGACACACCTGCGGCCTCCGCCCTCATCTCCTGGGGCCGCGGCCTCGGCAGGGCTGTCGGGCATCACGGGACGTGGGGAGCGAGCGCTCTGGGGGCGGCGATCACCGCCCAGCACCTGTGTGTGTGCAGAGACTGATCCCCGACCCCAGGGCCACCACTGCTCGGCAAGGCTCGTCCTCAGGCAGGAGCCCGGACCAACTGTTGCCAAAGTTTCCAGCAAGAGCTCCAGGCTTCTGTCTGCAGCAGCCAAGCTTTAACACGGGCCAGTGATTCAAATTAGAAATTCCACCTCACGCTAGGCCAACCCTGTCCAGGCAGGAGCTGCAGGCGGGCTTCTGGTCTGGCCAGGCCTGTGAGTTATTCCTCAGGAAACGGGCCCTAGGAACCAAACACACTGGAGGAAAGCCGCGAGACCCGCATGGGCGTTCCACACGTGGGTCCCACACGTGGGTTCCACACAGAGCGCAGTATCGTGTGGGTACTGATGGGATACAAACTGAGTGTGAGAGAGTGGTCTCAGGTTGTCCCGTGATGTCCATTGTGGCAGTTCTGTTACATTTCATCTGGAAGGCTGTAGAATATTCCATAAATTGCACCATAGTTCAACTGTTTCTCTATTCACGGATTTTTGAGTTGTTTTCATTTTTTTCCTTTTACAAACAATGCTGCAAAGAAAATTCTCACTCATGAATTGTGGACGCGAGGGGATGGGCTCCGCTGGATCGGGGGCTGCGTCCAGACTCAGTCTCCCGTGGACAGACGCCCCACGTCCCGGCAGGCCCCCTAACCCCGTATGCCTGACCTGGACACTGAGACCTGGGCCCGTCCCCGGGTTCTCTCCCTTCTCTGAGCCTTGCTGTTTCCCCAGTAAAGCCTGTATCTTTGCTACATGTTCTGTGTGCCTTGCTGGACGCTGCTCTGAGGCCGTGTGTGGTGCCGCGGCAGACGTGGATGGAGGCGTGAGCTCAGCGCTGGTCGGCACCCAGCCGGGACCCCGCAGAGGCGTCTGAAGACCTGGGCGTGGCTGGAGCCAGGAAACGGGCCCCAGGAACCAAACACGGTGGAGGAAAGCCGCGAGACCCGCGTGGGCGTCCCACACATGGGTCAGCCGGTGGGGCAGCTGTGCTCGGCATCTCGGGGTCGTAGGGGAGGCCCCGGAGAGCTGAACACAGGCCCCGACCCTGGAGACCCAGCGTCCACCCAGCAAGGTAAGCCAAGGTCAGGGACAAAGGGGAAGCTGCAATGCCCGCCCGGGACCCCACCCACCCTTTGGTCCCGGCCATCTAAGAAAGACAAGATTAACGCTTGCTTCTTTACCTGTGTTCATCTGTTAAAATTTTTTAAAAACTTTGTTCAGTGGCATCCTCCAAGAATAACCAATTATATATTTTTTCTTAAAGATTATTAAGAATTCCTTTGATATTGCTTACCAAGAACGGCTCTTCTAACATATTTATAAGTTTTATAATCATTATTTGCATTGATTGTGTTATTGTTTTTACTTGCTTTGTAAATGTTGATTTGTTCATAATACCAAATGACAACAATCAGAGACACCGATTCTATGTCCAGTGTTACCGTGAACTCATGGGTCCAGCATATTCAGTGCGTTTCATGTGCCGAGGTCACTGTCTCGCCGGTGTGAATCTTCCCGTGGTGAGAGTTTGTTGTTTATGTGTTTATCTCCGTAGGCGTCTGGAATCTGGCTTTGTGTCTGGGGTGAGGAGGGATCCCACCGCCAGGCTCCGTGGAAAAAGGAGAGGAGAGGTCTGTGCAGTGAGGGGGTTCCCCCAGGAGATACTGCATCGGGGCACCGTCCCTGAGCTCAGACTTAGACGGGGAAGCTCTGGGGCCAGCAGGGGACCAGCCACGGCAGAGCAGGCGAGAGGGGAGGGTCTCGACGCACCGTCGCTCCAGCAAACCACGGCTGATCCCAGAGCCGCAATCCAGACGCCCACCTGCCCCTCCTGGTGCTGCAGTGAAGTCACTGGGAACACAGATTATTTGCAACTGGAAAGCGTGTGAGTCATTGCTTTGTGGGTAGGAGAAAACCAGAGTCATGCTTAGAGTTGATGAACGGCAGGCTTGGTAGGGGCTCTGCACCCTGTGCTGTCCCTTCCCAGTGAGAGGCCTCTTCCTTGCCCGGAGGCCACAGGTGAGATCTCTGGATCCTGCCCCAGCCATGCTCTGGCTTGCTCAAGGACAGCTTCTGCGCAGTCTTAAATGAAAGGTTACCTGCTGTTTTTCTTTTCAACAGTTTTTCCTAAATATGCAGCTGTAGTCAAATGGATCCAGCAGCAGGTTGGTGGAAATACTATTTAGTAAGACTCTCTACTGATTCTTTGCAAATTTAAATTTCCTTTAATTAACGAAAGTACTTGATAGCTCTGAAGAAGCATTTTTAATAAGTAGGAATTAATTAATCCTTTAATAGCAGTAGGACAAATTAAGCAAGATTTTGAAAGGGAAGCTACTTCATATCTTTGACTGTAATTACTTCCTGCTGAATTTTTGAATAGTTTTTTTGACACTGTCCTCGACCTGAAAAGCACCAAAAGCAGGGTGAAAGCAGACATTCCATTCACTTGCTACCATGTTTATTGAGTTCCCACTTTTTTAAGAGCACTTTTGACGGGAATCTCAGCATCAGGGCCTCTTGGGGTGTGCGGAAGAGCCCAGCTGTTCATGGTGGGGTTGAGGTTTCCCAGAAGGTGCCTCCTTGCTGAGGACACTGGGATCTGCCCCCCATGATCCCAAGCACGTCCCCTAAAAGCCCCGGACCAGGCAGGAGCCTTTGACTGGCAGCTGGGGCCACGGGGCACCACGGGCCCCCCTTGTCTGGCTGCCATCCTGCCGCTCACCTCACAAAACAGCAGGCACCTCTGCCGAAAGCGCGCCTGGTCTCCTGCAGCCCAGGAGTCAAGTCCAGACTCGGGGCCCCCGCAGCCTCCTGCACACTTGCAGCCCGACCACGCACAGCCCCCGCCCCGGCCCGCCCTTCTGCCCAACACCCGCTCGGACGTGCTGGGCTGCCCGAGTCCAACCTCTCTCCTCCCTGCGACCTGTGATTCCTCCTGACCCCTCCCCCTTCTCCACCTGAGTGCCCACGAGGGCCTGTCACACAGCGTGAGATTGAAAATGTCCTTCGAGTGAGAGGAGGCGGGAGGAGGTGGTCAGAGGGCCACCAGCCGTGCGCTGACCCACACTTCAGACCCACCTGCTGCAGGACACGCAGCACGACCTTCGGGAACGCACCTCCCGGGGGACCTCGGGGCTCATGTGCGAGTGGGCTCCCAGTCTGCCAGCGTGCAGGCCGGGGCCCATGTGGCCCAGCTCCGCCGCTCCTGAAGGACACACTGTGCCCTGCGGGGGTGGGGGGAGGGGAGAGGCGAGCAGGGGGGAATCTTTCCCGCCAGACCTCAAAGGGCTCCTGCTCCCTCCGAGAGCCCAAGGGGACCTGGGGAGCCCTGTGCCCCCTCTTCACAGGTGGAGAAACCGAGGCACAGAGGGTGCACACGAACCAGCAGCTGGGCCGTGGCTGCCCTTCCTGGAGGACACGCCTGGGTGCCACGACACTTCGTTCCCACAAAAGGGCCCATTTGTCCCCATGGGGCCCTCTCGCCTTTGTCACCGAAGCGTCTGCAAGCGGAGGGCCCATCCTCCGCGCCCGTGGGTGGAGCTGTCTCCCTCCAACCCCAGTGCTTCCCCAGACCAGCTTTTTCCAGAAAGCAACAGGCAAAGATGCACTTTCACACTGACTATAAAATCCTAAGCCGGCTGCTTGAGGTGCAGAGGGCGTATAGTGGGGCTGCCTCGGCCTCAGGCAGGAGGGGTGCGCCCTGGAGCTGCCCCTCGGGGTCAGCGTCCCCGCCCGGCCTCACACAGGGTCTGTGGAGCTCGGGGTCCCTGCCGGCACCCCGAACAGCGGAGCAAGAGCCCGCGCCTCTGGCCAAGGGGCGTTTCCACCCATGCAGGGCCCACGCGTGGCCTGGCCAGGCTCTGGGCACCAAGGTGCCTGCGGGAGGCCAGGAGGCCGTTTGCCACCCCCGGGGCCTCCATCAGAACCTGCCGTCCCCCAGCCAGGCGGACCTGTGCCCACCGGTGGGGAAACGGAGAAGCAGCGTGGATGCAGGAGCCCGTGGGCCGGGGTTTCCCCGGAGCCCAGCCCAGGCCCGTGTTAAGGGGCAGTTCCACTCGAGGAGGCCCACGGGGCCCCTTCTGACCTCTCGGGGGAGGGGCCTTGGCTTCCCTGGTGCAGCCCAACCGTCCTCTTTCAGCTTAGAATTACTCACCACACATCCAGGCCAGTACGGGGCAGATGGTGCCCATGGCCCAGGTCCACAGAGAGGCCCCGACATCCTGAGAAAGGGGCTGCCTTCACCCTGCAGCGCGTGTGGGCCAGCCACCCAGAGAGGGTAGCTGCCAGGAAGGGGCTCAAACATACTAGCTGGGAGCTGGGTTTCACTGCCACCCAGTGTGTGTGTGTGCGTGTGCGTGTGCGTGTGCGTGCGTGTGGACACATTCCCAGGCCCCTCCTCTGTGCACATGTGCACGTGCGCGTGCACAGGTATAAATCCAGGGGCCGTGGGCCGTGTTCCCATCCGCATCCCGTTAGAGGACAGCCGCCGGTCCGCACATCTCCACCCTCCTGGCCCCGAGGAGCGTCCGCTGCCCCTGCTCCTCAGGAGGAAAAGTTCCGGCGGATCCAGGGTGCGAAGGACAGAGGCGAACAAGTGCCAGCGGAGCATTTCAACATCGTCAGGGACCAGCATCTGTGCGAGGACACGGGCTCCATAGACACAGCCTGGAGGACCCACAGCGTTCAGGTGTGTCGATGGGCATTCACACACCTCCCTCAAACTGGTGCGTCTCCAGGTGCCAAATATTCCCGTCCTCTGCTCCAAATACACCCTGGGGTCGGGGTCACCCGTCCTAGAGAGGGACTGAGCACCTGCTGGGGAAGAGCACGGAGAACACTGTAAATTCACAGCACAACCACCAGCCACACAGACAACACCCACCCCGTCTACACAGTCACGCAGGACACACTCCGTCTACACAGTCTCCCTGGAGCCGACCTACCAGTCTCCCCCAGAAGCTCTGTGGGGGAGTTTGCTGGAGGAGCGGTCAGAAAACCCTAGGGGTGGACCTGTGTGCTCGTGGCTGGAGGTGACTGGGGTCCCTGGGTGGGCGTGGACACTGGCTTCTGCTGGCTGCCTGGGCCCAGACTTGAGCTCGTGATCCTAAGTCATGCTTGTTTAGGGGACAAGGGGGCTGGGGTCCTTCCTGGCCTCCTGTCCCTGTCTGGCCACCTGCTTCCTGGGCTCCCTCTGACTTCGAGGATGAGCACCCGCCCCCCCTCACAGTTTGCCCTCAGACCCCCAGGTCCCGCCAGCGGAGGAGGTAGACGCCGGCCCGTCCACCCGAGAGCTGGCCTGCAAAGCCTGAGGCAGCCCCGCCTGCCGACCAGGCCGGACACGTCCGCGCCCTCTGGGTCTCCGAGCCCCGGAACCATATCCAGAGGAGCTTCCTTGCTGTCGACCAAGAGGAGTTACCGAATCCTTAATCATCCTCAGCAGGCATGAGTGTTTCATGTCTATTTCTTCCCCAAAGTCTATTCTCTTATTATTGTGTCAAAATTAAAAACAACTATTTCTGTCCAGAAGGCAAAGACACCCAGATTCATCTCTTTTTCTTCTTAAAATATCCTTTTCTTTGAAGACATAAACCACAGACGCAGGTGGGGGACAGCCCTCCTGGTGGTCTCCATGCTGGGCAGCCGGCTGACCTCCTGCAGGGGGAACTGGGGCACACTCGGTCCGGCTCTGTCTTCAACATAAAGCAGGTTATGTGACAGGACGGTGAGGGGAACGGCCAGAGCCCCCCGCTCAGGGCCACGGGCTCTGGGAGCGTGGCCGGGAGGGCTGGCGGAGTGCGGGTGCAGCGCTGCCCGAGGCCTCTCGGCATCACCGCCTGCCTGGACAGGACCCCGGCCCCCGCGCTTGGCCTGGGTGCTCGTGTGCCAAAGTGCGGTCACCCCAGACCTTGCTGTGTGCAAAGACTGTGAGGAGGGGGTGAGAGGCGCATCAGTGCTGGCGGACGCCGCCCCCGTGGTCACAGCCCACGCAGGGACATGACAGACAGGAGAACAACCAGTGCCTGCGGGCAGGGCCCCTGGGAGACACACCTGCAGGCAGGGTCCCTGGGGCTCTCTGTGCACTGAGGAAGCCCTACTTACTTAGCGATCAGTGAGCCAAAGGGACTTCCTCTTCCAGGGCTGCTCTCGGGCTGGATGAGATGCGCAAACCTCCAGCCCGATGGCTGGTGTCTAGCAGACGCTGTATTACGTTCATGATAAACTTACTGTCTTATCCATTATCTGGCCATCACTATGCAGTTACTACATCCTCCTCACGTTAGATGATGAAAAGTTAAAATAGATTAAAGTTAAACTAGATTAAAATAATGACCCCTTCAAAGGCAAATAGAGCAGGACAGTCGTGTCAGGTGGGAACAGCTGATCACCCCCAGATCGAAGGACTGAGGACGCTCTTTCCAGCACGGAAGCCAACACTGAAGCCGGCGGGAGGGGTTGGGAGCCCGCCCTGGACCACCTGATTGACGCCCATCCGGCTGACTCGGCCCAGCGCCTGGGCTTCACTGGGCTCCGAGTGCTCGTCCACTGGACGGTCACTCACGGCTGCTCCCGCCCCAGACGCTGCCGCCCAAGGGGCTGGCTCCTCGCCTGCTTCCCGAGAGTAGGTGGCGGCCAGTGGGCAGGGACGAGAAGGAAGGCCAAGGCCGCAGGGTCCCCGGGGAGGCATGGTGGTGAGTCATCCTGTGAGATCTGAGTTAGTCCCTGTGTTGCGTTCGGCCTCACTAAGTTACTTCTCTTTACTTTGTTCATCAGGAAGACAACAGCTTCAGGAAGGAGAAAGGGCGAGAACAAGAGGTCACGTGAGCTGGACGCACGTCTTGAAGGCGGCCACGTCCGTGTGGCTTGGTCCTCTCAGGAAGGAGCGGCTCCCGGGCCCTCCCCGGCGGTTCAACAGCGAGAGGTCACCTACCCAGCGGGAGCTGTTACTAGGCAGCTGTTGTTTGTTTCAAAATGTGTTACCGAGAGTCAAAGACATGGGTGCCCCGGTCTCCTCCCGTGGGTCCAGGTGTCGTGACTCAGTGGAGGGTCCCAGACCCTCAGTAAGGGGAGGGCTGCCACCTCCAGGCCCGCCTGGGGCAACAATTCCCAGGAAAAATATAGGCTGTGGAACTAGACGGCTCTATTTAGCTAACACCCTTTTCATTAATTAAACCTGTATTCTTTAAGTGCCTGCGATGTGCTGGGAGCAGAGACTATGTCCTTGGTCTGTAGGAAGAAAGTCTCCTGGGCCAGCTTTGGTCCCACCTGTCGGGCATGAGAAATAAACTACAGGCGCTCCCTGCCTGAGACCCGGCTGGGAACTCGCTGGGACGGCTGAGACAGAGTCCAGACCTCACAGGCCACGGGCCACCCATGGGACCACAAATGGCACGAATTGAAAACAAGACGTGGACGCCCGTGCAGCTCTGGCAGCCCCTGGAGGGAGCTGGGCCTGCGGTCAGAGACCCGGCCTCGGCGCCAGCTGGATGCCCGCCGCCACGCGACTGCGGACGCACCGGCACCAGCCAACCGCACGTTTCGTTAATAAAGTGCTGTTGGCACGGCTTCAGTCCTGCACCTGCGTGTCTCCTCTGTGGCTGCTTCAAGGATGGCAGAGTCGAGAGCTGTGACAGAGCCGGGCAGCCCACGAGGCCAAGTGCATCCGCTGCCCGGACGGGAAGGCCGCGGGCCGGGAGGAGGGATGGGCTCACAGCAGGCACAGGCCCCGGAGCGGGCTCAGGGCTCCCGTGACCATCACCAGCGGCGTGGATCCGACACTGCAGCAGACAGACGCGCCCGGAGTGCGCCACGTCCGCGTGCTGGAAAAAAGAGAATTATCTAAGATTCCATTCATTCACCAAAAACAAACAGGAAGATGCAAAGAATCAGAACAGAGGCTGCAGGGTCAGCTCACTCGCTGCTTGCCCATCCAGGACCCGGATCCGTGGCTGCAAATGCAGGGACACGGGTGCGCTGTCCATGAAGACGGAGGCTGAGCTGCCACAAACCCACGGCTTCCTGTCTGGATGGAGACAGGACAGCCAAGGAGAGGCCAGGAGCTGGGGGCCCGGGGAGGCGAGAGCAGGGCCACGGCCAGCCCACCTTGGAGGCCTGAGAAGTGGCCAGGTCCAGCAGCCTGGGGGCAGTTGGGTGAAGGGGGACACAGGATGGTGGCTCCATGCCCCCCGGCCCAGGGCCCAAGGGGATGACCGGGCGTCAACAGCAGGGGAGGACGCCCTCCGGGAGGACCGGGACAAGCACCAGACTTGGCAGAGGGTCTGAGACCCTGCCCGCATTTCTGCCCCTGCCCTGGGGAGCTGCGGTGTGCACGCAGGATGAGCGTGGCCGCCTGCCATCTGTCCCCTGGGACAGCCCCCTCCGGAGGCCACGCCTGAGGGCTCCGCGAGCCCCGAGCCCAAGGCCTTCGCTCCTGGAGAATAAACACGACTCTGGGAAGTGTGCTCACGCCGGGCTTGCTCTGAAATTAGTGGCTTCCCTCCCCCCACCAACCCCATTCCCCGTCGCCTCCCCAGGGCCCTGCCTCTTGGAAAGGCCCCACCGCACACACTGTTGGTGCTCGGGTCCCTCAGGCCCTGACCTCATGGTCCCAGTGGAGCTGGGACATTGCGTGGGAGATCCCAGGTCCCAGCCCAGGCAGAGCCCACGCCACCACGGCTCTGCAGACACAGGGCTCCTCTCACTCTGCCCCGGACACACGCTCCAGCCCAGCCTGGAATGCGCTGACCACCCAGGCTCAGGCCCGGGGACGGCCTCAGGCTGCAGCTCCGCATCCGCGACAACATCTGGGACTCCGCGTGGGGCTTGGCGGCTGCGAGCCTTCACAGGCCCGCAGCTGGGACACTCCCAGGCCCCCCAGCGTCTGGCACGCTCCCTGCAGCCTCCACGTGCCGCTGGGCCGGGAGCTAACACAGCGATTCTTGCTGGGACCCAGCTGCAACCTCCCACCAGCTTCCTGGCCGGTGGCCACCCTACCTGGGGATGAATCCCAAACTTGTTCCTAGGAGTAAAGAGTTCTCCCTGGGACGAGAGCGTGGGCAGCAGCTTGGGGTCACTGCCCTTCCCGGTGGCCTTTTCTCCCTGACTCCTACTGCATGTTTGTGTCAGTGACACAAAGGACACCTGTGTGCCTGCCGGCAGAGTCCAGGGTCCCTCGTGGCCAGTGAGGGGCGTCCGCCTGAGCCCCTGCTTGCTTCCACCCGTGGTCTCCTCACACGCACACAAGCCTCGGCCATCGCCACCTATTCTGCTTGGCCTCAGACTTTGCAGAAGGAGGTCCCGCTCTGCAGTCTCCTGGGACCCGCTTTTCAGTCCTTGTGCAGGTGTCACATGTGCCCGTCCTGTGGGCCTCGACGTGGTGTCACCCCCAGGTCAGGTAAAAATCAGGCCGTGCCCTTGAGGACGAGCTTCCCCTGACCCCGCGGCCCTGCTTCCTCCATTCCTGGGGCTCGGGGCGTCCCCCACGAGAGGGGCCCTTCTCCCCGGAGCCCGGAACCGGCCCGGCCTGACGGCTGAGGAGAATGGCTGCTCTGAATGAAGCCCGAAGCCAGACACTGGGTGGGGAGGGGGGCGGGAGTGAGGAGTCACTGGGGACTCAGCAACCGGGGTGGCCTGGGTGAGGCCCCTAGTCCTCGTCAGAGCAACACAGCAGACACCCTGGCCCTCTGCGGGGGGGCTGGCATCACGCCGGGGCCGCTCATGGGCCTCCTGGTCCGGGGGAGGTGGCGGGAGCCCCAGCCCCAGGGTCACCGGAGTCCCTCCGAGCCTCCGGGTACAGCTCGGGGCGGGGGCTGGGATCCAGGCCCGGGGCAGCCATCAGCCACAAACCACAGCTGCCGGAGACAGGCAGATGGTCTCAACGGCCAAAGTCCATCAGAGAGGGAGAGACTCCGCACCCCAGAAGAGGGCCCGTGGTGAGGGAGAGGGAGAGACTCCGCACCCCAGAAGAGGGCCCGTGGTGAGGGAGAGGGAGAGACTCCGCACCCCAGAAGAGGGCCCGTGGTGAGGGAGAGGGAGAGACTCCGCACCCCAGAAGAGGGCCCGTGGTGAGGGAGAGGGAGAGACTCCGCACCCCAGAAGAGGGCCCGTGGTGAGGGAGAGGGAAGCGCAGGGCCTCCAGGCGGGCGCACTCGGGGTCTGGGCGCCTGGCCTGGGCGCCCACCCGGCGGCCAGCACCCTCCGAGGCCGCTGGAAAGCGAGCTGCCCGAGCCGACGTGAGGCCCTCAGACCACCACGCGGCAGGTCTGCCTCGGTGTGCAGACAAGCTGTTCGCGTTCAGCCTGCGAGAAATGTTGGAAACAAGCAGCTGAACCCCAGGGGCCGGGCTGGGGCCTTGGGGAGACCCGCTCCCCAACAGCACAACGTGAACCACCTGCCCCCCGAGTAGCCCCGGCCCAGAGTCTGGGCCTCGAAGCCAGTCTCGTCCTCATATACGCTGGGCCGGGGCCGGATGCGCGAGAACCGCCGTGGCTCCTGAGGGCGCCTGTGGGCCGCCGCGGAAACAGCACATAAACCCACCACCTCCACTACCCTGCTTCCCTGGAGACAGTGGTCCCCTCGCCCAGCCCTCCAGCTCCCGGCGCCCACCACCGACCCCTCGGACGGGGCGGTGAGGAAGGAGCCCTGCGCCCACCACGGACCCCCTCAGATGGGGCGGTGCCTTAAGCACCTTGCAGAGGGTCGGTCTCCGTTTTCCCGAGGCCCTCGCGCCTGCCCGGTCCCCTCATCGCAGGCGCAGGCCTGTGCACACACCTGCCTTCCGGATGCTCAGCGGGGACGGGGAGCTGTGGGGGGTGGGAGGGCGCCCAGGAGCTGAGGGGCGGCTGAGGGGCCGACAGGAAAGGCGGGCTGCGCACAGGCGACAGGCGACAGGCGACAGGCCTGCGGGGGCCGCACGAGGCCCCGCCAGCTCGAGGTGCAGCCGGGCAGGGAGACCCCGCAGCCGTCGTTTCACGGGAGCGAGGCTGGCTCCCGTTTGTCATGACTGTTGGCAGGGGAATGGGATTCATGGAGAGAATCTCCTGAAGGCTGGAAAAAATGCACAAAGGATTAGAGCCGCTGCTGGGAGGTGGCCGGGGGAGAAGCACAGACACTGAGCTGAAACGAGCCCAGCGCGGTTCCTCTCTCCCACCACCCACGGAAACCAGGCCAACGCCGGAGCCGCCCGCGCACCAGGGCTCCCGAGCCGCGTCCCTCCCCGCCTCCCGCTGTCCAAGACCTTCCCATGTGCCCTCCCCGCACAGCCCTGCTCCGGCGTGGCCTCCAGCACAGGCCTCCCCAAATCCTCCGCGGCACCTCAACCCCCTTAATAATTAGAGGGCTTAGTTGCGCGAAACGGAGACGACTTAGACACCAAAGTGAAAGGGAATTTGTTGGCGGGACACTCGCAGTCGCAGAATGGACCTGAAGCTGGGAGGAGGTGGGCCCGAGCCCCGGGGAGCTGGGCGGTCTTGTGGTGAGAGCAGCCTGGAGGTGGCCTTGACCAGAGGCTGGGGGACGACGGCCCTGGGCATGGGCGGCACGGTCCAGTGCTGACCCTTCGAGGGGCAGGCTTGCACTCCAGAAGGAGCTGGTGGCGCTGAGGCTTCTGGGGGCAGGGCAGGCACCAGATCCACTGTCCCTCCGAGGCTCGCCCGGCGAGAGCGCACGTCCTCCCCAAGGGAACAGTGGACGCTGCGGAGAAGAAAGGATAGCGGGAGACCGGATGAATCTGAGTGTCCACTGCCCTCCTCTGCCCACTTCTGAGCCCTGGCTGGCCCTTCCTGGGCGTCCCCCACTGTGCTTTAATCCTTTATTCACATGCTCACCCCCTGGTGGATGCGAGCTTTCTGGGGGCTGGTCCTGCTGTACCTGTCTTTCTGTCTTGACACCCAGGAAACCTTCTTTGGAGAAAAGCAGATCTATTTACATGTACAAAGCTATCAAATTTATCTCTTAAGATTTATTTAATTTATCTATACTCAAGTTCAAGTGCCCCGGACAAAAGGGCAATCTGTGGAACACAAAGTAACACAGCCTCAGGCTGAGGAGGGGGCATCCCATCAGTTCCCTTCAGAAATTCTTTTTTTTTTTTTAAATACAGTAAGTCCCCTACATACAAATGTTTCATTCAGAGAGCACGTTCATAAGTCCAACAAAGTTAGCCTAGGTGCCCAACTAACACAATCGGCTCTATGGTACTGTACTGTAATAGGTTTATAGTACTTTTCACACAAATAATACATAAAAAACAAACAAACACAAAAAATAAAGAGAACATTTTTAATCTTACAGTGCAGCACCTTGAAAAGTACAGTAGTACAGCACAACAGCTGGCATCCAGGGCTGGCATACAGTGAACAGGCAAGAAGAGTTACTGACTGGAGGAGAGGGAGGAGGTGGGAGATGGTAGAGCTGAAGGATGGTCAGCAATAGGAGACGGAGGGCAAGCTGCAATGTCGCTCACGCCTGACGTTGATGACACAGGTTCTGGTTCCTTGCTGGATTCAGTTCTATCTACCCTCTTGAAAAAACGATCGAGTGGTGTCTGGGTAGTAGCTCTTTTTTTCTTGTCATAGATGACACGGTAGCACTGGATTGCATTCTGAACGGCTGCTGCAACCTTTGTGTACTGTTCTAGGTTCGGGTCCTGTGCCTCGAAAACTAACAGTGCCTCCTCAAATAAAGAAAATTCCCCTTGCCATTTCCTGCGTCGTGAATCTCTTCAGTTCTTCAGTTACTTCTTCCTCTTGTCTCTCTTGGTGCTTCTTAGCAGTACCAGCTGCATCACTGCTGCTTTTACGCTTGCTTCCAGACATCCTGGGCTTGAAATAAAGATACTGTACTACTGTACTCTATACAGTCCTGTGCAGTAAAGTACACAAAAGCACAACCACTTGTAGAGGATACTCGCATGTGACAATGTATGCCAGACACGTGAACTAACTTACGTAATTGGACATGCAAACGCACGTTTCCGTCTTGGAAAGTTCGCAACTTGAAGGTTCGTATGTAGGGGACTTAATGTACGGAACGCTTCACGAATTTGCATGTCATTCTTGCCCAGGGACCATGCTAATCTTCTCTGTATGGTTCCAATTTTAGCCTATGTGCTGTCGAAGCGAGCGCCTTCAGAAATTCTTCATGCATTTGTGATTGTGAGCCAGTGATACCCACCTATGAGTTTCTCCTCACTGTGAACCTTATGTCACACTGGCCTCACAGGGTCCTTTGGAAATTAGCTGAGACAATGCACCCAAGTCCTGAGCAATGCACCCAAGTGCTGCTGTCATAACCACAGTGCCTTCTTGTTTGTTTGGTTCAAGACTTTGCATAATATAATGTGCACCCTTGGAGGGGTCAGTCGGTTCTTCTCATCCTTACAGAATTGAGCTCTATCTCGAGCTTCCGCCAGGGAAGCGTCCTGCCCACGGTCAGCTCTGGGTCCACCGTGCTGCAGCCCTGTCACCCGTTACCGCTCACGCCTCGCCAAGCACAGGCGCTGGGAAGGGTCCTGGGTGTACAGTGGGGACAGCTCAGACCTTGGCTGCCTGCGCAGCTTCTGGCCCAATGGGAGAGGCAGACGATAGGCAAATAAAGCAAACGCGTTTGTAACAGTGTGGCTAACGGTACAGGCTTCGTACCGGGGCCTGCGTGAGGTCGAGGGCCCTCCACGGAATTGCCGTTTACTGGCCCCTCAGGGACGAGCGGGCCGACCAGGGTGTGGAGAAGCAGGTGTGCTGGAGAGACAGAGAGCAAGGTGGGACGCGGACACTTGGCCAGCCTGGAGATGTTGGCGGGCCAGCCCTGCATGGCCACTGGGATCTGGATTTTGTTCTAAGTACAAAGGGCTACACAGAAGGCAGACGGCCATGCCTGCGTTACTTTTAGGAAACAGACTGTGGCTGCACGTGCACGTTGTGGGTCACAGAAGGGGAGACAGGAAGCGGGGAGCTCCTTAAGGATGGTCTGGGGGAGGTCAAAGTTGCAGGAATCAGGGCGGAGGCTGCAGAGGGAGAAGGGGAGGCTTCTCGGGGCCTTTTGGAAGTAGCACTGAGGGGTTGGTGAGGGGCTAAACTTGGGGCGGGTGGGCCTGACGGAGAGACCAAGGGGGGAAGACCGTCCAACAGGACTCGGATACAGAGCTGCCGCTGTCCCAGATGGGGAGGAGCTCTAGGCAGAAACACTCTTGCAAGACAGCCCCGTGTGACGGCCCTCCACGTAGAGACCCACAGGATTACGGATGACACGACACGACCGCCAGCCGCGAGCTAGGACCTGGGTCAGGTCCGCCCAGCAGAGCGGAGGCCGTTTCCTGCAGCCAGCTCTCCAAGGGCCCTCTGTTCTCCACGAAACAGAGGGCGTATTATTCATCGGAACTTCACGAGGTGACGGAAGTCGCCCGGCTGTGCCCCCTCATGGACAGTGGCCTTCACCCGCTCCTGTTCGTAAGTGCCCATTGTGGTGCCAGGCAACGCCCACGGCCCACGCCCGCTCGGGCGCACCCACCTCAGGGGCGACAGGGAGCGCGAGTCACGGGCCGCGTTTCCCATCTAGTTGCTTCCATTCACGGGCCCACGCTCTCACATGCGTGTACGTAGACGTACCTGCATGTCTGTGCCACTGACTGTGGACAGAGTGGGAATCCTCTTTCCTTCCTCTGGCTAGATGACTGTGAGGGTGATGTACACCCTTCTCAGGGAACTTGGAAGGTAAAAATGTGTGTGCATCTGTGCGTCTGTGTAAAATGAACCATGACCTCTCCTTTCCCCCCAGGACCCACTGTCGGTATCTTGGTTTGGGTAGAACTTGTAGAAGGGAGTTTAGAAGAGACACAGGCATTCTTGACTCTGTCCCCACCAGACGTGAAGGGGTCACAGAGCCTCCCGCTTTCCGAGATGCTTGGGGACTTGCCATGGGCCTCGCACACTCGGGGGACCAGCCATGAGACCTGGCCCTCCGCCTGGTGGGCGCCGGCCCACACGTCTGTTCTCACGGGGATTGTCACCGTGTGCTGGAGACAGTTTTCTGTTCCTCGATCTTTACACAAACTTATCAGAATGAAATCAGCAGCGGCCGTAAGTAGTGAATTTAATGGCTTCCACACTATAGTCTGAGAAATGCTTTTAAATTAAAAATAGTCATTACTGTTTATTGCTTAACCAGAAAAACGTAGCTGGGGATGTTTCAGGAGAAGCAGCGGGCAGAGCTCAGAGAAAGAGGCCACGTTTCCCGTGCAGGCGCCTGTCCCGCAACTGTGCACACGGCCTCGTTTGATGCCGGTGGAGCTCCCATTCCTTCAAGGAGAAGCCCCCCACCCTAAGAGGAGAGAGCAGCTCGAGGCCGCGCAGCCTGCGCTGGGTGGCTGGGGGCCAGGCTCCGGCCTCCCGGCTCCTCGTCCACGAAGCTTCCCCCGCAGCAATCACCAGGCTGCTGTCCTTAACTCATGCGGGTGGCGGGGAAATCTATGAGATTCTCAAGCGCTCTTAGACGCTGACGTTTTTGAAAGGGCTTCTCATCGTGACTAAACGTTGTTTTAAGTGAAGTGTGAGTGATTTTAGGTGTTTCCTGGGAGCTGGGGTGTTGCTCTATGTTTTTCATATTTAGGTTCACACCTTCAACTGTGCCTAAATTATAGGTAAATGCCACGTTTCACAAAACAGATTTCGAGGTGGGCGAGACGGCTTGCTGTCGCCAGGCTCTCACACGCTTCAGTGGAACTTCTGCCTCCCAGATCTGGGCCCTTGGGGATGAGCTGGGGTCCCAAGGGCCGCAGCACCCCGGAAGGGCAGAAATTAGCTGGGGTCGTAAATACATCCACCACAGAGCAGGTAAAGAAGGGATCAATAAAGCCGCACCACCTGTCTCTAGGCGCTGGCGGCCCAGTCCAGCCAGTGTGTGAGTGGAGGGCTGTTGTGCTGTCCCGCTGACGGTCGTCCCCCGGCCCCATCCAGCGGGCGGGCGGAGACGCACAGACTGCACCCCACCGTTGTTGGCCTCCCCCCACCCCCGAGACCCTCGCTGAGGACAGACGAGCAGGTGTGGGCCCTGCCATGGCCCCTCGGGGACCACTCCCATCTTTGTGTCGCTGTTGCAGGGACCCCGCTTCCTGTTCACAGGCTCAGGGACCCGAAAGCTCTCTGTCTGCGCCTCCCCGCTCAGCCCACCTCTCTCTTCTCCCCGCCGGCTGCCTACGTGTTCAAGCCTGGGTCTCCAGCCCCTTTCTATCCTCCAAAAAGCAAAATGTTCTAGTCCCCGAAATTGCTCTGCTTTTGAGTCATTGCCTTTGCGCTTGGGCTGATTCTACAAGCAGAGTCTGCAATCCCATTGCCAATCCCCATGTGGACAGAAAGAAGAGCCGCTCAAATGCCTGCTTCTCTACCTGAATGATGCCCGTGAACCCCAGACAGAGACGTGAGTCTCCGATCAGTGGAGCCGGCCTCTCCTCCCTTCTCATCCCACTGCCCCAGCTTTCAGTGTCACCGGGGAGTAAAAGAAGTATAATAACTAAGTGTGGGGTTTGACCAGCTTGATGTGCACAAATACCCATGAAACCATCACCATAATCAAAATAACAAGCTTTTCCATCACCCCTGGCGTCTCTTCCTGCCCCTCAAACTCTATGGGGTGAAAAACCTGCTTCCAGGCTCACTCTCACAGCTGCCCACGGGCCCCAGTATCTTGGAGTGGACGGAAGGATGGACTCGGGAGGACAGAAATCCCACGTCTCAGGGTGTCGCCCGGAGCAGAGCCTTCGGCAGTCTTGCCAGGAAGCCAGGGCTGGAAGCCCTTCGCAGTGCCGCCAGGTCCCAGGAGAGCAAATCCTAAAGGACTGGCCCGTTGACCCTTGGCGGGGGTGGTGCCGGGTTCCTGGCGGACCGTCCACAATGGGGGAGGCAACCCTCCAATGGAGCGTGGGTGCCGCCAGGGGGTGGGGATGGAGCCTGGGCCGGCCATGCGTGCACGCACTCCCGGGCCCTGCCCTTCACCCGTCAGAGCAGATTTGCCTTGAGTGGTCTCTACTTTAACCATCTGTGGGAGGAAAAATACCTAGTATTTAAGAACTAAACTGGACAATGAGACGTTTTTTATTCAAGATTATTTTTACAAATGAATTTCAGAAGATGAGTGATGACGTCATCCTGCCGCCTGACAGGGGTCCCGGCCCCTGCGTCCCTCCCTCTGTGGTCAGCGGTACCGACAGCCCTCTGTTCCCCTCTCTCGGGACGTCAGAGCCCCAGGCAGCAGACCTGGTGAGGGGTGAGTTGGGGAGTGACAGGAAGACTCTTCAGAGCCACACGAAAGCAGCACTTTTAACTAACATTGAGGAAATACTTAGCTTCCTAGATGAAGCCCTTTCCTTCTTAACTTAGCATGAGTTAAACGTAACTGCATGTCTTGTTATGGTTAGTTATTTCTCCATGTTTCCTGCTTACCAGTTGACTCAGTTTGCCATCGAATCTTAAACTCATTCTGATTATTTGGACGAGTGAGAACAAGATTTCCATTACCCCTAACACCAAACCAGCCATTTGAAGTCCACAAGCACATACGTTTCTCTAAGAGCTTTGTCCCGGCCTTTTCAGAACCTTATTTGGAGTGGGGACTCAGTAAATCTTTGCCAACTTGACTTAAATTGAATTCCCTTCAAGTGAACTCCGTTAACAGCGGTTCAGGACATACTCAAGACGTGTCCGCTTAAACTCTGAACCACCCTCCATTCAGCAGATGTTCTCAGAGGCCCCTGGAAGCCCCAGGGTTGGCAGCCAGCTCGCGGGGGCGGACGTGAGCGGGGGCTTCTGCTCCGGGTCTCCATTTCAGAGTCTGGCTCCCCCGCTTTGTCCATGGTCCTCCCAGAATCCGAGACAGAGCTTCTCCCTGTGGGCCATGACTCTGGCAGCCTTGGGTCTTGAACCCCCTCAGGAGCAGGGAGGTTGGTCCACAGTTGGCACTGGCCAACCCGCTGACGCGTGGGTCCTCTCTGTTGGATGGAGATGGCGTGGATGTCCCCCTGCTCTGGCCCTGGAGGCTTGTCTGGGACACAGGGATCTGGCCCTTGGAGGCCCGGTCCACCCGTCTGTCTGCACGGCTGCGCCAGAGGCCAGACCAGCTCTGTCCTCTCTGCCACTCTCCAGCCTGCTGCTTGGCTGCTCGCGTGCATTCAAAATTTCGCAGAAGCTCGTTTCTGCGATCAGGTGCCGCCGCTTCGCTTTCCCCTGGAGAGTCTGCCACTCTGTGCCCTCTCGGCAGCTCTGTGGCTCTCACGGCTTCGCAGCTGGAAGGCCGCCCTTGGTGCCGCACTCACCCGGGTTCTGAGCCTGGCGGATGGCAGGTGGCGCGATGTAGCGCACTTAACGCTTCAGCGCAGCGCAGAGCAGGCTCTGAAGGGGTGAGGGTGGCGAGGGAGGCCTCAGAAGTCGCGGGGGAGCTCAGGGACAGGGCGGGACAGGGCAGGGAGGCGGGAAGGATGTGGCATTTCCGCCGAAAGCATGCCAGGGGCTGCAGGCGAGCTCTACTGACTATTCGACACTTTCTAGAGGCCTTGTACTTAGAAGGGGAAACTTCTGCCTCTGACCTGACTTACAGGAGTTCAGGCTGCCGTGGTTTGCTCCGGAGAACAGACGAGGTCCCCAGGGAGGGTGTCTGAGCCCAGTGGCCTCAGCAGCCTGCCTCCTGGGAAAGGAACTCAGCTTGTCGTGAGTGAAAAGCAAAAGCACCATCCCCCCCACCCCATCTTCCCGGTCCCCAATGGTGAACTTACACGTCTTTGTGCAAAACTACCCAAACCACGTTCTGTGGAAAAGACCTGGCCCTGCAGCCGCCCTGAAAGCCACGCGCCCGTTCAGCAGACACCTGTTAGATGCTGAGGGTGATCAGATCTGGTGGGGTTCTGACTGAACTGACTTAACAGGATTCTTGCTCAGTTTGGACAAGGCAGAGGTGAACGGAGAAGCCCCAAAGTCGAGGCCTGGTTGAAACCCAGCTCAGGAGACCCGGAGCAGAGTTTGGTCAGGGAGAAATCTGTGTCAGTGGACACCTGGGTGGTGCCGATTTTTGGCTTTTGTGAATAGTGCTGCTATGAGCCTTCTTGGACACGTTTTTGGTGGAAATACATTTCCGTTTCTCTTGGGTATTTATCTAGGAGTGGGCTTGCTGGATCATATGGTAATTCTGTGTTACTTTGAGGCACTACCAAACCCATTTTCCGAAGCTGTTGCTCAATTTTACATTCCAGTTGGTAATGGATGAGGGCTCTGGGTTTCCCCACATCCTTGCTGATACTTGTCGTCTGTCTTTTGATTACAGCCGTTCTCATGCGTGTGAGCTGGTATCTCCCGTGGTTTTGATATATGTTTCCCTAGTGACTAATGATGTTGAACATCTTTTCATTTGCTTATCGTCCCTTTGTATATCTTCTTTGGAGAAATAACAATTTGAATCTTTGACCATTTTGTAATTAGGGTTTTTGTCTTTGTTAGTGAATTGTAAGAGTTCTTTGCATATTCTAGATATTACATTCCTTATCAGATATATGATTTGCAAATATTTCCTCTGATTCTGTGGGTTGTCTTCTTACTTTCTTGAGAGTGTCATTTTAAACAAAAAAGTTTTTAATTTTGGTGAAGTACAGTTTATTGATTTTTTTCTTTTGTTTTCCATTCTTTTGTATATAAGAATTCATTTCTTAATCTAAAGTCATGAAGATTTACTCCTATGTTTTCTTCTAAGGGTTTTATAGTTTTAGCTCTTACATCAGGTTGTCGATTTTTTTTTTAGTTAATTTTTGTATATGATACGAGGTAAGGGTCTAGTTCCATTCTTTTGCATGTGAATATCCAGTTGTCCCAACACAATTTGTTGGAGACTGCCCTTTCCCTCATTAAATTATCTTGGTGCCTTGGTCAAAAATCAATTGACTATGAATATGTGGGTTTATTTCTGGACTCAGTTCTATTCCATTGATCTGTATGCCTGGTCTCATGCCTTGTGCCTGCACTAAATACAGACACTCACGGGGCTGTATTTCTAGGTCAGGGTGGAGGGATGAGAAGTGATACTTTTGAGACAAAGAAGGCGTGTGGCCATGCTGATGAGCAGTGGGGTTGGTTTTCACTTGTTAGACCTTCCCCGATGGCCCCAGTCACCCACAGCTGTGTAACCACCTCAAAACTTGGTGGGTTAAACCAGTGACGTGGATTCCGCTTGCAAACCCGCAATCTAGGCAGGGGTCCATGGGCACAGCTCAAATACTGGCGCGGCGTCACCCACAGGCATCCTTGGGCGTGGGGCTGGGGGCTGAGGGGGAGAAGGCAGAGCTTCGAGGCCTCTCCCTATGACTTTTCCATGCAGCCTCTCTGGCACAGGGGCTTCTCACACGTCGGCCCAGGGCTCCCAAGGAGTGTGTCCCAAGAGAGCTTGCTGGGAAAAAGCTACAAACAGTTTACTGGTTTAAAAAATCAGCTTTATCGACGGTAATTTATGTGTAAGGAAATTCGACAATTTTCACCGTAACATTCAGAGTTTTGGGGAAGTGCAGTTTTACAGTCATGAAATCATCACTGCAATCAATAAACAGAACATTTCTATCTCCCAAAAGTTTCCTCCTGGCCTTTCACGGTCAGTCCCCTCCCCAAACTCTGGACCTGGCCACCACCTCTCTTTCTGTTACCATTCTGTTGCCGCTTCTAAAATTTTATATAAATTTTATATACATGGCATCATACTGTAGGTATGTAATCATTCGTGTCTGGCTTCTTTCACTGAGAATAATGTTTTTCAGATGCACCAATTTGCTGCAAGGATCAGTAGTTCATCCCTTCACCCATTTTGTGGCAGAGCAGTATCCCATTTTAGGAAGAGACCACATTTGTTGATCCACTCAGCAGCTGACGGTCATTTGAGTCACATCTAGTGCCTGAATATTATGAATAAAGCTGATATTAACATTTGCTTTCAAGACATTGTGTGAACTTACGTTTTCACTCCCTTATGTAAACACTTAGGAGTGAGATTGCTAGTTGTGTGGTAAGTGTATGTTTAGCTTTCTTAAGAAAAAAGCCATGTGTTTTCCAAAGTGTCTGTACCGTTTTGCATTTCTATCCACAATATATGAAAATTCTAGTTACTCCACATTTTCAACAACACTTAGTATTGTCAGATTTTTATTTTTTAAATTTGCCCATTCCTAGTGAGTGTGGAGTAGTATACTGTGGTTTTAATTTGAATTTTCATAACCACTAATGATGTTAAGCATCTTTTCATATGTTTATTTTCATTGGTTTAGCCCTTTCAATAAAGTGTTTATTAAACTATTTTGCTCATTTTTTTAAAAAACTAGGTTGTTTACCTTATTAGAGAGTAATGAGATTCTTTATATATTATGGATACAATTCTTATTTTTTTAAATATGTATATTTCAAATGTTTTCTACCAACGTATAACTTGTTATTTTATTTTTTCTTAAAAGTGTCTTTCAAAGAACAGTAGTTTTTAATTATGATGAAGCAAATTTATCGATTTTTTTCTTTCTTGGATCATGCTTTTGGTGGCATATCAGAGAAATCTTTGCCTAAACCCAGGTCATAAGATTTTTTACCTGTTTTCTTCTGGAAGTTTTGTAGGTTAAGCTCTTACATTGAAGTTTTTCCTACATCTTGAGTTGATTTTTGTACGTGGTGTAAAGCAAAGGTTTATGTTTATTTACTTGCATATGGCTATCCAATTATCCCTATTGATTGTGTGGGTTCATTGTCTAACATCAGTTGACCATAAATGCAAGGCTTATTTCTGGACTTTCTGTTCTGCCCAGCCGACTCACATCAATGTCACACTGTCTTGATTACAGTAGCTTTATAGCAAGTTTTGAAATCAAGTAGTGTAAGTTCTCCAACTTTGTTCTTTTTCAAAATTGTCTTGGCTACTCTAGGTTATTTTCAGTTCCATATAAATTTTAGCATCTTGTTTTTCCATGAAATCTGAAAATATTTTCCTTTTATTTGGTGTGTTAGACACTTCACAATTCATGTAACTACCTACATAGTTGGTTAAATCTACCATCTTGCTATTTGCTTTCTACTTGTTCCGTCAGTTCTTGGTTCACTTTTCTTTCTCTGTCTTCTATTTGAGCTTTAAAAAAAATTCCTTTTTTATCCACACTTTGCTTATTAGCTATAGGTCTTTGTTTTACTTTTTAGTGGTGGCTCTAAGGCTTACAGTGTTGATTTTAATGTATCTAGTCTACTTTCCAATAATAATAAACACTTCATGTTTGGAGCAAGAACCCTGTAAGAGCACACTCCCCATTCACACCGCCTGCCCTTTGTGTTACTGTTGTCATGCATTTTATCTCCATACATTCTATAGATCCTACAATACACTGTTATCATTATTGCTTTAAACAGTCAATTATCTTTTAAATCTTATTTTTAACTTTATTTTTGTTGTTGACACTACACAGAGAACTACTACCAATTATCTTTTTTTTTCTTTTTTCTTTTTTTAATTATTTTTTTAACATCTTTATTGGAGTATAATTGCTTCACAATGTTGTGTTAGTTTCTGCTTTATAACAAAGTGAATCAGTTATATATATACATATGTTCCCATATCTCTTCCCTCTTGCATCTCCCTCCCTCCCACCCTCCCTATCCCACCCCTCTAGGTGGTCACAAAGCACCGAGCTGATCTCCCTGTGCTATGCGGTTGCTTCCCACTAGCTATCTATTTTACGTTTGGTAGTGTATATATGTCCATGCCACTCTCTCACTTTGTCACATCTTACCCTTCCCCCTCCCCATGTCATACAGAGTGAAGTAAGTCAGAAAGAGAAAAACAAATACAGTATGCTAACACATATATATGGAATCTAAGGGGAAAAAAAAAAGGTCATGAAGAACCTAGTGGCAAGATGGGAATAAAGACACAGACAAATTATCTTTTTAAGAGACTAAGAGAAAGATCTTTCCTGTTCACCTGCATATCTGCCGTGTTTGGCATTCTTCATTTGTGTAGATCCAAATTTTCACCTGCAGCACATTCCTCTAACGGAATAATCTCCCTTAACAGTTTATGGTGCAGGTCTGTGAATGTTTTCAGTGTTTGTCTAAAAAAATTTCACTTTATTTTCTGGAAAGTACTTTTTGGGGGGTAAATAATTCTAGTTTAACAGGGTCCCCCACCCCTGCCTTGTTCTTAAAGATGCATCTTCACTGTTTTCTAGCTCTTGTAGTCTTTACAAGTCTGTTGTCATTCCTGCCCCCGTCCTCTGTACATATTGTGTCTTCTCTGTTTGTAAGATTACTGCTTTACCATTGGTTTTCAGCAATTTGGTTATGAAGTGCTTTACTGTGCTTTTCATTTAGTCTGCTTTTGGGTTTGTTGAATGAATTTATCATATTGAGAAATTTGCAGCCATTTCATTCTTTCTTTTTTCTTTTTTTTGCAGCCACTATTTCTTAAATACTTTCTGTCTCTGTCTCTGTCTCTCTGTTTCTCTCTGTCTCTGTCTCTGTCTCTCTCCCTATCTATATGTAGATAGATACACACACACATATCCTATTAGTTTCTCTGGAGAAACTTAATACAGGATAGGAAGAAGTACTTTGCATTATACATCATTCTGTACTTTTTAAATTCCTTATAGGTTAAATTAATATTGAATTAACTTAAAATTTTAATTTTAAAATGAAAATTATGTTGTACACCAGAAACTAATATAATATTATATATCAGTTATATCTCAAAAATGTAAATTAAATTATTTTTCAATTCTTACTTTCAAATTGAAAAAAAGTTTTGAAAATTATGTAGATATCTCCCATTTTAAGTAGCAGCAGAATCCACTTGCCCTCAAGTAGATGGCTCTGAACTGGTTCATGAGATGTTCGTGATATATCTTTTGAGAAAAGCAGAGGGGGGAGTGATTCCATGGTCAAAACAATGGCATAAATACTGGGCTAAACCAGTTGGATCACCAGAAAGCAAAGTACCTGGCCTGCCACCAATTTCTCCTGCACGTTTAATTTGTTACCGCGTGAATTTCCAAGAAAGGCTGGCGATCCGCGGTGTCCCCCGCTCTTCTGGGACACCTTTTTCTTAGGACCGTGGTGACATTTGCAGGGGCGCAAGGGCTCCCTGGAACACACTTTGTGAGGCAGCCCTCGGAGGCGTTTTCCGCATCCCTGCCAGAAGCTGTGACATCGCAGCAGTACGCTCCCGCGAGCGGCTCAGACCGCTGGCGTCGGGACGTTTGCCTCTGGTCGCAGTCGGCAGCCGGACTCCCCGAGCTCTCACCCCAGCTCGAGTGGGCGCTAGAGCGCCTGGCTGCTGACGGGAGCTGAAGGAGCTCGTTTCCAGAACCGTCCACGTACAACAGTCTCTCTTCGGACCATGGCGTTGCCGCTGCTGCTGTGCTGTCCCCTCTCCGTTGGGTGGGCCACTGCCGCCCCCCCCAGAAGCCCGCGCAGATCCGCTGTGCTCCGCCAGGCGGTCTGGTAAACCGAGGCCCCGGTGCTGATGGGCCGTTTCCAAAAGCATGTTGCCTTCTCTTTGAAAGGCAATAAAATCCATGCAACAAACAGCCCTTTCACTTCAGCTGCTAGAAAATCCATCAGCTCCTCTGTGCCTCCTGGAATCCCTTCTCTCTGCTCCTTTGAAAGAGCTCCATTCTGCCTTTCTTCCCTGCGGGCTCCCTTCACTCCTGAAAAGAAGAAACCCTTTCAGGGAAAGGTGGGTTAGGAATCCTTCCAGCGCTGCTATTTGTGTCTTGCCTCCAATCAGGGCCCTTCCAGCAGGAGAATGGGCACAGGTGAGAGCCGTGACTCACCTCCCTCCACAGGCCCTCCACCCATCCCACCAGCTGGTCACCAATCCCACGGCCCTTGGCATCCCTCCCCGTGCTGTCCAGGGACCCTCGTCCCTCCCCGTGCCATGCAGGGGCCTGCGTCCCCTCCCCATGCCTTCCAGGGACCCTGCGTCCCCTCCCTGTGCCGTCCTGCGGCCTGCGTCTCTCCCTGTGCCATCCAGGGGCCTGTGTCCTTCCCCGTGCCATCCAGGGGCCCATGTCCCTCCCTGTGCCATCTCCATGCCAAGCCCACTCCAAAGAAAACCGTGCTGGGGTGGCCTCTAGGCTGTAAACCTCCTGCCCCGCCACCTCTGCTCGCCTTCCTCAGAGGCACAGGGTGTTGACTTTGACAAAGCCCTTCCTGTCATCATGGCCTGTGATTTGCAGACTTGCCCTGCTTTCTCCTCCCAACAACCGATCACCTTACAGGAGCCGGGCCTGCAGGGTCACGCCTGGTGGCCTCCACCTACTTCCTGTTTCCTCTGGGGTCCCAGCCCTGCCTCCCTCCCTTTTTTTTTTTTTTTTTTTTTTTTTTTGCTTTCCTTTGGAAAAATAAATCAGGTAATGTGTCTGGAAAAGACATCTCCAGCTGGGTGTCTTCGGCAGACTTTCCCACGAGCCGCGCTGCTCCCTGTGGACGGACCACGTGAATGCTGACCCCGAGTGTGTTACGGTGGGCAGCCTTCCAAACAGCAGCGACTAGACCCCCGTGGGAGCAAGGGCAGCCCCCGGGGGAGCGATGGTAAGCCAGCCCCAGCCCAGGCTCTGACCCCAGGTGTCCTGTGCACCACTTCAGGACCATGTCAGGTGAGTGGCAGGTGACCTCCTGGGGTTCAGGCCACAGTCAGATGCAGCCCAGCTGCCTTGCATGTCTGGAGTGGCCTGCGGGGCCTCTGTCGCTCGCCCGCTCTGACCCTGGTGTTAGGGGAGGATTGCATCCCCCCGGATCCAGATGTTGAAGCCCTAGCTCACGGTACCTCAGCATGTGACCTTCTTTGGAAATAAGGTCTTGCCAATGCAATTAGTTAAGATGAGGTCAGAGTTGAGTTGGGTGGACCCTAATTTACTATGATCGTGTCCCTATAAAAAAGAGAAATTTGGACGCAGACACTCGAGGGAGAGCACAGTGTGAACACTGGCGTCGTGATGCCCCCAGCCAGAGACCTTCCAGGCGTCGGGGGGGGACCAGAACCCTCCCTGGAGCCTCGGGCAGCCCTGCGCCCTGACTTCCGGCCTCAGGGCCGTGAAAGGATGAAGTCCAGCTGTTGAAGCCAGTACGCAGTCCGTGGTACTTTGTTACCGCAGCTCGAGGAAACGACCACACTTGCAGCTTACTAATTTCTCTGGGTGGAAGTGTCCTCCTTTGTAAAACGGGAATGGCCTTGGATCATTGTGGGGATTAAATGGGATAAAGAGCCAACTGAAGCACTCGGCACACGGACACACGAGAACTGCAGTTACCGGAGGTGCGCAAACGAACGCAGGAGAGACCGCACACCCTCACGGAGCTAAGGCGGGGCTAAAGGGAGCCATGAGGAATCATCAGTTCAAGGGTCAAGAATGATTCTGAAGTATGATTCACCTCTGTGTTTTCTCACTGGAAGACATGGCAGCAGAGGGATGTGTTGACAGGTGTCTGGGTCGTTCTCTGTCATGGGGAAGACTAAGGAATTCATAATTACTGGAAATTATAGGAGAGAAAACACATATGGAGATTCCTGAGAAGTTAAAATATTGACAATTTGAAAATGGGTCATGAAGTTTCCGTGATCAAAGGCAACCACATTGACGAGGCAGGTGGGGAGTTCGGGCCACCTTGGCCGCCTTCCTTAGGGTGGACGGTGACCTGTGTGCCTGTTTGGAGGTCAGCCCAAGGGATGCTGGTCTTGAAGCTCCAGATGAAGGTCCCGGGATGGCTCACGGCCCGCCTGCCTCAGTTTACCCACCGCCGTGAGGAGCAGACGAGGTGGGCGGGGCCCAGCGTCCCCTCCTGACGTGAGGGGCCCTGAGAGGCGGGTGAATGGCTGCTACGTGTTCGGGGGGGGGTGCTCCCCCAGGATGTTCCCCAAGCTGGTGAGAGCTAGAGGTGCAACGACACCAATGTGGTAGAAATGCAGGCCAGAGCCCCCCAAGGCCTTCACGTTTCAAACCCAACCTGTGCGCACTTGGCTCTCGGGAGAAGGGCATCCGGGTTCAAGAGGGGACAGAGGAGGCGTGGAGACGGAGAAGTTCCCTGGCTCACCCTCCTCGGGGGAAGAGCTCGGCCGCCGTCCTCACCTGCGGTGACCGAGTCTCAGCAAACGTGCCGCAGAGGATTAAAGCCAGACTTGGCGCACACAGGTGATAGTTCCAATTAAGGCCCGGTTTTCAACCACAGTTCCAGGTCCCGGCATGCCAGGAGGTACAGTGCTCCTCTGGCCCAGGCTGCCTTCCCCTCGGCACAACCAAAAGCTCAAGTCAGCATTTTAATACGAGCAAGGGTGAACTGAAGACGCTCTCCAGAGCCTTCCCGAGCATGAGCGGATGGTAGGGGCCGTGGGTTACCGGGCCGGCCCCGCCCCGCACAGGGCAGGGCAGGGCCAGACCTCAGACGCCACTGCTTCGTGCGTGGAGCTCCAGGCTCCGCGGGGGACGGCGTGTGGGGACCCAGTGCCCCCGATTGCACCGTGAGACCCCTTCCTGCCGTGACTCTCGGTCCCGCCCCCTCTGGCGGGTTTGCTCTTCTGTCCGCTGTCCCTGTGCTGGGCCTGCAGGGAACCCTGGGGCCTCTCTGAGCAAAGAGGTGGTGAGGCTGGGAGCCCGGGCGGGGTTCTGCCGAAATCCAGGGTGAGGTCAAGGGAGCGAACACTTCCCATGACATCCAGCGGGCCATCCCCCAGGGGGGTTCCCCGTCCTTGCAGGCCAGGCCCCCTGCGTCTGCAGCTCCAGCTTCTACCTCTGCCTCCCGTGAACGCCCTCCTCTCGGTTCACCTGGCCTCTCCCTGTCCTTATCGTGCTTATTTTCTGCAGCTGCGCTTGTGCAGGTGACTCTGCTCCCAGGACGCTGTTCGCTCGTGCTCCGTGGGTCCAACCCCGCTGACCCTAAGAGCATCTCCCGATGCCCTGTGGGGACCAAAGCTGGGCGGGCGCTTCCTGACAGCACAGGGAGGGGTGAAGGCCCACGCTGAGGACAGAGGCCCTGCACCTCCGTCACACATATCCTTAGTGCAGGGAGCTGCCAGAGGCTGGGGCGGGGGAGGCCGGGGGGGCCCCAGCAGGTGCCCCGGGACCCTCACACCCAGGTCATCTTGTGCCACTCAGGCCTCTGGGCTGGTGGTTGGCGGGGTGGGGAGGGGGCTCCCTTGGAACGCCCCTGCTTCCTGAGGTCGGGGCAGCAGGTTGGAAAGGAAGGGCTGCCGACGCCGAGCAGGGCCAGGGCGCCCCCCCCTCCCCGGGATCTGGCAGCCGGTCCTCCGCGCAGCCGCCGTTTTCTGCTTTCCTGAGGCCGCTTTGCTCCTGAGACCTCAGGGGAGGAGCTCGGGCCGGAGGGCAAGTGAGGCCCAGAGAGGCCGTGCGGGGCCCTGACTGGAGGGAGGAGGAGGGGCGGGCAGCGGGCCAGGCCCGGGCCCAGACCAGGGACACGCCGTGCCCACCAGTGGGAGACACAGGCTTGGTCAGGCCTGGCCGGGCCAGGCTCGAGCTGAGGACCGTGCTCCCTGGCGCAGGCTGGACGCCGTCCTCACTGGGCAGGGGGCCCAAGGCGAGAGTCAGGCCCAGAGCAGTCTCCGCGGTCTGCTCCCGGTACCGCTTTGAGCCTCGAGGGCCACGCCTACCAGGCACGCCCGCCCTGGGAGCTGCTGGAGACGCGGGCCCCGCGCGTCCCGGCCTGGGAGGAGCAACGGGCCAGGGCGATGCTGTGCTGGCCGCAAAGTTTGCCGCGGACACCGAAGGGGAGATCACGAAGTGAAAGTAAACGTGGCTGAAGCCCCCAAGTCCTTGACGGGCGGCCGAGAAGACAGCAGGAATCACAGCCCCGAATGACGCTCCTCCGTGCACGTGGATGCATGTGCCGGCTGCACACCGGGGCCTTCCTCAGACCTCTGCGCCTGGAACGTGGAAGGTTCTGATTTCCACGTGACCGACGCCGGAAGAAGCGCTCCTGGCCCAGAGGAGCCTCAGAAAGACGTGCCGTGAGGCCCTGCTGGCCCTCCCCGCGCCTGCGCGCCGCCGCTGTGCGCACGGTCTGCCCCTCCCTCTGGAACCCCGCCCACCGGCCCTCTCCTTCCTGGGAACTGGGGGTGGGTTGGCGACAGTGAAGCCGCGGACCACGGATCCACGCTGGAGATGCTCCAGGCGGAGGGACAGCCCGGAGCCAATGCGAACCCCTGGCGCTTGGCCACGGGCCACTCACACCCTCTGCAGCTCCGCCCAGCGCCCCTACCACAGCTGGAAGAGCCCAGCTGACTGTCAGGGGCCCTTGTTCCGGGGGGCACCCTGAAGAGAGCCGAGAGCCCCCCGACGGCCAGGGGCCCGCACGCCCAGCCTGGCCCTCCCAGGACTGGGAAGCTGGGCTCAGCGGCTGGGAGTACCGCAGCCTCCAGCTTCCAGGCCCCAGGTCCCTTCGGCCTCCAGTCACCCCGCCCCCACTCACCCAGGGCAGGCGTCCACAGCCCGGGAGCCTGAGCCTCCGCCTTCCCACCTACCGGACAGGGTGCCCCGAGCTCCACCTGGTAGGCCTCGGAGCCCCGAGCTGCAGGCCTGGACACAGGACGCGGTGGAGCCTTCCTGCGTCCGGCCCGCTGCGAGCACGGCCAGCGGGTCCCACCGAGCGCTCTTCCCTCCCAGGCGCCTATAACCCTGTGCAGACACGCGGGGCCTGCAGGGGCAGGTCTCCTGTCCGGTGAGGACCGAGGCAGGAGTGGCCGGGGGAGACCTCGGGCCCCGGGGCTGCAGATGGAGCCTGCCACCGTGTCCCGAGGAAGTGCAGGAGTCCTTCCCAGAGGGTGTTGCCCCAGGACAGGGGCGGCGAGAAGGGAGCGGGAGGTGCTGGCCAGACCCCGACTTGGGACTCGGGTGGTGGCTTTGTCACCTGGGAAAGATGTTAGCCCTGCTCCGTCCCGTCTGTGTGACGTGGACCGTGGTGAAGGCGAGCCTGGCGCCAGCCCACAGGAGGGGCCTGGTCTGCCACGCAGGGTCCGAGCTCTCGCGCTTCTCCTCCCAGGCCTGCGGTTGTGGAGCCGGGTCAGGACGACACGGACACACAGGTGAGTCCAGCAGAGCGGGGGCGGCGGGCTCGCCGGAGTTAGAGGAACAGGGCCAAACTCACAGCCTCTCGGTGACTCCGTGCCTCGTGTGCCAGGCACTGTGGGATTTTTAACAAACAAGGAAAGGTCTGCAAGATGGGGCTGGGGAACGGCCAGTCTGAGTGACGTCCTCAGGCTGTAGGCCTCCCTGGAGGAGAGGCAGGCGTCTTTGGCACTAGAGGCGCTGGGCCCTCGGCAGGCTGCCCCGTCCCCCAGCAGAGCCCTGGGGACGGGGCCTCATGGGGGTCTTGCTACCAGCGACGAGGGTCACCTGTGGCCGTGCCCCGTCTGTGCCTTTCGATGCCTGAGACGTGGGGGGAACACAGGGAGACAGAGCAGAGTCTGTGAGCCCCGGGCCTCCTGCCAGACGCCCCCTACCTCTCCGCTCTCTGGGCACCGACTGGCGGTCAGGCCGGCGTGGATGACCTTCCAGGGGGCAGCGATGCTCCGGTGGGGGGCCCACCCCGGCTCGGGGGCCCGTGCCCCACGGTCTCCCGTGGCTTGTCCGTCCTCACCCGCCAGCCGCCCCAGCGCTGCTTAAGGAGGAGATGGGCTCTGGGCGTCTGTGTCACGGGATGCCGTCCCTCTGCCGCGGATTTAGGCACACACCCCCTCCCTGCACCGCGCTCACGGTCGGTGTGCGTTCCCGTGCAGCTCCCGGCGACAAGGGTCCCGCTCTTCCCTCGTGGAAACCCCCAAACCTCCACACGGCCTCCCGGAGGCCGTCGGCTGCTCCAGCCCAGGCGGGCGCCTGGCGGGGCCCCACTGGTTCCACGGAGGCCCCTCAGCCCCGCCCTCCTCCCTCCTCTGCCTGCAGGTCAGCTTGGCAGCCGCAGGCCCGGGTGCTGTTCCAGAGGGCGGGGGAGGGGTGGAGCCGGCAGGGTGGGATGAGGCGGGGCCCAGGGGTCAGTGCCCCCAGCAGGTGCCGGGGGTGGTCCCGGCTCTCCTGAGAGAGGAGAGCGCAGCTCAGGTGTGCTCGGCTCCCACAGAACGACCGGCTCCCAGGGAACAGACAGCTGCCTGACGTGTAAGGCTCAGATCAGATGTTTGCAGAACCTTCAGCCCCCATCAGCACTTGTACGGAGAGCAGCTGTGCCTTACTGCATGCACCATCCCTCCCGGGGGTCCCGGGGGCCGGGCCTGGGGGCCGGGGGCCGGGAGGTGGCCACCTGGCTGGAGCCGCCCCGTCACTGGGGAAGGCCCACATCCTGTCCTTCCTTCCTGCCTGTAAACCCATCTACGCCGTGCCGTCGGGCAGATCTGCGGCTCAGCGGGCAGGGCCGCGCCCCTGCCTCACCCACCCCCGCAGGAGATGGTGGCGACCCCCGCGAGGCACAGAGGGCGCCGCCCAGAGACCCCTCCACTCTGGCACTCGGGCCGTGGAGCCTCCATCCTCTGCCTCGTCTTCACAGGCCCACGTGTCCAGCCTGACCCCAGACCTCGGCCCCTGCATCTCATGCCACCAGTGCTCAGGAGGCTTTGTTTTCATCAAGGAAACAATAGGTCAGAGGAAAACCGTGGTTTTGTGCCAGCACATCAGTGATGTGGATTCACCACGGCCAGAGCTGAAGACTGTCTCCCTCCCTCTGACATCTTTGATGCTGAAACACTGCCGGGCGTCATCAAGAAGAACAATCCCTTCCAGATGACTTCTGGGCACCCATGTAGGTTGTGCGTAAGGGCGCGTATGGGTAGCTATGGATACGCTTGTGTTCACGCTCGTTACGCTTCAGAAACAAAGAAGAAAACTGCCTTTACGATACTGTTTTCGGTGCTCAGACACGGCGGAAATTTATTGTTATGGTTATTGTGTTTTCAGCAGTTATCACCCAACGTACATCTGAATCTATTTAATGATTAATATAATGGGGTTCTCTCAGTGTGCAGTATCTGTAATGGTGGTGATGATTTGGCTGTTTCTAAAGGCCACCACAGGTCAGCAGGGTGCTGTGGACAAAGGACTTCTCACTGGGGACGAAATGAGATCCCCTTCTACTCAGGTTCTGTGCCACGGAGACGGCGTGCAGCCATAAGGCAACAGCGCATTTCATACCGGGGATTAGCCATGACTGTGAATAACAGCGGCTATAAAAGTGCTTGCCAAGACAAACACTGTAAGGGTTATCAGACTTTTTGTTCAAGAGCAAAGCCTGATTACCAGATGGGCCGAGGAGGAAACGGCTCTGCCCACCCGGCCCTGGTCACCGTCCACCCCACGGCGACGCGTCTGGAATGGACCTCTCGTCTCTCCTGGGGCAAGGTCACCATCTACCAGGCAGAGGATGCCCCTGGGTGGACCCTCACTCCTCAGGGCCAGGTGACCTTCGGGCCCCACATTCCCCAAAGAAGAGAAACGAAGGGCGCAGGGGCGTCAGGCTCACGCTCACACGCCCGCCCACCCCAGCTCAAGCAGCGGCCCCGCTCTTTCTGAAGGGAGGGCCGACCAGCTGGGCTCTCTCCAGGCTGACAGAGACCAGGCGCGGGGAGCTCGGCCACCACACGAGGTCCACGGGCCAGGGCTCGAAGAGCAGACTTGCACCTCTCACCGTCCGGAGGTGAGGAGCCCAAGGCCAGGGTACCAGCGGGGCTGGTGCTGGCTAGGCCCCTTCCTGGCCTGCAGGCCTGTGCGTTTGGGGGACGGTCCAGCCCAAAGCAGCCGCGCACCAGAGACGCCCTCTGGTCTTATCTGGTTAAGACACGGGCTCCTGTGTCCTGACGTCTTGGCCCAGACAGACGGGAACTGATGTGACGTCGCCCGAGTCCAGAGGGCATCCTGCCCACCTCACCGGGCTGTTCCCCTCCTCCCGGCTGCGAGCTGCGACCAGCTCCCAGGCCTGAAAATCAATTTACGTGCACAGTGGAAGGTTCAGGGGGGCCTTTATTTTGGTCAGAGTGGAAGACAAAGCCCAAGAGCATCAGGGGAGGCACAGGGCGGGAGCAGGGTGGGCGCGAACCCTGCGTGAACCTCCCCCGACCCTGCAGCCAACCGCCGCTCCCCCACCCCCGCCCGACCCCGCCAACCAGGCTTAATTCCAAGGAGCACCTTTGCTCCTGGTGCCAAATTGCGGCAGAACGCGGCGTTGCTGAGGCCGGAGGCCCCAGGGGGCGCACGGGCGTCCCCCCGAGAGCTGGGGGCGCGTCCCCGCCGCGCACTCACTCGCCCAGCGCCTGCAGTGGAGCGTTCGGGGCTTCGTCTCACGCGGCTCGTGGCCGGGTCTGCCGGGACGTCTGGCATCTCGCGTGGGCTCTGCAGCAGCCTTTCCACACCGCGCTCAGGTTGCTTTCAGAATAAAGTGCCAGGAGTTGAGGAGAAGTTACAGCGCAGGCAAACTCCAGACACCAAGGGGGGACGTCCATGAGGACATGACCACCCTCCTTTTTATGCCATAAAATCTCAACCCCCGGTACACCATTGCTGTTAAAGCTAAGAGTCGTCACCTCTGGAGCTACTGGGTTCATGTTACCTCTGGGGCGCCCTCCTCTGAGCGGGAGGGAGGCCCGGGGACCCAGGTCCTCAGGAGAAGCCCCGGGAGCAGAGGCAACGCTCGGGGCGGCACAAGGCATTCGGAAAAGAAGGCAGCCCAGCATCCAGTGACGCGGAGGAGCCGAGCAGGCGGTGACCCAGCGCCTTGTCACTGGGATGGTGTGGAGTCAAAGGCTTGTCGAGGAGCCGGTGGCTCACAAAGGAGCGAGTTGCTGAAAGACACCTGCATCAGAACACATTTTACAAAGAAATGCAGTTGCGGTTACCATACCCACGGCAGCTCCGACCTGAGAAAGCAGCAGTGTGCACCGCGCAGCCCCCAGGAGCCCCTGTGGGAGGCGAAGGCCCGGGGCCCCAGGCTTTGATGCAGCCCCTCTTGCTGGCGCCCTTTGACACCTCCAGGGCTCCTTAGAACAGCTGAGCCCACATCGTGGTGCAGAAGAGTCAGAATGTACGGCGGTGTGGAGGAGGCCTGGGGTGGCCTGAAAGCACAGACGTCCAGCTGAGGAGGGCTTCGCCGCCAGCCGTGACGCAGCGACCAGCCGCCGTGTCTCTGGGAGCTGTGCGCGCCTGCTGTCGGGGAGCACGTGGGCAGCACGGTGCAGAGCTTCGGGTGACGTTACCAGGAAGGCGTGCGGTCCACCCCCGGCAGGTAATTCCATCAGCACCGAGCAGGGCTCGGACGGTTGCAAGCCCGCCAGGTCAGAATGGGCAGTAGGAGTTTGAAGACCCTGGGCTGAGAAGGAAGCTGGGCTTGCGGGGCGCAGGGATTGGTGGCGCCCAGGCTCCAGGAAGCACGTGGCCCTGAGAGCGTCAGGAAGGGCCAGCGGTGTCCACTCAGGGCTGTCCTCCTGCCTGGAGCCTGGGGCGTGCTCTGGTCTCAGGCCTCTCACCTGGATTCTGAATTCCTGTCTGACCTGAGACTTGACCGGACACTGGGCACACGTGACCTCAGGTGACCTGGGTGGCAGCTCCCCCCTGCTCCCTTTGGGGGCAGTGACCTCAGGAAGGAAGACAGCCAGGTGCAGACCCCACGTCGAGCGGTAACAATCTTACTATCTGTCAACTGGATGTGGCAACAGCTTGGTGATCATAAGGGTTTTGATCTTGTAATTTTCAAATGCATTTGAGCATTTATATGTACCTAAGGTAGGAAATTTGTGATTTTAAGAAAATTCTTAGGGGTTAGCGAATTAAATTTTAATCATGTTTAAATATTTAAGACCATGGTTCTGAACTTGTGGGGATTTTTGCCCCCATCCCCAGGGAATGTTTGGTGATGTCCAGGGACGTTTTTTATTGTCACAAGGAGGGGTTGCTCCTGGCATCTAGTGGGGGGACAGGACCGCCCCACAGCAAAGACTTATCCGCTCAGCATGTTGACAGTGCTGCAGCTGAGAAACTAATTTAAGAGAATTCGCTTTATTAAATCAAGCCATTTATAAACATTGTTTAATGACTTAAGAAGATTTTGTTGGTTAGATTTACGAGTTTTCCTTATTAGGTGTTTGAAGTACCCAAGGAAATCAGATATGTCAAACTTATAATGATGGTTTGAAATGTAACCTCTGAAGACATTTAGGCAATCAACTGGTATAAATTATTTATTTAAATTTAATCTAAAAAATGTATAGCTGAGTATTAAACAAAGAACCAGAGAAGAGGGGTACTTTTAATCTTAGTACAAAAGTACTATATTCATAAGTAAAATGAAGTGTATGAGTTACACTTACAGGGCTTTAATTTTACACCGTTGATGAGTTAGTGTTTCCTGAAATAAATAAACAGCCTCCGTGAGAGAACGGGCAGCAGCCTGGGGAGGACACTGCTTCTCGGCCGGTCTGTGCAGCTCGGACCCCGGGAAGCACAGTGAGCCGGGGCCTCTGAAAGTCCCAGCGGCTGGCGCACAGAGCAGGTGTCCAGCGACGGGATCGGCTCCTGAGCCCCGGGCGCTGAAGGAGACAGCGGCCCCAGTGGGGTGCAGGCACTGGGCAGCAATGCCCTCTGCGAAAGCGGGAAGGCGTCCCGAGAACCGAGCGGGGTGTCGTCTGGTTCTCCCTAGTCCTGTGACCACCGGCCCCACCCAGAGACGGGGCTCCTGCTGCCTCGCATGGCCGACACCAGGCACCGTTGTGCTGATTTCAGTGCTGGGACACCCAGGCCCACAGTCCTTATCCCAAATCATCCAGCTGTGGAAGTAGCAGATCTGGCTCCATTCCCAAATTCCGCTCCCGCCGCCAGGCTGTGTAAGAGTGGAGGGTGGGGGTCAGAGGTCAACCACGATGGCTCCCTTGGTCAGGTCAGGGAAAAGTGGGCTCTTCCGTGAGCCTTAGGACAGACGCCACGTGGCCACTGCTGGCCATTCGTCCTCGCTACTGACCACCGCGGCCTCCTGGTTCTGGGTCTGAGCCCTCAGGCCTTTCCTCCCCCTCACGGTCACGGGCAGCCCTGCGAAAACGAGCTCACCCCTTCCACCCTGCGTCATCTGCCAATCCCCGAGCTCACTACCGCAATCAGCAGCCCTGGCCGCCACGTGCCCCGTCTCAGGGGACCCGGGAGCACCGTCAACTGCCACACGCCGCCGCCGATAGGAGAGGACGGAACAGGACCAGCGCGGTGCGGGAAGACTGGGGACGGCGGGGAGAGACTCAGGGCTGAGCACGAAGAAAGAGGCAGCAGAAAGAACATGGGGTGCGAGCCCTGCGACAGCACCCCACCCCCCGATGTGCAGGCTCAGCGCCCGCAGAGCAGAGCCGGGCCTTCCCGCTGCGCTGCCCTCTCTCCTCTGGCCTCTTCCACCACCAGACACGTGGACAAAGGAGCGCCGACTGTGGGGCTTTTCCTCCCACGGGGAAGCCACCTGCAGCTCCATCGCGCCCGCAGTCCGCTGGGCTAGTCAGTTGGATCCTGAGAATGAGTCACGCGTGACGTTGTTTAGTAACTCTCTGGCTTGCAGGAAACATTAAGGAAGCATGTGGAACAGTAAACGGAGGAAGCCCGGGACTTTCCAGTCCATGCTGTTGCTAGTAACCATCGTTAATTCATCGTCAAACGGAGAGAGACCAGGTAGTGACGCTGGCAACTGGCAGCACAAAGGTGCCTCCAACTAATGTGCGTTCCCAGGGGATCTGGACACACGGCAGTGGCCTGGGACCAGGGGGACGAGCCCCGACGTGTTTCAGAACACGGCCCTGATGTCTGTGGCTGCAGCCTCCAAGCCCACCCCCCAAAGGTGAGGGGCCGACGGGGCTGGTGCTGCGGCTTGCCTACCGGCCGTGGTGAGCAAGGGTGAATGACTTTCTCCCCACAGACCCCCAGGAACCAGGGGACCCCCTGCCCTCAGTGCCTGATGGCAGATGCAGCTTCTGCCCGGCCACCAGCCCCGGGGACCACCCCTCACGTGCTCCCCGCCTCACCTCTTGTCACTTCTTAAAGACATATCTTTAAAGTGGGCATCCTTAATCCCACCCAAGATGCAAGAGTAAAGAAAACTGTGCATACGTAGCAGATGGCTGCTAAAATGCCCCCAGGGACTTGCCTCCCACCCTCACCCAGCGTTCACACCCTTGGGTGTGGCTCTCACCTCTGACTGGTTTCCAACCTGTACAATTTGGCAGAAAGGATGGGGTGTGACCCCCCTGGTTGTGTCACCTGACCTTGTACAGCCAGTAGAATGTGGCTGGGCGTCACTCCTCCGATTCTGTTACGTAGAACCGTAATGTCTGCCGTGCTGAGACGTTCTCTTCTTTGCTGGTTTTGAGGAAGAAGCCACGACGGGGAGGCCCACGGGGAAAGTTGCTGAAGGCAGCCTCTGGCCAAAACCAGCAAGAGTCTGGGCCCTCCAGGATCTGAGTTCTGCCCAAAGCTCCACGAGCTGCCAGGCGAGAGCCAGCCCTGGCGACCCTGGACACAGCCTGCGGGTGGCCCAGCCGAGCCGTGAGCAGCTGCCTGGGCAGTGACCCCGGGAGATCAGGCCATGGCCCCGGGAAGCCCTCGGCAGACAGCAACACCCACGCACGGTGGGCCGCCTGCAGGCCACGTGCTCACTCCAGAGACACTGTCTTCTCCCTTGGGTCGGCCCGGGCCGCCGCACATTCCTTAACTCACCCTCCCAGCCCCTGGCACCTAGTTCATTCTTCTTAACACCTTCAGGGACTGAGGACCAGAGTCACTGCTCTGTGAACGGACACCTGGGCCCTGGCGGGGTGAGAGGGTCCCTGCTTCCACAGCGGGTAACACAAGACAGGCTGCTCCTGGATGGGCCCTTGCAACGTGGAGACCAGGACCCGAGAACCAAATCTGACCTCAGGTACTGAAGAGGGAGCTTCTGAAGCCCCCGCGGCAGGGAGAGCCTTGCCGACTCTTCTGAATGTCTGACATTTCGCTCAGCTCCTGGGCACCTTGCTGCACAGAGAAGGGAGGTTCAAAAGTGTTTTGGTCATCGTTGGACCAAAGAAATGACTTTCCAAAAACAGTATTCTGAAAGATGCTCATTTGAACATCTAACTTTATAAATGCTTATTTAAGATAATCTCATTATTTTAGTCACTTCAGCTAAACAATGGCCTATTAGGTACCTATAACAGGCCTGGAATTGAGCCTCTGTTCAGGGTTAGAGGAGGCGTAAGATGAGCTGCATTCCCTTTAGGAGCGTGTGTTCTAGGGCAGAGGTGTGCGGGGGCGTGGGGGTGTGTGTGAGCGTGTGTACGTGAGTGTGAGCATGTGAATGTGAGTGTGAGCGGGTGAAGGCGGGACCAGGTGGGATTGGCTCTGGGGAGTGCGTGTTGAGTGGCCGGCGTAGCTGTGTCAGGTGTGGTTCTGTCGGGCTGCGGGGAGAGGTTCACGTAGACAGAAATGGGCACTAGAAGTAACTAGCAGAAAATAGTGTCTGGAGGTCGGTGACAGCAAAGGGCTGAGTGACCTGTGGTCTCCTCACCAGATGCCAGATGACAGCTGCTGTAGGGTATGCGGAGCAGGACCAGACGTGGGGAGCCGGGCAGGGCGTCAGGTCCCAGGTGAGCATCTCAGAGTTCAGGCTGGACTCAGGCTTTGCCTCAAGTCTCAGGTGCGTGGCCGGACAAATGACACCCACAGGCTGGGGCTCTAAGGCATGCCCAGCTCAGATGCTGCGGGAGCACAAGCCTTATCCCCGACACCTCACACTGGGAAATTAGACACCAGATCCAGACCCCTCCCTCCATTCCGAGAGGGCGCTTCCACATGGGGGCCTGGCGTCTAGAGGGCCCAGTGGTGACTCCTGCCAGAGGGCTAGGAACACAGAACCAGCAGCTACGACCCAGGGGCTGGAATAAGAGACACCTGAGTTTGCATCCCAGCTCTGCTATGGGGTGCTTTTCTCCCTTCTTTCTTGCAGGTAAAATTAAGACCTACCTCAGAGGAGTGGGGAGTTTGGTGCGTAACATGCACAGCCCCGTTAACACAGAGCCAGGCTCGCTCTCCGCTCTGAGGGTGGCTGTCACCAGCACTCTCCCTGCACGCCTTGCCAGAGCGCCGGTGCCACTCAGGCATTGCCACATCAGGCCAGTTCACGCTCTGATCCTCGGTGGCGGGTGTGAGCCAGGGAGGGGCACAGCTCACAGGGGCCACTAAGAGGCAAGGGGGGTGCTCCGGGGAGCTCAGGCCCTGAGAATCCTTCCAACGTGGGACAGCTGCATGGGACGGGAGGCCAGGTGGAGCGTTTGTGGGTGTTCAGGTCAGACCAGGCTATCTTCCGATATCAGCTCCCTCACCTCAGCAGGGTGACCCAGGCTGGCAAGGTGCCTGACCTCCTGTGATTCCGTTCTTCAGACCACAAGATGTTGCAGCAGCACTTTGGGAGAGACTGTATCACACAGGGCAGCTTCACTTCAATTCCACTGCTCACCTGCTACGTGTCCTTGTGCGTTGGCCTATCTGAACTCAAGTTTCACCTCTGAAATGGAAACTGTAGATAAGATCTTTGCCATAGGGTTACAGGAGGATTCGATGAGATAGTCCATGCAATGTGTTTAACATAGAACCTAATGTAAATGCTCAAAATGTTGATGATGGTGATGATGGTGGTGATGATGGTGGTGGTGATGGTGGTGGTGGTGATGGTGGTGGTGATGGTGATGATGGTGATGATGGTGATGGTGGTGGTGATGGTGGTGGTGATGGTGGTGATGGTGGTGGTGATAGTGATGATGGTGGTGGTGATGGTGGTGATGATGGTGGTGGTGATGGTTATGATGATGGTGATGGTGATGGTGATGATGATGATGATGGTGGTGATGGTGGTGGTGATGGTGATGATGGTGGTGATGGTGGTGGTGATGGTGGTGATGGTGATGGTGATGGTGATGATGGTGGTGATGATGATGGTAGTGATGGTGGTGGTGATGGTGATGATGGTGATGGTGATGATGATGATGGTGGTGGTGATGGTGGTGGTGATGGTGATGGTGGTGATGGTGGTGATGATGAAGACAACATACAGGTCTTTAATTGCTGTCCTGTAGCCAGCTCCTTTCATACGTGTTCTCTCCTATTCCTCTGTGATGCCCAGCACCCCTTGCTGGTGGCCCTCTGGGACCTCACCTGTTGTGGACGTCCCTCTAGTGTCCTGTGTGCCCCTCCCCCAGTAGAGTTGTGCTCACCGAGAGTCATGTGTGCTTGTTCGTCCCAAGCCAGTCTATGCCTGTGGTAATTATGTGAGTTAACCATTACGTGTCAGACACTTAGGAGGCACTAAATATTTTTTGAATTAACAAATTACACAAAACATTGCTTTACATATGAGCGTAAAAAGAGAAGAGAATTGTTTCTGTGAAAGCTAATAGGAATGACCTTTTAAAAGTGAGCGTGTAAAAAAAATTGTCAAATCAGATGTGGATGAGGCGCCATAAGCCAGGGGCTTCCCAGCTCTGGTTGCTCCTAGAGGGCCCCGCGTCCTCCATCCCCCTCAGTGAAAGTGAGTCCCGTCAGCCACGGCTGCAGTGCTTTGTACACAGAAGACATGTGGGGCTCCAATAACACAAGTGCTGACTCACCCTTGAAAGATTTGAAAAGCAGCATTTTGTTTTCAGAAAAATTAAAACATTATGTGATGTGTGTCAGAGTTTCCATAACCTTAAACAGACTTTTTCATCCAACAGGACAACCCCCTGCCCCATGTTGGACAAACCACCCTCCCCCATATCAACCGACTAGAATCAGATCCCAGCAGAAAAGGCAGCTGCTGCAGGTGGCACGACGTGGCCAGGGGCTGCTCCTGGGGTGCTGCGGGCAGGCCAGTGACACGGCCACTGGAGCAGAACCGCCACGGGAAGAGTCATTTCCTGACCCCTGACCGCGGGGCGGACGGCATGTCCTGGGAGCACCTCCAGCCGCGTGTCGGTGGCTCTTCCTCTTCGCTGAATCTCTGGAAAGTGCCTTCTTCCTCCTTCCCAGGCACCGTCCTGGGAACAGCCCGCGGGAGAGGAGCCGCCGCCTGGCCAGTGACCCCTGGTGACAGATTAAACAGACTTGGAGAAACTAGCGGGAAAGTAAACTTCCTGGGCCCGGTCTCAGCCTCCCACGCCTTCCCCTTCCTCTCCCCCCACCCCCGTCCCCAGTGCCCAGCAGCGCCGGGTGAGGACCCTACGGCCGCTGTTTCCCAGCAAGGCCGGGGCTCCACAGCCGCCCTCAGACCTGCCTCGCCCACCCCCCCAAGCGGGACGCGCTCCCAGGCTGAACTGTCCCAGCCTCGGTTTCCGCATCTACACACGGGGCTGTGGTCCCTCCCCTGAGGCCTGCCCATCGGAGATGACACACAGGCCGTGAGCTGGTGAGCGCAGCTCCCTCGGGCCACAGCTCTGCAACTCTGTCCGCACCATCACTGGCTTGGAAAACCACGAAGGCCGCTTTCCTCTGTGAAAACCGCCACGAGCCTCTCACTTCCTATAAATTCCCTGTCTTAACTCTCATACGCGGCCTCAGAGAGACACGGGCTCAGCGTCGCTGGACCAAAGACAAGGGCGACGGGTCTGGGGTTTGAACCCAGCTCTAGCTTTAGGCATTTCCGTAACCGTCCCCAGCTGAAGTAGGAATTGAGGAGGACCTTTTGCTTTTATTTATTTATTTTCAATTGAGGCATAATTGGTACACAGCATAGTTTCAAGTGCACAATGTAATGATTCGACGCTTGTGTATATTGTGAAATGATCACCGCTATCCGTCTCCTTGACGTGACCCTCTCATCTTGGCGCTCGATGGATTTCCATCAAGCTGTCGCACTGGCACACGGCAGCCCTGGCGTCCTCGTGGGTCCAGCCCAGACTCCCGGGGACCGAGTCAGGCGGGAGCTCTAGCTCTTCCGAAAGCCACCGCACGGGGGGTGGGACGTCCGCCTATCCTGGCCACCCGGCCCCCCCGAAGCCTTTCCGGCCATGAGGGGTCGTCTGTCCCCCTTTTCTCTGATGCTGAGGGAGCGTTCCCAGGAGGGGGAGTCGTCCATGTGGCTATAAATTTGACGTTGCAGCAGAAGGTCGGAGTTGGAAGCCGTGACCCGTGAAATTAGACGCTCTCAGATGAGAGCCCTGCGCCCTGACTCAGGTGGGACTGCTCTTCCCAGGGCCTGAGGGAACGCAGGCTGTGGACACCAGGCTTTTCCTTTTGGTCCCCTCCCTGGCCCCACCGGTAACTGATGGAATCAGGCCCCTCGCCTTGTCTCTGAGGTGCGCAGGCCCACCGTAGGTCAGCTGCACACACACGCTCTGGACGCGTGTCCGTGAAACCCTAGAATCCACGGGAGACAGTAGGGCCCCCATGACAGGAGCGGTTCTTCGCTCTCCAGTACGGTGACCCCAAACACACATTCATTCACGACTAATTTATGCAACACCACCTCCACCCACCCGCCCTGGGGGAGGTGCACAGTTGGCGACACTCACACGCAGACCGCAAAGGCGTGGTCCCTGCCCGCAGCCCTACGGATCCGAGACTGCCCAGTGTCCGCTTTCCCGCCGCGTGCAGTTCACAACCCTGCATTGATTCTCGGGTTTTTTTAAATTGCCTTTTTATTAGCAATTTGTATTTTTGCTTGTGTCATTTACCTGTACACATAATTTGCCTATTTTTCTAAAATTGAAGTATAGTTGATTTACCATATTGTGTTAGTTTCAGGTGTACAGCAAAGTGATTGAGATATATATAGATACACATATATATATGCTTTTCCAGTTTCTTTTCCATTATAGGTTATTACAAGTTATTGAATACAGTTCCCCATACTATACAGTAAATCCTTGTTGCTTATCTATTTTATGTATAGTAGTTTGTATATGTTAATCCCAAATTCCTAATTTATCCCTCCCAGCCCCACCCCCTTTGGTAAACATAAGTTTGTTTTCTGTGTCTGTGAGTCTGTTTCTGTCCTATAAGTTCGTATGTATCATTTTTTTTAGATTCCACATATAAGTGATATCATGTGATATTTGTCTTTGTCTGACTTACTTCACTTAGTATGACAGCCTCTAGGTCCATCCATGTTGCTGCAAATGGCACGATTCCATTCTTTTTTTATGGCTGAGTAGTATTCAGCCATATATATGTACCACCTCTTTTCTATCCATTCACCTGTTGATGGACACTTAGGCTACTTCCATGTCTTGGCTATTGAATTGATTCAATCTATTTTATGTACAGTAGTGTGTATATGTTAATCCCAAATTAACCAGGCATGACAGACCTCAATGCAGAGGTCTGTCATAAAATACTGGACAGAGCTGCCTACCAAAAAAGCATGCAAAAGTCAGCTGATTCAAAGACACGAGAGAGCAAAACTTTGCAGATAACATGTGCTTTCATGATTTATGTACATGAACATCAAAGTGACTGGTGGCGTTTTCAGTGTTCATCCATATATGTGTCCTTCTCTGGACCAGGACAAAGGTTTTTAATGACAGCTACCAACTCTGATAACAAAAGCTAGAAAACTAGAGGGGAAAAAAAATAGAAATTTTATTCAGCCCATGCTAGGTTATTTCAAGAAGGATCTAATTTCAGGTCTTCCGACATACTGTGACATTCTTGCTTGACCTTATGGCAAAATAGTTCCTTTTCTGGATCTGTGTATGAATAAAAATGTCAATGATCTTTTAAAGTATTTTGTTGGCAGTGTTCTCATCCTGGTAGTTGGGGAATTCCAGCAAAAAGAACAAAATGTTTGCCTTGTGTTCAATGTTTAATTACCAAAGCCAAACTTACAATTTTAAAATTCCAAGTTCATTCTCTTCTTAAACCAGGAAATGATGTAATTTAGTTTAAACCAAGAAATACTGAGTTTGTGCCCAGTCTTCTGGCACTGTTGCTGTAGCATAAAGTGGTTAAGAAATGAGGTCTTAAGATGATGGGCCTAGAATTTAATGGGAGAATGGAAATAGGACACATACATTCAAAGACACCACCACACCTGGCAAGTCGTGACCGACCACGAGGAAACAGCCCTTTAGAGGCTGCACACTTTAGAGATGGAATCAGCTGATTCTGTGCCTCTGGACCTTCCAAAGGCAGAATCAATGAGACAACAGGCACTGAGGAAAATATGGAGGAGCATACTACTTTGAGAGCACTCCAGACGGGAGTGCATAGCCCTTGAATGTGTACGTCATACAAACACACATTCAACAGCCCTGATGCCCCAAGCACCAAACAGCAGAAACAAAAGTGTCTTTCAGTGGTTTGCTTCTAAACCGGATCAATGTTTCTAATTGCAGAAGAGATTTCCTTACAGCACGTAGATCTACATGCACACGTGCACACATGCACACATGCCTCACTGGCGGCCACGGGGGTTCCTCCCCTGCTCCTGGTCTTCACATGCACACACACTTTGGTGTCTAGAAACTCCTCCATGCCCAACATTTCCCTGGCGTTAACTCCATTTTCCTGCAGACCTCAGGGGCTCTGACCCCGACAGCTCGCGGTGGACGTGAGGTCCCCACGTGGCTGTGATCGCACCAGCGTCTCTGTCCCTCCAGCAGCCAGCCCGGGACAGAGGCTGGGGTTTCATGCAAGCCCACAGCGCCCGGCTCAGCGCTTTTTCCAATTAAATGTCCAGTGAACGCACGTGAGCGGCTGGGCTGTCGCTCTGCCACTCGCTGGCCAAGTGACAAAACATTAGTGACCATCAAGGGTGAGACTCTGGCCACAGCATCTTCCGGAATCTGCCCGCAGCCTGGCCAGGTAGATCTCACCTCCCGGCCCAGAGAGGTATCCACTTGTCACACGGAGGCCACACCTGAATTGGCTTCCCTCCGTCTCCCCCAAACGACTGAGCCTCACAAAGTCGCATCTGCCTCACTGTGACGAGAAGATAACACACGTACGCGACACTTCCTTATAAAGTGCAAACTGTAGACAAGTGTCAGCTGATTGGCTGTTCCCAGGCACAGAGCGTCGACTCTGCGGAACGATCGCTCGCGTGCCTGTGTAAGCGTCATGCCCTTATGACACCAGCCTGCGCCGGGGCTCGGCACGGCTGGGGAGCCCCAGGGTTTGTCTGTCCCGGGACGTGGTGGGGACATGGTGAGCAGTGCCATCCACCCTGCCCTGGTCCCCAAGCAGGACCACCCCTGCTGGCGTGTGCCGAGAGGTCGGAATGCAATCCATCCCTCAGGCGTGCAGGCACACGCGTGCACACACGTGCCCACGCGGCTGCATCCTCTCTTGCTCCGTACTGCCCTGTTATCTCATCTCAGCGGGTACTCAGTGTTTTCACCAGGATTTGGAGTTTCAAATACCATGGACTGGCTTGTTAAGACTTGGAGAGCATCTTATGTTGAGGGGCCCCCTGAGGACCAGCCATGAAACGTGGGCTATGCCACAGAGATGGTATTCCATCGCTGTTTCTGTCTAGTGAGACGTAGTTTAAGTCCTGGGTTTTATGCTTTTTGTTTGTTTTCTGAAAATCTTTTCTTTCCTGTTCATTCGGAGGAGTAGAGAAAAGGGGGTGACTTTCAGGGGTTAAGAATTGGTTCCCATTATAATTTCAAGTGGTCCGCACCCTGGGCTCCAGAAGGCGACAATGAGCAGGGAGCAGCCGCCGGTTCCTGGGCTCCCTCCAGCTGCCCAGGGTCTTGCTGCGATTCGCAGGCCCCCCGTGTCAGGCAACGCTATTCTCCCAGATCGCTATCATCTCCAGCCCTCGCTGTGGACCAGGCAGAGACTTTATCTCAACCCACAGGGACTGACCTGGCTGACTCCTCCTGGAACAAACTGTGGTTACTTTCCAAACTCAGCAAATATACTCACATGGAAGGCAAGCAAGGGACACGCGGCCATGCCAGGATCTCACGACAGTCTGGGCCGCCCACGTCTGCTCCGACAGCACCAGGTCGACAGGCAAGCTCTTGGTGTGGACACACATCCGACGATACGGAACCCGCTGGGCCTCACTTTTGAGACAGGGCCGCTGACGGCTTATTCAGGCTGACATCTGGGAGACAAGATTTGATTGCAGGGGCTTCCCTGGTGGCGCAGTGGTTGAGAATCTGCCTGCCAGTGCAGGGGACACGGGTTCGAGCCCTGGTCTGGGAAGATCCCACGTGCCGCGGAGCAGCTGGGCCCGTGAGCCACAACTACTGAGCCTGTGCGTCTGGAGCCTGTGCTCCGCAGCGGGAGAGGCCACGATAGTGAGAGGCCTGCGCACCGCGATGAAGAGTGGCCCCCGCTTGCCACAACTGGAGAAAGCCCTCGCACGGAAGCAAAGACCCAACACAGCCATAAATATAAATAAATAAATAAATAAATAAATAAAATTAAAAAAAAAAAAAAGATTTGATTGCAATTAACATTCAACCACAGAAGGAAGAAATGAAAAGACCAGAAAGGAAGGTAAGGCTTCTGACTGAATTCCAGAATATACACTTTCCATACTGTCCACAGTCATAGATCGAGATGAGCTCAAACCAAAGCTTTTTCATTAATTAAATGAGAAGCGTCTATTTTTGTGGAGACAACACCGGATGTTTACTTAAAAGGGTTTATACTGGTCCGGCTCTGCTTCTTATTAGCTGTGCATCCTTAGATGTGTCATTTAATCTCCCTGGACCAGTTTGCTTGTGTGTAAACAGAGCACAGACGTACCTCACCTGCTTAACTAGCGGGCCGTTGAGGGCACCAGATGGGCTCACGCGCGGATAGGCAGGTCCTCACCACGTGCTCATTTGGGAAACTGACCAGTGACATCCTGCACGCTATTGATAACAACATCAGCAATAAACCGTCAGGCTTAGAAATAAATATCAAGTCGTAACACCTCCCAGAGGTTAATATTCCTTATTCCGTTGAGCCCACTGGAAATAAAAGGAATAAAACTGGCATTCTTACTTATCATCTGGGTTCAAGAATCCTCAATTTTGTTAAGTGTTCAGTGGTGGTTTTCAATACTAAGTTAATAATATACAGAAAATGGAATTTTAAAAATTTACGACACCCAGAAAGACCTAATAGAACACGGTAGCAGCTTCCCTTCGTGCACAAGAAACATTAGCGTGAGTGTGCTGAATGGCCCTGTAAGTCAGCGATTGGAAGGTCCCCCAGTAGTTCCTGAGGGGCAGGAAGACATGCTCTGCCCAAAGGCCGCTTTTCTCAAGGTTCAAGAAGACAGGAAAGCCCACCATGCTCTGCCCCTTCCTCAGCCAGGTGGGTGAGAGGCCAGAGGAACAGGGCATGTCCGCACAGGAAGCGTGGACCTGGGTTTGTCCTGTGTCATGTTTGCTCTGAGATGACTCACTGAGGAACGTCCTGAAATGTTTCAGTCTTGTCCCCGCTGTCAGCAAGCCGTGCGGACACGCACCCCCCGCCCACAAAGCTGGGCCCTTTTTGTGCCACGGCCCCCCATCCAGGTCCCACCACGAGGTGTGTCAGGGGCAGGCTGAGCTGGCACCTTGCCAACCTCATCTCGCTGTATGTTTCTCTTTCTTCCCACAGTAAAATAGCCTTATTGCTCTTTTCCTAATAAGTAATATTAAAAATATTTTCGTGTAAAAATTCGAACAAAACTTTAAGGTATTAAAAAGAAAGGAAATCATCAGAAAGCCTTAATCCTGTGGTAACCATCATTTACGCATCTGTGCACAGACACACACACTGTCATGTAAATAAGATAGTATCACATGTGAAGTTTCTGTCATGGCAGAAGTTTTTTTTTCAAAAAGCCTGTTTTTGGCTTCTTGTCTTTCTCAGGCAACCTTCCCACCCCCATGCCAGACCGTCAATATAAGCCATGGGGGTGTGTCTTCCAGATTTTCCCCTTGTTCCAATGAACCACATGCAATTACACGTGCCCATGTACACATATGCAATTGCAAGTATATCATTGTTGAAAAGATTGAATAACATTATGTAATTTTACCTCGTCTTTGTTTTTCTCACTTAAGAATATGTTCCAAGTCAGCTGGTACCAATCTCATCATTTTCACAACAGCTACAAAATAGTCCACGATATGAACGTACCACAACCAATGAGCTTCAATTCTGTTTCCTTTGCAGGGAGAGGGCATTGCAAAGAGGGCAGTAAGCTTCCTTGTAGGCCTGCTTTCTGCATGCGTGTTCTCCCATGTGGAACGCAGAACGTGAATTCCTGGGTGGGGGGAGATTTTCTTCTTCAGGAGGTGGTACCAGATTCCTTTCCCCAAAGGCTGTAACTGTTCGCATTTCTACCACCTCCTCCGCAGCAGTGACTATCACTCTTTTTAATTGATGTCTGTGGATTGATATCTCCCAGTTCCTTTAATTAGCGTTTTCTGAATCTCATTAGTGTTCCTCTAGATTTGTCTTTCCGTTAATCACTGTTCATATCCTCTGTCCATTTTTCTTCCTATTGGGTTATCTTTAGCTTATCAATTTGTTAAATCTCTCCACAGATTATACCTTATTACAGGTTAGCCCTTTTTCTCTCGTAACTTCGCAGTTATCTTCTCATGTTTGCCGGTTGACTTTGATTAAGGTATCTTCATCTCTTTGCTGTAAGAAGTTACCATCTAACACGGAAACTCTCCCAACCCCTAGGTTGTACAGAAGGGCTTCTAAGTATTCTTCTAAAAGGTTTGTTGCATTTTTACAGTTGTCTTTACTCCGTGGCGTTTATTAAATTATCCTTTCACCACTGCATTGAAAGTGTAGCTTTGCCTTGCATTAAATGTCCCTCTCTCTTGGGATCTGTTTCTGGGCTCTTTGTTTTGTCTCACAGGCCTGTGTGTCCACGTGTCCTGGTGTAGCTTGGGACGTGGAGACCCCGGGGAGGTTTCCCTCCACCCCCAGGTGTACCAGGGGTGCTCAGATTCAGTAGCCTGTACGTGGCTCCCAGACCCGCAGCCCCAGCTGGGACAGCCTAACTTCTCGTTTGATTTTCGAAACAAAACCATGAAGTCGATTCGGATACCCCGTTTCAGAGACGACAGAACTAAGACTCTGGGAGTTAGAAGCGGCCCAGGCCTCCTGGGCACCCTTGTTTTAGACCCCACCTCCCCGCTCTGGGTTGTGTGCCTGTGTGTGTCTCACTGAGTCCTGACTCTCAGGTCAAGCTGAAGAGAAGGGTGATCTCCCGCCCAGACCCGGAGACCCTCTTCGCGGCCCCTGCTCCCTTCCGCATGTCCCACAGCACAGGACAAAGTCTCCAGCCTGCTCCTCCCAGTGAGACGCACGGCTCTGCAGGGCTGCATTGGCAAGGGACCTGGGACAGTCACCTTGGAGCAGGCCTGGAGAGATGCAGTGGGGTCTCTCTGGGGTGCGCTGGGGTCCCCGATGGACCGGGCCCCCCATCCTGGCCCTGAGAATGTTCCAAAGAACTGCCAGCTCCTGGCTTTGGGCTGGGAGGCCACTTGCTCTTGTCTGCAGACTTTTCCCGAGAAAAGCTCTTAACACAGACCCGCCCTGGACCCCACATGCCTCCTGCTGGCGGGTGGCGCTGAGCGCACGGGACGACTGTTGCAGGGTCAGCGGACCCCCTGCACAGGCGCGGGCAAACCCGCTTCTCACGCAGAGAACTTGCCACTAGGTGGTTTGTGAAATAAAAGGTGCCCTAAACCTGCAGACGGGGTCCTGATGCGCTCGACGCACCCCCGACCCCCCGGCTCTTCTCTCAAAACCTGTTACCTCGTCTTTAAGTCACTGACAAATGACACATAACCTGGCCGGTGACTTCCTTTGTTAGGGAGTCGCTTTCCGCCACCTGGTTTCCGATCTGCTCCCTGCACCGCAGGTGGAATCATCCTAGTTTCTTCGGGACCCCACTCCAGCGCGGCCACTACTGTTTTTGAAGTTGTAGGCAAGTCACCTCTTCTGGGGTCTCTTTCTCTTTGTTAAATGGGACAAATACCAATTACGAATATCTTAATGTGTGCCGTGTTCCGAAACGGCTCATGGGAGCCCATCTGTGCCTTTCCTGACAGTAACTTAAATTCAACAATTACTCTGTGTACATTGGTTCATGTCTGTCTCTCCCACTGCACTTTAGCTCCAGGAAGGAAGCGGCTGTCTGTCCGACCACTACCTTTCCAACACCTGGGAAAGTCCAGGCACCTGGAAAGGCCCTAGTCTCTGAATCAGCCGCTGAATCCAGGAAGGCAGGACGCGGGGAGCCCCGGGCGTGGTGAGTGAGGCCCCCCCGGCAGCCCTGCCCTCTCTGTGCTTCTGAGCTTGGCTTCCAAAGGGAGTGGGTTCCATGGGATGTGGTGGGAAAGAAGCCTTCTCTCCCATTAAATTGCCCCAGACCTAACTGTCCCAGGAGGGCAGCGCTGCACACCTGGGGCCAAGGAGGGCCACACAGGGCGGAGGCACGGATGCAGCATGGGCCTCCCCGCAGGTCCCGAGCTCCCTCCACAAGGCTTTGGGCTCAGGCTGTTTAGTCTTAGTAGAAAAAACATAACATCCTGCCACCAAAGAAAAAAGTCGATCAGAGGAGTTTCAGGACTTGCTCAGGGCAGAGGGACCAGAGCCACATGGGTCAAGTCTCCTGAAACCACAGGTGACAAGGGAGGCATGAGGGTGGCCACCCAAGAAGCTCCCGCCTCATGTCCAAGGGTCCCTCTGGCTCACCTGAGAGTTCTCGAGGCCCCGCCCGCCACCCACAGTGTGAGCTTCCGGACGCGAGGGGCAGGTGACTTCCTGATGAGTGACCAGCACGGACGTCCCCTGACGGGCTGCCCCGGACGCTGGGCCCGGCAGGGCTGTGACCACCACCGCAGCTGCAGACACACAGTTTCCACAGACAAAGTTTCAAGGCCTGTTTTGTTTCCCTGCACAGGCGCCATCATGCAGAAGGCCTGAGTCATATGCTGATTACATCAAAGAGTGTTTGTCTTGGTTTGCAGCCTGTTTGGGTTAAAACCAAGATAAATTGCAAATTGGCTAAAGAAGCTCACAAACACGCCAGTTTCAGTCACTTCTGCTGGGGAATGTGCGGTGGTTCAGGCCCGGCGCACCTCCCCATCCTGTCCTTACTCAGCAAATTGCTGATGGAAAAAGCAAGCCGTGGGGTGCTGGGCGCTGGCCTCCACGTGCTCTCCCGGCGGGAGGGCGTCCCCGCGCCTGTGCGCTCACCGCAGCCACGGTGCCGCCTGCTTCCCTCCCACCCCCGGGAGCCGGGCGCGTGGCCGGGAGGGGGGCACATGGCAGCTCCCCGACTCCCACCCCCAGGCGGCTGTGGGACCAGCAAGTCCCCGGGAAGTTAGCCCTGAGCGCGTGAAGCCTGTGCGCGGCGAGGGCTGACTCAGTGCTGGGAGTGTGCGGCCTGGGGGGTGCGAGCGGTGGGCTCGTGTGTAAGGCCCGCACGCACGAGGGGTCAGGAGGTGATCCTGCAAGAGTGAGCTTGACCGGTGGCCAGCCCCAGCTGGGGATTCTCTGAGTGTCTGAAGATCAGAGCTCTGAGAAATGGCTCTAACAGGGTGAGGAGGACGCAGGGGTCCATCACATCCAGAGACGCTGCCCACGCCCCCATCTGCAAAGTGAGCCCCCGCCCACCTCCGTCCCAGCCCAGCACTGCCACCTCCCCTTCCACACGAGGGAAGGACACACGCTCATCCTTAGAGGACGTTTCCAAGGTCACATGGGCCATCCCTCCAAATTCTCCACTCTTCCTACCCCACAGTCCTGGTTGAAAACTCTCCCTGAAGAAGCTCTTTCCATTTCTGGAGACTCTGATAGCTAGAAAGTTCTTGTGGTTTCTGTCTGCAGGTCTTGGTTATACCTCTTGGGATGATACAAAAGAAATGTAACTCCTCTCTCACACGGGAGCCTTTAAAATTTGAGAATCACTAGTATTGAACATCACAGATAAACAAACATCCATGGAGAATCTGATTTGTGCACATGCTGGAGGGATCAGAAAGAGTAAGGCATCATCCCTTCAATTCCAAGACTCTTGGAGAAGAGCCCATGAATTTTAGATACACTGATGATTGATAATAATAATAAGAGTGATGATGGATAGGTAGGTAGTTGATAGATGAATAGATAAATAGATGCATGGTAGATAGATACACAAATAGGTAAGTAGTTTATAAATGATAGATAGATGATAGATAGATAGATAGATAGATATAGATGATATATAGGTAGATATAGATGATTGATAGATATAGATGATAGGTAGATAGATAGATAGATATAGATGATATATAGGTAGATATAGATGATTGATAGATATAGATGATAGGTAGATAGATAGATATAGATAGATAGATATAGATGATAGATAGGTAGATATAGATGATAGATAGATACATTGATAGAGAGGTGATAGATGCATCCACAGATGATGGATGGATAGATGATGAAGGTGGATAGATAGGTACATAGGCAGATGATAGATGACAATGGATAAATGGATGATAGATAAATAGAAAATTGAGAATTATGATTGATAGATGATAGATGGATATAGAATGATGATTGATAGACGATAGGTAGATAAATAAATGGATAATAGACACAGATGGGTTTTGTTTCAAAACAATGCTGAAGGGTTAAAGGAGGTCGTGTCAGGTTTATAGGAGCCCATCTGTGCTACTGGCAGCAGTGTCGGGGGGTTCTCCTGGGCTCCTGCCAGAGCATCAGCCCTGAGGGTGGGCTCCTGGGGTGGGTCCCTGGCCCTGGGGGACCCCCCAAGGGCAGCAAGCCTCCCTGTAGCTGCCCACCTCTGGGTCACATGGCCTTCCTCACTGGCTCCCGGCCCTCCTAAGACTCTGGCAAGTAATTCCCCACTTAAGGAATTCTCTTCAAATATCCACGTTTACTTTTGTTTCTCTGGTTTTCACAGCAAAGGGAGAGAGTATTTGAAAGAGGGTGTTGACAGCAAGGTCAGATGCTGCTGAGGGTTAAGAGCCACTGGATTTGGCACCAGGAGGCATCTGCGACTTTAGCCAGAGTGGTTTCAGTGGTGGCGGGTGGTGTAGACGGAGGTGCTGCTGTGGGTCGGAGGGAAGAAGAGCCTGGTGGGGGCGGGACAGGCCACCCCTTCAGACGTGTTTTACGTTGTCTTCTGTGAAGTGGAGGAAAGAGGTGGGGATGTGATCAGAGGAAAGTTTTTGTCCCGTGTTGTCTTGTGTTGTTTTTAGACAGCGGCTTTGGAGCCGGAGTCCGCGGGGCGTCGGGGGAGGGCAGGGGCCTGAGGAGGATGCAGGCGGAGACGGCTTTGCCCGGGGGCCCTGCGGCCGCCGTGGGAGGTTTGCTGGGGGAGAGGACGCTGCCTGCTGCCAGCCTGTGCACCGGCCGGGGCCTGGCGTTGAGGCCACTGCAGGGACACCCGAGGGGCGCCGTCCACACGTCAGGCGGAGGGACCAGGGCCGCTCGCTCCAGGTCAGCAGGCGGCCTGGGTGGGGTCACTGCCCACCTCACGGCTCAGGCGGCCCAGCTGACCCCCCGGCCTCCGGGCACGAGCTCCCGGCCCAGTCAGAGCAGGACAGGCCTGGAGCTGGGCCCCAAGGCAGCGTCCAGAGCCCCCTGGGCCGCAGCCACCTCCGTCGGGGCTCCCAGTCGGGCTCCGGGCAGAAGTCTGGGCTAGACCCCCTTCCCTGCAAGCACCCCCCGCCCACACAAGCGTCTCCGAGAGGCAGCTGAGCAGCCCCGACGGGACGACCTCAGAGCCCCCGGACGCCCTCTGCCCCTGCCCGCGCTCAAGGGCCACCCCACTCAGGACGCAGGTCCCCGGGCTGGTCCCTCAACCCCTGAGCAGGGAGGCCCTGGCCTGCAGCCCGCAGCCCTGGAGCCTCGCGGGCTCGTGTCGTGAGACCAGTTCCGCGCTCTGCACTGACACGGGGAGGGGGGCTCGCGGCCCGGTCGCTCCTTCCTCTGCCCGGCTGTGCGGCCCCATGGCCCCGCATACCTGGAGGAGAGGGGGGGGCCTCTCCCGCCTTCGCTTTAAAGCCACTGGAGCGTTTATAAGCCGCACAGAACGTGTCAGGGCCTGAGAGTCCCACGCGGGCCGCTCCCGGCCGCTCAGGACCCCTGGAGGGCTGTGAGCTGAAGCACAGCCCCAGGGTCTCCAGGGAGGGCCCGCGGCCCAAGGTCCGGATCACAACGTGAGCTCTGCCCCCCACGCCCCCGGCGGGGCCCAGCCCTGCCGGGGGCCTGGGGTCACAGGGACCCTCGGCCCACGCGGGAGTCAGAAGTCCTCACTGGGGAAGGTCCTTCCTCAGAGTGAAGGGGCATCGGCCAGCATGCTAGAGCCACTTGGGGTCCCGGCTTAACTCCTGGGACCTCACGGAATGAGTCTGCTCCCTTTCCGTACAAGCTGACCATCTTCAACTTACAAATAGCTATGACATGCTTAGGACGGCTAGTTTACATGTCCACTTGGCCGGGTCAAACACCCACCTAGATGTTGCTGGGAAGGTATTTTTAGATGAGATTAACCTTCAGATCAGTCGGCTTTGTGTACAGCAGACGACCCTCCGTAACCAGGGTGGGCCGCATCCAAGCAGTTGAAGATGCTGAGAGAAACGACTGAGGTTCCCGAGGATGAAGAGGTTCTGCCACGAGGCGGCCTCTGGACTCGAGCTGCGGCACATGCTCGTCCTGGTCTCCGCCTGCTGCCCCCCTTCAGATCCACCAGACCCCGAGGTCCTGTGAGCCAATCTTTAGATAAATGTCTCCCTCTGCACATGCTCCTATGTTCACTCAGTGAATCATTGTTAATCTTTTATCCATGATTGTGTCTCAGGACCTGTAACATTGCCCAGCGTATAGCAGACCATCAAAACCTTGTCTGGGATGTATTTCATCAACAAAAGAGTGAATTAATGCGTATGTCTTTGCCAGCACTATGCGACGTGTGGGAGACATTTCCCTGTGCAGGGAAAACATAGTCCCATCTGTGAGAAACGGAGAGCATCCTCTAGGTGCAGCGGCCACAGCTGAGCACACACCCCAGGAGTTGCCTAGCAGGAAGCAGAAGGGACCCATCACCTCCCTCCCTCAGGACCCTATGCATTTGTTAACATGGCCAAAGACTACACTGGCTTCCCCAAGTTTGGAGCCTGGTGCAGACTGAACCCACTGCTACTCCAGGGCTCGCTTGCAGCCGGACTTGGGGGAGGGGCGGTTAGGATGCCCTGGATCTGCAGGAGGGCATGTGGTGGCGGGAGCGGCTGTGCCGGCCTCTCAGCTCCCACGGGCACGTTCTCCCTATGGCCCTGCGTACGTGGTTTTCTGTCCTGCAAAGATCTTCGCCTCTTCCCCTCTCTGGGCATGGTTTTCAGTCTTGACTCTCAGAGGGTTTGGGAAGAGCCGGGGTTTGGTGGGAGGTGACCTCTGGAGTGACAGCCCGGGCAGGTGGGGCTGGGGGCCGTCTGGGGAGAGACTTCGGTTCAAATCAGTGTCTCCTTAACCCCTCCATGCTCGGGAGGGCCAGGTGGAGCCCCAGACCTGGGAGAACAGGGGCAAAGCAGCCGCGGCCTGGGGCGCCCAAGAGAAAACTAAACTGACCGGGGCCTGAGTCTGCACCGAGGGCCACACCCACCGGCTGGCTCGTCCCTAAAGCCAACGTGTGGGCTCCCAGGGGGGCGGACACAGCCCTGGGCGTCCGCAGAGGTGCCTCCCGTCCCCCAAGCCTCCTTCGTCCTCTGAAGCTTCAGCAGCTAGAGGTTACTATGGAGCAAAGAAGAAATCAAGACATTGAAGAGAAATCCTGAGTCTTTTCTGCTGAGATATGCGCTCCCTACACAACGAAGAGCAGAAGTGGAAACTCTGAGGCCTCCACACACCTTCGGGCGGAGCGGGCCCGGGGCCAGTGTCACCCACGGAGGCCTGAGCATCTCCCGTCTCCTGCCCAGGACCCAGGCCGCCCGTGCTCTCATCTTGCTCACTCCGCGCTCCCCTCGGAAAGCCCTCGGTCCACCGAGCGCCCAGCGCCCTTGCCCATCTTTCCAGAGAACCCAGTTCAAACCCCCCCCATAGCCAGCCACCCCACCCCTGCCCTCCCCGTGATGACCTGCCCTCTGTGCCCTGCCCCTCAGAGGCCCCTGTGACCCCCCCAGGCCGTGCTGCTGTAATCGGGTCACTTCTTCGAGCCCACAGGAAGGAGGCCCCTTACGGACAGAGGGCGTCTCGTCCGGGGCACTTGTCCTGCCAACACCAGGCCCAGCGCACGTCGGGGGCCAGGGGGTCCTAGTCCCTCCTCACACTCGGCCTTCTCCTCCCCCCACGGGCCAGCCCGTCCACCCCGCGCTCCCATCCCACAGCCGCCCTGACGGGACAAACAGAACAGTGGCTGGAGAGGGTGGGGAGGCCGTGGTGCCTTTTGCTTTCAGGTTCACAAAGGTCTGGCCGCTCGAGGACGAGCGTCTTTGTGGAGGTGGACACCGGGGTCACCAGGTGTCCCCAAGCATGGGCTATGGCGTCTGAAGACCAAACGCCCAGCAGCTGGGAGGCCAGCGGGCCGTGAGGTCATCCTTTCAGATGAAAGGGAAAGGCGAGGCTGGACCCCTCCAGAGGCTCAGCCCGGGCTCCCCCTTGGCCACGCTCCCTCAGAAGACATGGGGGGTCCACGTGTGTCGCCCTCACCCTTCCTGGCACAGCATCTGAGAACTCGTCCCAGCAGGAGTACGGGGCCACACCGGCTTGAAACACCAGCCCCGTGCAGGGGCGCCTGAGGGGACCCTGGCCGTGCTCTGCACAGGGAGGGGTCTCTGTGACCTGAGTTCCCAGGCCTCGCAGCCCAGGACAGCAGGGTGGGGTCACGGAGGGGCCTTGCCACCTGTGCTCTCGCTCGGCGGCACAGAGAAGCTGTTATGCCTTTGCTGTCCCCGGGGGCCGGCCACGGGGGATGCTGCTTCTGGGAACTGCTTTTCAGAAATCCAGTCCGGCATACGCTGGGAGACCAGCCGTCCACGTTCCCAGGCCTGAGACGGTCCCCCTACCTTCAGGCTGGGTGGCTGCACGACCCCATCCACCTCACTCACCCCTTCCGTCAGGCTGTGGCTTCTAACGGTGGCAGAGCTGAGCCACAGCTAAGGAGGGAGGAGGTCCAGGAAACCCCAAAGGACACCCCAGGGGCACTGGAGGGGAGCCCTGCACCCAGACCCCCGGCCCTGCTGGTGGGACGAGGCGGCCTCCCCACTCCCCTTCCCTGCGTGCACCTGCCTCTTGCCTCAGCAAATCCCCCCACAAGCACGCACACCCATTGCTCTACACACACACTCCCACACTTGACACAGACGCACCTGCCTCTCCCCTCCCCATCATCTCCCCTCCTGCATCTCCCCTCCTGCATCTCTCCTCCTTCATCTCCCCTCCTGCAGCTCCCCTCCTGCATCCCCCCATCATCTCCCCTCCTGCATCTCCCCTCTTGCATCTCTTCTCCTGCATCTCTCCTCCTGCATCTCTCCTCCTGCATCTCTCCTCCTTCATCTCCCCTCCTGCATCTCTCCTCCTGCATCTCCCCTCCTGCATCTCTCCTCCTTCATCTCCCTTCCTGCATCTCTCCTCCTGCACCTCTCCTCCTGCATCTCTCCTTCTTCATCTCCCCTCCTGCATCTCCCCTCTTGCATCCCCCCATCATCTCTCCTCCTTCATCTCCCCTCCTGCATCTCTCCTCCTGCACCTCTCCTCCTGCATCTCTCCTTCTTCATCTCCCCTCCTGCATCTCCCCTCTTGCATCCCCCCATCATCTCTCCTCCTTCATCTCCCCTCCTGCATCTCTCCTCCTTCATCTCCCCTCCTGCATCTCCCCTCTTGCATCTCCCCTCCTGCATCTCTCCACCTGCATGGTGAGTGAGGGTACATCTCCAGGTCACAGGTACTCATCTCTTCCCCAGGCTCGGCCAACCCAGCAGAAGGAACCTCTGGCCTATGAATGGGCCTATTTGGGGTTGGGGTGAGATAAAGAGGAACAGAGGGAAATTTCAGCTCTGAGTATCCACTGCACACTCCTTTTCTGACCCCTGCCCTCACCTCTGAGTCTTGGGCTTCATGCCAGGCCACAAGCAGGGACCACTCGTACTGTCTCCTTCCTGTGGTCTTAATAGATTAGTGATAATAATGCAACCATGTGAGATACAGCTGAGCAGCCACTGGAGACCCCAGAAGGTCAAATGCTGAATATCAGCCTGGAGAAGAAAGGGCCCCAGGGTCCCAACACTTGCCGGGGACACAGAGTCCAGCCAGGAGTGCTAGCTATGCAGAGCCTTGCAACGTGTCACTGAGGGGAAGAAAAAGCACTTCCAAGAAGGCCGGCAGGACAGGGGGCGGGTCAACAGAGCAAGGGACAGGCCAGCAGGACAGAGGATGGGCCAACAGGTTAGAGGATGGGCCAGCAGGACAGGGGATGGGCCAGCAGGACAGAGGATGGGCCAACAGGTTAGAGGACTGACCAGCAGGACAGGGGACGGGACAGCAGGACAGGGGACAGGCCAGCAGGACAAGGGATGGGCCAGCAGGACAGAGGATGGGCCAGAAGGTTAGAGGATGGGCCAGCAGGACATCTAAAGCCCGGCAGTGCCTCAAGAGGAGCTAGAAGAGAACAGGGCATCACTCAGCTTCCTCCCGGTCCCCTCTGCCCACCCATCCCCCTGGAAAGGTCGTGATTGGCAGGTCCAGCTGGGGAGGCTGCTGCAGGTCTGGCCCTCCGTGCGGTCCTGACAGATGTTTTAATCTACTGTTTGAAGAACGACTTCTGCGCAGCTCTGCTGTTCAAACATCTGTTTCTGTTTAGAATGACGGAGGGTTTCAAATGGTGCTGGCTGTGCCGCCCGGGAAGTGTTTAAACGGCGACCTCGTTGCTTACTTTGCGTAACAGCCAGTGGAGGATTTACTGCGGGCAGGCTGGACATAATTTTAAGCTCTGTAAAATAGATCATTCATTTCAAAAAAAATATGCGAACAGTTTAGCTTCCTAAATACATCCTTTCTGAAAGGCATCCAGGGGGCATAAAGCTTTCAGAACTGTTCACGTTCTAACCCCTCACAGCCCTTGTAAAGGAGCCTCTCTGCCGTTACACCCACCCCGCCCCGGCTCACCCGCCACACCCAGAGCTCGGAGGGTCCCGCAGCATGACGACAGCACAGCACGGCTGCGTGAAGGCCGGGGGGCCCTTCTCCATCCCACAGATCTGACCGTCTTTCTTGCTGGGCTCAGAAGGTTGCCCACCTAAGTCTGTTCTTATTTGTCTGCACGTCCCCAGAGTTTAGCACCCATGAGATCTGAGACAGACATTGAAAGAATTAGGAATCTCTTTCCACATAACTTTGAATGTGGGAACACCAAGAGGTGTTTGTAGGTAATTTTGAGAGCATCAGGCAAGGGGATCCTTTTTCTCCATCTATAAACTGGGTGTTTAACCATGTTGGAAAGACAGGAGAAGAAGATATTTGCCGAATGCCTCGAAAGGCTCGGTGCTTCCCCGTCACCATAAAGAAACTGAAGACCTTGATACGGTGCTGGCCCAGCGCTGCACACGCCCCTCCTCGGGGCAGTCTCCCCGACGCCCTGGGCTGGGGCAACCATTCTGCGGAGGGAAACAAAAGGCCCCAGGAGCCAAGGAGCCAGCGGAGTCCCGCCGCTCACAAAGGTGCCTCAGACCCCCTCCCCACTCTCCAGGCCCCGGACCACACAGCGGAGGCTGTGGGATTCTAATTCAGGTCTGCTTGTCACCAAAGCCCACTCTATTTCTAGTAAAATCCACCAAAGCTTAGAACACGTAATAAAAAATTGTATATCTGGGCAATGTCGTTTGGGGCCTGTTCTGAGAAGGAACACTTTTTAATTTTAAATTAGTAGACAATGGATCTTTATCTTTTCACAGTTTTCCCACGTATATGAAAAGCTGCAGAAGCAGAGACGCAGTGTCTCTGCTGTGAATGACGGCCTTTGCCGGGGCTGAGCTGCAGGAGGTGGGCTAGCGCCCCGAGGGGTGCCTGGCACGTGCGGCCGTGAGATGCTCACACCGAAATGTTCCGTCCTTCCTTTCCCTCCTCCTCTGCCCGCCCTCCTCGTCCCTCCCCCAGGGCAGCTGGACGGCGGTGCGGTGCCTGCCCCGCCGGCACCACCCAGTGGGCTCCTCACACCGGCTGCCGAGCGGGACGGAGCGCCCGTCCATCCACCCCACGCTCCCTGGAGACCGTCCACTCTGCCCCGAGCCCTCCCTCTGGCCGGTGGTGGCCGACTCCGCAGAGCAAGCTCGCCTCGTCCCCGCAGGCCCTGGGCCCGTCCTGCCTAGCACCTAGGTCCAGCCGGCGATGGGGAGGGCGCCCTTCCGCTCCCCGAAGGGCTCAGGTGGAAGTACTCAGTCTTCATAGAAAACGAGCGCAAGCGTCTGCACTGTGCCTGGGGAGACGGCGTCAGGCAGCGAGCTGCCCTTCCCGAGGAGACCCGTCGGGGAAGTGTCCTGGGGGACACAGGCTGCACCCCTGGGAAGAACGCTGCCCCCTTTAGTAAAGCGGCTCGAGTTGGGAGGGGCTCCTTCCTGCTTGACGAGCGCTGAGGGCCCAGGGACCTCAGGGGTCTCCCCGCGATCTGGGCCCCGTCCCCGAGGCAGCCGGGCCACGAACCAGCAGCGTCTCCACAGGAGCCCCCCGGGGGCCCATGTGGGTCCAGCTCTACTTGTTAGAGATGCGCAGTGCCAAGGACTCCTGTGCACTCGGTTCACTTACGCAGAACACGAAGCTCTTGTGACGAAGGGGCGCCGGGGGCAGTGAGGACGGTGACGCAACACCAGCAAACTCAGACGTGGGGTCTGGACGCAGCCTGGGTGAAGCAGGACACGGATTCTTTACCTTGGCCACTAAATGGACAATTCTAGATCACCAGCTGTGGAGTTTTATTTTTATAAAATACTTAGTACCCTGTAATTAAATTTTTTGATAATTAAAGATATAGCTTTATTTACATAATTAAATATTAACTATTAAATAATTGATATTAATTAATATGATTAACTAATTTGCATTTTTTCTATTTTTACTGTATAACTTTGAATATTTAGAGAAATATATATTCTGAAGCAAAATAATTTTTAAAATATTTTGTTTCTTTATATTTAATTTTTTGATGTTTATGTATTCAGATTTGGACGTTATAAATACAATTACATTTTTAATCCTAATTTAGATCACCAATGTCAATAGAACATAAATAACATGAAAGTCTTGATTTTTAGCAACATAGTTTTTGCAGAATATACAAAAATTTATGAATTTTATATGCCTTTAGTTTGTATAATCCAGGCATTAACAGCCCGCGGACAGAACATCTGAAAGTGCACAATAGTCACTGAATTCAGTTGTCTTTGCTACTTGGCCAGTTTTCATTATATATATTAAGTATAATAATTTTTTGTGTGCAGTTCTGGTTCTCCACGTGGAAAGAGAGAAACGCTTTATCTGACAGCTTGTTGACCCAGTGGATGACTTTCCAGTCCTTACACACGTGCCACTCGGCCTCCGCTCTACTCTGGGCCCACACCCAGGGCAGCCTGGACATTGGAATAAATCTACTTGAAACTTTACTTTTCCTTCCTGGTATCACTGAGCAGCTTAAGAGCCCAAGGCGCCTCTTCCTCTCCAGCTGGCGGAGCCTGGTCCTCCGGCCCTTGCCTGGGAAAGGGGGCCCTTGGTGCACAGGAAACTCTTTCTAAAGCCGGGAGGCGGAGGCCGGCTGGCAGCAGTGTTCACAGAGCTCCGCTCCTCTCAAGGTCTGCGGAAATGGGGAGTCTGGGTGGCCAGGCTGAGGCTCCCCCAGACCTGGAGGAAGAGGAGCCTGAGCAGGTGGCCGGCAGCTGCGGCTCCAGGCCCCGCGCTGCGGCCCCCGGTCCCCGGACAAGCCCCTGGGCCCTCACGGCCAGTGTGTGCGTGGCAAGGGCAACGCTGACTTGCAGTGTCATGGTTTAGTTAGGTAAGCCTCATTCCGATGGAGTCTGTACGTGGAAATACAGAGGCGTACGAACCTGAAGCCGAAGTCAGATGCTTTGAAAAGACCCCACAGAGAAAATTCCCCAACAATTCACATCAGCGCAGGCGGGGCTGAGACAGCTGCAGATACATGGAGAAGAGGAACCGTCACAAAGCTGAGTCGCCGGCATGGCGGCAGCTTTGGCTCTGCCCGGGTCCACTTGACCACATTCAAACGACTCCATCTCACCATAAAATGGTCGGATTAAACGGGTGGCTGGACGCGGCAATGGCTCAGGGGGTGGGAGGACAGACGGTCGGACGCAGCGATGTGCTGGTAAATGTTTGCCAACCTGCTCTCTGAAGAGAAGGGAGCCCTGATCTACAGCATTTGCCGGTGTCCGTGGTGTCAGGGAACCCGTCGCGGCCAGCTTCGCGCCCGGGCATGAAGTCTCTGGGCGAAGAGTCGGAGGAGATGCACACGGTCCGCCTGGCGGGCGGGGCGGCCGCTGCAGCCCCCGCCAGTCAGACAAGTGACGGCCGCAGACGTGGAGGCACGTTCGTGGGGAGACCCCTTCGTGGCTGCAGGGAAAGGCGGCGGGAGGCCGCTGAAGGGAACCGCGGCCTGGCCCCATCAGCGCCGCTGACTCGCCAGCGCCCTCCCGCCAGCGCCTCGTGTTCAGTGAGGACCCCAGGCCGTCCTGACCAGCACTTTATCCACTCACCCTCGGTCACTCACTAAAGTCCTCCCGTCACCAGGCACCGTTCCTCCAGAACCTCCTGTGTCACCCCTCCCTCCGGCCTGACTTTGAAATTAACAAAGACAGCGTCAGACCCGCCGCCAGAGTCTGAGAACCTGGAGGTGCCACGCAGCACAGACGAGGCCACTTTGTGAGCGGGGTTGAGACTTGGAAGCTGTTTGTTTCTGTTTTTTTCTCTTGGCTTACTGGGAGCTGTTCTTGATTCCCAGAGGTAAGTGGTATGGAAGTGAAACAGAGACTTCAGAAATGTCCAGATCTTTTCTGGGAAAAAAACCTGTGCTCTGTTTGCTTTCCTTTTATTCTTAAAGGAATTTGAAAGAGGAAGAAGGTACCGAACACACAGATCCGGCCGGGTGGGAGCCTCGAAGAGGAGCGTGAGTCTATCTCGGCCGCTCTTCTCCTTGCGAGGGTCTGGAAAGTCCGCGACGGGCGAGGGGAGCTGGCCAAGGGGTGCAGGCCTACGGGGTGCCTCGGGTCCCTCAGCAGCCCCGGCCTTTTGGTGTCAACGGCGCATACGAGGCTGAGCCACACAGGGAGGCCCTGGAGCCCGAAGTCTGTGTGCCTGTGGCCCCGAGATAAACGGAGCGGCGGGCCTGGCTTGGACTTGCGGTGGCCGAACGCGAGGCGTGTTGTATACAAGAGGCTCGATCTCGCAGCCCTGGCTCCAGACTCCCCCTCGCTGTGATCAATAACGTGTCATGTGTAACTAAGACAAACGCCGCATGATGGCCCCATGTTTATGAAGTCAATATATGGCTTGTAGGGAATTCCTTGGCGTTGTTTGTATGCCGTATAAATATTTTAAGATTGTGCCAGTAACAGGAGTTTCTGTGTATATTACACAGAGTTCTCTTTTATCCGGTTTGGAGAAGTCGGTCCAAGGAGCGGATGCATATTGTCCAAACAAACATTTGTTCCCTCCTCCAGCCGGCTGGGTGGACTGCCCTCCCCCCGCTCCCCGGGGAGCCGGGCGGCCCCAGCGTCTGTTCACCGGTGGGGAGCCACTGGGCCGGGATCCTGTGGCGTGTGTGGTGTGTGTGTGGTGTGTGTGTGGTGTGTGTGGTGTGTATCATGGTGCGTGGTACTCTCTGCTATGAATGCAACATCTGTGGATGGAATTTCAATTAACAATGAAAAACTTTAAACCTCCCTCGCGTCCAGCTCCCGGCGCCCGTGTGCTGATGAAGTCCTACGACCGTCTCACAAGGCACCACTTCATGCGCTAAAAGGGGAACATGAGGCTGCTGTCAAGCTTCCCAGATACAAGGAAGAGACGGCCCATGTGCCCGTGAGCCCCTCCTGGCCCTTCCTTCCCCAGGATCGCCATGCCAGGCGAGGCCTCACCGCATGTTGGGCTCCCTGGGGCACGCTCCTTCCGGAAGTGCCGGGAAAGGCGGGCTGCTGGCTGCAAACCCAGACCTGTCACGCCGTTCAAGGGACTGGAGTCAGCTTCCAAAGGAAGCCCGGGTCTGGAGCAGGTGGAAGCAGCGCAGGAGGAAAAGCAGCCTGGAGGGTCTGTGGACGCCCTCCAGGGCCCTAATCTGAGTAGCAGGACCACCAGGGGGTCCAGTAGCCGCGAGGAGCTGCTCACACGCCGGGCGAGGGGCTGGGGGGAGGGGCTGGGGGCAGGGGGCTGGGGGGCGGGGGCTGGGGGGCGAGGGGTTGGGGGCGGGGGGCTGGGGGGCGAGGGGCTGGGGGCGAGGGGCTGGGGGGCGAGGGGCTGGGGGCGAGGGGCTGGGGGCCCGGGGCGGGGTCTGGCCCTCAGGGGAGGGAGGGGCGAAGAGGCCCCAGAGGAGGGAGAGGGCGGGTGGGCGCGTGGGGGACAGGGACGTGGAGTCCCTGGGAGAAGACTGCGGAGCACAGAGGCCGGGAGCAGCCCAGGCCCGTGAGAGGGACCCACATCCTGGGCTCTGGGGGCGCAGACCGCTCCTCGGCCAGCGTCCTCTTCGGAGGCCCTCGGGGGGCCTCGCTGCCCTGAGACGGAACATCTCCATTTCCAGGCGGCCCGAGAGGCGGCCAGTCTTCATCGTGTTAGAACAGACATGACTTAGGACGTAACCCAGAGCCACCTGGGACCAAACAAACGACAGAGCTGAGAGTCAGCGTCCGCAGTGCAAATGAGGGCGGCTGCAATTGCGCTCCTCAACCGGAGATTTGCAAAGAGCTCCCCAAAATCATGTGCCGAGCTCCGTCCCCTGGAACGAGCCCAGAGCCCTCTGCTCACACACACTGGATGCCCCCCCAAGTTTAGACGCGTTTCCTGAACTTCAGCCCCATTTCTTCCGTCTTATCCCAGACAACGCCTCTTCCTGCCCGCCAGCGCATTGACTGGACGGAAATGGGCTGAAAAGAGCAGGGCTGTCTGAGGCGGCTGAACCAGACAGCAGATGCTGGGCCCTCGCCCATCACCCGCCCGGGCCGCACCCCCGAGCCCCGTCCCCTCTCACAGGGGAACAGGAGGCAGAGCACACGAGTTACCCCGAAGGAGAAGCAGGTGAGACACGTCAGGCCAGGGACACTCCACCCCTCGCGTGGTGTGCCCTCGCAGGCGGGGGTCCCTCATCAGGCAGGCTTGGGGGTCCCTCGTGGGCAGGGCGCTGGCTTTCCTCTAGGACAGGGCCTGGCACCCGCTTGCACCGTGAACAGGGCAGAGCACGTGCGTGTGGCCCGTCGGCCTGGCCTCAGAGTCGGGTGGTTGTGACAGAGGCTGTAGGCCCGCGAAGCCTGAAATATTGACCATCTGGACATTTGCGGGAAAGCCATGCACAGCTACTGTGTTCCTGTGGCTTAGAGAGGGGACCTCTAGTCCCTGGGACGCAGCCAGACCGGTGCCTGACCACATGGCCCCCGACCTTCTTCCTGAGCCCGCCCTGGTCCCACACCCAGCGGAGAAGGGCGTGTGCAGGCTGAGACCCCCTGGACGCAGGCCCTGGGCAGCCGCAGCTGCCTCCTGGTCGAGCGGGTTCTGTTCCGCCGGTGTCGTCCGTCTGCTCGAGCTTTCTCCACGAGGCAGGAGCACCTGCACGCATTTCCTGATGCTCAGCCATCCGGGCGATTAGCTCATCCGTCGCAACTTGGGCCCCGCTCACCCTCTGTGATCAGGGAGGGCGTCTGCTGCTCAGACGGCGGACGGGAGCTGGAGAAGCAGAAAGGTTCTGAGAGGCGGTGGATCCCTCTGTCCGCTTGCACACAGTAGGCACTTAATAAATGCCTGGTGCTCAAAAGAACCCCTGCTCCAGCCCCTGCGGCGGGCAGAGTGCCCTCTGGCAGGTGGCAAATCCTAGCTCGCGCCCTGAGGCTCAGCCAGGAGGCACCGGGCTGGAAGGCACAGGCGCAGAAGCACCTGCTCGGGTTGCGGCTTCTCAGCGGAAAACCAGGTGAGCACAGGTGTGACTACACGCAGGCGTCTGGGCCCCTCCTGACTCAGCGAAACCACGGCCCTCCTTCCCTCCCCTGGGGCGGCCCCCACCCTCTCCCAGGAGCTCCCCTGGTGCCGTCACCCCACCTCCACCCGGAAAGGCCGCCCTGGACCCTGGGGACCCTTCATGCCAGAGAGCTTCTCTATGCCAGGCCTCCGCCCACCCTCCTGCTCGCTGATTAAACCTCAAAGTCCAGCCGTCGTGAGCGACCTGGGCCCTTCCAGGGGGGCCTGTTACCCTGGCAGTTTCTGCACTAGGGCTGCCTCTCCCTGGCTGTGGGAGGGTGCGGGGAAAGCAGAGCCATGGCGGCTGTGAGACCTTAACTCTACGGGTTCCCTGTGAAGCCAGGTGCCACGGGGCACTGGACACGGGGGTACCTGCCTCGCCGCTCCACGTAAGCCTGGGCGCGTGTGCCTGTGCGTGCACGTGTGTCAGTGCACTGTGTGTGTGAATGCACGTGTGAGTGTGTGTGCATTGTGTGGTGTTTGTGCCTTGCCTGTGCACACGCGGTGCACGTATGTTTGCGTGTTGGTGCACATGCGCATGCGTATGTACTTGTGTCAATGCCGCCTGTACAGATGGAACCACAGTGCTCCTGGAGCCAATGTAGAGAAAAGAAAGGGAGGCCAGGTGAGGGGAAGGGCTGCAGCCTGCTGGGCGGCTACTTACAGACCCGAACACCCCGGCAGCCTTTGGATCCAGCCCAGGGACGCCCTGGGCCTCGGGGGAGCGAGGGCTGTGCTGAAGTGTCGGAGGCCCTGGGGCGGCCAGGCAGGAGGACGGCCCTGCTCTGCCTGCTCACAGCACGTGGTGTGCAGGGCCCCCTCCCAGCAGCCCACCTCAGGGCCTCCCGGTGCAGACACGGGAAGCGCCGACACTCGCTCACGTGTGGCGCCGAGGCCAGGGCACCGGCGGGGACAGCTGGGTGTGTCTTCAGACCACAGGGCCTCTTGGCTCCGTGTCCTTGGGCAATGCTGGCAGTTGGGATGTGCAGCCTGTCTGGGGTCTCTGCAAGGACGAGATGAGACGCCCAGCAAGTTGCAACGCCCACGTGCAGGGCCAGCAGGACCAGCCCCCGAGCCGCCTCTGTTCCTCCCGGGGCCCCGCCTCCCACCGGCCACGCAGATGCGAACTCACACCCGCACACATCTTCACGCTCGCGCACTGTCGGTCACACCCACCGAAGACAGGCCACCCAGCGTCCGGTAGGAAGGCAGACCGTGTGAGTCCTGCGGCCACACTGGCCTGGAGCCCAGGCACCACAGCCTTTTCTCGGGTCCCTGAGCTGCAGGGGCGAAGCCAGCAGGTGCAGATGTGGGCCCAGACCCAGGGCCGCTGGACCCTTCGATGGTCCTTCCAGCATCTGGAACCATCCACTGTGTCTCCCTTCAGATCTGCCGGATTGGCTGGAGTCGGAGCTGCCCCTGCTTGAGGTTCTGAGTAACAAAATGCAAACCGGGGTGATGCAGACACGGAACTCCCTGAGGACCGTCAGCCGAGGGGAGAACCATGTGTAAGACATGTGCATCTCAGGAAGATTCTTAAACATTTAATGTCATAGAGCCTTCTGAGATGGTGATAAAAAACTGTAGACCCCATCCTTGGAAACTTGGAATTATTCCTCTACCAAACATTAATTTATATTTTTATGTTAAACATTAATTTATATTTTTAAATACTTCAATTATTATTATTAATGTAATTATGTATGTCCTGATGCACAATATCAATTTTAATATGCAATTTTAGGCATCAATGCAATTTAGAGGAAAACCAAGTTCACAGACTGGATGTTTAGATCACGGGGGAGGTGAGTGGTTTTTTTTAACAAACTCTGGGGTTATTCTCCAAGTCATCCAGAAAAGTAGGCTCCTGAAGGATTAGACTTAGGAAAAATCTACTCAGGGTTGCGCAGCAGAGTGAACGATTGTGTTGGAAAAATCTATCCATAGCGGTTTTAACAGGTGGGTGGTGGAGCCAGCTGTGCTCTCGCCTCCCCCGTCACCCCTGCAAGAATCTCTGCGACGGGAGCCCCGTGGGGAGGGGGCTCGTGGGTGATTCTCACAGGAGGGGATGCAGCCCCGCGTCTCTTCTGAGGCATCGTTAGGCGGTGAGCAGCTATGGGCCCCACCCTCCCAGTCTCCCCAGCTCAGCACGGCACCTGGACGGAGCATCTTATGCTCCAGGCTCTTACCCGGCAGCTCCCTCGCTCCACGGCAGGGAGGGAGACGACCCCGAGCTGGACGTGCCCCCAGGCAGGCGTAGTGACAGCACAGACAGGCGCGAGGACAGCACTGCGGCCACGGCCGTTTGCCCTCGCGTCAGGCCCCGCACGTGCAGCGACCAGCCCTCACGCAGGCCTCGCCCGAGCTGCACGTCCACTCCACTGTCTCCGTGCACGTCGGGGGCAAATGGGGCGCCACTCCCTGCTACCTGCTCCCAGAGGAGACAAGGGTCTGAGTTTTGTTGTGATTTATGTGGAGCTGTCCTCCTGGTGGAGGCCAAGATAACCACTTCTGAAGACGCTGCCTCTGACGGTGACACCTGCACACAGAGGTGGCCACAGGCCGGCCTCCACCCAGCCTGGCCAGTATCTGGGCCACATGGGTCTTAAATTAACACCGATTCTCCACATCGCAGCCTATTCCCACGGTGAGGACAGAGAGTAGACACACCTAGTGATCCTACAGCAATGCCACCCGATCACAAGGGGCTGTGTTCAGTGCCTTCGCTCATTTGCTTCAAAGCAGGTGTGAGTCCGGCCCAACTTGACGATGAGGATGGTCCCTGAGTACAGCCCACCCGCCCACACCGAGCAAGGCTCAGACCCTAGTGCCACGGTGCGTGCGCTTAAACAGCCCCGCACGCCTGCAATTATCTGCTTACGTACCCGGGGCTCCCTGGGGAAGCGGCCTGCCGTGCCATGGTGAGTGTCAGGACACGCCATCTGGGAGGCGACAGGAGCAGACTTCCAAGGGACCTGGACGTGGGGACCCGGGTGAGCCCTGCTGGAAGAAGTGCCAAGTGGGTCAGACAAGAGCCGTGGTGGCAGGAGGTCTGGGGAGCTCTGTGAACCGCCCCGAGCCCCCCGTGAAATGTGCGTGTGCACACACGTGCCCACATACCTGCACATATGCACATGTGTACCCTGTGCCCACGCGCGCACACACACACACCTGTGCGAGGAGCCTGGGCCAAGTGGAAACCGGTCGCCTCAGGGACCCATTATTACTTAAGACGTGCAGAGTCATGGAGACCTTCTCCGTTCCATCCAGTAACCGCGGCAGGTTGAATAACAGCCCCTGGCCCACACAGGTCCGTGTCTTAATCCCCAGAACCTACGTCACCTTACATGGCAAAGAGGACTTTGCACGTGGGATCAAGGGACGGATCTGGAGACAGGAGATTATCCTGGCTTAGCTGTTGGGCCCTTAGAGAGGGACGCAGGAGGGGCCCAGCCGGCGAGCACCGGAGGCCCCTGAAAGCTGGGGCAGCAAGACCATCGCTCTCACCTCCAGAAGCAGCCCTGCCACCGCCTGGACGTTAGCCCAGTGAGGCCGATTTCGGGCGTCCAGGACTGTAAGAGTACATTTGTGCTGTTTTAAGCCACTACGTTGGTGATTTTCTATCACAGCATCAACAAGGAACTAATACAAACACCTTAGTGCTTTATTTTAATGAACAGGAAAAAAATTTTTTTTGAAAATCTGTAATAACTTTCATAGGTTCACACTCAGCTTTAGACCTCTAACCCTACTTTTTCCATAAGATTTTATGTCTTTCAACTACAAATTTCCTATCATGAAGGTTCACGGAAACTTGACTCCTAGACTCAGGGAAGAATTTCTTTGTTAACCATCTTCAGTCTCTTGTCTTTTATCCAAGAGGTAAATCTGTTTTCAGGGGGTCACACTTCTTCCTCATGAAGGGGGCTGGTGTTGGTAAGACAAAGCCTCAGCAGTATTGTTGGGCAAACAGATGGCTTGATTTGTTTACACTCTACATGCGGCAAACTCGGGGCCCAAAAGCCCTGGAGCAGAATTCTGCACGCGCTTCCCGTCTTGGCCCCCAGTATGATCTCCTCTGCACGACAGAGGCAGAGGTGGGATTCAGGTCTGCTGTATGCTTTTCCATCCTGACCTACTCCGTTACCCTGCACCCGGGGTAGGGATGGAGCCGGAATACTTACAAACGGACCAAATGATGAGCTGCCAGTTGAGCACCCCAGTTACCCTCTCCCGAGCCAACCTGCCCACCACCTTCCAGGGGCACGTATCCTGGAGGACAGGCCACACGGTCAGGCTTCCATGTATTGATCACTCCACTTACGACGTCTGCCGATGGCTGCAAGGCCGGCTGTGGCGGAAACACCAATGCATGCTCACGCGAGGTGGGATTGGCTTAGGCTTGCAGGGGAAGAGGGTGGGTTCAGAACTGGACACTTTAAGTTTGCAACGCCTTGTGGTATCTAAGTAGAGATATCCAGTACTCTTAAATAATCCAGATCTCAAGAGAGATCGGGGGCAAAAATGTAGACTTTGGGCCATCAGAATCTGGTTCTCCATTACAACTACAGGAATGAGTGGGAGAAGGTGCAGTTATAAGGGAAGGTGGTCGGTGATGGAACAGGGGGATCCCAACATTAGGGCACATGCAGGGAAGAGCATCAGAACAACAGAGAGGGTGGCGTCCGGGGAAACAGAAAAGGAGAGACTCTTGGGAGAGAGAAGGGGGATGGAGACCCAGGGGCCCCCGCTGGATTCGGCAACGAGGGTGCGTCGTAGCAGCCTGGGTAGAGCGACGGCGGTGTACTAGCCAGATGGAGGAGGGCTCAGGGGAGAGCACAGAATGGAGGAGACTTCGGCCGTCCCTATGACAAGGGGGAAAGACAGCGGGTGAGGAGGAAGGGTCGCTCTTCCCGTGACTTAAAGGGAGGGGAGAAGAGATGGGTTTTAATGCCTCTGTTTGCAGATAGAAGGACACAAGCAACATGCCATTTGCAGCAACATGGGTGGACCTAGAGATTTTCATACTCAGTGAAGTAAGCCTGACAGAGAAAGACAAATATCATATGATATCACTTATACGTAGAATCTAAAAAATGATATAAAAGAACTTATTTACAAAACAGAAACAGACTCACAGACACAGAAAACAAACTTATGGTTACCAAAGGGGATGGGTGGGAGGGATAAATTAGGAGCTTGGGATTAACAGATACACACTACTGTATATAAAGTAGATAATCAACAAGGACCTACTGTACAGCACAGGGAACTCTACTCAATATCTTGTAATAACCTATAATGGAAGAGAATATAAAAAAAGCTTATATATTTTTACATATATGTATAACTGAATCACTTTGCTGTACACCTGAAACTAATACATTTTAAATCAACTATATTTTCAATAAAAAAAATCTTTTTAACGCGCCCACCAAAACCTTTGCGGGGAACACAGCTGAAGCAAGCAGAGGAGAGCGCTGCAGAGCTCACCAATTTCTCACTTTACTGTGAGGTCTGAACATTTTAAAGAAAAAGGTTTGAAAAGAAATGGGCTTATTGTCGCCCTACACCCTCGGTGTGTGGTTTTTAATCCCCCAGCGTCCCCTGCCCACCACTCAGATGACCCCACTTCCCCACGTGCCCAGACCCGGCCCTGAGCATGGTCACGTGACACGACCGGAGCTACAGGAAGGAAATCCCAGCAGGCAGACCACCCCCAACGCGGCGAGGCTGCAGACCTGGGCGGGGAGAGAGGGCACTCTGCCTTAACCTGGAACCCAGGCCTTCCTGATCCTACGACTTACAGGAACTGTGCTGCGTTTGAGTTTGCATTTGCGGAGGTTTGCAAATGAAAAGGAGCGTAGAAGGGGTCGTGACAGTGGGGAGAAGAGGAGGAGGAGTGACACTAAGGGCAGAAAGGTCAGCATGGAGACTGCGCTCCACGACGGATGTGTACCAAGCTCAGCTGTGCCTTTTTATGCCCGAGCTCAATAGGCCGCATTGCGCACGGCCATCGCCGAGCAAGGGTGACAGCTGCTGATGCAGAGGCCCGAGCGAGCCCGTGGGTCTAGGGGTGCGGCTGGCTGCTGGTAGATGTGTTACCCTTGACAAAGTGACATCGCAGGGCCCTCGGGGCAGGAGAGTGGGCTTTCCTCCAGGCAAAGGCCTGTGGGGCTTAGCGCGCAGTTGGGCAGCTCTGTTCTCAGACCGGCTGAAAGCGGCGGTGCTGAGAACAGCTTAACCCTCCCTGAGCTCAGACAGCAGAGGGAGATGCCGCAGGGAGATGTCAAACGGTCAGTTCTGCAAAGACTGGCTCTCAGGCCAAGCTCCTTCGTCAAAGATGGAATTCTCTCTACAATGTGAGTCAAGTCAAGGCAACTTACACCCATTAACGACGACCTGCTGAGTATATGTCTCCCCGTTCGTCCTTCAACAAGACACACGAAGATGGCCTCGTCTTGCAGGAACTAGGAAGAGAACTGACACGGCTTCTCCTGTCTCCAGGTGGTCTGTGCTCCACGCCAACCCTCCCTCTGTCAGCTCCGCTTCTGAGATTAGGGGCCCGTCGGGGTCAGGATGACAGGGCACAGCCCCACCGTATGCCAAGGGCAATGCCAAGGGGGTAGCCATTCAGAAGTGGAACTCATAATGCTAATCCTTTGATTTTCAGTCTCCACCAGAACTTCCTCTGATTATGGAAATGTTCTACAGTCTGCCCTGTCCAATCAGGTGGCATACGGCTACTGAGACTGAGGAGCTGAATTTTCAATTTTATTTCATTTTAATTAACTTTAAATGGCCACATGTGACTCATGCTACCACATGGGACAGCAGAGGCAGTCCCTGGAACTCTTGTTTTATTTACAGACTTTCAGGTCCGAAATACATTTGATAGAGTCTGAAGGTGACAGGGAAAAATGCATTAACCTAGCTAGAAACTTTATCTGGAAGAGACTAACAAAGACAAAATGCAGTTGTAAGCCCTTGTATTATTAACTCTGTATTTTAAATTGTGCTTTATTTGGGACAATACTCCTTAAAATTTCAATCTTTTGTTTGGTTGCCTCCAGAATTCTGAAAACTGAGAGTTCCTAAGACGTGCCATGAAGTGCTGGCACCCAGAGAAATAAATGTCTCCTAATTACTCCTAAAGAACAGTTGCTGGAAGTGAAGCCTGGTCCAGCTGTCTGTGTTCATCACAGACATTTTGCAGGTGATGGGCAAAAGGTCAGACTCCAGAGGGGAAACCACACCAAGGGGCTCTGCCCCAGACGATGGATCAGGGGCTGGAAGGGACCCGGCAAGGTCATTAGGTCGTTAGCTTCCAGCTGATCAAGACCGTGTACCAGTTATCTGTTGCCGCGTAACAAATTCCCCCAAACGTAGCAGCTCATACCACAAATACTTACTATCCCACGCGATTAATGGAAGTCTGGGAGTGGTTCTGTCAGGCGGGTCTGGTTCTCGTGAGGCTGCAGTCACCCGAAGGCTTGACAGGACCCAGGACCCAGGACCCACTTCCGAGATGGTGCACAGCCATGGCCAGTGGCAGGAGGTCACAGCCCTGACCACGTGGCCTCTCCCCAGGGTGACAGGGCATCCTCACAAAGTGGCAGGAGACATCCCTGGGAGCAAGAGATGCAGGTGAGAGCAAGCGGGAGGCCAGGTCGGCCTCTGTGACACAGCTGGGAAGTCATGCAGCATCACTTCTGCATGTTCTACTGGCCACACAGACCAACACGGTACAACATGGAGGGTGTGAGCACAGGGGACAGGGTCACTGGTGTGATCTCGATAACACTTCACCCTAACTTCTCATATCCATCCTGGTTGCTGATTTCAACTTCTCTTCGTTTTAAACTCCATCCAAGTTCAGGTAACACATCATCTCCTTTCAAAATAAGAGACGGAGTTCCCGTCCATGAAGAAAGCCCTCGTGGCCTCCCAAGCCTCACCCTGCTCGGTCATCACCCCATATCCTCAGGAGCCACCCCTCCCACTGTCCATCTGCCGCCCACGGGCCGTGGACACACCCGCTCCTTGAGGAGACGGGGCGCGAGGGGTAAGGTGGCGCCAGCGACGCAGAGGAAGAGACCAAACCGCGGTGCTGTGTGCACCAAGGGTTTGCTTATTCAGCACTTATTCACTGAGCCCTACCCTGTTCCGGGTGGTATGTGGTGCCCCAGGATTCAGAGTGAGTAGGGGTGCTTCAAAGAACCCAGCCTCGCCCCAGCTGGCTTCCGCAGTGTCCACGACGTGTGGACACCGTGCTGGCCGTCTTGGAGCGCACAGACCTGCTCACGGGACCTAGGGTCCTGCTGTTCAAACAGCGCCTATGACCCGGCATCACCAGGAATTTATGGGTAAAAGCAGAACCTGTCCCACTTCATGCACATTGAGTCCGTCTTATTTTGACAAGATTCCCAGGTGACTCGTTGCCCATTAGAATTGAGAGATGCTGCTCTAGGGAAGAGCTCACACACGTTAACACAAAGGAACGTGTGATCGAGGCCTTGGCTGGAGATACCACAGGGGTTGGTGACGGGGACAGTCACTGAACTCTCGTTGTGCTGATTTTGTACAGATACCGTCTTACCTGACCTTTTCTAGACCCTCATCAGGAGATGATGTGACTTACGGATGAGACTGAGGCCTTGCGAGCTGGGTGTGTGTGGAGTCGACTCAGCTGGTCCGTGCGCAGCGCAGATTAGACCCAGGTTTGCCTGAACCAGAGCCCGCGAGCGTCTGCCCTCACAGACGCCCTGCCCCCTTCTCAGCTCCTGAGCCGGCTTACGGGTTGGGGCCGCCGCAGACCTCCATCTAAGGCATTGGCCGAATTTTCTCCTGACCAGCTGGCCAGTCTCTACTCATTTTCTCCCAGAAATGTCCACCCAGACCCTCTGGCCCCCAAGGCCCTGGAGGTTACTTGAGCCACAGCAATGTGTGTGCTTTCACGTGTTCAGCCAAGCAACCCCAGAAAAGGTGGGATCAGGGGGGCCGACAAGCCGGAGAAGAGTGAAGAAACGCAGAGGAGACGTTCAAGCAGCCTTCCAACTTCCACAGAGAGCTACTGGGTATACTGTACATATTAGTGTGTGCTCCCTCTTTGCAAATTCACTGCATTTGTGTTTTAAGAATGTCCCACCCAGGAATGCCAGTGTATATTTTGAATAAAGAATAGAATTAGCTCAAGTCAAGCCATGCGGTCTTCTCTCTATTATTTATGTAAACACTGAATCTCAAGCGATATCTCACTTTTACTTTCATTGAACTTAAAAGTCTTATATTAACAGGAATTAACAACCGACTAGGCGTCCCAGTGGGTCATCTTCTTAAACCTTAACTATGTTAACTATCCCTTCACTACCTTAATTTCAACACCGAGGGAAAAAAAAAATGCAAAGGAGACGTTCAAACAGCCTTCCGACTTCAGCAGAAATTCAGACACTGACCCGTGTCCTTCTGATGACCCTGCTGGTGCCAGGCTGGGAGCTACGGTCCCTCCGAGCTGTTGGCCGGAGCAGCTGTCTGCCTGCTCGGGTGGCAGAGCGGGGGCAGCCCCCAAACACACAAAACTGCTTGGGGGGTCGAGTGAGAGAGGGGCCTGCCCCGGCCCGCTCAGCAGGGTCCCATTCCTGGGTGGGCAGGTGCCGCTGGAGAAGAGCCTGGTTCAGGGACAAAATGAACGCGCCACGCCCCCCGGGGACCGCGCCACGCCCCCCGGGGACCGCGCCACGCCCCCGGGGACCGCGCCACGCCCCCCGGGGACCGCGCCACGCCCCCGGGGACCGCGCCACGCCCCCTGGGGACCGCGCCACGCCCCCCGGGGAGGAGCCTCTGCGCCAGGACAGCTCCTCCCCCACAGGCCCTGCAGCCCCGCGTCCTTGTGGCGCCGCTGCACAGACAGCGCGGTGCGGAGAGCGAGGCCTGCGTGGCTGAAACGCCCCGGGTACCGGCGACGCGGCTCGGCTGCACGGCTGCCAGGACCCATCAATCTGCACAAGCAGGAGTTACTGTTCATTTCGCCGTCACCACACCCTAAATCTGTGGGCTCTTTAATGCATGTGCAAATATTTTCCAGAAAACTAGTTTTTATTTGCATATTAAAAATTTCCCTTTGTGCTTTGTCTCCAATAAGTTCCAAAACGTATATTTGCATGACGTGATACTTCTTGCTTTTTCTCTTTGACTTACACCTAGTCAACCCTCCACCTAGTTGGTACCACAAACACGTGATTCGAGTATTGTCTCCTCTTGCTTGTGTTGTTCTGTTTCAGCTGATTTGTTCATGGTGATAAATACAAATGTCATTTTACTCCTGCTTGATATAAACTTTAAAGGGTAAAACTTTCATTTCTCTTGGTGGAAAACATCAGCCCAAAGTGGAAGCCAAGCCACAAATGTTTCCCTTTTCACAACAGTGGGTTTCTCTTGTGGCAGCTACAGCAGGACAGTGTGAATGAACGTGGACCCGGGCCAGGAAAGAGCCCTGAGGCCACGGCCATGGGGAGGACACAGGAGTGGGCCCAGAGCAAAGCTCCTCCGACCACAAAGTTCTCTCGAAAAGTCAGCTTTCCGGTGCCTTTTAAACAATTCCGTTTGCAGTAACCCAATTATACTCAATTTTAGCTATACATCGGCTAAGTAAAGTGAGGGGCATGTCTGGTAACTCTTCTCATAAGAAGAACCATTGTAGTTACACACCCTCATCATCTGGTCACACCAACCCACACCTATCCTTAACACGTGAAGCCAGGATGCTGTGTACAATGGTAAAGGCATGGCTATAGACTCCTGGTTGTTCAGCTAGAATTAAACCTCTCACTAACTGATGTCCACTCTCGGTCCTAGGACATAGTTTCTGTTCTCATATTTGTTGATTGCCCACTACATGTGAGGCAATTCACGGGCTGAAAGCTAAGCTTCCTTCACAACTAGCCTTCTTCTTGGAAAAAAGTCTCAAAAGTCAGAAACTGAGTAGTCACTACTGTTAATTTATACCCATTGGATAATAGCTATAATAACAAACAATAATGTAACCATTCAAGGGAGAGGACAGTCACCCTGGGCTCACAAGGTCACCAACAGTTCCACAAGGAGACAGACCTGGGCAGAGGGTCTGGGTGCAGCTCTGGAGGTCGGTGAGCAGGGTCCACGTGTGGAAGGAGTGGTAGCCACAAGGGTGCAGCCAGAAGGGTCCACATCCCAGGGAGGCGTGTGGAGACCGGCCGGCCCAGAGCAGGTGGAAGTAAAACCCTTTCCCACAAACGCATGTCTTGTTTACCAGAGTCCAGCGTAATCACCCTTGGGTTTTGTTTTGTTTTTGTTTTTGTTTTTTAAAGGATTATTTGTTTATTTATTTATTTTTGGCTGTGTTGGGTCTTCGTTTCTGTGCGAGGGCTTTCTCTAGTTGCGGCGAGCGGGGGCCACTCTTCATCGCGGTGCGCGGGCCTCTCACTATCGCGGCCTCTCTTGTTGCGGAGCACAGGCTCCAGACGCGCAGGCTCAGTAATTGTGGCTCACGGGCCCAGTTGCTCCGCGGCATGTGGGATCTTCCCAGACCAGGGCTCGAACCTGCGTCCCCTGCATTGACAGGCAGACTCTCAACCACTGCGCCACCAGGGAAGCCCACCCTTGGGTTTTAGTTCAGGACAATTCAATGATCAGCTATTGAGTAATATGGCCGATTGTCTCCATTGCATTGATTAATCTCTAATGAAACAGAATAGGTGGTGGGACGTGTCCAGGTATTCCAAGCCTGACAACTGTGGCTTCTAAGCAGTAGTAGCTCAGGAAAACAGTCAAGGATATGGGGAAAAGCCTTGTCCTCAAGACAGCCAGTCCTTCCGGGGGGGTCTCACTGGGCCTCCTGAGGGCACGGCAGGGTTCTCACCAGTGATCGCCTGCTACTCATATTTGAAGGCCCAATAAATCAGCTGATCGACTGATTCCACTCGAAACACACCACCTTGCCTAACGCTCTGTAAACACCCAGGACCCCTTCAGCAGCACTCGCTGAGGAACCCCTTCCTTCCAAATTTCCAAAAGACTAAGGGATGCCTGAAGGAAAGACGGTCTCTTTAGAGACCAGCCTCTGAAGACCAAGGGGCTGTGATGGATTCAAGTCTGGATCCAGATTCTACGCTCTGTTCACTGGGCTGGACTCACTGAACCCCACGGGCATTACCCTCCTCTGAAGCCGCCGGGCTCTGTCCTCACAAGAGGGACCTCTGCTTAGTCCAGGTTTGGCCTCCTCATGTTCTTTACCGACTGCAGAAAAGGGAACAAATTCCGTAGCTTGAGGCTGTCTGAAGGTGACGAGTGGCGGGGAAAGAGCCTCACTGGGTGGATCGTCATGCTTACGTGCTGACGGCAGCGCAGCCGCTTCCAGAAGGTTCAGCCCTGGTGTAGTGGGAAGCAGGTCCTCATGGAAGCGTCTTCTGTGAGTACAGAGTTGGCAGACTGATAAATTTAGGCTGAGCACTTAGAACAGAGACCCTGCAGCAAACTGAAATAGGCTGGCGGGTGGAGCCCAGGTCTGGCGCCCCACACGAGCACTCCCAGGCGACACGTGTGCATTGCCTGTCATCTGACCCACGAAACATAGCACAGGTAGCCCTGGGCTGTAGCTTAGGTGACGTTTCCTGTCCCGGACCAGACAAAAGAGCAGGTGTCCTGGCTCGTGGTGAGAGAAGACGCCCCAGGTCTCCAGGAAACAGGACACTCTAGAGTGCGCAGCCCTGCTCCGCCCCGGCTGTGCGTGTGTCACTCCCAGCACGTGTGCTTGCGCTCCTGCATGGCTCTCAGTGAGGGGGTGCATCCTCGTGGAGGGGCCGGACCGCCAGGCCACTTGCTTGTGCAGCCACATTTGCCACAAGCAGGGAACATTCCTGAGCCAGCGCCCGTGGTCGGGGGGCGTCCTGGGATGGAGGCAGGTCAGCCTCACCCATGCCCCGTGGATGACGTCCCAGACGGGCGTGTTCCCGGAGTGGAGTCAGAGTGACCAGGGAGGGAAGAACCTGGGCTCCTGCCGGAACACAGCCCACGGACATCCGCCCTGAGTGCCCTGTCTCATCCAAGAAGGAAGAAGAATGTCGAAAGTTCAGGCAAAATTAGTGGCAGATACATTTTTTAGGAGACATTTTCTGTAGCTCCAAAATTGTGCCCAAATATAACACAGATCCTTAGACCCTAAAAAAATCGAATGATTTCCAGAGTTGTCCTGCATATTTCCCAGTCATGGGGGAAGAAGAGCAATATTCTGAACGGAGGGAGGGTGGTCGCTGTTTGAGTATCTTCCTATCAGAAACTCACATTTCAGACTCGGGGTTTCCCATGGAAGCGGAAAAAGCTGCAAAGAGTAAACTTCAGGGAACTGTCATTACTGAAACTGTCATGCGTCAGACAGATTTCAGGGAAAGCAGATTATAGTGAAAACATATTTAAAATATGGAGATGATAAAATAGGCTGCATGCTTCCTTCAAGAGCCAGGAAGTCATCCAAGAAATGTTGTGTGTGTGATGCAGAGGGCTACTCCAGACTCACGAAATGGGAATCAGATCCAAAGCCCCAGTTAACCATGAAAGGCTGTAAAAGAACGAGCTAATCCACTTGGACAGGAGAGAGAAATGATACGTAGAACCTGGAACGAGGCGAAGAAGATGATTAGTATGTGCAGGTGACGTGATTTATGTGGAAAACCTTATGACGACAGGCGGGTGCAGGCACGGAGCGCCACGTAACTGATGAACAGAACCGACAGGTGACGTGGGCGGCCAGCGCTGGGATGTTGGAGAACCAGCCGAGGGGGCAGGAGGGGGTGGGGGGAGGAGGGCGCAGGGCAGGCAGCACCCCGCCTCAGGCCTGCTGCCCAGCACACAGGGACGCTGCCCCCTGTGGGGTTTCCAGCCAGGGCGGAGCCTGGACTGATTCCCACGTTTCAAGGGTCCTTTCGGGTCCAAACGGGCCGAAGGACCAGTGAAGGGTCCCAGCTGTCCCGTGGCTGCGATCGTGCTAGGAGGGGCGGGCAGCCCCTGCCCTGGGGTCGGTGGGGTGGAGGGCCACGGGGGAGCCCTGGGGAAGGAGGCGCCGCCCCTTCCTGCTCGGCTTCCCTCCTGGCCCAGCAGCTCCAGGCCCCTAGCCCCGTCCTGGAGCCTGGGCGCCGCTCTGCGGCACAGGCGGGGCTTGAAGGGGGGTCTGAGGAACTCCCCGGGAGGCCTCCACCACCTTCTGTGCCCCACTTCCTCTTCCTGCCACTCCTCCCTTGCAAGCGTCCGGGTGCCCCATCCCGCCACGCCTGTCACAGCCGCCCCGTCGCCGAGGCAAGGCTGCTGCAAGAGCCCTGTCCGGGTCTCCTTTCCACGTCAGGGGGTTTAGACACGAAACTCCCCAGGTACTTATCTCAAGCCCCCCCCAAACCCGGGACCTTTCCAGGAAAAGGCGGCCCGTTTGGTGAGAGGGCTCGCGGCCGCCCACGGATTCCGAGAGGAGCCCGCACACGGTGAGCCCACAGGCCCCTCTGGCAGCCCTGGCGTTTGATCAACTAATCGCAGCGCGCTCACAGGAGCGCGCAGAGCCTGGCACTCAGAGCGCACTTTTCCTTCCGATTCATTTATCATGAGCCCCCCAGGGGATGGGGCTGTAATTGTCCTTCCATCTGCCAGTGCGGCTCTGAACCCCATTCTGCGCCCACGGTCTGAGCACAGAGGAGGGCAATAGGGGGTGGAGGAGGCCGAGGGCCCAGAGAGTGTCCCGGACACGACTGACACTCAGCAGCCGTGCGCTTCGCCCAGACGCACCGAGGGAGCCGTCGTCAGGCAGACGAGCTTGGTGACGACCTGGAAGCGCTCTCTCTCTCTCTCTCTCTCTCTCTCTCTCTGTCTCTCTCGCCCAGGCTCAGTCAACGTGCCCTAAAACACTGATGGAATGCTGGCCGCTGCGTTGCAGCCAACAGGCTGCTGAGGGGTCAGCATGGTCATGGCCCGTGGCCTGGCCCCAGAGAGGGCTGTGGGGTAACTGCCCTGGGCCATGCGTTTCTGCTCCCTGAGGGACGGGCCTGGAAAGCCCCAGGGTCTGCCTGGGGGTGGGGGGCACCTGTTCTCCAGGATCCCAGGACAGTGCCCCCCTGCAGTGGGGCAGAAACCTGCAGAAGCTTCAGTCTCTGGGCCCCAGCCCCAGGATTCTGACTCTGGAAGTCTGGACGGGGCTCTGAGCTTCCCGTCACACCCGAGGGACCGAAGCAGGTGGTCCAAGACTACACCTGGGGCAGTTGAGGCCTGCAAGACTGCGGATTAGCATCTTGCTATGACAATTAACACCACCTAGCGGCTTAAAACAACGCTAACTGCGCATCAAAGATTAGCAGGTGGAAAGCCCTAAATAGGTCGCACTAGGCTAGAAACACTGTGGGCAGCAGTGTTCCTTCTGGAATCTCCAGGACAGAATCTTTTTTCTTTTTTCCTCCTTTTCCAGCTTCTGACGGCCCAGTCCTTGTCCCCTCCTCCCCTCCAAAGCCAGCAATGGCCAGTGAGTCCTCCCCACATCCCACCCCTCTGACCTCTTCTGCCGCCACCCCACACATTTAAGGGCCTTGCGATTACATCGGGCCCACTGCATAACCCAGGATCACCGCCCTATTTTAAGGTTAGCTGATCGGCAATATTCACACCATCTACCTAGTTCCCGTTTGCCATATAAACTAACATATTCTCAGGATCTGGGGATTACAGCATGAACATCTTGGGGGTCATTAGTCTTTCCAAGATGAGAGAGAATTTTAAGGTGAAATCTTTTTTAGTTGCAAAGGGGAAACTCCATCAGTGGCTGGGAAGAATGACTGAATCTCCCTGCATGACGGATCCAAGAAATCTGTGCCTCATATACAGACGTTTACTGTGCTGGAAAAATTACAATCATCCACGATGAGGGTTAGTACATGACTGATAATAAATCAGGACATATATTTATAGCTTTAAAAAAGTAAATTCTTCCCAATTTATGCGTGCTTTTAAAAAATTTATGTACAATAAAATAGACCCTTTTTTGGTGTAGAGTTTTATGAGTTTTACCACTTTTGCAGATTCAGGTGACCAGCCGCCACTACGACATTCCATCAACCTCGAGACACGTCTTCATGCAGCCCTGCAGTCGCGCCCTCCCCCTGCCCCGACCTGATATGTTCTCTGTCCTGACAATCTTGCCTCCTCTGGAAGGTCACCTAGATTGAATCAGACGGTGTAAGACGGGCTCCTTTTGTTCAGCGTGATGCCTGTGAGACCCGCCCATGGCACGGCTGTGTCCACAGCCACTGCTTTCCCCGCAGGGTCATACTTCTGTCGCATGGATGTACCGCATGAAGGACATTGGGCTTATTTCCTGTTTTTGAAGATTATGCATAAAGCTGCTATAAACATTGGTGTACAGGTTTTTATAGTTACATGAGCTTTTCATTCTCTACAGTTTATAGTGGAACTTTGGGGTGTTATAATAAGCAGCTGTTTAACTTTGTAAGGAACTATCAAACTGTTTCCTAGGGTAGCTGTACCATTTTGCATTGCATTGTCATCAAAAACGTATGGGAATATCTGTTACTCCACATCCTCATACAAGTACTGATGTGTGTTATTCCTTTGTCAGTATCACACTGTCTTAATTAATGTAGCCTTAGATTGAGTCTTAAAAGCAGATAGTGTGAGACCTCCAATTTTGTTCTTTTTCAAAATTATTTTAGCTATTCTAGTTTATTTGGCTTCCATGTAAATATCAGAATGAGCTTATTTATATGTGTAAAAAAATCCTACTGAGATTTTTTTGGAATTGTGTTAAATCTATAGTTCAATTTGGAGAGTACCAACATGGTAACTAAGTTCTCCCGATCCATGAATATGATATGTCTCTGCATTTGTTTGGATATTCTTTGATTTATTTCATTAGTGTTTTTCAGTTTCCATCAATTACTGATAAAGGGACATTAAAGTCTCCAACTATAATTATTGATTCATTGCTTCTTTCAGCTCTATGAGTTTATACTTCCTGTACTTTGAAGTTCTTCTATTAAGTGCATACTCATTTAGGATTGTTATGTCTCCTTGATGAATCGACCATTTTATCATTAGTCATCTCCTTTATCAATAATTTTCCTTCTTCTGGAGTCTACTTTGATTCAGTGTAACCACAGTAGCTACATAAAAAGATATTGATGTTTGAACGGTGCATTTTTTTACCTCTCTATGTCATTATTTTTATGTTTTTATTAAATTTATTTATTTATTTATTTATTTATTTTTGGCTGCATTGGGTCTTTGTTGCTGCGTGTGGGCTTTCTCTAGTTGTGGCCAGTGGGGTCTACTCTTCGTTGCAGTTGTGCGAGCTTCTCATCGCGGTGGCTTCTCTTGCTGCAGAGCACGGGCTCTAGGCACACGGGCTTCAGTACTTGTGGCTTGCAGGCTCTAGAGCACAGGCTCAGTAGTTGTGGTGCACGGGCTTACTTGCTCCACGGCATGTGGGATCTTCCTGGACCAGGGATCGAACCCGTGTCCCCTGCAATGGCAGGCGGATTCTTAACCACTGCGCCAACAGGGAAGTCCCATATGTCATTATTTTTAAAGTAGGTTTCCTGTAGACAGTACAGTGGGTCTTTTTTTTAATCCAATCTAATAATCTCTGTTTTTAATTGATATGTTTAAGCCGTTTATATTTAATGTAATTATTGATATGTTTGGATTTAAGTCTACTATTTTATTGTTTGTTTTTCTGTCTGTCCCTGTTGTTTTCATCCCTCTATTTCCCCTTTCCTATCTTTCTTAGAATTATTAGAATGTTTTTAATATTGCATGTTAATTTCTCTATGGGGTCTGGTCTATAGCTCTTCCTATAGCTTGGAGGTGTGTGGCTGCTGAAGTCACTACAACTTACAAGTTTAACTTTTCACAGTCTCAGAGTTAATATCTCACCACTGCATGTGGCATAAAGAAATTTTCCCTGCCCCTTTACATTGCATTACATCTACATAGATCGAAAACATGACGACAATGTTATAGACTCTGCTTTTATTCATCATACACATTTTAAAGAAATTAAGAGAAGAAAACAGCCTATTTTATTTACCCAGATATTTACCATTTCTGTACTCCTCCTTCGTTCCTGAAGCTCCAGGTTCTCTCTGGTATCATTTCCACCAGAAGAGGTTCCTTCAGCATTTCTTCTAGCACAGGTCTGCTGGCCACAGATCATCTTAGCTGTTCTTTTCTGAACATTGCATGCCTGCATTTCACTTCATTGTTGAAAGGTATTTTTGGCTGGATATAAAATTTTAGGCTGACAGCTCTTTTCCTTTTTGACCTCCCTGGTTTCTGGTGATGAATCCACAGTCATCTGAATTGTTATTCCCTATATGTAGTATACTGTTTTCTCTGGTTGCTTGCAAGATTTTTTCTTTGTCTTTGGGTTTTAGCTGTTTGATTCTGATGTGGCCGTGTATGAATTTCTTTGACTTTATCATGTTTCGGATGGCTTTGTAAATTTCACAACCAAGTTACCCATAGCTTCTTAAATGGCTCTTAGTGATTTTTAATTGGCTAAAGGGAACTCTAGAGTCTCAAGGAGCTACTATTTTCCCCTAAAAGTAACTGATCAAAAAATAGACAGTATTTTACCATTCTTAGACACATGTAGGTTCATTAGAAATAAACAAGGAAGCAATAGCCAAGACATGGAAGCAACCTAAATACCCATCGATAGATGAATGGATAAAGAAGGTTGGTACATATACACAATGTTACTCAGCCATAAAAAAGAATGAAATAATGCCATTTGCAGCAACATGGATAGACTTAGAGATTATCATACTAAGTGAAGTAAGTCAGACAGAGAAAGACAAATAACATAAGATATCATTCGTACATGGAATCTTAAAAATGTACAAATGAACTTATTTACAAAACAGAAACAGACTCACAGACATAGAAAACAAACATATGGTTACCAGAGGGGAAAGGTGGGAAGAGATAAATTAGGAGTTTGGCATCAACACATGTGTTACTTTCTGGTGTACAGCAAAGTGATATATATTCCTTTTCAGATTCTTTTCCCTTATAGGTTATTACAAGATATTGAATATAGTTCCCTGTGCTATACAGTAGGTCCTTGCTGATTATCTATTCTATATATAGTAGTATGTATGTTGATGCCAAACTATCGATGTGGGGAAAGAAGAAAAAATGAAAAAGAAAAAGAAAACCATAGGGGAGCTGTTTCCTAGAGGAGCACAGAATCAGGGAACCAGCTCTGACTCCACGTTGGGTTTATAAGCATGATTAGATGTGTGAAAAAATAAGCAATGTCTACTCTTCTAAAGAGTGTCTTTTAAGAGAGATTGGTTTAAACCATGCCTCTTTTTTTCCCCCAATAAGAAGAAAAGCACACGCTGAAATAAGGACGTACAGCATCCAGGGGTAATCTATGGGTAAGTGAGATGATTTATTAACTCTGGCACAGAGATTCCTCGGGACGTAACAGGACTCATATTAGCTTACAGTCCAATGAGAAAAACTGACACACGCAAACAGCAGTATTTATGGGGTCTTGTCCCAGGGCCATAGCAGACCCTGAAAATGTCTAGATTTCACATAGACAGTTCTGGTTTTCACCAATAGGTCTCAAGGTGCAGACAGTGTATAATTCACCTGGGTTAAAACCTGACCCCTGCACCTGTGTCTCGTCCTCTGGCCACCAGCATCCTTATCTCAGCACCTCCAGTGTCCATCATGTGTGCTTAAACTCCAGACAACTTGCAAGAAAACCCATGGCAGATGGAAGAAAATATTAACATTTTTATTTTACATGGGATAAGGTATCTCATGTAAAATTCTACATTTTTCTTTATAATGTAGATATGTTAGAACAGTTGTTTATGGATATCATTTATAAATAAATAGGCATATATTATCAGCACATGGTCAAAAATGTTTAGTTATTTAAAAAAAAAAAAAACTCCCAACAAACAAAAGTTCAGGACCAGACAGCTTTACAGTTCTACCAAACATTTAATGACTATTCTTCTCAAACTATTCTAAAAAAGTGCAGAGGAAGAAACACTTCCAAACTAATTCTACGAGGCCAGCATCACCCTGATACCAAAGACAGACAAAGACACCATAAAAAAAGAAAATTACAAGCCAATATCACTGATGAACATAGATGCAAAAATCCTTAACAGCATATTAGCAAACCAAATTCAATAATACATTAAAAGGATCATACAACATGACCAATTGGGATTTATCCCAGGGATGCAAGGTTTGTTCAATATCCACAAATCAATCAATGTGATACACCACATTAACAAACTGAAGAATGAAAATAATATGATTATCTCAATAGATGCAGAAAAAGCTTTTGATAAAATTCAACATCCATTTATGATAAAAAAAAAAAAAAAACTCTCAACAAAGTGGGTGTAGAGGGAATGTACCTTAACATAATAAAGGCCATTTAGGACAAGCCCACAGCTAATATCGTACTCAGTGGTGAAAAGCTGAAAGCTTTCCCTCTAAGATCGGGAACAAGACAAGGATGCCCACTCTCGCCACTTTTATTCAACATAGTATTGGAAGTCCCAGCCACGGCAATCAGAGAAGAAAAGGAAATAAAATCCATCCAAATGGAAGAGGAAGAAGTAAAACTGTCACGACTTGCTGATGCCTTGATACTATATATAGAAAACCCCAAAGACTCCACCAAAAAACTATTAGAATAAATAAATTCAATAAAGTTGCAGGATACAAAATTGATAAACGGAAATCTGTTGTGTTTCTATATACTGATGAACTATCAGAAACAGAAATTAAGAAAACAATTCCATTTACAGCTGCATCAAAAAGAATAAATGGGGGCTTCCCTGGTGGCGCAGTGGTTGAGAATCTGCCTGCTAATGCAGGGGACACGGGTTCGAGCCCTGGTCTGGGAAGATCCCACATGCCACGGAGCGGCTGGGCCCGTGAGCCACAACTACTGAGCCTGCGCGTCTGGAGCCTGTGCCCCGCAACGGGAGGGGCCGCGATAGTGAAAGGCCCGCGCACCGCGATGAAGAGCGGTCCCCGCACCGCGATGAAGAGTGGCCCCCGCTTGCCGCAACTAGAGAAAGCCCTCACACGAACCGAAGACCCAACACAGCCAAAAATAAATAAATAAATAAAGTAGCTATAAAAAAAAAAAAGAATAAATGGTCTAAGAATAAATATAACCAAGGAGGTAAAAGACCTGTTCTCAGAAAACTGTAAGACATTGACAAAAGAACTGAAGACAACACAAACAAATGGAAAGATATTCTGTGCTCATGGATTGGAAGAATTAATATTTTTAAAATTATCATACTTTCCAAGGCAATCTATAGATTCAATGCAAACCAATCAAAATACCAATGGCATTTTTCACAGAACTAGAACAAATAATTCTAAAATTTGTATAGAACAACAAAAGAGCCCAAAGTGCCAAAACCATTTGTGAAAGAAAAACAAAAACAGAGGAATCATGCTCCCTGATTTCAAACTATACTACAAACTACAGTAACCAAAACAGTAAGGTACTGGCACAAAAATGGACACATAGATCAATGGAACAGAATAGGAGCCCAAAAATAAACCCATGCACCCACAGTCAATTAATCTGCAACAAAGGAGACAAGAATATACAGTGGGGGAAAGACAGTTTCTTCAACAAATGCTGTTGGGAAAATTGAACAGCTACATGCAAAAGAATAAAAATGGACCACCTTCTCACACCATAGACAAAGATAAACTCAAAATGGACTAAAGATTTAAATGTAAGACTTGAAATCATAAAAATCCTAGAAGAAAACACAGGCAGTATGCTCTTTGACATGGGTCTTAGCAATATTTTTTTGGCTATGTCTCCTCAGGCAAGGGAAAAAAATCAAAATATTTAAAATGGGACTACATCAAACTAAAAAGCTTTTGCAGAGCAAAGGAAACTATCAACAAAACCAAAAGGCAGCCTACTGAATGGGAGAAGATATTTGCAAATGATACATCCAATAATGGGTTAATATCCAAAATATACAAGGAGCTCATACAACTCATCGAAGAAACAAAGAGTCCAATTAAAAATTGGGCAGAAGACCTGAATAGACATTTTTCCAAAGAAGACAAAGAGATGGCCAACAGGCACATGAAAAGCTGCTCAACATGACTAGTCATCAGGGAAGTGGGGATCAAAACCACAAGGAGATTCCACTTCACATCATCAGGAAGGTTACAGCCTGAAAGACAACAAATAACAAGTGTTGCTGAGGAAGCGGAGGAAAGGGAGCCCTCGTGCACTGTTGGTGGGAATGTAAACTGGTGCAGTCGCTGTGGAAAACAGTATGGAGGTTCCTCAAAAAACTGAAACTAGAACTACCATATTACGCAGCAATTCCACTTCTGGGCATTTTTACAAAGAAAACAAAAACACTATTTTGAAAAGATATAAGTACCCCTACAGTCATTGCAGCATTATTTACAATAGCCAAGATACAGAAGCAGCCTAAGTGACCATCACAGATGAATGGAGAAAGATGTGGTACATACATGCAATGGATTATTACTCAGCCATAAAAGGAAAATGAAATCTTGTCATTTGTGACAACATGGATGAATCTAGAGGGTATTATGCTAAGTGAAATAAGTCAGGCATTGAAAGACAAACACTGTATGATCTCACTTATATGTGGAATCTTTAAAAAAAAAAAAAGAACAAACATAAAACAGAAACAGAGTCATAGATACAGAGAACAAACAGGTGGTTGCCAGAAGGGAGGGGAGTGGTGGGATGAGAGAAATAGGTGAGGGAGGTTAAGAGGGACAAACTTCCAGTTATAAAATAAAAAAGTCCCGGGGATGAAATGTACAGTGTGGGGAATATAGCCGATAATATTGTTATAACTTTATGTGGTGACAGATGGTAACTAGACTTTGTGGTGATCATTTTGAAATGTGTAAGAATATCAAACTACGTTATACACATAAAATAATGTAATATTGTAAGTCAATTATACTTCAATAAAATAATGTTTAAGTGTTTAATGTTAGGGTAAACAATCAAAAATTTGGGAGACCAAACAATACCTCCAAGTAAGTCCCAGAGGGCAGTAAACTGGGGGGTTGGTCAAAGCCTCAGGGCACATCCTTGGCAAACCTCAAAGACGCGTAGTTAACAAATAGGTGTGTTTCTAAAATAATCCCAACATCTGAACAATATTCAGCACAGACACCCACAGACGCACAAATAAGCAGACACCATGCCAGCTCTTGCCGGGAATGAAGGCAGGATTTCCACATCTGGAGGACAGAATATTCTAGGTGGAACTGCTCAAGGGAACAAAGATATGGGGGTGCCTGGGGGACTGGGGGACTTTACAGGCCTTGTTGCTGCCAGGACTTAACTCTGGTCTCATGAAGCTCCCCTGGGCACCTGGGGGTGGGGGGATTATGTTTGTCTTAACACAATCACTCCACCAGCGGAGCTCTGGCCACAGGGAGGTGGCAGCTCCAGCCAAGGGGCCAACTAGCAGTTCCAGAACTAATTGCCCCCTGACTACATACGCTTCTGCTCAGACACCAGCAAAGCAGGCACATCGAAAACTCAACAACAACAAAAGATTTGCACAAACTCACCAAGAATTTTGCAATCGGAAAATCTAGGGGAATTTTTTAAAATTTCATCATAAAGTTTGTTTTGTTCCAAAAAACTTTTTGCATTTGAATTACACGTGGGAGGGAGCCATACGGTCTTTTCAGTGTTAGGGCCCTAAATGTTGACATCAGGGCCTGCCCACGACGAAACCCAGCCAGGAAACAGAGGGAGGTGAGAACCTCGCAGAGCCCGTGGTCACTTCTCCGCGGCATCCACCTCCAGCCTCTGCAGGACGCCTTGCTCCCGGCCCCCGGAAAAAATGCCCCTCCATCTCGTGGGCTGCGTGCGCTCGCCCCTCGCTGGCTTCCCCCCACCCCCTACCCACCCCCAAGTCCCGTGACATCACAGGTGCTCGTCCACAGCCCTGACCTCGCCCCCAGGCATCCGGCTGCGCCTGTGGATAGACCGTGCAGGCGAGGGCGGCAGGGTGGTCCCCACGCCTCTTGCTGCCCTCGCTTCCTCCGTTTGCCTTACCCCACCCCAGATTCCACCACTGTTCCAGTAGCTTTAACCTCAAAATGCACTGCACGCCTTCCTCTCCCTGTGTCCCTTGACCGGATCCCGAGCCACTGCAGGGCCGGCCTCTGTTCTCAGGGGAGCGAGCTCTTCAAACACCATCAGCGTCGGCTGTTCCTCCCCTCAGGGTCCCCCTGCAGCAGCCCCTCCCCCCCCCCCCCAGCTGTCACACAGCCTCCCTTCTCGTCCCCAGAAAGGCCACTCACTCCCCCTCAGGACCTCTGCACTCGCTGCCCCTCTCGCTCAGATTTTAACCCGAGGATCCTCTCCAGAGGGACGCCCTCCTACATGTTACCATGTCTGGCCAGCGCCCGCCCTGTCAGACCCCCTGTCTCTCCTGCTCACAGGTCTTACAGCCTGCAGGGGTTCCGCCTGTCATCCATAAGTTCCGGGGAGCAGAGACTTTTGCCACCGCCTTCCCAGCTTTATTCCGAGAGCCAAGACCAGTGTGTGGTTTATAGTAAGTGATAAGTAAGTGGTGTTGATTTCACAAAAAGGACAGAGGAGGGGTAAGGGCAAGTTGCAAACTTGGGCCAATGACCCTTAACTGGCCTGCAGATGTGCCTTATTTGGCCTCTAATTGTTTCTTTTAAAAAATGTTCCTGTTTAAAATCAGGAGATTCTGAGGCAAAACCCAGATTTCCAGATGTCCTGGCAGCCGTGCCCTCTGCGTGGGCGCCCTGGGTTTTCGAGCCCCTCCTGGCCTCCCCGCGTCCCCCCGCCTCCGAGACGTGGGCCCGGTTGACGTGGACGGGGCGCGGTCAGAGGCTCCTTCCCTTCCTTTAAGGCTGGAGCCTCACCAGGGAAGGGCATCCGCGCTGCTAGGGCTGCGGGCGGGGGGCGAGCCCAGGGCCACGGCAGGTCCGGGCGAACCTCCTCCTCAGCCAGGACCCCAGGCAGGGGTCAGGCGGCCCCCACAGCTCCCCCCGCAGGACTCGGGGCTCAGCCGGGAAGAGCCAGACGCCTCTGCAGCCCCAAGAACCGGGCCGGGGTCCCCAGACCCCGGAGTCACAACCCGGGCCTCCCCTCAGGGTCACTGGTGAGCTTTCAAAAATCACTGATGTCGAAACAAAACCAGCAGCAGCAGTGTCAGGGCCTCCGGTGAGGGCAGATCAGGTCACGGTTTCTGGCCGTCGGGGTTTGTGAGACGCCCGGTGATTCTGGTTCACGCCCAGGATTGAAAATCTGGGCTGCGATGTCAGGCCAGGGTGCGTGAGAAGAGCCCCGCAGGCAGAGCACGAGGAGAGGCTGGTGAGGACGGGCAGAGCCAGACCGAGCAGAGGTGAGAGTGAGAATCCGCACACGCTCCGGGAGGACGGGCGGCCCCTCAGCCCCGCCGGAGGCTCCCCACCTCCTCCCTCTCCACCCGCAGTGCCCCCGAGCCTCAGTCTCAGGAGGGAAGACGTGGGCCAGGGGCCGCCCGCCCCGATGCCTCCCCCAGCCCGGCCTCTGCCATCACCCACCTTTAATTATGAAACACGGCGGGCGAGGTGGGCTCAGCCCAAGGACCCCCAGAGGTCCCGGGGACTCCAGCGCCAGGCTCTGGTCACCCCCGGAGGGCCCCTGGGGCACGTGCCCCATGGGAGAGACACTCCTCTTCCCTCTCACAGCTGTCTGTGTCCTCTGTATGAGTGGCCTCGGAAGGTCACTGCCAACCGGAGTTTACAGGACATGCTGCCCCTGGTCCCCTCCCCCCTGCTCCCCTTCCCCACCCACCCCACTGGGTCTCTCCATCTCTCTCCATCTCTATCCCTGTCTCTGTCTCCCCCTTTCCCCTCCCACTCTCCCTCCAATTCAGGGCGTCTCTCCCATTCTGAATCACATGTGGGAGCCTGGCCTGCACACGGGGAGACTTGCTGAGCTGTCCCTGGGTGAGCAGACTTCTTCTCCTTGAATTCCGTCCAGATCAAAAAAAACACACTCTCCTCGCTGGAAACACAGGGGAGGGTCTTCCTTCTTGGGGGGCATCTTGCTTCTTACGGAGCAAGAGTTTTCGGGGTTACATGCTGGCCCTCTAACCCAAACCGACCTCACTGTGCTGACTTCTAATCGAAGAAGCATCTCTGCCTGTTAGAGTTTGTAGTAAAGGGGCCTCTGATAACAAAACTCCGGCCCAGCCGGCCGAGCACCTACACCCACACCTTGAGAGAAGCACGGCCCCTGCATGAGCAGCCGCAAATCCAAGGCTCTTCCCCCAACTTGGAGCTAAAAACGTCGGTCTTCTTTCCATTTGCAGGATGGAACCAGGGAAATTTCTTTATGTCATCATGGCAGATACATAAGACCAAGTGTCCTCCGGTGTTGGAGTCCCGACAGGCGACCTGCTGTCCTGGACGACCCAGCACCTCAGTGCCTTGTCCTGATGGGTGCGAATTGCTCCTGCCATGGCCTGGTGTGGGTGAGGCCAGGGCTCTGCCCTCTGAGGTTGTCCAGGGGCCCTGCACACGCCTGGCAGCAGAGGCGAGCAAGCTGGTGGTGGTGTCGTCGCCCGTGTCCCCGGGACCCACTCGGCAACGCGGAAGTCCAGCAGTGGACCAAGAGGAAAACCAAATGGGGTTCAGCCAACATGGCACATGGTCTTCGCCCTCAGTGTAGGAAGGGGCGGTGGATGGAGAGTGAGTCGTCCCTGCTCTGGGCTCACTTGGCCTCTTTCTGATGTGGCGATCGTCCTACCACTGGGACCGCGGCCACCAGCTCCTGGTGGGCTGGTGGGGGGCACTTTCCCTGCGGAGACACAAAGTGGAGATGGGAGTTTGCCCCAGAAGGAAGACCATTCGGGCGAGTTCTGGGACCGCACGGTTGGCACGGAGCTGCGGGGTGGCGGGACCCGCCTGAGCGCCTCGGGCTCCAACACGCACGCGCCTGGCTGACGGGTCAAAGCCAGGGGGCCGCTCGCAGCGCTCAGCCAGGAGCCAGGAACGTGGGGGGCTGAGCATCGACCTCACAGGATACATGTTCTCAAGTTAAATGGCGACGAGACAGAAAGAACGAGACAATCCTGACCCTGGTGGCTGGCTCCTCGCGCTTTTCTCCCGTATTAATTGTGACCATTAACGAGCCAACAAGCGCCAAGTAAACAGTGTTTCAGAATTTAATGGATAATTTAAGATTTAAACCTTCACTGTTGTCATTTAGGCCACATTTAGACAAAAATAAAGGCTTATCTCAGAAGATGGAAATCTCTCAAAGAACATGCACTCACGCGGTTCGACGCAGATGACACACAGATGACGTCTCAGGCGCGGGGGCCTGGCAGGAGGGGAGGGGGCGTGGTGGCCGCGGAGCACGGCACGGCATGAGGGGGACTGAGGGACACGGAGAGCCCCTCCCTGGGTGAGGAGCCGCAGGTCCACGGTGTAATGGGCACATCACAGCAAAGGTCGTGGACGAAAGGCAGAACACCCCGTGTCCCTCCTCAGCAGTGGGTCCACTGGCCCATCAAAGGTGATGACAGCCTATTTGTTCCTTGAAAGTTCTGACCTGAAGACCCATAACCTCCTTAGTAGATATAAATCCCATATCATTAACGTGCTCGACGGGGACTCGAACACCCCAAAACACGACGAGCAGCTCTGAATCCCCCCCAATAACCAGCGCACAGAGGCGACCTGCTCTGTGCCCCACGGCAGGGGGTGAGGGGGAGGCTCTCGGGGCATCAGCGCCCCCAAACCATCTGAGGACAGTGGGAGAAGGTGCAGAAGTAGTGACAGAAGGAGCAGAGAAGCGTCAACTTTTGCTGAACAAACCTGACCTCATTTTCTTCTGCTCTTGGCAAAATAACAATGACAATAAATTGTTTAATTCCAAAAAAAATGAGTCAAATTCCTTAGGTGTCTGCACAGAGCTGTGGTTGGTACAAAACGTAGGTTGATGGCTCCTGGGATGAGCTCGGAATCTAAGAAATTAGTAGAATTTCTTAGAAAATAAGTTTTCAATTTAGTGATAATCAGTAGATTCAAGGGAAAACAAGTTCTCATAATTTCATCCTAACAGCAATTATTTGGTGATTTGTAAGATACCTCTCTTTCAAAAAGATTAAAACATTTTGAGCCTATGTACGTTGTTTTCACAATAGAGAAACCAAGAGGGGCACCTTTATCCTCTTTCTGATAAACATGAACCGTGGCAACCCTGGCTCAAAACCTACCACTCCCACCAGAAATTAATACAGAAATCCCAGTAAAGACGGCCTTGGCATTTCCAGAATAACGAGGTGGCCTGATCCTGGCTGTGTGTTTGCCCTGCCTTCGGGAGCACAAATATGGCCTGGGAGGTGCCCGACATCATCTAAAATTGGCGCAGATTCAAGGAGAACCTAGATCTTTAACCTAATAATCTGTCAGCTGACCCAAGTAAACAATGTACAATTTTAATCTATGGCGAGGCCGGCCATAAAATTAGTTAATAAATTTTCAGTGGAAAAACCATCCGTGACGACGGTGTCTCCAATCTCCCACTTAAGCTTTTCATCTGGCATCTGTCCCCTGACTCTCGGACCTTCTGGAGTCGATAGGATCTTATTGTGTGACCTTGTCACTGAAGGTAAAGCACATCCCATGTGACTTGTGTTCTGTATAAAGGGCCTTGTGAACGGCTGCAACACCAGTTTACAGCCTCCGTAGCAGGTGCAAAAGCCGCTGGGCTCTGAGTGACCAAGCGTGCTGGCAATCGCACCCCCAGACCCGGCTGGCATCCCTGACAGCCAGGTGCTTTGATGAACTCCTAACGGCTGTATTAGGTCTGAGTAATATGTGGTGCTGCATGACTCAGATTCCCCTAAGGAGGAGCTCCAGTATTCACATCCCTCCCCTGAGAAAAAGGCTGAAAAGTCCGCATGTTCCCCTCGTGCAGAGTAACTGGATCGAGGCCACGTGCCCACCCCACGCCCTCCAGCCCGCAGGGACACGCCCTCGTCCGCCAGCCCCTCCAAACGTCCCCACGCTCCTGGCAGGCCTGGAGCTGCCTCGGTGCCTGTGAGGACGAGAGGCCCCTGACGATCATTTCAAGACCCAAACCCCAGATGGAACCCACAGTGAAAAGCACAACCCCGTGGTCAAGTCGGGGACGATGTGATAAAAGCCGAGGGGCGGGGTCCTCGTCTCCTGCTCTGCTCTGCGGCTCGGGCCCGATTAGCAAAGGCTCATCCCTGGGGACAAGCCGTCTGTGAAATAAGATCAACCGAGAGATGAAAAACCCAGACCCACCCCCATCGTTTTCAGGAGTGACTGTGGGCCTCACCATCCCGCGTTGCCTGGCAACGTTCGCCTCCGGGCCGCCAGGGGCTGTGCGCGAGGCCCGAGCTCCCAGACACGGGCCCGAGCACCCGCTTCCCGGGAGAGACGAGGCGGCGCTCGTGAAGACGGGCACCGGGAACCGGGGTCGGCAGAGGCCGCGGCCTGGGCACGGTGCCAGCCCGGCTGTGCCGGCAGAGCGTGGGGCAGGCCCTCCCCCCGGGGCCAGCTCCGAGCAGGAAGGCCCCGCGGCCCGCGCCGGGGGCGCTGTGAGTGGCCGACGAGGGCGCCCCACGGCAGAGCTGCTGCGGGAGGGCCGGCGGCCTCGCCGCGCACCCACTGTGGCTCTGGGCCTCCCGCTCGCCCGTGGCCCCAGATCCCCACATGCACAGAATCCTCCCGAAGTCCCCAGAAGGCGCTGAGCGCCAGCCTTTCCCACCTCCGACGCCCTCTTCTCAGCTCCAGGTTCAGACATCCCCTGGGGTCAGCCGTCCGGCATCCGCGACAGAGACCGGCGTTTCCGGGGGTCACCGGGAGCCACCGCCACCGGCCGCCACCCCACACGCGGTCACAAATAAAATTCAGAAAAATTTCTCAAAGCTCATTTTTGTGAAGACGCTTCCCAAATCCGTGAGTGAAAAATAGACCAGCGCTCCTGGAACTGCTGAATTTCTACTTAAAACGTCGGTTTCACAAGCTGTCAGACGTCACTAGACCGATGGAGCTACATATTCGGTCAGAACGTCCTGCGCCCTGGGTAGAAAATGGGAAATAAAAGACGAATCACCCGTGAGACGCTGAGTCCGGAGGCACAGCCCAGGCGTCAGGAGGGGCCAAGAGCAGAACAAGGCCTCCCACACAGCAGGAGGTGAGGCGCCGGCCTCACAGCCCAGGGGGAGGGGGAGGGGAGGGGGAGGGGGAGGGGAGGGGAGGGGGAGGGGAGGGGGAGTGGGGGGGAGGGGAGGGGGGAGGGGAGGGGAGGGGGAGCGGAGGGGGGAGGGAGGCCACGCGAGAAAAGAACCCACTAGCGCCCACTTAGAACGCGGCAGGAGACCCCCGCGAACACCACACACGTCACAACATCCAAAATAACGATGTTTCTAATCAACTGCCGGTCACTCCTCTAAGTGTTCCTCCTCCTCCATTTTCTCGGCTTCCTGTCTTTGCGTCGTCACGTGAGAACAGTTTTCACATATTTTCCATAAAGAGAGAATTCAGCCTTTCCTTTCCAATGTTGTATACAGAGTTGTTTTTACTATGAACGGCTCAGAACAGTCTTGCAGCTTCATATCTTGTCACTGGTCTAAACTCTTAGAGGAGCACCTCGTCCTGGAAGGCCTTCCGGCCCCGGGCAGCGGCGCAAAGCAGCTGGACCCCCTGATGCCTGCGGCCTGGCCGCCCCCAGAGGGGTGGAGGAGGGGAGGTGCAGGAAGGCGAGCCCACCCGGCAGCCGCTGGGCCAGCAGGGTTAGGGGCCGAGGAGCAGGCAGAAGGGCCTGGGAAGGTGGGTGCAGGGGTGCTTATGGAGGGAAGTCGGGAGAAGCCACTTGTCTACACAGCACACAGAGGCCCCGGCGGGGCTGGGGGCTGGGATTCAGCAGAGGAGTCTGGACAGAGGACGGCCCCCAGGGACACTGGTGGGGAGGAGGGAGGGAGGGGAGAGCTGGGAGGAGGGGTGACGGGCACCCCGGAAGCAGGGCCCAGCAGAGCAGCGTTTCCTGGGGGAGGGAAGGAGGGCGACAGGAGGGACAGGCAGGGCCCCGCCTCGCCCCGCAGACTCTCCGCAGAGACAACTCAGTGACCCGAGCGCCCTTGCAGGGAAAGGCCAGTGGGCACCCACGGCCCCCCGCCAATCCCGGCCCCCATGCGGGCTCCCTGCTGGCTGCGGGGGACACTCACAGGGCCTCACGCCTGCCTGCTGGGGGCCCCGCTTTGCAGAGGGGCTTTGGGGCCCGCAGGCCACGTGGAGGTGGAAGCCTGTCGCGGCAGGGCTGCGTCTGCAGCGTGTGCAGGCAGAAGAAAGGCAATTTCGATCCGATGAGGTTACCCTCCGGGGGGGACTCTGATGGGCGGGGGACGGGGACGGGGGTCTCTCCCGGTCCCTGGAGCATGAGCTCCACCTCCGTTTCCCAACAGGACCCCCGGGGCAGGTTGCTCCCATCCCCTCGGAGCCCAAGAGTTCGCTTATTTGGCTCTTGACAAACCCCACTGTCCCACTGAGTCAGCTGGCAAAGCCCCGTGAGCCGCCCCCGAGCTGGTAAAGGGTCGTGTCCAGAGGCTCAAAGCCGGCCTCACCCCCAGGGCCGCGTGCCAGGGACAGCCCCAGACAATGCCACCAGCCCCTCCGTCCCCAGACCCTAACTACAGGCTCTGCTGTAAGATTAGGACACTAATCCACGTTCATCTCCGGTCCTTTGAGGCCATTTTTAAAGGTAATTCGGGGCCAGGGGAACTGAGACACAAAACCTTGGGCAGGAATGACCTCTGACCCCCTCTGGAGGCCACACTAAGGCGTCAACAGGTGAAGCGTTTCTATCCCATCCTGACAATGCTGATTGATAACATGGAGCTAATCTCCCGCCTTTGTTCCCAGGGGGCAAAGGTTTGCGCTGGGCCTTTGAGTCCGGGCCTTTCAACTCTGCGGTGAGTAAATCATAGCAGGACCTGCGGCCCCAGGATTAATTCCCTGCGGGGACGCTGTCCTGGCCCCTGACAACCGCGGCCTCCCCTTGGCTGCACACGCCTCTCCCACACCTTGGAAACAGGGAAACCCTGCGCCTCGTGGCCGCTGTACCGCGAAGGGGGGGATCAGGATGAGAGTTTAACGCTCTGCGGGGTTCCCGCAGCTCATCTGAACAGGAGCCAGAGCCAGGAAACCAGAGTGCACGGCGTGGCAGACAGGGCTCAGACTCCGGACTGGGTGCCGGGCTGGCGGGTGCTCGGCCGGCCTGGAGGACGGACCACCGGCTCCAGAGACGAAATCGGCCACAGGTGAAATGCACCCTCCCCAGAGCCGCGCCCCTCCCTCCCCTCACGCGCCGTGGACCCAGCACCGTCATGCACCTTCTGTCCAGGGGTGGCCTCCTGATCTGCTCCAGGCCGGCTGCCCTAGGAGAGCCCCGCGCTACAGACCAGCACCATCAACAGAGATGCTATGAGAGCCACACCAAAACATAACAAGGAACAGAGAGATCAGTCTCCACAATATATTTCATTAAACCAATGTATTCAAAAAGACACATGCACCCCAATGTTCACAGCAGCCCTGTTCACAATAGCCAGGACATGGAAGCCACCTAAGTGTCCATCCATGGATGAATGGATAAAAAGGATGTGATATATACATAATGGAATATTATATTATGTATATATACAGAAATGTTATTCAGTCATTAAAAAAAATCTTGCCATTTGTGGCAACATGGATGAACCTGGAGGGTATTATTCTAAGCGAAATAAGTCAGACAGAGAAAGATACGGTATAATCTCACTTGTATGTGGAATCTGAGGAACAAACCACCAAACAAAAAATCCAAGTCCGTGGGCGTAAAGAACAGATTGGTTGTTATCAGAGGAGAAGGGGGTTGGGGGAGGGATGACTTGGGTGAAGGGGGTCCACCGTCTGGTGATGGACGGTGACCAGACTTGGGGGGGGGGGGTCACCCTGCAGTGTACACAGATGTCGTAGTACAATGCTGTACTTGAAACTTATATTTTAAAAAATCAATAACTAATTTCATGTTTAAATGTAGGTGGTTAAAAATGCTAAAATCCTTTTCCTGTTTGGAGGGGTAGAAATACTGAACAATTTTGGGTCTGTTAAAAATAAAAATACAGTAAGATATAGGTATTAAAATCTTAGGGTAATTTTAAAAAGAGAAATTAAAAATAAAAAAGAGGAAAAGAAGAGGAAGTTATTTAGATCTATTTACCAAAACCAGTAGCACTCGTATACCCAAAAATTATGAATTAGAAAATATAATAGGAAAGAAGACATCATAAACAACAGCATGAAAGCTATTTTTAAAACATCGCTACAGATATTTGTCTAAAAAGGACATCCACAATCTTTGGTGGGGAAATATTAAAATATTGAGGAACATAAAAAGATTTGAACACATGGAAAATATACTGTGTTGAAGGATGTTAAGACTAATATTGTGAATATGGTGACCCTCCCCCTTAAAAGCTGTGAGTTAGATGCCATTTCAATCAGAATTCCTGCTATATTTATCGTGGAACTTAGTAAGCTGATGGTAAAGTTTATTAAAGGAAAGAGCTAACAATAGCAAAGAACATTTCAAAGGAGGAGGAGGAGACGGTGGTACCTGCCCTGCTGGGTCTCAAGACTGACTCTAAGGCGGTAATGAGGCAGTGGTGTCAGGAGAAGCAGAGGCCACGGAACAGGACAGAGAACCCAGAAACAGATACACATGTTTCGAGAATTTTGACATATGACAGAGGTAGCAGTAAGAATGAGTAAGGAAAGAATGCACTATTAAAATGTAAAAGTATGACACCAAAAGCACAGGCAACAAAAGGAAAAATAGATGAATCAGACTACATCAAAATTAATAATTCTGTGCATAAAGAACAGTATCAAGAAAGCAAAAAGACAACCTACAGAATGGGAGAAAATATTTGCAAATCCTCTATCTGATAAGGGATTAATATCCAGAATATATAAAGAACTCCTACAGCTAAACAAAAAAAAAAAATTAAAAATTGGCAAATGACTTGAACTGTCATTTCTCCAAAGATGATATGCAAATGGCCAACAAGCAAATGAAGAGATGTTCCACATCCTTAGTCAGTGGGTGAGACAAGCCCAAAACCACAGCTGAGATGTCACCTCACACCTAATCGGACGGCTGTAATCATTGTTGAAAAATGCAAAACAACGTATGCTGGTGAAGACGTGGAGAGCCTGGAGCCTCACGCACGCATGGCGGGTGAGAACGTCCAGTGGAGAACAGCTCAGTGCTATGCGGCCCAGCAATTCCCTCCTGGGTATATACGCGAAAGAACTGAAAGCAAGAACTCAAACAAGTATTTGCACAGTCATGTTCACAGCAGCCAAACGGTGGAAACAACACCAGTGTCCACCAGCACATGAAGGATAAAGATGATGTCACACACACACACACACACACACACACACACACGCACACACACAGAGAATATTATTCAGTGGTTAAAAAGGAAGGAAAAGTTGATACATGCTACATCATAGACAGACCTTGAAAACATTATGCTTAGTAAAATAAACCAGACACAGAAGGGCAACCATTGCACGATACCAGTTATAGGACGTACCAGAATTAGCAAATTCAGAGACAGAAAGTCAAAGCGAGTTACCAGGGTGGGGTGGGGTGAGGAGTTACTGATGCGTGGGCACAGAGCTGATGTCGGGGATGAGGAAGAAGCTTTAGGTAAAGAGAGTGGTGATGGTTACACAATACTGTGAATGTGTTTAACGCCTCTGAATGGTGCATTTATACAAATGGTTAAATGATCAATAGCGTGGTATGTATATTTCACAGCAAGCGTCCTCAGAAGCGAGGGAGAGGATTGACTCCAAGTCTGTGCTGCCACCAGGCATGCCCTGGTTTTTCAGCATTAGAAGAAAATAGGCAGAATCCATGTTGCTGGACACGAGAATCTGCCCACAGAGAAGGTGTGACTCGCCCAGGGTCCTGCAGCTTGTGAGCAGCCTTGAACTCAGACTCGGCGGAGAAAGCGCAGACCTGAGGCCGGACAGGCTGGGTTCCAGCACGACCTCCGCTGGCTGCAGGACCCGGGAGCCCGCACAACCTCACCTGTACACTAAGGACAGAAGCCGGGGGCAGCGTCAGCGGGCCGTCAGCCCAGCCGCACGCGCCCCCGCCGTGGGCAGCGTCGCCCTGGGGGAGCCCGGCCTCCGTCCCCTGCCACTGGCACCGGGGTCGGCGGGGAGAGGACCTGCCACCTCCGGGCAGGGAGAGCAAGCCGGCCCTCCCCACCCTCCCGTCCCCACCCCGTGCTGGCCGAGCAGGGTCAGCAGCCGGCAGCCCCGCCATCCACTTCTCCGCTGCAGGCGGACGGGGAGCTGGGCCGAGACTGCCCCACCCCCGCCCCGGCTGATCTGGCCCCTGCCCCACAGGAGGGTGGAGCCGTGAGACGGAAGAAGCCCGGGTCCCTGGACGTCCACGGGCATGGGAGCCACAGCGCCTGGGGTGGGAGGGGGATGAGCCCCTGGGAGTGGCCGTCCCACCCTGCGGGCACACCTACTCTGGGCAACACGGGCGCCACCGTGAGCGTGCACCCCTCGAGGGGTCCGCCCGGCACCACCAGGGCTGGCGTGGGCTCAGCTCCTCCACTGAGCTGCACCCTTCGCTCCCCTGACGGTCACCTCCCGGGGCTGCCACGCCGTGTCTGGCTGACGGTGGACCCAGAGCTGCAGCGCCAGCATGGGAACGTCACACACGCCGACGGCGGGGCGGCCAGCGGGCGGAGGGCGGCTGTGACGGGCAACGCTCACCTGAGAAGCACGACGGCGGGAGCGGGGCCTGGCAGCTCCAGCTCCAGGGGACGCCGGGTCAGCGTTCCCTCCTGGCCACGCCGCTGACGACAGCAAACCAGCCCGGGCGTGACCCAGGGGACGGGTCTGCTGGGTTCCTTGGGCGAGTGGCTGGAGCGTAACTGAAGGTCGTGACCTTAAGGTGACCACGGATGGCGCAGAATTTAGAATCTTGCTGACAGAAATGCCAGCCTCCAAGCGCATCTTAAAGCTCCTGCAGCCCAGCCCGTGTTTCCGGGGCCGCCGCTCCAGTGCAGGGTCCCCGGGCGGTGGGCTCCACCCGGGCCGTTGGCCAGAGGCCGGTGTCCCTCCTTCCAGGCAGCTGACCAGGAAGCCAGGGTCCCAAGCGGGACAGCGGGTTGTCGCTGGGAAGCTACTCAGGAAGCTTAATGGCTTTACAGCCGAGGCCGTGCGGGGGCCCCGTCCCAGCCTTCGAGAGAAAGTAGACAAATAGTCCGTTTGGAGTGGCTCCGGCCAACGGCTTGAGGTCATTTGTAGGAAACGGTGAAATAACCCAGAGTCTCCCCGAACCAGTACGATGCCCCCCACTGGGGCCGCGACAACGGCTTTTCCGTCTGAGGACTTAATGCCACGGTCAGCGGGCCAGGGCCAGGCTGCCAGCCCCACGGACGCCGGCCTGTGTGCAGACAGACGTGCAGACAACCTGCGCCCCGGGAACCCGGCCCGTGGTGCTTCGTGGAAAGACTCTCCCAGGAGCGCCCCAACCGGCCCCATCCCAGGACCTGGGACCCAGCCCCTCTCGCCGTTGTCCCGGCCACTGGGCTGCTCCTCACCGCCCCAGCGTCCTGCCCCTCGATGCCCAGCGTGGCCTCCTGTTCACACCGTTTGCTGCCTCCTGAGCCCCGCAGGGCTGGCTTTTGTTTCTCTGTTGGTCTCACCAGGACTGAGACAAAGAGATGCCGCCGGGTAACCAGCGGTGCGGCCCCAAATGCAGAGCAGGGGCCACAGGAAGAGCCCCCCGTCCGTTCGGGATGCACGGGAACCACTCTCCTGGCACCGGGGCAGCTGTGAATGTGAACACGGACGTTCCGGGCACCAGCTGGGCTTACGTCCCACTGTCGGAGCCGCTGCCAGCCCGGCCTGGCAGGAGCCACTGTTGCCGTGAGCTGGAGGGAAAAGTGGATTAAGTGCCGCCGAGCACACCAAGCCCAAGTCAGATGGAGACCCAGGCATCAGCGGAGGAGCGAGGGGCGGGGGGCCGGTTTCAGGGCCGTCAGGACAGATTGTGTTTTGGCAGCCGAGGTAACGCCTGGCGGGGAGGTGGGAGACCCTCTGCGCAGCACAGCCGGATGAGGTGTGTGATTAGAAGCCGCCTGGCTGCGGCCCCAGGTGAAAGAAGGGACCCCCGGGCAGTGGGGAGGCCATCCGCACAGAGCACGCCGGGGGCCCCGCCAGCAGGAGCCGTGTGCACCGCAGGCGAGCGGGAGAAACATTAACCAAATCGCCGGAGTCGGATCATTTGTCTGATTGCTGCTTCGGGAGTAGTTTACCTTTCAAACAGGCCCACCTGTGCTCCTCCTAACACTTTACTTGGGCTTTTGGGGGCGTGTTATCTTGTTCAAACATTCCTTTGCCGAGCTGGGCAGTGGGGCGGGGGGAGGGGCTGTGGGAGGAGGGAGACCTGCCCCTACCGTCTGGCAACCTCGTGGGGCCCGGCTGACTCAGGACAGCAGGAACCCCTGGGCGGGCATCTCTGTCGGGAGCTTGGTTTTAATTCGCCACTAATGTTTTCAAACTCCTTCCTGATACATGAACGTGTCACCACCTCGTCTCAGCCTCTGCCAAACTGAATGGCAAGTGTGTGTACAGTGTGTTTTCTGTTCTCCGGGAAAGATAAATAAATAACACTCGCTTTGCATAATGGCTTGGCCCTCACCAGGGAGCTTGCTAGGAGGTACTTCTGACAAACACGGGTCTTCTCTCGGTGTAAATGCTCTAGTCGGGATTATCCCTAAAGAAATCCAGGCCAAGGAAGGATTTAACTTTTGACTGAGATATTATATTGTGCTCCCGGAAGCTGAGTCCGCAGGATGGACTTGGGTGATGGAATAAGCCTTCCTGCTTATCTGATGCCTGCTCACGTATGTAAAATGTCACATCACGCCAGCCCCTCCGTCCAGGGTGCGCTGTTCACCAGCGCTGCCTGGGGGCACGTGAGCCTCGGCTATTTTGTCCTGTGCGTGGATGACAGGTCCTCCTGATGGAACAGGAGGCTTTCCAGGCACAGGAGCCCTGGGGCAGAGCTGAGCACACAGACGGCCGTGTAACGCCAGTTAGTCAGCAGATATGCACGGGCTGTAGGCCGCCTTACAGCGGCTTCTTCGTTAAGCAACCTTTACAACGTTGAAGAAGCCGTTCTGCTCCTCTGCTCGGCCGCCCACCCCCGGATCACCCCTCCCGCAGTTTACCCGCCGCCCAAGGCCCCTCTGCACACGTGACCTCAGTGGGCCGAGATCCGGCTGGCTGGTGGGGCCTTTTGAGCGGGAGCCTGCCTGGTGCCTTCTCATTCGTTTCCAGTCTTTCGCTTCTGGTTAGTCTCTTGTGCGGCTTTTACCCCACGTGCAGGTGAGAGGCGGCGGCACGCGGGGAAACCCTTGGTTCATCTCCCAGGGCTGCTGCTGTGGGGATGAGTTCTGTTATTTTCAGCCATGCTTTGCCTCTTTTGAAAAATGGCAGCGTCAAGGCTTTAAGGCTCGTGCCATCATCAGAAAGCGTTGATTGGTTTAAACAAACATGTTCCAGGAGCCTTGGATCGGACAGCACGCAGGTGCTGGGCTCCACCCGCAATGGCAGCCGCGTGAGATCCATCACCCAGCGTTACAGCCGTCGCAGAGGCGGATGCGGTCCCTGCCCAGCTGTTTAAGGAGGAGGTCATGCCAGCAGGTTAACAGCTCTCGACTTGATGAGGCTTTCCCAACACCCCTACCTCAAGGTGGTGTGTTTATTGCCACCTGCACTGCAGAGGCGACAAATAAATAACCCACAAGTCAGTGTCTGTAGCCCATTTACAGGCACCTCCACGACACACATAATATCAAAAACTGGGTCCTGCGTGTGATGCTGGAGGTTTACGCATCCAGACCCAGGGCTTGGGCTCCTTGCACCTGACCAAAGTCCCGGGGGATAAATATTTTGTAAAAAGCCTCAAGATCGCTCCCCTTTAGTGGTGAATGCCTGCTCCATCTTGGAGGTAGAAATCTTTTCTCCTCTTGGTTTCCAGCCACCACAAAATTGTAATGTGATTCTGTAAAATTGAAAGGCAACAAGCAAGCTTCCGAAATGAAGGTGTTCAGGGGATCGATGGGTTTACTGTGGCAGCGCCTCAGTCTCCGGTCCCTCACTCTGCTGTTGCCATGGACACCGGCGTGCAGGCAGGTCCGTCTGATAGCAGGCATCTGTGAACTTAGATTTCCTACTTATTTGCTTTCTAACTTATTTCTTATGTTATTTTTAAAAGGCAATTTAAAAGTGTGTATCCCGTCAATTTAAATTTATTGACAATGTTTATCGAATCCTTCTAGCTTCCTACGTACCTACTTCTGTGCACTCTTGCTTTAAGACGCTTGCTTTGTTTAAGACGAGCATACTGTGTGTCACTTTCTTCATTAAAATATATGTATCTATTATTTTTCAAAGTCAGAGAACGAATGTCAGCTTTTAAATAATGGCATGACTGCACAGCTCTGTTTTTTTGCCGTAAGGCTTTGTTAAATGAATTCAAGATGCTGTTGAACTCCAGATGCTTGAGAAAATAGTACGTCCTTATGGAAAATTGGGTTTTCAATAATACATGCTATAGAGCTCAGCTAAACATACTTACATGTCAAAATAAAATTCAAAACTTTTAAAAAGCTGGTTGCAAAAGTGGTTATAGGTAATTTGTTTTATCTCTTAACAGATCTAAAGATTTTAAAAATAATAGGATCATCTTCAGAGAAGCTGAAAAAGTATTTGATAAAATTCAGCATTAAAAACCTCAATAAAATAGGATTAAATATTTCCTTAACATGGCAAAATACATCAACCTCAGCCCAAAGACAACACGAAGTGAAAACCTTCTACAAATAATAAGAAAATTTAGTAAGATATCAGGGTATAAAATTAAAATAGAGAAACCAATAGCTTTAAAAGATATAATGGAAGAAATTACCCCCATTTAATTATCCAAAAAACAAAGATAAAGTTTCTAGGAATAAACCTAAGAAATAAAGATCTATTTGAGAAACATTTTTAAATACCCTAAAAAATTCATATAAGAAAACTTGAACAAATGGAGAGGTTACCACGTTCTTCACCAGGAAGACTCAACATCACAGGACACAGTCTCCCCAACCTGTTTCATAAATTAACGTAACCACAACAAAAATAAGGATGGATTGAGGTTTTTCTGGATATTTGATTTTGAATTTTTTATTGTGAGAAGATGACTAGACAATTTGATTCGAAAGTTCAAATAGAAAAAGAAACAAGAATAGGTAGGAAAATCCAGTGTTAATCATTAGACCATTGCTGTGCTGGAAGTATGTGGTAAATTAGTATGTAGTAAAGGTGACATCTCAGATCAGTAGTGAAAAAGCAACCGTGGGATAAACAGCATTAGGACAACAGAGTAGCTACCAACAAAATAAATAAGAAAAGATAAAAGCTGCAACCATGTGTCACACTGTACGTCAAAATGAGTTCCAAATGAGTCAAATATTTAAATGTTAAACATAAACTCAGAAAAGTACTAACAGAAATCATGGGCAAATTCCTTTATAACTTTGTAGTCAAGGAAAGACTCTTCTAATTAAAACTGAAAATCCAAAAGCAGTAAAAGAAGGATTTATAAATTTAACTAAACAAAAATAAAAACTTCTGCATAAAAAAAACTACCATCATCAAATTAAGAAATAAGGAAGACAATGAGAAAAATATATATATGTGTGTGTGTATATATATATATATTCACCTCCTATCACAAGCTATATCCTTAGTATATAAAGAGCTCCTAGAAATCAACAAGAAAGACAAAGATCTGCAACCCAATAGATAAATGGGCAAAACCTCTAGATATTCCAGGGGAAAAAAATACAAACAGATGCTCAAACTTATTATAATAGAAAACCTATTAGATTGGCAAAAGTCCTTTCCCAGAGCCAGCCAGAGAAGAGATCAGAGCTGTCAATCGAACCCAGTGGACTTGGGAACTTTGTGTTGGTCCCACAGAGGCTGAAGTTCCAAACCCTACAGGGGTGACGGGCCACAGCCCACAGCCTGGCCACGCTCGGTTCCTCCATCCTCAGGTGGACCCGCAGGCCTCACTCAGCATCCAGTCCAGGCCGCGCGCTCGGGTCCGACAGGAGCCTCCCGTCCGGCCACCTCGGCCACGGTGACCGTGCTGCTGCCTTTGTCCGCTGGGTCCCATTCCTGTCTCACACGCGCTCACCCCGCGTGGGGTCCCTCTGGCACCTGCAGCATCTTCTGCTGCTGTGAAGCATCTTCCTTCACTTTGGGGTCGTGCTCGGCCCACTCTCTGGGGTTGAAACACACCCGGCTCTGGCTGACCGCTGCCAGCCCTCTGCAGGGTGTCCCCGCCCCCCGCCCCTGCGGCTGCCGCGCCGGCTCCCCTCCTGCCCGCTGAGGCCTTGTGGGCGCGGTGCCCCCGCACTGAGGCAGCAGCAGGGCCTGACCTGTCCTCCACCCACTTCAGCGTCCACCTGGACCCGAGGACGCGGCGGCCCCACGGGTGCTCGCAGGGTGAGCAAGGAGTCTGGGGAGACGCTGCCTCAGCGAGCGGCTGATTGGTCCGAAAGTTGGTGTGAAAACTGCCCCCCCCCGCCACATCCTCAGCAATCAGACCTCCTGTCGCGAATGCTCCAGAAAAGACGGGACGGTGGGGGGTAAGTTGGCCGCTTCTTCTCGGACCCGCCGGGCGGCGTCCTGGTAGCCACGGCAGAGCTGCCACGCGGGCGGAGGGCGTGCCTGCACGGCTGGGTTCACAGAGCACCTGCTCTGCACGAGTGACAGCTGAGAACGTGGCGACCTCTGTGGCGACGAACACCGTGGAGTCGGCAGTGCCGGCGCCGGCCTCCGGGGGGCGTCCCTCTCGGGATGGAGACGCCCTCTCGTCAGTCCCTGGGGCCTCGGCCCTCGGATGCTCGTCGGGCGCCGGCAGAAGGTGGAGGAAGCCGCGGGGACTCGGGCGAGCAGAGCCGGGCAGGCAGGGCCTCGGTGGCCCCGGGAGGCGGGGGGGGGCAGCGGGGGGGGCCCTGAGGACGTGTTACAAACACAGCGACGGGGCTGGACGGGCGGCAGCCATCTGGACACAACAGGCTTTACAGGCAGTGACACCCCAGCGTTTGTCTCGCCGCCGCAGCCCCACCGGGGTCGCTCTCACACCTTCTTGCGTTCCTGCCGCGCCACGATAAACAGTACGAAGCAAATGGGCCTCGACTGGTTCCCAGGCGCCCCCAGCACCAGTCCGTCCTGAATCCCCGCTCGTGGACGCGATGGCCAGGCTAAAAGGGCCACAGGGCTCCCCTGACCTGTAAGTAACCGAGGTCGACCATCCATAGAGAAAGAACGGGAGGATGGAGCCAGCTTGCTCCCGTGTCCTGGGAGGCATGGTGGCAGGTTTCCTCGCCCCCCGGCTCCCGGGCAGTGCTGTCCTCCGCTGACCGACGCCCTCACCTCCTCCAAGCCCTCGTCCCACATTCCCACCCTCAGCCCCTCCTCCGACCTCTCCGGTCCCGGAAGACCCATTCTCTTCCTGCTGCACCGAGGGCATTTAGCTGCTTTGTGTCCGTTTCTTCAGCTTCTTTCCTCCCTGAAACCCTCTGCAGCATGTTTTCCCTCCCTCTTCTCTGAGGTCAGGCGGCCTCACGCAGGGCTCCGCACACCTGACCATCTCACCTGCTCCAGGATCTTCTCCTCCTTCAGACACTCTTGAGTCCTGAGATGCACTGGTCTCCCCGGCCCGCTGGGCTCTCCAGCAGAGCCCCTGCCAGGCCCCTCCCCTTCTCTGTGAACCCACGGGGACACAGTCCGTGGTTCCTGCCTCCTGCCCCCTCCCGCCCACCTGACCCCGATTGCCAGAGACGTGGACGTTCCCCAGCCTCGTCCCGAGACATTTCTGGGGTCATGTCTTCCTCTGAACCCCCGGGGCCTCCCTCCTGCACTCGGCTGGATCCTTCTCGGCCTTCCTGGTTGTGCTTTGTTCTAACCATCATTCCTCCCAAGGGTCCGTCCTCACCTCTCTCCTCACCTGGCATACCCCCCAAGGCCAATCTGATGACTCCAACCCAGACTACGGATGGAGAGGGAAACAGCAGGACCTTACGGCACCTGGGGCCCCTGCTGACCCCAGACCCAGCGCCTCTCGGACGGCACTTCCTGCCATCCACGGCGACGGCCTCTTCCCTCTGCGGCCTCTTGGGACCCTTCAGCATCCCTGGCAGAATGCCTTGCCCACGGTGGAATGAAGTACTTATTTTCTGATTAGTTATGTCTATTTATTATGTAACTCTCATCCAAGCCAGAGAAATCGGAATTATCAACTACTACAGGGAAGAAAAAGAAAGAAATGAGCTGAAATACAGGAATCTGATCCCAGCAAGAAACTGGGCCCCTCCAGAGCGCTGACAGCGCTAACACACGTTCACAGGAAGGGCAGGCTCGTGACATTTCCTCACTGACACTCAAAGCCGTGTCACGTCTTACAAATGGGAGGGCAGAGTCGCAGTAACTCAGGGGCGAGGTTTGTGAAATACAGTTATTCATGGGCTGCAGCTGCCAAGTTAAATTCCCACGCAGAGCTGCAGGAAGGCCCAGGAAGACCCCTGAGCACCCTCAGGGGTCTCGTAGTAGAACAGAGGACACGCTTAGGCGGGCTGAAAGGAGGTCAAACTCGGTGCCGCCACCCAACAGGCCTTGCCTCCGTTTGGATGAGTCCCCGGCCCAGAACGCAGGCCTGCATCAAGACCCTCCCCTCCGCGACGCTGGGAGCCCCTCTCTCGGGTCCTTGCTCTCTCCCTGTAAAGCGGGCGGGATTGCGCCTTCACGGTGCTGCTGTGGGGATTCGCCCTCGGGAGACCCCACCTGCAAAGCCTTGTACAAACGGGTCTGTGATGAGATGGAGAGCAGATGCCAGGTGGCACGTGCCACGCTGGCCACGCCCCCTGCGGGGAGAGGACCAGCCCCACCCCGGCCCCGCCCTCCTCCCCCGAGGAGATGGCTTCCCGGGGCCCCTCGCTCTTGAAGGAGCTGTCCTCCGGGGTGGGTGCGGGTGGAGAGGGGGCGGACGTGAACAATTAGGACCTCGAGGTACTCGGGGAACAAGGCGCCCACCCGGTACTTACACAGACGCACCTGTGCCACCGCCCGCCCCGACTGTAACCAGTGATGTGGGGCTCAGCCCGTGACGGGCTTTTTTGAATGTACCCTAAAACACTCTTGTCTTAAAGGAACTGAATGACGTGTCAAAAGAACTTCCTGCATCATCCAGGGTCTTCTTTGGAAAAGCTTAAGAACTGATCTTAGATGGGCTGTGAACGGTCCCAAATCGATTCACTCTGGTGCCACATTATCCAGGGCCCCGGGGGCCCGGAGGGGTCCAGCTGCAGGTTATGTCTGCCTCGACGACTCGGGGGCACGGGCACCAACACAGCGACGTCGTCTTCCTGGAACTGCGCAGTGTGGCCGCAGGCCGGCCGCAGCCACGCCCTGCGGAGGCCTGCGCCCCGCGGCTCCTCTCGGCCGCCCCCAGACGCCGCAACGCCCGCCGGGAATTCGCGGTAAAGGGGAGCCGGCAGGAGGCCCCTTCCCCGGCGACTCCGCGCCGAACGCCGTCCTCCGCAGGAAATCAACCCCAGTCCTCAAACAAAGAGCTTCTCCCCTGCGGTTCGTTCTCTGAGCTACAGGGTCAGTCCCGCCCGGGCTTTCCTCCCTGAGGACGGAGCTCCTGCCTCGCCGGGCCGGAGTGAAAGCTCGTTTCCGGGGAAAGCCCCGTGGGCGCTGCCGACAAGCTGGCGGCCGCCCTTCACCCTCCCGGGCAGCCCGGGCTCTGCCCGCTGCAGGCAAGGCCGAAGGAAGGAGCAGGTGCCGCCTGCATCCATGATCCCCCAGCCCCTCCCCTCAGAGGCTTCCAGCGCCCCCCGCGGCCGCCGCGGCCGTGCTTTGCTGAAGAGCGCCGCCCCGCGACCCGACAGAGAAGCGCAACGCCGTGAGGCACGGGCCCCGCCCGCCCGACAGCGCTGACGGAGCCCCGGAGCGAGGCAGGAGCGGCCGAGGGACGCGACCCAGCGAGCCTCCTCCGGGTGTGCGCGCGTCTGGGCTCCCCCGACACCCACCTTGCGGGGCGCCTCCCGTGGCTCCAGTGCAGTCCCGCGGCGCCGCTCGGGCCGAGGCGGCCGGCTCCCCGCCCGTCCCTCACCGGAAACCCCGCAGAGATCCGGAGACGCCGGTGCGGGAGGGGACCTCGGGCTTAGGCCGGGACGTTCCGCCCGCCCGCAGCGCGGCTGCCACACGGCGGCACCCGCGTCCTTCCTCCCGGCAGGGCCACCGACGCCCGGGTCAGGAAGGGGCTGGGGGCTGCCCGCACGTGGTCGTCACGCCAGCCTAATCGGGGCGGGACGTCTCCTCCACACGTCACCCACGAGAAACCAGGGCGCGAGGGGCCGAGCCCGCGAAGGAGCGTGACGCAGCCGGGGTCCAGCCCGTGTCCCGCGTCCGAGCCCGTGGCCTCTGACCTCCGCGGCCGCGCTCCTGAGGCCGGCACGAGCTGGCTCCCTCTCGGGCTCGCTCTTGAATGGCTTGGAGAGCTTCTGATGGAGAACAAGTTTAGCTCATCTTCACTTCTTCCCTTTTCGCCAGCAGTTTCCATCTGCTGAAGGTATTCGGCCAGCAGAGAAAATAAAAAGCGTCCGGGGGGAGCTTGAGGCCGACTCGCTAACATCAGGCGCCTCCGGCCGCTTCTCAGTCGCTTGGCCTCCTCAGCCGTGACGGACGGTGCCCATCGAGTCGTGGACCTCAGACGCCGGCGCCCGTTACCCTGGCGACTCCCGCTGGCAAGACGGCCGGTGTGGCTCAGCCCTCAGGACGCCTGCCCCGCGGAGTGAAGTTCCACATCAGCCCCACGGTGAAGAGCAGCTCACCAGAGACGTGTGACATTGAGGAGAACAACGAGCTTCAGCCCCTCTGCTGCGCTGCCGCCCGCGTGGCCGCAGGGAAGCATCCGATCAAGGCAGGGGCTCTGCAGTAGCAGGGCGGACAGAGAAAACAGAGCGGACGGAGAGGAGGAAGCCCGCGGGCAGCGCCCAGCCCAGCACCGGCCAGGAGCGGCGTGGCCTCCCCGAGGGCGGGCAGGCACCAGCCACGCCGCCCTAGCGCCTGGCACCCCGGCAAGGGCGGCGCTTGTCACGGGTGTCACGTTGCCGCGGGAAGGGCCTGCAGACGCAGCGCGACACCAAAAGGATGCACGCCGCTCCCTGTGGGAGCCCACGCCGGGGTCCTGGGACCACGGGGGCAGCACCCACGGAGGCCTGCGCCCAGGCGCACGGGAAGACAGCTCCCCCACCTCGAAGCCCAGACCAAGACCGGCAGAGCCCTGGGCAGCCAGGAGACCGTCTTGGGGCAGGATGGACGGAAAACCGACGGCGAAGTGGCGGCCGAACGTGCCTCTGAAGTTGCCAGCAGCGGCGTCCGGGGTGTGGGTGTTGAGCCTTCGCGGAGGCTCTTGGTGAGCGGGCGCGGCCTGTGCGGGGCTGGGGCTGAGCCACGAACAGGCCCACAGCACAGACCCAAGGGTTCCGGGACACAACCATGACAGTAACTCTCCTAGCTGCCCTCCGGACCCGTGTACCGGCTAGAAGCCCGGCTCCCCCGAGGCTCCTAGTTTCCTCGTGACCGAGACGGTGGGAGGTGTCGCCTGAGCCGCCGCGGCATCGGGTCGGCGCCTGCTGGAGCATCTCCTGAAACCGCAGACGCCCTCGCAGGACCAGGCTGCGCACGTTCCAAGGCCCAGATCGGAGACAAAAGGCTCTCATGCCCACGCCTCCTCGCCGTGTGCCCACAGGCTTCAGGAGAGCTTCCCATGGCCGGCTGCCCCAAGTACGAGTTGTTTATTTCTGCAAAATCCACTGACACCACCTAAAGGAGAAAGTTGCAGTGTTACAGCCTCAAGGGCAGCCCCCCACCGTCTCGGGGGGCAGGTCAAGCGCCGGGAAGGACCCATGGCCGTGAGGGTGGGTCTTCACGGAGGAAGCAACTGGTAAGTGCGGCCAGGTGGTCAGGGGCCTGGAAGCAAGGAGACCGGAAGTCGAGGGCCAGAGGTATCCGAGTGGTTCGTGGGTGTGAGGAGGAGGTGAGTGCACAGCACGCCGACGTCTGTCCCACGAGAGCGCCCACTGCTGGCGTCGGGTGACGCGGTGACCTGACCGCGGACGTCAGTGACCCCCACCCCCCATCACCACGGCGCAGAAGCCTCATCCGCTGGGTGGCTCTCCCGGCACCACTTCCTCAGCACGCGCTCCAGCCCTGCGAGCAGCCCCTGGAGGACGTGGCGGAGACGGGGACACCTGGGGCTGCTGTCCACCCGACAGGCACCGTCCTCTCTGAGCCACCAGGACACGTGGTCGATCAAGGAAGCAGGTGAGGGGGGAGCAGCCCTGTGACCCCCTCGGAGCCACGGCTTGTGGGGAGGCGAGGCCCCCAAGGCAGCCCTTACACAGACGGACTGAGGGCGCGCCCGCAGCGCTGGCCTTGCGCCAGGGAACCAAAGGACCGAGAGGGGCCGACTGTAATGGGGGTGACCGCCCCCCACGCCCCTGGGGACAGGGCTGCGGCCACAGGCGGGGACTTGGGGGCCCATGGGAAAGGATGCCCATTTCCAGGGATAAAAGTCAACAGAAAACTAGTTACCAAAACTAGGAAGATTTCTAGCGGGAAAGCCCTTTCAGGAATGAGGTTTGGGTCAACCTACCAGGTGAAGACCCACAGCCAACAAGAGGTGGGCAGCTGAGGGCAAAGGAACGCGATGAGCTGCAGAGCGGCAGCACTTAACACGAGCTTCCGCCAGCCTAGCGGCCGCTGGGCTCTACACACCCTGCACTGGCCTGGTGATAGTACAGGTCAGTCCATTTTCCCCCTTGCCCGTTCCAGCGCCAACACCAGGAGGGTTAGGAGTGGTTAAGCCTTCGAGCCCACACCCAGGAGGCCGTGACCGACCATAGGAGCACCTCCTCCAGAGGTGGACACTCGACATGGGCGTCTGGCATCACATCAGGCAGAAGCAGGTTTCACTGTCTTTACCCACAAGTTCACTTTACTAGGGGGTTGCAGGTACTGGGCTGGTGAAGCGACAGATGGAACACGGATGGCTGTTGTCACACGGCCCCACCTCCCCCACGGCGGCCTCCACGCTCATCTCTGACAGCTGAGAAGCCAGAACAGGCTGTGGGAAGTCCTTCCTGGGAGGCCAGACCTGCCAGCAAGGCTGGAGGAGGCCGTGCATCACGGCAGGTGGGTGCAGCCGAGCACACACAGACTGGGGTTGGGGGCAGCCCTGCAGCGGTTCCTGGAGAACCACAGCCTTGCTGCTGCCACCTAAGCGGACGAGGAGCTTCCTGCAGTGGCCACCCAGGGCCTCCTGCGAGGGCTGACCCGGCTCTTCCGGCTGCAGCCCTGGCCCTCACTCCTCTGCCTTCCTGGTTCCTGCACTAAACCCACCAAACCTGGAAACCCAGGGATGTGCTGACCGTTAGGCTTGCTGCCCAGCGCCTTCCAGGAGCTGTTCCTCCCCAACCCTCTCCCTCGAGATCTGAATCATATCAACCTTACTCTCAGCTCCAGGGACAAGGGTGACCAGCTCAAGCCCTCCCTCTACGCCCCAGTGGCCGGTCCAGGAGTAGACGTCCACCCAGCCTGACTGGTGAGTGCAGGGCAGGGTCTTGGCCACAGCCATCGTTTCAAGATTAGGCCTGTGGCCAGTAAGATGAAGCTGCCCATTCCTGGGTGACACCTGGGTGAGAAAAATCTCTCCTCTGGACAGTATGCATTGGGAGATGAGGTCCAAAACTGCTACAGCCATTTGGTTCCCAGGGATTCAGCCTGAGGTTCACACCAACAACTTGCAAAAAGCAAATCAGGAAACTGCAGAGCAACGGACCTTGTGCCCTGATCAAGCAGTACCTGGAATCCACCCTGCCTTTGGATTTTCAACTCACATGCTGTGAAGTCTACTCAGGTCGGGTTTTCTGATAGATCCCAAAGCATCCTGACTTATTAGACTACTTTACTCGCGGATTTCTTGGCTAAATGTATTAGCATTTGTTTCTTCTCACTAAAAGTCCGAATTTTCAACAAGGCCGCCTGTGTGAGATTGACAGCTTCATCCCACTTGTTCTTGTCTTGGCTGGTGTAAGCCGCCAGGTTCTCTGTGTACTGCAAGATGGACTTTAAGAACCTGTTTAAAAGAAAGAAATCAATTTCTTTATCTATTCCCTTGTAAAATGCAATAATGATTTAAAGGTATCCCCTTCATTTTGAAATTACAACTAAAGTTCTGTAGTTAATTTTTGTCTGAGGATTCAAGAAAAAGAAATACATTCAAAACAGCAACGAGAGAATACAAATTGGATGAAGGAGAAGAACGCCGAACTAGAGTGTCACTGGAGGGGGTGGACGCCCAGACTCCACACAGCTCACACACCCTCCATCTTTCTCTCCCAAATCCACATACGACGGATGCTCTTAGCTGATGGGACTCGGTTCCAGAAAGGACCTTAGAGGCCGTCTGGACCACACTCACGCGTAGTAAACCCACAGGACACAGGACCTCGGGGGCTGTGCCTCCTGTTCCCACCCTGATAACCAGCCTCACCCGCCCTGACGGAGAGAGGGGCCACCCCTTCAAAGGAGACACGTCCCACCTGGAGCAGCTATTGCTGTTGAAAGGCTTTTCCTGAAAGATAATTCGTCAGAAAGTTCACAGGGGAATTACCTCTGACTGATGGGAAGAAGTGCCATTTTCACATTTTCCAAGTTCTCCTCAAAGTTTCCCAAGTAGCCTAAAATTTTCTCCAACTATGAATCTTTGAAATTTTCACACTTAGGGAGAAGTTAAAAGAATAATACGATGAAAATCCACAGACCCTTTGTCTAGAGGCGTAGCTTTCACTTAGGGTGATTTTGCCCCCAGAGGACTGTGGCAATATCTGAGCCATTTTTAGTCGTCAAAACTGGGGGCTACTGGCGTCTAGTGGGTGGAGGGCACCACCCTACAGTACCCGGGGCGGCCCCGCGGCAGAGACAGTCCACGGTTTTGAGCCGCGGCCTGGCCCCAGGCATCCGCACAGCTGCCCGAGACGGTGGCAGCCTCTCCAGCTTCCTCCCGATAACACTGTCTGGACATTATTCTTACACCAGAGGGAGGAATTCCGAAATCATTCACATGTAAATCACATTAAATTTTCTGAAACGTGTCAGTTTTAAAGGCTCACAAATTTGCACTGAAGTCCACAGAGAAGAACAGTTCAGGACCAGACTGTGGGGTTGAAAAAAATCACCAAGAAAATAACCAACAGGAGTGAACATGATTCAGAATTACCAAATCACAGCTTCGTCTTCTGTAAGTGAGGACACTGACCTTAGATACTGCTGATATTCTGAAGTATTTTTCCCAAGAACCACATGAATGTTGACCGATTCCAGTGCAATCAGCAATAAAATCAGGTAAAGCATAGGAGACAGAAGCTTAATACTAAAAATAGATAAAGTAAGTTAAAAGTTAATAAACTAAGTATTTATCACCTTTATAAGGAGAAAAATGTTTCTCCTAACCACTCCTTCTTTCAAAAGTCCTTAAATCCAAACTTCTCAAAAGAACACTCTTGGGTGGACAGCCGTTTTCCCAGGGGCCCTGGCCCCGGCCCCTGCAGGCCATGCGGGATGCCCCCCACCCTTGGGCCTGAGCTCCTCGCCCGGTTCTGAGCCCGCAGCGCCCTGCCTGCTCTGAGGACCGGGCTCCACCGCTCGGCACCCGGTCCCGCCGCTCGGCTCCCGGTCCCTTTGCCCAGCGGCGGCTCCTTCCTTACAAGTCAACGTTCAGCAACGGACTCTCCCAAGAGGAGAAACGCAAATGGCTTAAACGTGAGAATGGGTTCCACGTCTCTGGGACCAAATTCCAGTTAAAGTCAGACTCCAGTCTTCCCGGGAGGAATTTTAAAACATATCCCGTTTTCGGGAAGGACGTGATGTCACAGCATCATCTCATCAGCCGCCGCTGAGGGTGTAAACTGGCTGTAACCTTCCAAAAGCAAAGGAATACTTACTAAAAGCTTCATAAGCACAGATACCATTCAACCCAAAAATTCTAGGAATTTGTCCAAAATGGTAATTTCGTGAGAATGTAGCACATTCTAAAATACACAACGCTGGCATCCCCAGGTAAATCTGCTGTTATATTTTAAATCCAAATATTCATTTGAGTCCGTAGAACCCATATCCCAAAATTATAAATGGTATTTTAAAGTGACACATATGTAACTTTTCCTGAAAATAAGTATTTCTCTGAAGTCAGGGGTAGAAGTGTACCCAGAGGTTAAGAGCTGCCCAGAAGAGCTCCTCTAAACGAGACCCGCGAGCCGCGCACCTGTGAACCAGGCGCAGGTAGTTCCGCCGCTGCCGGGAGCGCAGGCTCCTGTCCTCCCACTGCCGGCGCCTCAGCTCCGCGCAGGCGGCCACCTGGCCACACACGCGGCGGCAGTGGGCGCCGATCTTGCGGAGCACAGCCAGCACCTCCAGGACGGCTCGGGGGCAGAAGAGGGTCCGGACAGGGATGCTGCAGAGCTCACGGAGCAGCTGGGGCCACCTGCAGGGCAGAGCGAGAGTCCCGAGGGCCTATGGTCGCCGGTCCTCCGCGGCCTGCACACCTGCCGCGGCCTCCAACGCGGTCTCGGTTTCCTGCTGCAATCGTTACACTGGGCGGGTGTTGATGGTGAGAACAGATCGTGTGTTGTAACGTCCGTCAGACAGACCAACGCACGCACCATCAGGGCTTATCTAATAATTCCTCCTGGGACACAGTGGGATTCTAACACTACCTTCAACGTGTAAGACTTCAAACACAGAAAACTGCGAAGTCGGCGACCCCAATATACTTCACCCAGGATACCCTGAACTTACTTCTCAGGAGGAAGGTGCTCCGAGTCGTGAGGAAGGTGCTCCGAGTCGTGAGGAACGCGGTGGGTCTTGGGCACATGGTGACACAGCTCAGCCATGATTTCGGTGATTAAAGAGCGGCAGGCATTTATTTCAGAATTACCTTCTGATCTGAAAAACAGAAAACATTTAAAGATACATGACAATGAGCAAGATGCCTAATTAGTGCCAGTGCAGAATAATATTTATTTCAGTGGTTCACTGAGCAAAGCACTCAATCTGCAACTTGCTTTCCCCAAAAATAAAATGAAAAAGCCACCATCAGAGGGAGAGGTAAAAATAAACGACACAACACACTGTGGGTGATGCACGTGCTGTCAGAAGATGCCGTGACCCGCGAGTCCTCCCTCGAGCTGACTCTGCAGTGTGTCCACGCCCACTCCTCTCCTGAGCTTCAGACCCGCTGTCACACCGTCCACTAACCATTTCTGCCAGATGCCACCCTCCTCCCCACGAGGCCTGCCTCTCGTCCCTGTGCCCTTGGTCTCTGCAAACGGTTCCCCCACGACCGGGCCCTGAACCCCCAGTCTTGGCCCTCCAGTCACCAAGACCTAGCAACCCCTCCTTGGGATCTGTCTCCCAACGGGCTTGCCAGAGAAAAAAAACCGTTCAGAGGCTGATGTTCTCGGACCCCCAGGAGGCCTGCGTGACTTGGGGGGCACTCACCGCTGAGCCTCCCTTTCGGATCCTTCAGGCAAAGGCAGCAGAGGCCAAACTCCGATGCTCCTCTCACAGCTCAGCACCTGACAGGACAATGTACAACTGCTTTTCAAGATTTTTAAATAATGTTCTAGAAAATATGTTTTTAAGTTGTTACAGATGTTGTCATCACTTCCAAGAAAAGACACATCTGTAAAACTGTTACAGATGCCACACTTTAAAACTCGGTGATGGGTCTGTTACTCGATCAAATCAGGTAAAGGGAGACAGGTGAAATATGGGATTCCAAGGAAGTGTCCAAAAGTCTTCTGACGCCTCCTGGTGAGAGTTGGTCCGTGTCCCCGCCCCTGGTCGGGGCCAGCCGTGGCGAATGGCCGTGGCCTTGAGAACACAGGGAGAAGCAGGTTGGAGACGGGCCCCTCCCCTCGTCCCCACCTCCGCTCGGGTGCAGCTGGCTGAGCACCCAGCACAGACTTCCACTCCTCAGATGGGTTCCTGCCCGGCAGAGCCCGTCCCAAATTTATGACCCACAAAAGCACAAGCAAATTAAGTGGTTGTTGTTGATGCCACCAAACGAGGTACTTTGTTACGCAGCTGATACCCCGAGCAGCGGACTCCGAAAGAACAGGATGCAAGATCGGCTGCAGAATAAAAGGTGACTAAATCACATGCGGCGGGAGTACGATGCCACGGAAAAGGTGAAGGTGCAAAACGCCCACTGTGGGGAAAGGAAGGGGCGTCGACCAGGGACCTCGAAGCAGCAGCCAAGGAGCAGGAAGGCTGGCTCCTCGAAGCTTCTCTTCCTTCCAGAACCTTCCCTCCTTCGTTAAAGCCTCCCTCCCTGAATGCTTCTGGGTCCTCCTTCTACCGGCTTTTGTTCTGGAAGCTCGGAATCACTATGGGCAGACAGTGCGATGCGAGTGGATAAAGGTACCAGAGCAGCCCGATGCGCCATCGCAAACAGGACCCGCTGACACAGGAACTCAGGCTGATTCCTTCCCTCAAACAGCAAGGACAGAACGCCGCTGGATTCTGCTCCTGCACATCTGCTGATAACCCCCTCCCACCTGACGCTACTCAGGACCTGTCTTCTCCAGGCTCGGCTTCTCCCCAGCGCCACTGCAAATCTCCCCAATCCATTCTGTGCTGATTTTACAGCTTCCTTTTAGAATTTCTCAGTTAGCAACTATCATGATTATTATATTCTTGGAGACGACCCCATTTTTGCCCCCTCGTACCGCCTACCATACAGAAAATAAAGTCCCTAAGCTACTCACCAAATTGTAACTTCCTGGTAGAAATGCTTAAGAAAGTTTGTTGCTTGTTTACTTTACAGGTTAACAAAGGCTGGCCTCATAAAGCTGGCGTCCCTCACCACCGAAAAGCAACACCTATGACCGGTCCCAGGTTAACAGCACTCAGCCACCCATCAAGTACCAAGAACGCCGAGGACACAAACTCCACCACAGCCCTAACTGCTGGACCTTAGAAAGACACAGTGGCTTGGCCAAGGCCATGCGTCCAGGAGGCGCACAGGCTACAAAGCCAGGTCTGCAAACTTGCAGCCCGGCTGGACAAGGCCGGCCTGTACCTCTCAAATCTCTGCAACAACTGACCTGCACACGCCCCTCCCCACACACCTGCTTTTTAAGCTGAGAAACTGGATGGCAGCGAGCGCCGTAGGCTTCTGCAACACTCACCAATGCTCTCACTGCTGCTTTTTCCTGCTTTAGAGAAAACAGACAGTTGTTACTACAACTTCTGGTCAGGCTTCTACTTTTCTTCTATTGCATCTTAAGTCATTTAAGAGTCCCGATTTCCAATTAGCTTCCTTCACATAATTCTCTCAGCTAAAAGAAAGCAAAACTCTTCATTAAAATAGGTCTAACATAGTAGTCAAACCATAACCAACAAAATTTTTAAATTAGGCTGATTAACAATGATAAATTACAAAGGCCACTCTGTCCACAATGCAGCAAAACAAGAAATAAATGGGGGAAAAAAAGATGCTAAACAATTGGAAAATGTAAGAGATTCTCCTAAAAAACTAGGACATAAGAATTTAAACATTGGGCTTCCCTGGTGGCGCAGTGGTTAAGAATCTGCCTGCCATTGCGGGGGACACGGGTTCGAGCCCTGGTCTGGGGGGATCCCACATGCCGCGGAGCAACTAAGCCCGTGAGCCACAACTACTGAGCCTGCGCGTCTGGAGCCTGTGCTCCGCAACGGGAGAGGCCGCAACAGTGAGAGGCCCGCGCACCGCGATGAGGAGTGGCCCCTGCTCGCCGCAACTGGAGAAAGCCCTCGCACAGAAACGAAGACCCAACACAGCCAAAAATAAATAAATAAATAAATTTTAAAAAAAGAATTTAAACATTAAAAATCAAATATAACTAAAAGAGGATTACATACTATAAACACTCAATTGCCAAACATACATTTTTAAAAGAGTAAAAATAACATTATTTACAGCTGACACATCTGTATAACTGGAAAACCCAAGTTGGCGGACTATTACAAAGTCAGTGAGTTGAGAGTGGACAAATTTAATACACAAAAGTCAAGAGCTTTCCTACGTATAAGCAGTAACTACCTAGAACTCTCAATAGCACAAAACAACTCATATGGTTAGTCGTTACTTGGAGAAGAGACGCACTCAACTTTCACTCACGCAGATACCTACACGGGTGCTACACGGAGCAGAGAGGAACCAGCCCTCACTGTGTGGTGAACGTCCGGCGGGGTCGCCAGGACTCACACCTGAAGTCGGTGACGAGCCGGCAGCCACCACAGCACACGCGGCTTCTCCCCGAGACAGGAACCCCAGGAGAGCCTCAGAGCACAGTGGGGACACATGGGGGCCACACCCCTCCCAGGGGCTCAGGGGAGCAGTGGGGGTGGCAGAGGAGGGGGACGCAGATCTGCGGCACCAGCTTGAGGTAGAGGATTGAACGTGGAGAGTGAAGAGTGGGCACTGGCCTGTGTCAGGGGACAATGTTCAATCTTGCAAAAATGTCAATTATCCCCACATGAATCCATCAGGAGCCCATTCCTGTGGGCTGGTTGTTTGGGCTTGGGCTTTGTGCTTATTTTAACTACACAGGTTCACTGGAATAATAACAATTAGAGAAGAGGCAGGACAATTCTGAAGAAGAAGAGGGGCAGGAAAGTAATCTCTCAGATATCAAACTGTATCATGAAGCTTAGCAAAGACAGGCAGAGAGAGTCCAGGTCTGGAGTCCAGTGCACACAGTATAGAGATATTTATTCTCTAAATGGTGTTCGGCCAACTTGCAAGCAATTTGTTAAAAAAAGAAAAAAAGTACAGCTAGATTCTCTAACTCACTCCCAGGTGAAATAAATTCCAGCTGGATCAATAGATGTAAATGAGGAAAAAAGCTATAAAACTATACAGGAAAACATATGAATACATTTATAATTTTGGAAAGCAAAGGGTCTTTTAAGAACGACTTCAAATGCATAAGTCAGAAAAAACATCAAAACCTAAAGACCGGTAACAAGCAACACATACTCTGAAAATGGCAAATAAGGCTAATAAACCAGTGAGGAAAATGAAACTGAATAAAACAGAGCAAAGACATTAACGGGAAGTTCACAAAAGAATTTCAGCATCATAGTTAGACATTTTCCACAGCAGAGAAAATTCTAAATCACCCATCAATGAAGGACAGCTTAGACAAATAATGACACATTGATAAGATGGGGTATCAAGCAGCTGAGATAGAGTAAGGTAGAACAAAGTTGCCAAAAATAAACTGTTAATGAAATGCTAGTTACAAAACAGAGTATGTCCTGCTTTGGAACCCGCACTGCAGGCTCATGGAAAGATGTGGAAGCAGAGACACCCAGCTACTGACAGCAGTCACCTCTGGGAGAGGGATTCCTGAGAACTTTCACTTTTTGTATTAATTTTTCTATCCTGTTGGAATTTTGAAACAAATTTTACCATAATTGTTACATGTACAGTCTGAAAAAAAGATTAAAATATAACTAACGATCTAACCTAAATTATTTCTTTTAAAATATAAAAGAATTACAGTTTATTGACAAATGCAAATATTCTACTCTCTCATTTAATAGTACTCTGTAAATTTTTCCAATTTATTTAGTTAATACTGTTTTATACTTTGTTCTCTGGTTTGCAATATCCCATCACTGTTAAAAACACAAGCAAATGTATGCTTAGGAAATAGGGTGAATTATTTTAGGTGAGATCAAGTAATATTGATTTATTTGTTATAGACAAGACCTGTACACATGTACACATGTTCAGACGGAGGCACACTGTACTCATATAAATTAAAACAAAAGATGATTAAAATATAATTAATTACATTTGAAAATAAACTACATTCCTTCATAACTTAATGACAGTGAATCTAATTAATTTTCTTTCCTACACATTACCTTGAACATTGATAATAGATCTTCATCAATAAATCTGAGTAAAAGTACAAAGGAAAATGCAAGCAACTGATTGGCTGCTTCTTTCGGAAATTCAGGTAAACTGATTTCCCCATGGCTTAAACGATCTCTTAGACGGGGACCTTCCTGATGGTTCAGGAAATCCCAGAGAAATTCCTATCAAAAAAAGGACACAGAAAATATTTGGTTAGTGTTCTCAGCAGAAAGAAGGAAAGTCCGAAGGCCCAGAAAGGGCAAGCCCGAAACATCTGAGGAGCTGCAATGTTCATTACAGAAAAGTTAGCCTGAAAAAGAAAGTCATTCAAGGTCACACAACGGAAAAGTATCAAGTTACGATAGTCCCTGGGACCTCTTGGCTTTATCGCTGCTCTGGACTACCTCAGGCAGGACCGCACCCCACTAGCTCAGGATGGCCCTGAGGAAACCCCGTCCTCGGTACCTGCACCCCACCACCTCAGGCAGGACCCCCCTGAGGGAGCCCTGTTGTCTGTAACTGTACATCCTGCTCCTCAGGCAGGATGTCCTGGGGAGCCCTGTTTCTGTATCTGCTCCTTGGCTGATTGATAAGAACCTAAGAAGTTTGTAGAACTCACCACCAGGGCTACAAAACTGCTTGCATGGCTCCAGTGTTTAGTAAAAGCACCCTTTCTCATTCTCACCCTCCTGAAAAACGAGAACTGAGTTGACCACATTTGGAAGCCAACCTTCCAATCAATAAAAGAATCCACTGCTGTGCTCTTGCATGGACAACACCATTTTTCTTTCCCCTCAGGGTTCTCCTTCTTACATGTCCTCTCTCACATCACTTGTTTACTTTTGAAGCCCTATAAAGACACTGCTTCTTTCTTAATGGCAGAAATCCAAGGACTCTTCCACAACGTAGAGGAAATTGAGTCAGAAAACCCAATTTGCTGACCCAGGCAAATTGCTGATGGACAAACAGAATTAGACAAACTAGTTCAATCATCCTAATTTCCTGATGGCAGAAAGGATGCCCAGAGAGCGTATGGAATCTGCCTAGTGTCACACAGCCGGAACTGGAACCTAGGTTGCTAACTCCCAGTTAAAAGGAGAAAATATGAAAATTCTATTTACAGTCCAAAGTAGTCACTGCAATAACTTCATAAAATACAAAACTGTGATAAGTAGAAAATGGCCCTAAATAACCACCTTCTCATCCAACACTCTGTCTTACTAGTCACATCTGACTTTGCTGTCATTCACGAAGCAGATGCAGTCCCTGCTACCAGTGCAATACAAAAGCCACAAATTCAAATATTGCTCAGAATCAGGTCAGCGAAGTCATCAGGCCTTAGGAGAAGGACATTTAAACAAAAAGCATGAAGCACAGTACCTGAGCTGGGCTCAGAGCCAGCAAATGACAGTTGCACAGACAATGAAGTTCAGACATGGCAATGCTTCAGAAGCATTTCTTATGGGCACGTCACAAGCCAAAATTAACATCATTTTTTGAGAAGTGCTAATCACATCCATAAATAAAGGATGTTAGATTGTAAATGCCTAATACTTTACCATTGCAGGCTCTCCAAGGAAAAGAGGAAGCTGATTGACTTTACCATCATTCAAGTGTTTTGCCAATATCTAGAACACCAAAAAGAAGTAAGCTGATTAACACAGTTAATCTGTACACATACAGAACTTTCAGTGTCAAAAGATATTGTACATTTGGTACAACATGCTGTGTAAGTCCGAAGCAGATTAAATGAAATAAGGACAGTCTTAATAACGTAGCAGCCACCTGTTCAGAAAAGGTTTTCTCAACCAATACAATGACTTTAAGAAGATATATATATGTATTCTTAATTGTATGTGTTTATGTATATTTACATGTATATAGGTGTGTATATGTGTGTTTATGTATATGTGTGTGTGCATTTATGTGCATATATATGTATATGTGTATTTATGTGTGTTTATGTGTAGTGTGTGTATACAGGTATACGTGTATATGTGTGTTTATGTGTATTTGCATACACTGTGTATGTGTATATGTATATATGTGTGTATATATGTATGTTATGGCCTTTCCATAACTTTAGAAATTAGGTTAATAAGACTGGGTCTCAATTAGTCTGAAAACTATATTCAACATTATCAATACCTTTTTCTTTTTTCTTTTGCTTATATGACTATCAACATTTTCCTGTAAGCATATGATTTATGGCTGATCTTTAATTTTAATTTTAATTTTAAAAGAATACAATGTTTTATTTGTTTCAAAATACCTTATAAGTTTACTTACCTCATCAAAGGTAGTATAAAGAGCTGTTGACTTCAGAAAAGGAAATAAAAGAAATAATTAAAGCAAAATACAAGTAGTGTGACACTATTCAAAGCAGGAAAAAATTCTAGCACAGGGCCACAAATATGAAACCTTCTTTTGTAAATAAATCTTTATCTAGCAACACTTTGGGAAGAATGTCATTGACAACATAAACACAATATAAAAGACATGAAAATACAGCAACCCTGGCGGTTTAGCCGTGTTAGAATACTGCCCTCACAAGTACTGTAGCTCAGATACTTTTTTTTTTTTCTTTTCTGTTGAGAAATGTTTTTTTATTGTTCATGGACTACTGATCACAGACAGAAAGCATCTGGCTTATTTGTGACTTCAATTATTAGCTCCACGTTTTAGGTTAATGCCAATATTTGAGAATCAGGCCTGAGTGAAAGCAGTAATAAATACTGGATAGAAATGACAATAAAAGTCAGAAGTATCATAGTCCAGATTTCCAGAGGTCTGATCTAAATCAGCATATCTCAGTTAAGGGGTCTTTATGATCTTATAGATTTGAATTTAAAGTTTGTAATTGAGTTTAAGGACTTGATAAGAAAACAGCATTTTTATTTTGCAAATTAAGGGTAAAATGGCTGTTCAATTTCTTCATACAAACTGGGCTTTTAAAGCATACATTTGACTAGCATACTTAAATATTTTACCCTCCAAGCATTTTTTTTCTCTTTTTTTTTTTTTTAACATCTTTCAGCTACTTCTAACACTTATGATGCCACAACTTCACAAATCACTACTCACACAGAGCACTTCTACTGATGGCTGGTATTTGTGTGCAAGTGAGCACAACTGAATATTTTCTCCAACAAATAACCTTTGTTTCTCATGCGTCTTGGTATAATTAGCCCAGACTTGATAGACACGGCTCAGGGCCAGGCTGCCTCAGCACTCTAATCCCATCTTCCACACCTTCTACAAGTGAAACCTTGAGTACCTCCATGCTCAGGTTTCTCTGCAAAACTGGAAGTGAGGAATGCCCATCTCAAAGGCTGCTGGGGAATTCAGCAGGATTTTACACACTGTGTGTCAAAATCAGTATTTTGTGGAAGTCAAGTGCTCAAGAAATGTGTTATACTTATTAATGCTTATTTACATATTTTCATTTTAATATTATCAAATACTCCTGAACATTTATTACTGTGCAGATGACTCTAAAGCCCATGTATTGCTGACCTAAAATTTTTTCCAAGCTCTATTCTAAATACTCAATTGCCTACTAAATATCCCCACTACTTCCTCAAAAAAGCTGAACTTTTCATTCATCTCCATAAACGATGTGAATTAACTTCTACCTTTTTTTTTTTCTGCCACACCGTGCAGCTTGAGGGATCTTAGTTCCCTGACCAGGGATCGAAGCCGGGCCACGGCACAGAAATTGCGTAGTCCTAACCACTGGACTGCCAGGGAATGCCCAACTTCTACCTTATTTTATGGAGTTGGTATAAATGTCTTACCTCTCACCCCTAATACATACAAGCTTCTAAAAGTCACTAGGTCTTTGCTCATCTTCATATCCTGCACTGATTCTGAAGAGACCTTATGCCATAACAAGTATTCAATAAATAATTACGGCATTTGCACAGCACTTTATAATTTTCATGTATGTATTGCTTTGTAAATAAATTGATGCTATGTTTATTCTGGATAAAAGCCTGAGCTAAAATTTAAGATGTTCTTCGATAAACTACATCCTCTGTAGAAACAGTCACACTATTTATTTGTGCAGTGAAATGACAACTAAATAACCAAATTCATGACACCACAGAGCCGTGCAGTGACTGGTCATGCTACCATGAAGTCAATTCTAAGAGCACTCGAGTGAGAGCTGTGACAACTGGGGCTCTAGTTTCTGCTGGAAGACCCAGGCTTCACTCCACAACACTGGACTGGGCAGAGCCTACATGAAAGGCACCGGGTGTGGGCACCAGCAGACATAAATATGGATGACCCACTCCAAAGGGGCCTACACCAGAGAGCTCTACAAAAATGCACATAAGGCAAAGCGGAACTGCCTCAAGATAAGACAGAAAGAGAACGCAGAGAAAAGCAGCTGTTAGATTTGAGTAGATGTGGCTCTGGGAGGTCACCACTGTGGCCGGGAGTGGTCAGGCAGGGGACAGTGGGCAAAGTGAGAGGAAAGACACGCATGTTCAGGAACTGGCGAGGAGCTAAAATTATGCTGGGGAATCAGAGGGAAAACAAACTGGAGAAAGGCTGAGGCCAGACTCTGACATCCTTACAAGCCATGCAGAAGCGTGAGCCTTGCAGGCAGGCGCTGGGAGTCATGGAAGGTTTCTAAGCAGAGGAAACCATAAAAGACACAGGAATACTCGTGAGTCTAGAAAATAATTAGTGGCAGTGTGAGAATGGATTAGAGAAGGAGAATCACGAAGACTTGTGGGAGATGAGTTACCAGGTGAGTGTGATGCGGAGCCAGGTGAGGCCTCAGCACTGAAGGACCACAGGCAAATCAGGGGTAGAACCGATCGGCAGGGCAGGTCCATGAGGAGAATGGAGTGCAGGCAGAGCATATGATGGTGCTAAAGCTTGGTGCAGAGCAATTCAGAGGATAAGGATAATAAGGAATACCAGAGAACAAATTTGTGGAAGAAAAAATTTGCTTTTCTGAAATAAAGTAAATTTGAGATGCTGGGGAAAACTCATATGAAGATATTCAACAAACAGGTGCAAACCTAACTCAGGAGATCAAAGAACCATGAGTTAGAGACAATGCCTTGGAGACTGCTGGAACTTAATGCTATAAATTGCCCTCCTGGCACTGCTTTAGCTGCATCAACAACTTTTGCCATGTTGTGCTTTCATTTTTATTAGTTTCAAAGTATTTACTAATTGGTGTTGCTCCCACACAGGCAACAGCTTAAGGCATGGTATTATGTGAGGTCTCCCAAGGAATAAATATAAAGAGAGTACAGGGTTGAGAACAGAATTCTGAGGAATGCCTATATAAAGGGGCAAAAAGAGGAAGCTGAACTAGTGAAAGAAACAAGAATACCAAGTATGGTAGATGCTGCTGTTTGTCCCATAATATATATTCTCCCTTTCCCCTACCTAATGGATTCTCCCACAGCTGACTAGGCCCACGGCCACCCAGAGACATCGCTAAGCCTCCCTGGCGGTTTTGGCCAAAAGGAAGCAGTATCCTTCGAGACGGGCGTGCTGTAGACCACCCACGGCCCACCTCACGGGGTTACAGCAGTACACCAGTAAATATGGCTGCAGAGAAAACATAAGCATCAACTCATTTTATGACACCATTAGGTTTAAAAGACTACTTGGAAATACGACAGAACCCTCAAAGACAATCACAAATAAAATAAATATATAACATATAAAATCACAATAGGAAGCCACAAAAAATGACAGTCAAGCCTTCCAAAGAAAGTTCTTAGCTAAAAAATTCATTTAACAATAAGCAAAAATATGATATTAAAAACTTTTAATTAGGCACAGAAAAATGTCGATACAGCAACAACAGTCACCATCAACCATTTAAAGCAGTGTACCTCAGCAGTCAGAAGTCTCTTTGGACATTTGTTAACTGTGGCAAAAACTTTCCTAAGTCCAGTCTCTAGTTGCACCAATAACAAGATGGCACAGTCAGCAAACCTGTGAAATTGAAGGAAATAAGCAAAACTTCATGTTTTCAAAGTAAACACTGGCACCAACACCATAATAAGGGTGCTGTATTCCAGATACTACCAATATGTGTCCAAAGCAAGGAGGAGTGACATTACTCACTAATATGAGAAACAAAAACAGAATCAAAGTCTCATTAGACTAGTGACTGCAAAACTATTTTCTAGTGTTTTAATGTATGATGAAACATTTTTAGCAGCTGCAGTAGAATAAAGTGTCATCAAAGATCTGCTAAACTTGTTTCCTCACTTCTAAAAAATACTCAGAAACCAGGATTTCAGTGGGTTCTCAAGGTATCCAATCAAAAGTACAGATCAGGATCAGGTAACTTGAAAGGAAGTGAAGACCACTGACCTCCTGATGCTTACGCTCCTGGGCTTGCTCCCCAGGAAATACAGAGACAAACTCACATCTTCTTTCTCTCATGATTCTCTAACATTGGACACCATGTTTCAGTCACAATAAGAACTCAAAAAAATATTAATAAGTTGATTCTGAAAAATAATTATCAGGGAGTTCCCTGGTGGCCTAGTGGCTAGGATTCCGGGCTTTCACTGCTGTGGCTCGGGTTCAATCCCTGATGGGGGAACTGAAATCCCAGAAGCTGCACAGTGCAGCCAAAAAATTTTTTTTAAATTTTTAAATAAAAATAAATTTATTAGTTAAATAAAAAATAATTATCTTTATTAATTGTACAAAAACTGTACAAAAAAATAATGTTTAAATCACAGTTACAAGATGCCTTTTAGTTAATTATATGAAGATATTCTATGCTCGGGTCTGCTCTTGAGTCAGTCCCGCTCCTCCCTGCTCCAACTCCAACAGCGACAAAGCAGGAAGGTTAGGGTTTTAAGAAGGCCTGGCCTCCAAGCTGCCAATGACCACTTTGTAATGCCACACTTCAGGTACCTGTTTGACTTGAAGTTGATTAATGCAACTTCCCAATATGGCAACATGATTTTTAGTATAAAAGTGGATTTCTTCATCACTTCTTCTAATACTGAAAGCACCTCATAAGTAACATCTGTAAAAATAGCAAATATTTTTAAGCACGACCACACTAATCAACTGAAAAAAAGGTGTGAACACACTTAGGGAGTGATGCCACTGAGCCGACCTCTTCAGGAAGATAAACTGTGGGCCCCGGGCAGCGTGCCACCTAAGCGTGAGACCACCTGAACTTGGGCCAGGGTTGCAGGTGACCACAGGCACCCTTGGAAAAACGGAACGTGGGCAACTACATCTCTTTAGTGATTTAAGCTACAACAACTTTGAGTAGAGGAGTTCAGGGTCAACAAGCTGATCACATTGACCAAGAAAATTAAATATATCTTCAGAAGATACAGGAACCAAGTGTGAACCCAAAGGTAAACTATGGACTTAAGGTGATTATGACTTGTCAATGTAGGTTTATCCTTGGTAAAAAATGTACCCTCTGGTGGGAGATGTTGATAATGGGGGAGGCTGTGCATGGGGGCGGGGGGGTGTGGATGGGAAATCTCCGCACCTCCCTCTTGATGTTGCTGTAAACTTAGAACTGCTCTACAAAAATAAAGTCTTAAAGAATATATACATTACTGGCAGTCACCTGACTACCAGAAGGATCCATGATACAAAAAGGCTAAGACTGCCGGGACCAAGATGATCTGTACTGTTCCCTCCAGGATTAACATCAGCAAATACAGACACAACACTTCAGCCAAAGTGGAAAAGAATGAGCCTGGAGCAAACACATGGTTTAATTGCTCTTTCAAAGTCCTGTGTCCCCCAACCCCACTAATTTGGTAAATGGCTTTCTCGTGAAAACAAAAGATGATATAGGAGAACATTTATACTACTGGTACTTTTGGCATAATGATTATGAGTACAAAGGCACGAGAGCTAAAAGGAGAAGGGAAAGTGCATTAGAAACTGGTCCAAAGCCATTTGTATGCCAACATATCTGCACGATGAACTAACTTTATCATTAACGTTGAGTCACATAGCCGTGGCCCTCAGACAACCCTGGGGGCACTGTGGGAAGAGGTAAAGGTTGATGTGGCCAAATTTAAGAGGTTCTTCATGAAACTGTCAAAGGCATCTTGCCCCTGGAGAATAACTATTCCACCTACGGAGTTCAAGTCTCAGTGCTATTTAATAACTCTATAAATATCTTTACAGAAATATATTCAGGGGAAAATGTGGCATGTGGTACTTACCAGGGAAAACGATCAAATCCTCTAAGCTTGTAAGAGTTATGAAAGGTCGATGTGCCAATGTGAACTTAGTTTGTTGAAGGTAACCCTTTAGTAGTTGACCCAATCCTGCTGTCAACAATATCATCATTGAACAGTATCTAGTGGAAAATACCATAGAGATCCATTAGAAAAACGAACTCAGCACACATATAAAAAGCTCTACTTTCAAAAAAAAAAAGTTTAAAATTAAGAAAATAAAACAGCATTAAATTGCAGAAAACTCCACGGGCTGTGGGGATGGAGCTCTGCAGTGGTCAGGAAGACCACTGACGTCTCAGAAACCTGTGAGCTTGAACCTCGGGTCTCCCACGCACCAGGGCGCTGTGCCCGTCACCACCTGCGCTTCTGGGGCGCAAGTCAGTGAAATCATAACCCTATCACCACACCAGTCATTCTGCCACTAACATTCAGTTTTATCTTCAAAATCCTGTCCCCAAACTCTCATTCTTCTCAAAATACACCTTTCCTTGATGTGAAATTCAAAATAAAACAAACTCTTAAGTATATCAAAAAAGAGAGAGAATCCCTCCCCCAGCACCTTACTTTGGAGGAATCTCCTGAGGTGCCGCGAAGCCGTGCCACAGGACGTTGCGAAGGTTGAGTCCGCACGGAGAGCCCACGAAGACCTTGAGCACGTCCATCTAGGTGGAGAGGGGGCAGATCACCGGGTCACTGAGCAAACCAATACAACACTGGGATTATGTGAGCTCTCTTCTTGGAATTAATGGAACCAACGTTATACAGTAACGATGACAATAATAACAGACCAACACTTGCTGAGCATTCAACATGTCAGACACATTTTGTGTTTGTTACTCACTCACCCTCAGGACAACCTCTGAGGAAAGTACTATTATTCCCACTATGCAGAAGAGAAAAATATAAACAAGGAGAGGTGAGACCAAGGTTTCAGAGGCCACAAAGCCACAATGGGGGATGAGATCCCACCCAGGCTACACTGCTTTCATACCATACACCAACATTGCCAGTATCTAGATAAAATAAAACAGAAAGTGATAAACAGAACAGAAACTCCAAAGTAAGCAGCATGTGCTCGTGATAAAATACAGAGGGCAGTGACGAAGGGCCAGACCACAGAGGCTCCAGCCTCTTCTCTGACTTGAAGCTCACCGTTCACCTGCTCTGTCCCTCCATCTACAAAGCAAAGACCCTCCCAATACAAGGACCCTGCTTATCAAACTGCAATAATTATACCTTTCCATGGGCTACCTCTGGGTCTGGAGCACCACACCTTAGAGGAGATTCAGAAGAACGGAAGCCGTTCAGAGACAAAAAGAACTCAACCCCATGTCATACGAAAGAAGAGCTGAGCCTCCAGGAGACTCAGGAGAGGACAGAAGCTGTCTTCACACAACTTAAAGGCTCGCTGGGAAGAGGAGACAGATGCATTCTGGATTTCCCTCGAAGGGCAGAAAGTTAAAAAGAGGGGTTTCAATTCAATGTCAAAAAGCTTGACAGCCGGTCCTTCGATGCTATTCGGGGAAGTCTTGGCTCTCACACTAATTTTAAATACTTTACTATTAACTTAATTAAATGTTAATGACTATAATATTAATAATTTAATATTGTTTTAAATTTAGTATTATTTTAAATTAATTGTTCATACCATCGGGGCAATCAGAAATATATATGCCAACGAACTAGGAAAATTATCTGGGAGCTAAAAGGGCTGCGGGTAGGCAAAAGGCTCACTGCACAACACAGGCAGGAAACAAAGAGCAGAAGAAAACGACGGAACTTAAGAATTCAGCATGACACCAAGCAGTCTGCACTTCCCTCCACACCCTCCGCCAAAGAAAACAATCCTTAAGCTGACAAGGGGTAAGGAACCACAGTAAGAGTGGGAAAGCTCTACTGACAATGGATTTCTTAATGTCTTGTTTGTAGTGTCCTCCCGGCTTGGCACTACCCTGGCTTCCTCCTTCACCTCAGCCCGGCCTTATTCAGTTGCCTGAAGGTTATTCACTGGTCTTAAACGATCTTGATCATGTGGCCTCTAGAAGGTCTGAAAACGTACATAGCTCTGCATGTTTTTTAATTGGCATCTAAATTTTTTTTCCACGGTAAGTTTGAACAGCTGCAAAAGGTATAATTTCTCGCATGTTAAAAATATTGATTTTTTTTAATAATAAAACTATAATATCACTCTTTAAAGGGTTAAAATTTTATTCTAGAATAAGTTAGTATTATCATTTATAACTTGCAGAATTAGTATTATAATTAATACGTAATCAGTGGATCAAAAGACTTCAAGTTGCTCATTTGCCTGGCCCCCCGGAGGTTATTATATCAGAGGCTATCCCACCAGAGGTCATCACATCAAAGGTTACCACTACACCTGAGGCTCTTACACCTGAGGCCCTCACACCAGCAGTCATCACACCAGAGGCTGTTATCAAACCACATTAACACTCAGGACAAGAGGGAGGTGTGTCTTTTGGCTGGAAAGGGGATGTGAGAAAGGAAAATATGCTTGAATCACTGAAATTAATTTTTTCCTAACAGAGCATCAATTTTTGAGGAACAGAAGTACAGCTAACATCGACTGTTTTGTGCTGTGTCTACTCCATCAGGTTTAGGTGAACAAGCTTACCACAGACTGCCCAAAGACTTGAGCGAGCTCCAAAGACGCAATCAGATCTCTTAAAAGAAAGGGGCATTCCTTCCCAATCAGTAAATACACCTAAAATTCAAACAAATATTGTGTAACAATCGTATTATGAGTCAGATGATGTTAACAAAAAAATCGCCCATAAAGCAAGCGTCTGTACAAATGAGAGGACAAAAGTACCGAAGACACTGCCGTTTTTGATCTCATAATCATTCAAAAAGAAAAATATTTTAAAAATCTGTGCTAAGTGATTGTATAGGAAAACAATACTTAAAATCAAGAAATCTGAGCGAAACTGCAAAACAGGTTAATGTTCTTTCTGACACTTTACTGGACCAACAACGAAAGAGTCCTCAAACTTACGTCAGCCAGGGCTCGCTCCAGACATGATGTCAGCTTCATTAAGCTAAGAGAAATAGCAAGAGATTGAAGACTTCCCAAGGCATCAAACATTTCAGGAAATAACTGTTTAGAATAAGACATATGTTAGAATTCGTGTTCAATAAGTATTATTTCTCAAAGGCACAGTTCTATTAATGGAGTTCAAACCTCTAATGATTTCAATTGGCATATTTTAATGACTTTTTTGGTATAGGTAAACATTTTCTATATAAATATAGCAATATCCAAAGAATCAAGAGAGATGTGTAACTCCTTAGACGTTCAATATCTAAGGAGTTTTTGGAAAGTTCTTTATTTATTTAAATGCTTATTAAAAGCAATAAATCTGGCATAATTGTAAATTGAAAGGTCAAATATTTTGACCTAAATCTTATTTCCCATTTTGATTAGTTCTTAAAAATAGATAAACATAAGGCAGCTCACCCTGCCACTTAAGGGCGCTACTACACAGGGAAAAGGGAACACCCTTCCACCCTACATTAGGAAATCCAAAGTATTTTAGAATTAGACTCTTTTATAGTTACTGCTCTACTGTAATCATTTAATGTTCCAAGTGAAATGGTTGGTTTGAACCAACCACCAAACCAACCATCAAGCCATCCAAAACAAGGTCTGGGCCCCAAGCTACTCCTCCTCCCTTCTATTCGCCCTCAACAAGCCAAGCACCCCCACCTCCGGTCTCCCGGTCCCACCGTCTCAGGAACACCTTACTACCGGTCTGTAAGGTCTTTCTTTTTTTCTGGAGCTGTCCATTTTTCTCTGTCCCAGGACCAGCACCCATGCACCAAACTACGTCCCTAAACCCCAATCCTGACACCGCATCCAAAAACTTCCTTTGGTCAAAGGATGTCTCTCAGCTCAGGCTTTGCGGGCTTTGCAAACAGCTCCAACTTTGCCTTGCAACACTCAAGCCTTCTTACAGCTGAGGGCCCAGAGGATGGAGGAGACCCCTTTAAAATCAGCAAGTAATAAGGGCCTCTAAGTGGAATCTGCAGTCTTTTATTTCTAAAGGTTGTTCAAAAGCCGAACCTCTGGAACACCTGTCCACTGGAGCCCCGGAGAATATCGCGTTTCAAACTGCCCCTTGGTCAGAGACGACAAATGTAAGTGGACAGCCTGGCACACAGGGCCCAGCAGCCTCACGCTTCCCCCGTAATCCAGACCCTGGGCTTCAAGGATAAGAAAGCAAGTTAGTACCACAGCTCCACATCGTGTGATGCAAATGCCTAAATCATCAAAGAAAAAGGGTTTTAATTATGAAATTTCCATAAAGTTGGCAACCAGTTTATAATTGAACTTACAATACAGATACTCATGTTGTTGAAAATAAGTTACAAAGTGTTCATCTGATTATAAAAGAAAAACTCTCATTAGCGAGTTTGAAAAATACAGAAAGGTTCAAAGAAGATAAATATTTTTTCATTTTTTCAATCTCTTTATCTGTATATAAGTTTGTACAAAATCAGCGTCATGTTGTTATATAAAATATTTTAACCTGACTTTTTAATGTAACATTATTAGACTATGAGATTTCCAATGACATTATTAATAATAATTATTATTAATTATTTTGGAACGTATTTAGAATATGAATTTTTGGTTTTGTTTTTTTGATAAGTTTTGGTTGAACATTCACATGGTTCACGACCAAAAAATATAAAAGGGTGAAAGTCTCCCTCCTGCCACCAGTTCTCCTTCCTATAGCAGCTACTGTTATAAATTCCTTGGGTGTATTTAGAAATATTTATACATACACAAGCAAATAACACAAATATGTGCTCCTCCTATATTTTCACTCAGCCATACAGCTCAGAGAGATTTCTGGATCAGAAAGATGGGCCTCCTCACTCTTTTTCACCACTGCATAATATTCCCTTGCAGGCATTTTTTTTTTTTTTTTTTTCCCCTTAATTTACTTAATCAATCCACTACTGCTTGACATTTGGCTATTTGCAATGTTTTTTCTTTCTTTCTTTCTTTTCTATTACAGAATGCTGCAGTAACTTGGCACAAACACATGTTCATACCTGTGACTGGGCCTGTCTTGTATGTTCCTGGATGGAATTGCTGGGCCACAGCACATTCGCTTATAATTTTTACAATTATTATTATTTTTCCCAACCCACATCCCTACTTCAAAAGACATACAAGAATGCCTGGAAGACATTTAAAATAATTGCACATATCACTGGTCACTCTATACCCTGAATTCATATGACTTCTATCTTCTTCCCTCTTCCACCTGGATCACGGGCCGTGAGCTGAGAGCCCCTCAGCCCTCACTGCCCCCCGACCCCTTCCTTCTCACACCTGGTTTTCAGAGCCCAGCTTTCCCTTAACTCTCCTATGCTTCTCTGGCCACATTCCCTCTTTCCACACCGATTCCTTTTCTCTTTCAAATTAAGCCTGTACTGTAACTTCAAATTAAGCCTGTACTATAACATCTCCTAACCCAAAAAGCAATGAGCAGAGAGGGAAATTTTACAGGTCAAGACATTTTAAATGCAACAGTATTGACGGGCGTTTGGGCTTCAGAGAAAGTACAAACCTGATTCTGTATAAACCACACAGTCTGTAATTGTCGTCCAGCATACTTCACCATTTTGAGTTACAATACTACTGATATCGCAATTTTCTCTGGCTTCAAACCCGAGTTTACAAATCATATCATACACTGAAGGAGAAAGACACGTGGTAATAGGATCCTCTATTAATATCTGAAATATAAAACATAAAACACACTGTTTAACAGGAAGTAAAAATTAATTTTAGTATGTATTTAAGTCACATGAAAATTCTATTCTGTCTATTCTGAGTATATTCTATTCTCAGTATAGAATATACTCAGGTATAGCTACTGTGTTAACACACTTTCCGAATGCCATGAGAACTATACAATTAAAACATTGTGATCAAATATTAACTAAAGATTACTTATGCAAATATTTCCAAATAAATGTTTAAAGATTTTAAATTACTTTATTAATCATAGTACTTAAGAATTTACAGAAGCTCAGTATATTTTATGGATAGTGCCTTATTCCTTTCAGCATTCCTTTGCTATCCCAAAGTTATCAAAATAAGCATTTTTAATGAGGGGTGGGAAAACGGAAAATCAAGCATAATGAGTTAAAAGAGAAGCAAAAAGCATAACTCTGACTCCCTATATGGTGTAAAAAGCAGCAAACCACACTGCTTTTCCATGAAGGATTAAATAAAACCAAATTTTCAAAACTTTCCCGACATTACACGAAGCTCATCTTATAAACCTGCAAAGAGATCACATTCTAGGTCTGAAACTGACCTGGGGTCTTTATGTGATGTATCAAGTTCAGGGGTCTCTGTGTTCTAACATCAGTACGTGCTGGCAGCTCCCTGATCTGGAAGCCAGCCAGCCTCGGTTCCTCCCTCCCGGTCAGCGTCACCCTGTCACCCTGTCCCCAGAGGCTTCACTTCCCCCTCTCAGGCCTGGTTGTCAGGCACTCCTTTCAGGCCCTAGCAGGTGAGGTGCTGCCGAGACTCGTGTGGAACATTCAGTGGTCCTCTGGGACACCTGCTCAGCCAGCCGGTGCACACCCCTAGGAGCACTGCGGGACGGCGGCGGGAGAGGGGACTTGCTCCCGCCGCCTGCAGCCTGGGGCTTCCTGTGCGCTTCCTATTCCTTTGTTCCTATTCCTATTCCTGCACTGCCCTGCAGCGGCAGCTGAACTCAGTGTGCAGTCTTCCCGACACCTGTAGGCCCAGCTTTACCACCGAACGCCCACCACAGACACAACACCATGCGTCAGTGCCTTCCCTTCAGAACTCTGCTTCCCAGACTTGCCAGGCCCTTACACGTAGCTGGGCAGCTCAGTTTCCTCCTTAGACCCCTGAGTTTCAGCCATGCAGGGGCCCTCCTCTAAGTTTCTAAGCTTTAAAATTCCGACCACTTCCCGTAGCTCCCTCAGTCCTAGGGGGAGTGACTGCTTCCCGCAGCTGCCGTGTCCACAATACTACTTGCAGAGCTCTCTTTTTATCCTTTCAGATAACTAGTTAACAATTTTTACCTAGTTAACTCTTTATATCAAATTATCTTAGTGCAAAAACTAGTGTGGTTTGTCTCTGGACTAACACAGAAATATAACTCTAAAAGGTCACATTCGCATCAAAAGGGACTCTCTGCATTTTTAAAAAGGATTCGAACTCTAAAGGAATGAGCTGTAGTTCTGGAGTGACAGGTGACAGGCAGAAATGATATTTCTGCACAAAAGCCCATCTACTCCACTAGCAAAGCGGGCCCTGGATTTGGCACCTGAAGTTGTAAAAAGGGTCTCTTTTGGTTGTAGACACTAGATCAACACAGTTGTCCCTCAGACTCAACCAAACAGTAAGATCTTAGAGCACAGAGACCACGTCTTATACAACATTGTATCCCCAGGACACAGCATAGACCCTGGCACACAATAAATGAAAAATAAGAGTTACATGAATGATTGGCTCCTCCTACCCTGAGCTGCAATACACCCCTCCAAGTCTCCAAGACCTTCAGATTTGAGGAATGGCTATATTCTACCCCTACCAACACACATACAATTCTACAAGGTGGCTTCTATGTTAACTTTTAAGCCCATACTCTGTTAGGCAATAAAATCCAACCTCAAATCAACAAACATTAGATGCTGCAATGCTCTGATTGTCACTCATGACAATAAATACATCATCCTGTGTATTACACTCAGGAACATGCCTGTCCCCCACTAGAAGCCAGAAACCCTGCATGTTTGTGTGCATGTATGTGCACCTCCCACGCCATTTTTGATACTTCAGTGTCTTGTCCAGAGCAGCATGGGGTAGTGCAAACACCTTCTCTGGTTGCAGTAATTAGAGATAATACTTGAAAAGCACCTAGCACATACTACTCAGAAAGTAGCAGCTAGTGCTAAAACTGCTGATAGATGACTGACATTGAACTCCCTGAGACAGGAATGTAAGTAAAATCCTTATTTTGAGGCAACCCCACTGAATCCGATCTACGGTCAGTTAATGAGACCCTTGTGATTTAGTTTTACGTTATCAAAATGGCCTAAAAATGTCCAATGTAATTCTGACTTGCAAATGTGAGCCAGAGGCGAGTATTCCTACACATACTTCCCACACTGCTCAGGGTACCACCTACCGAAAACTTCCCTTAGGGGCGAAGGCCACTCAGAACAAAAACTATAACCAACGGCGCGTTGTGCGAGCACGCCCCCGGCCCCGGTGAACAGAGCCTCCACACGCGCGCAGGGCATCCCCTCGGCCCCCACACCACGTCCTCGCGGACTGCCGCCGGGACCTCGGGCCCCAGGAACGACGTGGGGTCGGACGGCGCCAAGAGGCAGGAGGGCGGGCGGGACGGGTCCAGCAGGCGCCCACCCAGCGCAAGCACGGCCGCCCTCCTCCGCCGCGGCACCAGCTGCGGCCCGGACGGCGCTTCCCGCGCCGCACCCCGAGGGGCGCGCTCAGGAGAACCGGTGACACCAACTTTACCTCCATGACTTACGGCTCCCGGCCGCGGCGCCGAGGGATGACGCAAGCCACGCCACGCCACGTCACGTCACGGCCCTCCCTGCGGCGCACATCCGGCTTCCGCGGCGCAGGCGGGAGCCAGACCCTCTCGCGGGAATCGTCCGCGAGAGCCTGGGCGATGGAGAAGCGGGGACGGGGTGGGAAGCCGCCCTCTACTGCGGCGCCTTTGCAGCCGCCGATGACGCCTTGGAAAGAGAGGAGGCCTAGCATGTTCGAGAAGGAGGCAGTGAGTGAGGAGACTCGGGACGAGGGCCAACCCCTAGGCTGCAGAGCTCCGGCTTTTGTGGTGTAGACCCTAGACCACCGCGCTAACTGACTGAAACAGCTTCTTCAGTTCTCTTCAGATTTGTTCAGCTCAGGTTTCCTAAGAGGCGCTTTCCCCAGAAATACGTAATTTTAGTGTGTTTAGTGCCACCACACAAACCGCAGCTTTACTAGCCAGAAGTAGGTGTATGTGTGCTGTGCTTCAAAATAATAATAATAATAATAATAATAATAATAATAATATTTGGATTGGATATACCAAGCAGAACAATGAGATGTCTTGAGTTTTTGTAAACAGCAGCAGCCTCAGTATTTGAAGAACATACGAGAGAGGAAGTTAAATTGAAAATAATTCTGTCCATTAACTTACTGTCTGAAATTAATGCAAAATGATACTCAATTTTATTGGTGGTATAACACCAGGATTTCTGTATGAGCACAGTGTGAAAACCATTACTGTGATGGACACTCCATCTTTTATTGAGACTTTGAGAGAGAGAATAATTTGTCCAAGGGTACAAAACTGTAATGATAGAGGTGGGACTTCTGGTCCACTTGCCTATAATTGTTTCTTTTCATACCTACTTCGTGGGACCCATAATCAACAGGATGAAGGAGAGATAATAGGCAAAACACTAATTTTTGAAGATCCTTATTTCAAATAACAGAATCCTTCCCACTGCCCCCGCAAAAAAAAAGTCCTGGCAGCATTTCAGGTTCTAATGACTGCTCTTTGGTGTCTGCATTTTACAGAGGAAAAAGAAACAAAAGGAGGAAAAATAAATAGGGCAAGTTCGCAGAACCAAGAAAAAGCACAGCAAGGCTAGAAACCTTAATATATTGGATTTTAAATTCATGCTCCCAGAAACTTTGTTGTATTGCCTCGTAATAAGTCTGAGAAACAGATAGGTCGCCTGCAGTAATGAAAAATATTTGTATTTTGAGGTGCCTTTTATAAACTTACTGTCTACTGAAGATCTGAAGTCTTGAAAAGTGAGGAAGTCTGAATCCAAAAGGAGGGGACGACAGATAGGTTCACTTGGTATATAGGCCAGAATCTGGGGAAAGGGGGACATGGACCAAGGCAGTTCTTGCTTATTTGCTATGAATGTGATTAACCATAGCTGTCTTTAAAATCTGGGCTTCTACAGGTAAGAAAATTGAATTGGGAAGAGACTGAGAAAAGATTTCACAAATGCTCACTAAATGTGCCTGAGGGCAGTGAGTCACTAATTAGTTATTCCTAACTTTCAGGTAGCTGATTATTCTCATGATCCCGAGCATAAGAAAGATTAGGACACACAATTTAATTGTTATAAATGTCTTTTGATTTTTTCTCTCCTGCATCCATTTATTTTCTTCTACTAGTAGGAACTCAATTTTCCTTTGGAGAATTAAGTAATTCCCTATTGGATAGAGTTTTGGTGGGACTGTCAGTCACCTTCCTTAACTTTGTGGTGAGGATGAGACCAAAACTAGGCTGATTAGATGAACTCTTCCTGTAATAATTAAAGAAAATGGTTGAGATTAATTTAAATTGAAGGCGGCATACTGACCTGCCTCAAGTGTCTGACTCTTTAGGCTTCTCTTCCATTCTGTGAGCTACTCCATATCTTTCCAATTAGTTATGTATATGGTTAACAAGATTCCGTGCTTATTGTTTGCAACCAAAGATTCCAAAACCTTAAACAAATTACTGAAAATTGAAAACTTGGTTAGTCTCACTTGTCTACGTACATTTGAAAATCTTTAATACTAGCAAACAGCTTTTAGAAATACTTTAATGTAATGGCATCTCATGACCATGCTCTTTTATTTCTAGGATTGTAGGCTCAACATAAGGAAATGCCATATCAATAGGTTAAATAATTAAACTCAGATTTAACTCAGGTTAAATAATTAAACTCAGATACCAAAAAGTTCTTCATATTTAAAGCCTATTTCTAATTTTTGGAAGTGACTACAAAGATTCTTCCTTAATTAAGAGATAAAATACTCTTAATAAAGAGAATACTAAATCAGAAAGCCAATATATATATATGGAAGAAATGGCAGAGATGTGAGTTTTCAGCATGTTAGAATCTCTGATTGTTATTTTTAAACCACAAATGCATGCCCTATCCCCAAGGAATTCATTGCAGTTGAGAGCCACTGTTAATGATATAATATAGTTGTATCCATTGGGTGTATTGTGAGAGGAAAAGAAGATGGCAGTACCCTGGAGAAGCATTCTATTAATGGAAAAGAACAAAATAAAAATTTCATTTTTAAGAGGTTTGGGGAGCTATAATGCCTTTCTTCCCCAACTAAAACATAAAGCAGTCGGACAGATGATTAAAACAGCAGGTTTATTTCTGATTAAGGACTTCTACTAGAAGCCAACATGGAGTAACTCCTACCAGAAACTACAGAAAATTACACAAAATGTATGAAGTACTTATTTCCACTGGCTGGAGGTAAGGTAAGACAGGATTGTGATCTTTGAGAGATGAGACACAAGAAAGGTGAGCCCCAAGATTTCCCCTAATGTACTGCCTGGTGAGGGCTTCCAGCCCATACCTTATGGAGGTGTCTCCCTTAGTTGAGAATGATTTGGGAGTCAGGGTAGGTCAGGGTGATATAAGAGCAGAGTATTAGAGAGGAGAGAGCTGTACAAACAGTTCCCAAGATCTGCAGAGGATTTTCCTCAAGTCTTCAGCTTAGTACATCAGTGCATCTGGTGAGGAAGTCAGGTGTGGCTAGAGAAAGAACCACCCAAAAGAAACAGAAAAAAATCCTTGGACTCACACAAAATAGATTTTTTTTTCCCACCAGTAAGAGTGGAAAACCATGTAAATCATAGGGCATTGGTTAGAGTGCTAAGAAGTGTATTGTCTCAGTATTGGGGGAAAAAAGCCCTAGACTTAGGGTTTTCTCTAGTTTGGCCTATCAGAGCTTAAAGACATGCCTCGAGAGGATTACAGTGTTTCCAAGTTACTGCATTCTAGAAGAAAGCTCAAGAATGCATGTGGGAATACAAAAATATACAGCTAAAACAGAAGGTAAAATTCACAGTATCTGGTGTTTAATTAGCATAACTTCAAAGAAGCAGAAAAGTACAACTCAAAATGGAGAGAAGAAACAAAACACCCAGAAATGATAAAAAGATAGAAATAGTATAAAAGGACACTAAAGTGGTTATTATAAAACAGTTATTGTGTTATATTAGTTTTCATCACATTAAAGCAGTTATAAAATACTGATATTATAAAAGAGTTAATATTATGTTCTGTTCAAGAATGAGGAGAGGGACTTCCCTGGTGGTCCAGTGGTTAAGACTCCATGCTCCCAATGCAGGGGGCCTGGGTTTGATCCCTGATCAGGGAACTAGATCCCACATGCCGCAACTAAGGATCCTGCAAGCTGCAACTAAGGATTCTGCATGCCTCATTGAAGATCCCGCCTGCGGCAACAAAGATCCCACCTGCTGCAACTAAGACTTGGGCACAGCCAAATAAATAAATAAATTTTTTTTAAAAAAATCAGAAAAGATTAAGCGTGGTAAATCCAGGTCAAACCTCTACAGATGAAAAATATAATGTTGGAAATGTAAAATAAACTGAGTGGAATTAACAGCAGATTTGACACTGCAGAGCAGGCTTAGTGAATTTAGAGACAGCAATAGAAAATCTGAAATGAGCTATGGGAAAATTTCAGGCAAAACTTTTATTATCTTTGGATCCCCAAGTGAGGAGAGGGGACAAACTGACCAAGACTTGAGAGAAAACTCAAATAAATAAAATCAGAAATTAAAGAGAAGAAATTAAAATTGATACCACCGAAATACAAAACATCATAAGAGATCACTATGCCAACTAGTTGGACAACCTAGAAGAAATGGATAAACTCCTAGAAACATACAACCTTCCAAGACTGAGTCATGAAGAAAGAAAAAATCTGAATTGACTGATTACTAGTGAGGAGAGTGAATCAGTAATCAAAAACCTACCTAAAACAAAAGTCCAGGATCAGATGGCCTCACTGGTGGATTCTACCAAATATTAAAATAAGAATTAATACCAGTCCTTCTCAAACTCTTCCAAAAAAATAGAAGAGGAGGGAACACTTCCAAACTCATTTTCAAGGCCAGCATTACCCTAATACCAAAACCAGCCAAGGACACCACAAGAAAAGAAAATTATAGGCCAGTATTCCTGATGAACATAGATGGAAAAATCCTCAACAAAATATTAGCAAACTGAATTCAATAGCACATTAAAGAGATAATACACCATGGTCAAAGGGATTTTATTCCAGGGATGCAAGGATGGTTCAACATCTGCAAATCAATCAGTGTGATACACCACATTAACAAAATGAAGGATAAAAATCTCATGATCAAAAAAAAAAATCTCATGATAATTCGAATAGATGCAGGAAAAGCTTTGACAAAAATTAACACCCATTTATGGTTTTTTTAAAAAACTCTCAACAAGGTGGTTACAGAGGGAATGTACCTCAACATAATAAAGGCTGTATATCAAAAGCCTACAGCTAACATTATACTCAGTAGTGAAAAACTAAGCTTTTCCTGCAAGATCGGGAAAAAGCCAAGGATGCCCACTTTTGCTGTTTTTATTCACATAGTCCTGGAATTTCTAGACAGAACAGTTAGGTAAGAAAAAGAAATTGAAGGCATTCAAATTGGAAAGGAAGAAGCAAAATTGTTGATTTTTGTATATGACATGATATTATATATAGAAAATCCTAAAGACTCTGCCAAAAAAAAAAAAAAACTATTAGAATTAAAAAACAAATCCAGTATAGTGGCAGGATACAAAATCAATATAAGAAATTCTGTTGAGTTTCTATGTACTAATAATGAACTAACAGAAAGAGAAAACAATCTCATTTACAATTGCATCAAAAAGAATAAAATACTTAGAAATAAATTTAACCAAGGAGATGAAAGACCTGTCCACTGAAAACTGTAAGACATTGATGAAAAAAATTGAAGACATAATAGAAATATATTTCATGCTCATGGATTGGAAGAATTAATATTGTTAAAATTTCCATAGTATCAAAAGGACCTACAGATTTAATATAATACAATCCCTTTTGAAATTCCAATCCCTATTCCAATTCCAATTCCAAAAAAAATCTGATGAAAAAAGTGGGCAGAAGATCTGAATAGATATTTTTCCAAAGAAAACATACAGACGGCCAACAGATACATGAAAAGATGCTCAACATTACTAATCAGGAAAGTTTCATATCAAAACTCACAACTGTTAGAATGGCTATTATCAAAAAGACAAGAGATAAGTGTTGGTGAGGATGTAGAGAAAAGAGAACATTTGTGCACTGTTGGTGGGAATGTAAATTCATGCAGCCACTATGGAAAACAGTAGAGAGGTTCCTCAAAAAGTTAAAAATAGGACTATCATGTGATCCAGTAATTCCACTTCTGGGTATTTATCTGAAGAAAACAAAAACACTAATTCAAAAAGGTATATGCACCCCCATGTTCATTGCAGCATTATTTTCAATAGCCAAGATATGGAAATGACCTGAATGTCCATTGATGAATGAATGAATAAAGAAGATATGGTGTATATATACAAAAAAGAGTGAAATCTTGCCATTTGCAAAAACATGGATGTGTCTCAAGTGCATTACGTTAAATGAAATGTCAGAGAAAGACAAATGCCATATGATCTCTCTTATATGTGGAAGCTCACAGATGCACAGAACAGATTGGTGGTTGCCAGAGGTTGGGGGTGTGGGGAAAGGGCTGGAGGGTGGGCAAAATGGGTGAAGGGGGTTAAAAGGTACAAACTTCAGTAAAATAATAATATGCTCAAGTGTGGTTTATTCCAGGAATGCAAGGTTGGTTTAACATTCAAAAATCAATGTAACTCACCATATTAACAAACCATTAGGGATGAAAAATAGGATGGAAATTGGTAACATTTCTACCTAAATTAAAGCAGCTCACCTAGTCATGGGTCTATCTGGATGATGACCTATATCTAAGATGATGTCCTATCTCTGTAAAGCATATGCACTGGTGGAACAGAAAATATGTACTTCTTATAATCAGATGTCAAGAGGCGAGCTGGGGAGATTCTGCACTAAACATGCTCTTCCTCTCCCTAACTTGCTTATCACATAAACTCCCTCAGAGAGGAACAAATGAGAGGGCAAAGAAGGGGAAGTATTGCTCCAATAACAGTTTCTGCCACATAGAAACATCAATGGTAGAGAATAAATATTTTCCCATAGTATTCCTGGGAATATGATTTTTAATATATACATTTTAAACTACTGGTCTATGAAGTAAGGTGTGAAAAATGAAGAGGAGTGATAGAAATACGTAGAACTGTAGGAAAATCAAGATGTAATAAACATTAAAATTAATAAAATTTTAGTAGGGAACAATGGTATTTTTATGTTATACAACTCCTAAAAACATAAAATGTGTTTATAAATCACCTTAAATGGGACATTGAAAGAATATCAAAGGAATTAATGCTTCAGAATAAATTGAAATAAATTTTTGTAACATAAAAAATTAATTGTAAATAAAAGTTCTTCTGTAAATGCAGAAGCAAACCATGTTCCTGGTTTGAAAAGCTATTGTAGGGGCTTCCCTGGTGGCACAGTGGTTGAGAATCTGCCTGCCAATGCAGGGGACACGGGTTTGAGCCCTGGTCTGGGAAGATCCCACATGCCACGGAGCAACTGGGCCCGTGAGCCACAGCTACTGAGCCTGAGCGTCTGGAGCCTCTGCTCCACAACAAGAGAGGCCGCGATAGTGAGAGGCCCGTGCGCCGCGATGAAGAGTGGCCCCCACTTGCTGCAACTGGAGAAAGCCCTTGCACAGAAACGAAGACCCAACGCAGCCAAAAATAAAAATAATAAATAATAAATAAAAAATTAAAAAAAAAAGAAAAGCTATTGTACAGTTACAAAGTTATTTATCATTAACATTATTTGTAAACAAGTATTTTAAACTATAAATTATTACCTCAGGCCCTGATCTCCTTATAATCTATTCACCATACAGCAGCCACAATAGTCTTTTAAAACTGTAAATTAGAAAATATCACTTGCCCGTTTAAATCCTTCCAATGGCTCCTCATTGTTCTGAGAATAAATTTCAAATTCCTTTTCAAATTCTACTTAGTCCTACATGATACCTTTTTGTTTTTAATGTATTTATTTTATTTATATTTGGCTGCATTGGGTCTTCGTTGCTGTGCGCGGGCTTTCTCTAGTTGTGGCGCGCGGGCTTCTCATTGCGGTGGCTTCTCTTGTTGCGGAGCACGGGCTCTAGGTGCGCGGGCTCGGTAGTTGTGGCTCATGAGCTTAGTTGCTACGCGGCAAGTGGGATCTTCCCAGACCAGGGCTCGAACCCGTCTCCCCTGTGGCAGGTGGATTCTTAACCACAGCGCCACCAGAGAAGCCCCATGATACCTTTTTAACCTTATTCTGTTACTACTATTTTCCTCACTCTAAACGATCCAGACAACCAAACACACGTCTATTCTCAGAACATGTTCTTTGTCCTTCCTATTTCCTGTTCCTTTTAGACTTCAGCCCAAACCAGACTGAAGGGACTTCTCCAATTATTCAGTCCAAATTAGGCCCTCATGATGAGTTTCTATCAAGTCATGTGATTTTCTTTGTATAGCAATTACCACTATTTAAAGTGGCTTATTCATTTCCCTGTATATGTTTTTATTGTCTATCAGTCCTCCTCTCCACTAGAAGGATAACTCCATGAGTGCAGAGTCCTTGATTATGAGTTAATACAAGTAAAACAATTAATTCCTGGTTATTATAATGAAGTTCACCGCTGTAACTTCAGAGCCTAGAGTACTTAACTGAACCATAGTAGCCACTAAATCAGTAGTTCTTTAAGACAGGTTGAATGTCATACAATAAATGTTGAATGTAAAAAGCACAGAAAGATGTATATACCAAATCAATACACTTTTGTTATCTTTTCAATTTAAGACAAATGTGTTATGTAAATAATTGTATTATTCAAAGATAAAATAATTAAAATTATAAGAAGACAATAAAGGATAATATTTTCATAATGTCAGGGCAGGGAACATGAAAGGTTTTCCTTACATACCAGTCTTCTAGCCACTCAGTTGCCCTCTCAGGGGCCACTCTTGTTTCTAGTTCTTTTGCATCTTCCATGGATGTTCTAAATATATGCATTCAAATTTGTGTTTGTGTGTATTTGTGTTTATAGATAAATAGATAGATGATAGCTATATTCTTTTTTCGTCTTTTACCAAATTGATAGCCAGGAGTGAATCTAGGATTTAGCAACCACATAATCATAGAAATCTTATAATGGATTTCCAAGCTTTGTGTCAGTCCTGTCCCATTGCACCAGGGTTCTTAAAACCGAAATTTCATTTTACAATTAAAAAAGTAATCTCTCTCTCTCTGTCTCTCTCTCCCTCCTTTCAGTATGCACAGATTGTAAGAGAAAGACTGAGAGAATCAATTCATGATGTTCATTACGTAGAGCCACCATTTGATGACTCAATTGCTGATACAGGTAAAGAATGGAAGAGTGCCCTGGCAAAACTACAGTTTGCTAATTCATATAGAATGGAGCCACTGAAAAAATTCCAGGCTCATTCAGTAGAAACGAAAGTCCAGCAGATATTAAAGGTAGGTTGATAGATATATATGATAGCAATATCTTAGCTTTGGGGGTTTGATAAACTGTATTAAGATTTATGGCAGTATAGTTACCCTGATTGATTTTTTTGTAGCTTTTATCTCTGAAAACATGAAAGTACTTTGTAGTCATACACAATAATCTTCATGTTGATGCTATGATTAAAGCTAGACCAAAAGGAATATTATTTTGCTATTTCATTTAACTCTTAATTATCCATAAATTATTTATCCTCCAGGTTCCATGTGTCTCCCATATTTGGAGGAATGAATAAAAAAAACCCATATTGAATATGTGTGAAAAATTGATTCATGACGACACTGAAACATCTTAAGAACAGGCAATCCCCAATTTATGCATGGGTTTTCTTCCCAGCTGGAATCTAAAGTTCATTTAAGACAGTTTGAAACTCAGACACATGTTTTCAGGCTAGTCCAACAAAGCTTCTTCAATTTTACAAAATTAATACTGTAATACTAATACCAATATTAATTATACTACTGTTGGTATCTGAAGACTACATGGTTCAGATGGAAAGAATTCCCTTGACCATCTTTCCTAATAAAGGGCCAAATTAAAAACTTTTAAATTATAGAATGTTTGTTTAAGGGACCTCTTTTTCTGAATCCCCTTTTCACCTTTGGGCACCAGGCACCCAGGATTTTTCTGATGACCAGATTCCCTTTGTGGGACTCTACCCAGCCTAATCTCCCTCTCCCACCTCTAATTTACAAGACGCACTCCTTTAGTAATAACTGGTGTAAGCTAGCTATTGGGAAGAAAGCATATGTTTAGTTTATTCTGTATAAATGATTAATGTCCCTTTAATTGTATCAAAGTTAATTCTTAAATGAATTAACCTTTATTAATGCAGAAGAATATTTAGGAAACCTACCCTCCAACCTCCCTCCACCACCATAGACATAGATACATTTCTAAGCTGAATTAATAATTATCAGATAATATTTGGTAAAGATATTATGGCTCATAACTTAAGGAAATAAATTCAATTCAATACAATAAAATAATTATTAATTCTCTGATCTAAACACTAATAGCAAGCATTTGTGATTGAGTATACATTTTGGTGTGTCTCTCACTCAGCCCTACCACATAGACTGAGTTCAAGTTTATTGAATATAGTAGAATTTCACATTGTATTTGCATATGATAGCTTATAGAATTGCATTGAGCATGATGGGGCCTGGAACAGCTTATTGGAAATATAGGTGGAAGGCTAGGGGTCATAGAGAGGCCAGGGATTTTCCTTTGCGTTTAGGGAAAATTGAACACAGTTCTAGACACGGAAACAGTATATACTGATGGAGCTTATAGGTATCTTCCTATAGCACATGCTCTTTATTTATTAAAAATGAACACTTATGTAGATAAAGCCTGGGATCTCTTAGGCAGATTCAGAAGGGAGAATGGATGTTGCTAAGTGTCCAAAAGACTGAGCCAATTGCCTGAGGGAACTAAATGCTTCTAGACCCAGTTTAGATCCAGAAGCATTCTAGAAGGGAACCAAAACCAAAAAATGGGTAATTTATTTGGTTTTACTTGCCTATAAAATTACCAGGTAGGCATCCATTTGTTGTCATTAGAACTCAGAACATTGGTTAATTTATCATTGGTCTGAGTCAGTTAATCAAAGCCAGGTGCCACCTGCTCACCAGCTGGTTCAGGTCTGCTTATGGTTTGTAGGAAAATGTAGTCCTTAATGGCCCACATCTGTCTCCCCACCTGCCCCCAGCTATATATTAATTTAGTAAGAAACATGAGAAATCTTTGATTTCCTTGATACTCTCCTGGAGGCCACAGAAAAAAGCAGTGGAGTGAGAAGCCATAGAAACAGGATTAGAAAGCAGTGGCCTTTAATTTGTGGAGACAAGAAGACAGGAATAGGGACTTCCCTGGTTGTCCAGTGGTTAAGACTCTACCCTTCCAGTGCAGGGGGTGTGGGTTCAATCCCTGGTCGGGGAACTGAGATCCCACATGCCACGTGGCCAAAAAAAGAGACAGGAATAACATAATGCAGGCTCTGCTCCTGAATTTTAGCAAATATATAAATTTGAAAAAGATTTAAGATTCTCTACCTAAGAATTCCCAGAAGCTTTGTTTTAAAATTCCTCTTGTGTCTCCCTAATAACTGTTTGGCACAGTAATCTAGTAAAGGAAAACTTAAGCTTAAGGGTTGCTAATGAAGGGCAATTGAACATAATTTAAAAACCAAACTAGGGGGCTTCCCTGGTGGCGCAGTGGTTGAGAATCTGCCTGCCAATGCAGGGGACACGGGTTCAAGCCCTGGTCTGGGAAGATCCCACATGCCGTGGAGCAACTAGGCCCATGAGCCACAACTACTGAGCCTGCGCGTCTGGAGCTCGTACCCCGCAACAAGAGAGGCTGCGACAGTGAGAGGCCTGCGCACCGCGATGAAGAGTGGTCCCCGCTTGCCGCAACTAGAGAAAGCCCTCGCACAGAAACGAAGACCCAACACAGACAAAAATAAAGAAAGAAAGAAAGAAAGAAAGAAAGAAGCTTTCATTAAAAAAAAAAAAAAAAAAACACCAAACTAGGGCCTCCCTGGTGGCACAGTGCTTAAGAATCCGCCTGCCAATGCAGGGGACACGGGTTCGAGTCCTGGTCTGGGAAGATCCCACATGCCGCGGAGCAATTAAGCCCATGCGCCACAACTACTGAGCCTGTGCTCTAGAGCCTGTGAGCCATAATTACTGAGCCTGCGTGCCACAACTACTGAAGCCCTCATGCCTAGAGGCCATGCTCTGCAACAAGAGAAGCCACTGCAATGAGAGGCCCGAGCACCACAACGAAGAGTAGCCCCTGCTCCCTGCAACTAGAGCAAGCCCGTGCAGCAACAAAGACCCAATGCAGCCAAATATTAAAAAAGAAATAAAGAAATAAAACTAAATTTTCTTCAAAATTATTATTGAAATAAATTGGTAAACATATCAACCATTTAATATTATTTGGTTAGAAATATGTATATTTTTCAAAAAGTTATATGTATTAATCAGACACATATTCTACTTCAATTTTTGTTTAGAAAATATTTGGTTTGAAAATTAAAATATTTTTCTTAATTTTTTTAAAGGAAAATCTTAAAGATGTCAAATATGATGACAAAGTCTTCTCTCATTTGTCGCTTGAATTAGCAGATCGCATATTGCTAGCAGTCAAAGAATTTGGGTTCCACCGTTATAAGTTCATTATAAAAGTATTATTTATTCAAAAGACGGGTCAAGCAATCAATGTAAGTACCTCACTGATCAGCATCTACCAAGTTCAACTATGAGGTCTCCCCTCTAAGTGACTTGATATTTATTGCAATGTCTCAAAGGCATATTTGAGGTGCATCTTGACTGAAAGGATAATTATTGAACTATATTTTCTTTCACTTTGAATTATTTGAAAAATACTAAGCTAGAAATGGTAATTTTCTGTTAATAATTTATTAAATTGCATGGGTATTCTGTTCCTTGACCATAACAGTTTTGACAATTTAATGTCATTTAATAATTGATTAACCAGTAAATTTATTTAGGGCACTAAATAATGGGTATAGGTACTGAGGAAAATACAGAAAATTATATGACATGGACCATGAATGCCAAGGAGTTTTTACTCCAGTCAAGAAAATAAAGCAACACAATTTTGAGTGTAAGAAAATAAAATGATGCAGAGAATGTAATAGCCTAGGTTTTAGCGTGCAGTTGACCTGGATATGAATCCTGGCAGCAACACACACTGCCTCTGGCCTGGACATAGTTTTTTCTTCTGTAAAATGGGGCTGATAAAACCTACTTGCTAGAGTTAATGTGAAGATTTAATGAGATTATCCGTATTAAAATCCTTAACAGAGTGCCCAGCCCAGAGTCCTCAATAAACAGAAAGGCTTATTTTTTTTTATTACTTCAATAAATATTTATTGAGCAATTCCTACATGAGAAAGGCTTATTACTATTACTTACAAGTAAGAGTGCTATACCCCGAGAGCTGTGTGCGTTTCTAGTGAGTTGAGCGCCAACTGTGTGGGGCGGGACAGTCTGAGGGGCTCCACGAGGAAGCCCGGCGGGAGCACTTGGCTGGGCGGAAGGCTGCCGCCCACACGGCGGTCAGCAAGGCGCCCGGGGAGGACAGAATTACACCACAGCCTGCGTGCACGCTCGGGGAACGAGACGCTTCTAGATGGTGACAAGTGCTCCATGCACGGAGTGACTACTTGGGATTGTCTGGAGACGGGGAAGGGCCTCTGATGTCTGAATGACAAGAAAAAACCAGCCGTGCCAAAGATCAGGGAGAAGGTCCAAGCAGGGAAAACATGGAGCGCAGAGACGCTAAGGCGGGGCGAACTCGCTGTGCTTGACTAATAACCAGAGAGGCTGTGGTGTATTTAGGTAGCCCCACCCCAGAAGTTAGCAGCCTCAGGCACCAGCCATGTATTTGCTCATCGTTCTGTGGGTCAGTTTAGCCTGGATTAGCTGTTTGGATTTTCGGCTGGTCTCACGGATGCACTTGCAGCCACCCAGTGACTCAGCTGGACCTAGAGTTCCACCGCGGCCTCACTCACAGGTGTGACAGTTGGTGCTGGCTGTTGGCTGGGGCACCTGGGTCCCCCTGCACAGGAGCCATCATCCTCCAGTGGACCGAACGGGCTTCCTTACATGTGGGGCTCCTCACAGCATTCCAGGAGGTGAGAGCAGAAGACCTCTTAAGGCCTTTCTTGGAAGTAGCACAGTGTTACATTCTTTTGCTCAGAGCAAGTCCCAAGGCCAATTCATATTCACAGGGTGGAAAAATAGACAGCCTCTTGATGGGAGATGCCACATTGGATTTTTGACCATTTTAGAGCCACCACAGAAAAAGATGATGTGTGGCTTTGCAGGTGAAGCAAGGAATTAGGGTTTCTCTTTTAACAGCCTGCTCAGAGTCAATACCATTTTTTAATTTCAAGACAAACTTCCGGTCGAAAATCTTTTAAGGGTGGGAAGAATAATTCCTTATTATGGACTATAACACCGCAGAGTAGTACCGCACGCAGAACTACTAGACCCAGATTACAGAGTGCCTCCTGTTCCTGCCCCCGAGACACTCTGCTAAGGGAGCGTCTTTCTGTGTTAGATAACTTACCAGCTCCAGTAAAAGAAAAGATGGACCCAGGAAGCATCACTGTCAAGTCTTTTCAGCAAAGGGAAGATTGGACAAATTACTTTTAAAGTATAACTTTCTGAGATAGTGATGCATCTTCTAAAAAGTATCAAACTTGTATAGATTTAAAAATTACTACTTAACATGTTCGATCTAAAGTGGGTCTTCTAAACATTTCTCTCATAGATTGCCAGCAGATGGATCTGGGATGTCGTGTGGGACACCTGGGTTGCTGCGAAACATGAAACTGAAACTTATGTGGCATTGGCCTTAGTATTTGCTCTTTACTGTGAATAGCTTGTTACATGTACTAAAGAGTGTTTACTTCTCAACTTTTCAAAAATACATGAAATTTATAGATTTGTGAACCTCATAGTAGTTTTGATTAGCTATATTTTTATATCTCCAATTGAAGCTTAATTGTATTCTTTTAACAATAAAGTTAAAGCTGGATTTTTACCTTTATACTTACTAGTTATCGTATTTATTAACATTGTATTACCCCAAAGTATAAAAGTATAAGAGGTATATGTATATGCCTTTTTCATATATATATACAAATACATGAATGCTTATGATGGATTATAATATGGGGGAATTATTTATCATCCTAGTTAGATTTAAGAAAATTAGAATTTGCTACAGGATATTATGATGCAAACTTGTAAAATGTCAAATTAAGTAAATGTTAAGATAGATTTTTGGAAAACTTCCAAAGGCAGATATTTTGAATGGTATCTTAATATACTACATGCATTCTTTTGAAAGAAGTTACCAAGTTTGAAAGAAAGATGTTGATATATTTAATACTTCCCTAACTAACACCTCTCCCTCCAATCAAAACACTTCCAAGTGTGCAGTCTTTCTATTTGTTAGTCCATTAGTTAAGCTCTTTTTAGCTGCAAGAACCGAAAAACCTAACATAATTATTTTTTTAAAAGAGGAAAATTGTATTTCCCAGGCATTTGATCAAGGATCCGGGTTCTTTCTGTCTTCCTGCTCTCCCCTCAGATTCTATGTACACGAGTTTAACTTGGTAGAATTTAACCACATTCTCATGGCTTTATCATCATGATTCACTCCCTGAGCTGGGCTGCAGCTCACCTTCCCTGAAGCACATGGCCGTGTGGAGAGTGGACACCACTGTCAATCGGGGCTTCTCCTGCAAGGAGGCAGGGGGTGGGGCTTGGTGGAGCCAAGCAGTAGTGTCTGTGATAATTCATGCTATTTTCAAGTTATAGTCAGAACTTGAAAACACATGCCAAACTTAATGGACAGTAAAAATACTGATTAGTTGAATAATCTATAAACAGGAAAACAGAAAGACAGAGGAGAGCTTTCTTTTCACTTGTGTGTTTTAATGCGTTGGATAATCCAGGACTGGCAGTTCCATACTACACAGCATAGACATGATAGTTGTAGCCCAAAGAATCTTTAAAACAGGATTTATTGTTTGCTAACTTTGGTCACAGAAAAATCAGTAATAACAAACCTAAGAAGGGCTTCTGTTAAGCAATGTTCCTTCCTGATGACCTCATCAGGATAAACACACTTCCTGGTATTGAGCAGACGCTTATAAACGTGACTTTGTAAAGTGAGAATCATGCCTTCCTCCTAGGGTTGGTTTGTGAATTAAGTGAGGTAATATATATAGTCAGGCACTTATGTCCAGCACTTAGCATAACCCTGGAGCATACCAAATCCTGAAATGTTACCTGTTATCATTCAGTTTGACAGCTCAGAATTACCTTCAGTTCTGCTTTCTCTTGCCCTTGTCCCAACCCCCATTCGTACTTAATTGTTAAATTCTATGGATTCTGTTTTTTTGAAGTGACTCAAAATCATCCCCTTGGGACTTCCCGGGGGGTCCAGTGGTTAAGACTCCCCCTTCCAATGCAGGGGGTGAGGATTCTATCCCTGGTGGGGGAGCTAAGATCCCACATGCCCCGTGGCCAAAAAACCATAACATAAAACAGAAGCAATATTGTAACAAATTCAATAAAGACTTTAAAAAATGGTCCACCTCAAAAAAAAAAACAAAAAAACAAAACCTGCTGTGATATCTCTTGCCTGGGTCCTCACTCTCTCACAACTATTTTGATAGTCCTTCTTTTATTTATTCATGTGTTAATTGTTTTGTTCAACATATGTCACCACAGAAATCTGAACACCCCCTAATCTGATTCCCTGCTTCTCAAAGCTTTACAGCAGGTTATTGACCATCGTTTACATGGTTCACAGAACTCCTCTGTCATCCCACCCTCTCCTCCAGATGCATTTTGAGTTTCTTTCCTTAACAAGGACCTGACTTTTCCCTGAGGAAGAGTCCCACTGCAGCCCTCTCAAGTAAAAGCTGGTTTTTCTCTCATCCCTCATCACTAATGCCTCAGAGCCAGGAGCTAGGTAGGCAACCCCACTGACTGTAAAAAGCTCTGGCTCCTGGAAATTTATGCAATCCGGATGTACAGTTCTTCACTTCTCTGTGTCATTGTTGCCTACTAGTCCCCTGGCCTGTTCCTTCTCATTTCTTGAAAACCTGAGCTACTGGATTGCAAGCTTCATCTCCACTCAACTCCTGCTGTCATTCTCTGTGACTTCAATATCCACGTAGATAATCATCCAATAAGGCAGCTCTCGCTTTGCACAAGTTGTAGTTACTACAGCTTAGTTGAATCACACCAGTCCCCCAACAACATGGTTCACATTTCAGGGACCGCATATTATATATGTATATTAACCGTGAGTAACTTCATAAGGTACAAACTCCCCAGCCAGCTCTTCAGTTCTCAAGTCACTACGTAAATAGCAGGTGGGCGTCATGAGCCTTCGTCAAAGTCCGTCAGTCACTGGTCACTGCACTTCTGGTATTCAGCTCTTCAGGTCACAAGACAGCAAAGCATGTAGTTGTGTTGCCTCCTTGTCTCCCAGTGACAAAAGCACATGATGTTTTACAAAAATGGACCACCAAAAGAGGAAATTGGGCAAAAAAAGGTGAAAGTGCATCAAAGAAGTAAGAAGTGATGATGCTAGAAATGAAATTGGTTAGGAAATTTGAACATGACAACAGCAAAACCAAGACAGGATGAGACCTAAGCCCACATGGAAGTACGTCAGGAATCATGGGGAGAAAGTCCAATAAGTAAGAAAAGTAAGGTGAAATTGCGTCAACATCTTTTAGCTTAAATTGTCCAGGAACAGAAAGCCACTTGTGGTTGTGAAAGGCTTTCTTCTACTTTGGATAGAAAACTGTATGGTATCTGCTGTTCCACATCCGTGGATTTAACCAACGGCAGATGGTGTAGTAGTGGATATATTTAGTGAAAACAATCTGTGTAAGTGGACCTGCACAGTTCAAGTATCAACTGTAATAATAATTTTAAAAAAATCTCAATCAGTTTGGCTAGCATTCAGGCCAAAGCGTTGAAGTTAGTTACTCTGTTGAAAGAAAACTGTAATTACAAAGAGACAGAAAAACAACCTTTTTCTGCCAGTAAAGGCTGGTTCCATCATTTTAGGCGTCGACATGAACTGATTCATGTCGACCTATCTGGTGAATCTGCTGTGAAATATGCACCCAGATTTCACAGGTTAGTTACAGACAGTGGTTGTGAGAAAATGATGGAGATGTCCAGAGGAAAGGAGGCTAATAAGACTTCACATTAAAGAGACTCTTGGAGATTACTTACAACATTGAAAATGCAAAAGATAAAATGCTGGAAGCCATCCAAACTTCGAAAGAAGTATGACAATTTATCAAGGCATAGGAAAGATAAGTTACAGGATGAGAAAAAGGCAAGCACAATTTAAATTACTCTTGGTAAAGTTTTTAAAAGAAAATACTAATTCTCAATGTTTGTCATGTTTCAAATTACACTGTACTAAATATAAGTTTTACATTGAAAAAAATTCTGTATATGTGTATAATTGTCAGTAAGGGAGTTTTCAGTTTTTTAACGAAAGTTTTTTAAAGTCGTAGAAGAACTCTACTTTTTCTCTTTGATTAATAAGATTACTTTGTACGACTCCAGCTTCCATGGTCGTTTTTATGGCCCTGTGCTATCATGCAACTAGGACTGTCTGTGCTCTAGGTTCCCAGTTCCTTGACCAACTCACATTCAAGGACCTTTTCATCTAGCACACGTTGGGCATCTGCTCCTTGGTTCATCCTGTAGACCTTGTTAGCCTCAAGATCAGCATGACCTCTGAAGTCTCAGTTTCGAGCAGGTTACTCTCATGCAGTGGTTTCCTGTCCTAGCTCACCACCTGGCACACCCTGAACAGTCACTTTTCAGTCCTGTTGAACCCTCCCGCTCACTGACCTTCCTCGCGCTTTCACAGTTCTCTTGTTTTCTGCCTCAGATCTCATGGCCCATCTTTATAACTGCTGTACAGTCACTCCCTGACAAACACACTCCAGATTCCTTTGCCCCTCTTCTTCCTTTGGGAACACCCCTTCCCGAACAATCCCGAATCCCCTTGTCTGCTTTGTCCAAGCCTGAGTTCAAATAGCTGAGCTTGACTGACTGGTTTCACTTTAAATTCACGACCACAAACCTCCAGTGGGCAAACACTTGGCATCCTAGAAGCTTTGTTTTCCTATCCCCACACCTCCTCTCTCCCCCGGTTTCCTATATTCCTCTCCTCTGCTCACCTTCAGCTTATGACCTCACCTCATACCTGATCAAGGAAAGAAGAAGTATCAGAGGAAAAGTCCCTCAAGTTCCCGCCACCTGATCTCCAAAGCCACTCGCATCTGCAGCCACAGTCTGGTTTCCGTCTGGTTACAATAAACGGACTGTGCTTCCTCCTGTCAAAGGCTTATCCCAACATCTGTGCGGCCTTCCACCCTTCTCATGGCAGGCACTTTCCAGCACCTATCTCCTCTCTCTCTTGCATCATGATTTTCCCCTTCTACTGAGTCATCTTGTCAGCATGCAAACATGCTCTAGTGTCTTCTGTCGTAAAAACGACAGCAACCCACCTCTCCACCCACCCTCTTTCTCTGTTACTCACACTTCTCTCTCTGCAGCACTGTGGTTCCAATTCCTAGCCTCCCATTCCTTCCCTAATCGACTTCAGTTTAGCTTCTGCAATCACCATACCATTGAAACAGCTTGGGACAATAAAGATTGGTAGTTACTACCAAATTTCTAAATACAATGGACATTTTCCTGTCCTTATCTTACTCAACTTCTCAGTTGACATGTTGATCAGCCCCCTGTTTGAGACACTCTACCCTCTCAGCTCACAATACTTGCTAGTTTTCTTCCTTCTTCTCTATTTCCACCAGTATCTCTGGAATTCTTGACCTTGGGCCTTTTTCTCACCTATATCTACATATGCTAAGTGGTCTCATACAGTTTTATGTCTTTTTTTCTTCACCACTCTATTGCCAGTGCTTTACTCAGGGCCTAACAATACATAGTAAGGTAGTATTTGATGAATGAATGAATAAATGATTCCTTGTATTTCTATCACCTAACATAGTTCTTAGTTGGTTTCCATAAAATATTTGTGAAATAACTGAATGGACATTATTATTCTAATCCTGCAAATGAGGAAATGGAGGGTCAGAAAGATTAAATAATTTATCCACGATCACACAGCTAATAAGTGGCACAGCTGGTATTCATTTGGTCTTAATTCCAAATCTTTGTTCTCGCCATTACATCAAACTGCCTCCCTGTATATTTCACTCCTGACTCCAAGGATCTACCTTCATTTACCCTATTCTCAAGCCACAATGGAATGACCTTTGCACTTGAATATGCCTCTTATTTTCCCACCTCTCAGTCTTTTTCAGGCTCGAACCCGTATTTCCACTTCTAATTGTACATTTACAGGAAGTTGTCCTACCAGTCTCTTAAGATACTTTTCAAATTCTATGTCAACCTTAAAATCTTAATTTTTCTGGTTGCAAGTAAATTTTCTCCCACCTGTGAACGAAAAATGTTGCCTGCCGTATCAGTAAACAAAGGATGTTGCAGACATCAAGCCATCACGTTATGGCCACCCGACAGTCAGCCCTGGGGGAACTCAGGATGGAGGTAGGATGCCCCGCCGTCCCGCAGTCAGGTGCTGAAGCACCCGCCCACCCCGGCAGTGCACCCTGAAGAAACTCAGGATGAGAAAACACAGGATACTGGCCCCCAGTAGCTGAGGTGCACATCAAAGGAATGCTTTCAGTGAGCTCAAACTCTTGCATCTTCCCATATATAGAAAAGTACTAAATTCCTTAACCTGAGATATCTGGTTTTCTTTAAATAACTGTAATCTTTTGATGTTCCGACTACCAGGTCTTTGTTGTAAAAACACCTGTATATCCTGGCTCCCCCATTGCCTCTTCGCAGCCGTCCCTCAGAGTGATCTGAGAGTCCTGTCTCCTGGCTTGAAGTCCTCAGAATGTCCACCGAATAACACGTAACTCTCAGCTTCTAGGTTGTGCATTTTTTTTCAGTCAATACACCTAAATTGCCTTTAAGTACAACTGTATATTTGTATCATATTCTTTCAGTGTTGAAACTGCCTATGTGCAGCGATTGTAATCCGCAGGGTGCCACCTTAATATTATGCCTTACCTTTCACGTTGAAAGGCTGAATCAATGTTTATTGACTTGGAATGAAGAGTTTTAACTTTGTATTTGATCTAAAGACAGAATACCCAAGGGACATGAGTAGACCCAAGTAACTGAATATACAAATATATATTTAACATTAAACTCTATCCAGAGAATCTAACTGAGGGTCTGGATCAGTTGAGGGAATTTGGGGGAAAGATGTTGGTTCTTCTTGGCTCATTCAGACAATTAGGCCATTTTCTTCAGTGGGCTTTTGACAGGGAAATGGGGAGCTGCTCTGACTGAGGTTGTGAGATAAAGCAAAGTCTAGATTAGCAGCAGCTTGTGAGTCTTGGGTTGTTGGTGATGCCATCTCTGATCTGATGCAAGTGGAGAAGCCAGGAAAGGGTGGGCTGGGAGAGTCAAAGGAGGTCCTTTGTGTCACCGTGATGGGCTAGAAACAATCCCTTTGTCTTATCTTTCCAAACTTGTCTGCTGAGTGTAAGCGAAAATAATGAAGGAAAGGGAAGCCATATTGCATTCTAAATCCAAGAATCTTCTCTGTTGCCATGAAACAAGTCATCTACACTCTCAGATACAAAGCGTCTGCTGAGAGGTCAACTTTAACACATTTCTGGCACCATTGTCATCTTATCACAGCTGTCTCTCGTGTTCTTTTAAGGTTCAGTTACTTTGTTTTTTGCTTTTAATTTTTGGTGAAGTCCAAAAGTGACCAGGTGAAGCCTAAGAACGAGGATTAATAATAAATTCAGTTCAAATAAAACAGGTCTCTTTCTTGGTGACTTTTATGGGCCTACCATTGTACGCACTTTACAACAACACTTAAGATTCAGTAAATGATCGGCTAAGGCTACGCAGCCAGGAAAAGCGGAGCCAGAACCCAGCGGAGGCCAGCCTGCTCCCCAAATGTTCCGCTGCGGAAGCGCTGTCCTCCCTCTCCGCATGCTCGCTCTCCCGTCCTGGGTGGGAGCTGCTGCGGCAGCTACATCCCAACAAAGTCGAACGTGAACTTGTAAGTTTATGATTTCCGCACGCACTGAGGTGAATGTGGATAAACTTTTCAAATGAAAGCAAGCTGAGGATGTCTTTGGAAAGTACACATTCCATGGCAGGTGGTTCAGGAACCCCAGACAGCTCGAGGCCGCGAGCAGAGAACAAAGGCGGACGACGGGCAGCGACTGGGAACCGGGAACACCGGGAGATGAGGCAGGGCCCCCACAGCCCACCGCGACGAGGCCCCCGGGAAGGAGGGTTGGGGAGGAGACCCCCGGGAGGGAGGGGACGCCCGGAAGGGAGAGGACCCCCGGGAGGGAGAGGATGGGGGTGAAGACTCCGGAAGGAGGAGGAGGAGGGGGCGGGGCGGTGAGGACCCCGGGAGGGAGGGGAGGGGAGAGGCGGGAGAGGGACCCCTGTAGGGGGAAGAAGGGGGCGGGGACCCTCAGGAAGGAGGGGGAGGAGGAGGGGAGGGGGAGGGGCGGGGAGCCCCGGGAGAGAGGGGGAGGGGACAGGGGCGCGGACACCTGGGAGGGAGGGGCGGGGAGGGACCCTCGGGATGGAGGGGGAGGGGGAAGGGCGAGGAGCCCCGGGAGGGAGGGGGAGGGGACAGGGGCGCGGACACCTGGGAGGGAGGGGCGGGGAGGGACCCTCGGGATGGAGGGGGAGGGGGAGGGGCGGGGAGCCCCGGGCGGGGCGAGGTGGGAGGAGAGGGCTGACGTGTGAGGGGCTGGGCCGGGGGCGGCGGGGAGGGGGCGGCGGCGAGCGCGCCCAGGGCGGCGGGCCGGGGCGGGGCTGGGGGCTGAGGGGAGCGGCGGGAGGTGGGGCCGCGGAGCGCGCCGGGCTGCGGCGGCCGGTAGGCGGGGTAGCGGCGGGCTAGGGCCGCGCGGGGCCGAGGGCAGCGGCCGGGGGGCGGCGGCGGCGGCGGCAGCGGGCGCGGCGGGTGGCGGCGGCGGCGGCGGCGGCCGAGGGAGCAGAGGGCCCCGCGGGCGCGCACGGCGGCGGGCTCGGCGGGCGGCGTCCTCGGCGGCGGCGGCGGCGGCGGGCGGCGCGCTGGCGGCGGCCATGGCGGTGGCGGCGGCGCTGGCGGGCCGCGGGGCGCGTGGAGGCAGGGGCCGGCCCCCGGGCGGCGGGCGGGCGGAGGGGGCGGGGCCCGGGCGGCGGGCGGCCCGCGCTGCGGCGGCGGCGACGGCGGCGGCGGCGGCGGCGGCGGCGGCCGGGACGAGGCGGCGGCGGCGGCGGAGGCGGCGGCGCGGGGCGCTCGGGCTGATGGCGGCGGCGGGCGGCCCCGGGACTGCGCTGTCCCCGCGGCCGTGCGACAGCGACCCGGCCACCCCCGGAGCGCAGTCCCCGAAGGTGAGGAGCGGCGGACCGGCGGCGGCGCCTCGGGGCCGGGGCCGGGGCCGGGGGCCTGGGGGCGGCCCCGGGCCGGGGGCGGGGGTGGTGGCCGTGAGGGGGCGGCGGGGACCCGGCGCCGGGCTGGCCCGTCCGGCCCACCGAGCCCTGGCACAGTCGCGGAGCCCCGCGCGGGTCCGGGGGCGAGTCGGCCTCGGTCCGAAGTCTTTTTGGCGGTTTCTGCGCCGAAGGAGCTTCTGAGCACGTCCCCCGGGGGACGTTCTGCTCCGCGTAGAAATAAAACTTTCCTCAGAGACGGAGAGAGTTTTCTTCACGTTAGTCTGGGATACTATGTATGTTTTTAAAAGCGCCTTCATTTGAGGAGTATCTTTCTGAAATATTTGAGCTCTTCCTAAAAAATAGAAATGTGTACAAGTGGAAAAACAAGCCAGCCAGTTAATGAACTTGGTTTGAGAACAAATAACCGTTCTGTTATTTTCAGGCCGACTTTTTTGTTTTCAAGTTTTGTAGTTTGCACTGTTTTAAGGAAGTAAAACGGACTTAGTGTTTTAAAGTCAGAGATGAGTGGAGAGGAATCGAGATGAGCGGTAGGATGTCGTGCATTAAAACATTTTGTTTTCAAGGTTAGTTTACTAGTTTGTGACAGAAGGTTGGAATGGAGCGATGATTCGTACAACCTCAGTATTTCAGTTGTAACTGAAAAGTTGGAATTGGAATGTGATGGGGACCGGAACCCCAAGGACCCGTGTCTTCGCTGATCCGGGTTCAGCGTTGACATAGGGACGGATCTTCGGTCACCTGGAGAGGCTGCCCCTGCCAGGAGCCCCTCCTGTGCGGTCCTCTGTGCACGGGGACTCTCGGGTGCCCCGACCGGTGACAGCGGCCAGGCGGTGCGTCTCCGCACCGCTGTGCTCGCAGAACCTGAGGCTGGGCCTGCGTGCGGCGGGGGGCCGGGGCCCCCGAGTCCAGGCCCAGCTGGAGGAGCGTGTCTGAATCAAGTGTGGGACCCCCAGAAACGGGTTTAATCCCAAGGTGGGAGCCGCCTGTGACTCTGAAATGCAGATAGCTGATATCGGAGATCTCGGCAGCCTTAAAGCTTAGGACTTCTGGGTCAAGATAGAGGTTGCAAGCAAAGTTCTTTCAACTTAATAGTATTTCATCATAATATTAGGAGGTATATTGCTGTTTGACCTCTCCGATGTTCACCTTATGTAATAGCACATTTGCCTAGAATTTGTAATAGTAAATTCAAACACTACTTGTGAAATTGTGGTTTCAGCTTTTCTGAGGACTTCGCATTTTTAACTTTTTGTCTCTTTTTGAGTGTCTAAATTTTTTAGCCAAGGGAAATGTGCTTAAATGGATATTAAAATCCTTAAAGTGTTCAGAAGCAAGTAAGATAGAAATGATAGTCGAATGCTTATTGAATATGAAATGTTTCAATTGGGAGACTTACTGTTATGTGTAAGTTTTTGGGGAATGGATATAGACTGTTCTCCGTCTCCTACCTGGTTGCTTTTCTTAATAGGAGTATACAGAGCTCTTCAATTGAATGCTTATTTTGTAAGAACTGAAAAGGAGAATATTCCCCGTTTTTTGCTATTTGGTAAAGAATCTGAGTAAATTCCTAACAGGTGGAGCCTTTTAACACTTTATAATCATATCATCATAATCATATTAACTAACTTTTACTGGGCACTTAATTGTTCCCTAGGCCTTGCTCTAAGGGCTTCCCATGTATTAACTCATTTAATCCCTACATTAGCCAAGTATTGGAGGCAGTATTAGGGTCCCAGTTTTACAGATAAGGAGCTGATCACAGAGGAGAACCACTCAGCCCGTGAAGGGCACTTTCCAGTAAGATTCCAGGCAGGCCAGCTTTGGCATGCTTGACCAACATACTTACTACCTCTGTATTCTTAGAACCGTGGTATTTAACAAAATTGTATTGTCTTAGGAAGCTACATTACCTTGATTTTTTTTTAATCTGTTTTTTTAAGCCTTAACTAATATGCGATTAAATTAATTTCCTGACACTTGATAACATCATTCATTGCCTTAATGAAACGGTCTAACTTAACAGCCCTTCATATTGTCACGTAGTGGAAGATGTCGCTTAAAATTTTTTTAAGCCTGTCCTTTTTGGGAGGTAGTGTGTGGTTTTATATAGATTGATGGCTCTTACTAGGGTATATTTTTGCTAAATTTTTGCAGTGTAAGAAAAAAATTAACAGGATTGATCATCTGTTTTTAGTCCTTTTGTATCCTCTTTTCACAGGGATATAAGTACCTAAAATAGCCAATTAGAATAGTCCAATAAACCAGCTGTAAGTTGAGTTAAACACTGAATGATCCGTACATTTTTATCCTAGCTAGGGTAGGAGGATTTGCTTTAACTTCAGAGTATTGCAGCAATTTTATGTGTTTCTCTAAAGCAGGAGGCATTTTAACCTCTTGGTAAGAAAGCAAAAGTAGATTTAGACTTACAAGTTTACTGAAAATTTTCTTACTTTGATTTGTATTGATTTGTATTAGTTATTAGTTTTTCCCAGGTCTTGCCCATTCCAAATTCTTGTCCCTCGTTAATTATAGTAGGAAGTTAACATTTGTATAATCCTTAGAAAGCCTTTAAGTTGAGCCTTTTAGCAAGTCTGGGAGGATACATAATTAATCTTTCCTTATTTATTATTCTTTGTCTTGTTATTTTTTGAATCTTTTAAATGTTTAGGATGATAATGAAGATAATTCAAATGATGGGACCCAACCGTCCAAAAGGAGGCGAATGGGCTCAGGAGATAGCTCTAGGAGCTGTGACACTTCCAGTCAGGATCTTGGGTACTGTCATTTTATTGCTTAATAATGTTTTTTGTGGTACGTGTCTTTTCTCTGCATTAGCTCCCTGCTCCCCATCCCCCAGCCCTGGCAAAGGCAATTATTAAAGATTGTAAAATGTTTTTATTGTGTTTTACAATGTGACAGCAAAGTTGCTTTTTGCTACTTAGTGCAATTGAAAAAAAATTTTTTTTATTGTGGTAAAATACACTTAAATTCACCATTTTAACTATTTTTAAGTGTATAATTCAGTGGCATAAATTACATTCACAGTGTTGTGTAACCATCACCACCATCCATTTCCAAAACTTTTACGTAATAAAATTCCCGTTTCGCGTATCCCCAGCCCCTGGCGGCCACCATTCTACTTTCTGTCATTATGAATTTGCCTATTCTAGGTACCTCATGTAAATGGAATCATACAGTGTTTGTCTTTTTGTGTCTGGCTTAATTTGGTTAGCATTTCTTCAAAGTTCATTCATGTTGTAGCTTGTGCTAGAATTTCCTTCCTCTTTAAGGCTAAATTATATACTCCATTGTTATAATTATACTCTATGTTATGTTTATCTCTTTATCTGTTGATGGACATTTGGGTTGTTTCTACGTTTTGGCTGGTGTGGATAATGCTGCCTTGAACATTGGTGTATAAATATATTTGTCCAGACTTCTTTGGGTATATACCTAGGAATGGAACAGGTGGGTCACATGGCAATTCGATGTCTAACTTTTTGAGGAGCTGCCAAACTGTTTTCCACAGTGGATGCACCATTTTATATTCCCACCAGCAATGTACAAAGTTTCTGGCTTCTTCATATCCTTACCAGCTTGTTATATTTCCTTTTTTTTTTTTTTTTGATAACAGCCATTCTAAAAGGTGTGAAGTGGAATCTTGCTGTGATTTTGATTTGAATTTCCATAATGACTAGTCAAATTGAGCGTCTTTTCATGTGCTTATTGGCCATTTGTATATCTTTGGAGAAATGTCTGTTTAAGTTTTCTGCCCATTTTTAAATTTTTTGTTGTTGTTGTTGTTTAGACATTCTTGTCAGACGTAATGATTCGCAGATATTTTCTCCCATTCTGTGGGTTGACTTTTCACTCTGTTGGTAGTGTCTTGATACACAAAATCTTTCATTTTGCTCAAGTGCAAATTATTTACTCTTTCTTTTGCTGCTCATGCTATGAATCCGCTGCTCAGATTTCGCAGTGGATTCATATCTAGAATCCATTGCTAAATCTGAGATCATGAAGATTTACCCCTATGTTTTCTTGTAAGAGTTTTCTAGTTTTAGTTCTTACATTTAGGTCGTCGATCCATTTTTTAATTAATTTTTCTGTGTGATATGAGGTAAAGGTTCAATTTCATACTTTTGCATTTGGTTGTCCAAATTCCCAGCACCACTTTTGAGAAAACTGTTCTTTCGTCTGTTACTTTTAATTGGCTAGATGCATAAAATGGTGTTATATTCTGCCTGTATTATCCACTGATGAAGTTTAGAGGTTGAAATGGTCCAGGTCCAGACATCTGTAGTCTTTACTATTCAGGATTGGGGATTGATCTGCAGTGCACTGGGTATGTGGAGTCTATGTGGTTTATAGTTCAGTTTATTGAGAAATAGGTTTTTAGAGTTCTGCTTTCTCTGCTGTTTGTGACTCACTGAACAGAAGATGGGAAACAGAAGTTGATTATACTTTGGGTGCCTGAAATAGTAGCTATGGGTGCTAAGCCCGTGAGAAAGAATTCAGAACTGGTATACTACCCCGATTTGCAAAAGCTAAAAAATGTTGCCTTTGTTGCTGACAGTTGTGAGTCTTTGTTCTTTGTGATATGTGGAAAATGTTATTTCCAGTGTACTTTTTTTTAAAAAAATTCATTTATTTTTGGCTGCGTTGGGTCTTCATTGCTGTGTGCGGGCTTTCTCTAGTTGCAGTGAGTGGGGGCTACTCTTTGTTGCGGTGCGCGGGCTTCTCATTGCGGTGGCTTCTCTTGTTGCAGAGCATGGGCCCTAGGCATGCGGGCTTCAGTAGTTGCAGCACGTGGGCTCAGTAGTTATGGCTCGTGGGCTCTAGAGCGCAGGCTCAGTTGTTGTGGCTCGTGGGCTTAGTTGTTCCACGGCATGTGGGAAGAGATCTTCCCAGGCCAGGGATCGAACCTGTGTCCCCTGCATTGGCAGGCGGATTCTTATCCACTGCGCCACCAGGGAAGTCCTCCAGTGTACTTTTTTGCTTTGGTATTCCAGATGGTTGTTTCTTTTATCTCTACCTCTTTTGTAATTTCATTGATGCACATGAAATCATAAGAACTTCCTTGTATTACAAAATCATAGAAGACTGAGAATTTAAATAATTAAAATAGTTTTTCCAAATCCTTAAAATATATTCTCAGAAATGTTTAAAAATGAATATCCTTTAAAACAAAAATGATTAAAATTTTATAAAAGCTACATTTAAGGCATAATATATATTTCTGTGCTTAGCTTTAGCTACTATCCAGCAGAAAATTTGATAGAGTACAAATGGCCACCTGATGAAACAGGAGAATACTATATGCTTCAAGAACAAGTCAGTGAATATTTGGGTGTGACCTCCTTTAAACGGAAATATCCAGGTATTAAGTCTTAGTTTATATAACAGATTAAATCTAACTTTTAACTAATAGTAATTCTTTTTGATAGGTTGTCAAGTTCTGAATATTTGAGTACGGATTATTTATAACGTGTTTTATATTCTTCTGCTTGCTGATTTTTATTTGCAGCTTTCATTCATTCAACATCTCTCTCTTATGCCTTGTAAACTGATTTACAAGTAAAATGAGGAAGATGAATTTCCTGGAAAAGCTTTAGGGAGAAATCATTTTGTAGCCACATGAATGAACTAAGGGTTTTGTTTCTTGACTGTTGCTCCTTGGCCTTAGGGACGGAGGTAGCTACATCTGCTATATCTGAACTTGGGAGAGGCTGTGTTTCGTCAGCTAGTTTAATACAGTTATTTGTCTTATCTTCTGGCTTTGGATTACTCTGTTTTCAGTTTTATTTTAACTTTCATTTTTTTAATTTGTAAGCTTTTTTGTGTAGTCTTTTAATAATATTTGGAATATATAACAGTGAGTACTTTTTTAAATCCATGAAGATTTTAACTTTAAACATTTTTTTTAAGTTTTTTAAGCTTTTAAGAGTTTTACAAATGCAAAAGACTATTTTTGATAGTCTTTTATTCTTTTTTTTTTTTTTTGGAGATTTAGAGCGACGAGATTTGTCTCATAAGGAGAAACTGTACCTGAGAGAGCTAAATGTCATTACAGAAACACAGTGCACTCTAGGTAATGAACATTAATGAGGCGATACCGGATGAGTATTTATTTTCTTTCCCAAAATATTTTACAAAATTAATAAATAGATTGAATTATTTAAATGCTAAACTGTTAACTTCATTTTTGATTATTGTTAAAATACAAAAGAGAATGATGTTTTATAACAATATCATTTTCTAATAACTTTAACAGAAGTGTCAAAGTGTGTGTATGTTTTGTGTGCAAAATTTGTACAGTACTTTTTAAAAGTATTAGTCCTTGTCTCTTAAAAGGCAAATGTTGCTCAATTTTTAGTTATGTATAGTTATCTCCCTGCTTTATTTGTAATTTTCCCTTCATAAATATATTAAGGCAACTTTTTAATATAAAACCATGGGAGTTCATCTCAGCAGTTGGTGTAATCTGATACCATGAGTTTCGAAAATTGCCTTTGTGACTTATGTGTGTGTGCTGATGCTTTTGGTGAAATCTGAATTGGCTCTGTAACATTTCTCGTGTATCGAATTTGAAGACTAAGAACTGAAGCAAACTGAAAAAGCCTTTTCTCATCTAGTATCCCACGTTGATGCCCGTGGTTAGTGCGCGTCATTATGTAGCAGTTGTTTCTAATAAAGGGATATATGTTGATATATAGTACGTAGATCTTAAAAAAGTTTTGGTTGAAAAATTGATTTATTTGCCTTTGCAACTTTGGTAATCTATTTCTTTTTAGTTCTTTGACTTTGTATTATGAATATTATTTTTTATTATTTTTGAATGTATTAAACTATTTTGCTTTGACTATTGGAAAACTTCTTAAATGTAGAGTAGTTTGAAGGAAAAGCAAATTTTGAAAAATGGTATGTTCACTTAGCCTTGAAAAAGCTTCTTTACCTTTTCTTTGGTCTGAAATAGGCTTAACAGCATTGCGCAGTGATGAAGTAATTGATTTAATGATAAAAGAATATCCGGCCAAACATGCTGAATATTCTGTCATTCTTCAAGAAAAAGAACGCCAACGAATTACGGATCACTATAAAGAATATTCTGTAAGTATCTAGGTAACCACCGTCTTGGTTTGGGGGAATGACGTTTTATAAAGTTAGATGTGACTTCCAACTGTAATATTTTTATTTCAGCAATTGCAACAACAGAATACTCAGAAAGTTGAAGCCAGCAAAGTGCCTGAGTACATTAAGAAAGCTGCCAAAAAAGCAGCTGAATTTAACAGCAACTTAAACCGGGAACGTATGGAAGAAAGAAGAGCTTATTTTGACTTACAGACACATGTAGGATCTCTTACATTTATTAACCCCTGAACCTCGCTAATTGCTTGTTACCGTAGGCTACTGAACACCCTTACCGTAATGTTTTGTACCAGCAGTGTGTCCTTTTCTTCCCCAGAACCGAAGCTGTCGTTTCTCATGTGCCTGATGCTGTTTGCTTCACTTCTCTGCCTGTGTGCGCTGTGCCCTCTGCCTGTGTGCGCTGTGCCCTCTGCCTGTGTGCGCTGTGCCCTCTGCCTGTGTGCGCTGTGTCCTCTGCGTTTTGGTTGGCATATGCTCCTGAAGGAGTCTAGTAGCTGCACAGCACCCCTGTGTGACCCAGGGGTGGGTATAAGAGGTTTCCATAGTAGTGCGTGTACTTCTCACTCTTACCACACGAGGGTAAAACTTACTGTTTCCGTTTCATACATGAGGAGGTTGAGCTCCAGAGGTTTTATAAGTAGCCCTTAAGTGGTGAGCAGACACACTGCCTTTCCTCAGAAATGATGGCCATGGTAAACGAGACAAACTCACTAGAACTAGGAATACCAACCCCCTTAGGTCATAGCTCCTAATGTCTCTTACATTTTTAGCTTTTGGGGGGAGAAACACGGTAGAGAGCAAGAGGGGACTGTTTTCCTAAAGCCTTGATTCTTCGCCTGGAATCGGGCGTGTCTTTCTCTTTGTGTTTAAACCAGGTTATCCAGGTGCCTCAAGGGAAGTACAAAGTGTTGCCGACAGAGAGAACCAAGGTCAGTTCTTACCCGGTGGCCCTCATCCCTGGACAGTTCCAGGAATATTACAAAAGGTACTTAGTTGTTTTTTTTTTTTTTACCATTAGTATCAGTGTTGGTGAGGGACTTCAGAGCCTTGTGTTTGTCTTCTAGAAGTTTTTAGCTCTATAAGCATCACCATAAGATGTATAAGATTTGTGTCAGTCTTTTCTATCTACTGTGGTTCTGTGGTGAAGAATGCTCTTTACAGAACTTGAACATCTGCTGACAAAGCCTGGGGTGCCATCTCACTGCCCACCTGTTTGTGTTTCTGTGGACAGGTGCCAGGGGTTCTCCAGACCTCCATCCTTAAAGTATGGTCCATGGCCCAGCATCGCTGGTGTCACCTGGAAGCTTATTGGAAATGCAGACTCTCAAGCACGCCCCCAGACCTTCTGCCTGGGCGTCTGCATTTTCACAGATGCAGAGGGCGTGAAGGAAGGCACAGAGTGGCTGTGGGGAGGCATGGCCACCTGGGAGCTCCTGCTACTCTGGCCTGGCCACTGCTTCCATTCCTGTAGCAAGAACGCTGCTTGTCTCTCCTTTCCAACCTGGATGTAACTGAAAACAGGGCCCACAGCGTCGCTTGTGTCAAAATCTCAGCTTTTACTTCATAAAAAACCTTATGCTTTCTAGGATAGAGAATATTCTTTAGACAGTAGTATTTAAAATAGACTATACGGGCTTCCGTGGTGGCGCAGTGCTTAAGAATCTGCCTGCCAATGCAGGGGACACGGGTTCAAGCCCTGGTCCTGGGAGATCCCACATGCCTTGGAGCAGCTAAGCCCATGCGCCACAACTACTGAGCCTGCGCTCTAGAGCCCAAGAGCCACAACTGCTGAGCCCGCGTGCTACGACTACTGAAGCCCGCATGCCTAGAGCCCGTGCTCCGCAACAAGAGAAGCCACAGCAATGAGAAGCCCGCGTACCTCAACCAAGAGTAGCCCCCGCTCGCCACAACTAGAGAAAGCCCGTGCGCAGCAACGAAGACCCAACACAGCCAAAATAAATAAATAAATAAATAAAATTAAAAAAATAAAATAGACTATACAATCATACTATTTGAAAGTCAAATTTAAGTCATAGGTCAGCAAATTTTCATTTTCTCACTTTGGGCAAAGCACATTATTGAGTGATAGGCCTGTGTCCCAACCCCTGTGCTTTTTGGTGTGACGTCCTAGGTGAGCGGGACGCTGATCCAGTGTTCGCTCCGTACTGCGGTTCCGAGATCGTCGCCGCCTGTGCGATCCTGCGGGACGGCTCGGACGGCATCAGCGGGCCGTGTGCTGACTGACCTGGGGAAGGGGTTGCCGATCCCGAGCTTCGGATAAAAGAGATGATTACATTTGTTAGAATACATGCTTCACACATTGGTTTAAAATAATTTGTTACTGGAAATTTTGTTTCTTAAATAGTATCTTGTACGGTGCACCGCTGTGACTTACCTGTGTTAATTTATTTGATGCTCATGTTCGCTCTGTGAGGTGGACTTGTTATCATACCTGCTGTACAGGTGAAGCAGCAGCAGCGCACAGGCAGTGAGGACTCAGGCAGGGTTCCGTATGGCCACAATTCCGTCCTTGTCTGCTGACATTTTTTGTGGGGGGAGGGTGTTGAGGGTAAAGGAGAGAGGCATAATCTTTTGATAACAAGAATCAAATATATATTTTATACTCTTAGACTGGTGAAAAAATGTTTAAGCTTTTTTTTTATTCCTTGTCCCTATTTGAGTACCAAAATGAAAAAATTATTTATTGCCCTTAATCATTTTTCAAAAGTATTTGCGGTTAATATTAAGGCTATTATCGTAGTTCAAAATTAGTCCATATATATTTAACAGTAAAGGAAAACTGGGGACTTCCCTGGCAGTCCAGTGGTTAAGACTCCGAGCTCCCACTGCAGGGGGCACGGGCACGGGATGGAACCAGTTCCATCCCTGGTTGGGGAACTAAGATCCCGCAAGCCATGCGGCACGGCCAAAAATAAAAAGGAAAACTGAAAATCCTCTCTGAACTATAGGTACTCGCCAGATGAACTGCGGTATTTGCCATTAAACACAGCGCTTTACGAGCCCCCCCTGGATCCTGAGCTCCCTGCTCTCGATAGCGATGGTGATTCAGATGATGCCGAAGATGGTCGAGGTGATGAGAAACGGAAGAATAAAGGCACTTCGGTGAGAACGTTTATCTTCAGTAGGAGGTGTCTCCTTTTCCTTTGAATTTTTGCTCATTGCTTTCCTGGAGTGTTAAATTGAACTTGTATCACTACCCTCTTTTTGAAAAACGACAGTTGCATGTAAGTTCCAGAAAGCTTCCATCAGGAAAAGTTATTGATTGTGTGTGTTGATACGGACTATCTGTGTGTGGCCTTTGGTAAGTTTTATCCTTAAAGTTGCCCCTTTGTGGTTTTCACAAGCAGGTTAGGCAGGGTACTAGACATTGGTTTACAATCTTATGCTTAACCATCTTGGGTTAGGGGGAGCACGTTAACTTGTGTTCCTGTTGCTTAATTAATAGTCTTCGGCCTCTTCTAGGATGATGTTAAGGTTACCAACATGTGTGCTGTTAGTTAGGTTTTCCTGCATGACTTTTTTTTTTTTGTAGCAAAATGCAATTGCAGGACAGTGGGGAAGTTGGTGTGCTCTGTGGAACTGAAGGAGAACAAAAAAGACAGTAGTCAGCGGTTTGATTTTTATTTAGCATGGCATATTAAGCGGCTGGCCGTTTTATACCTTGCTAGCCGACCTGAACCTGGGGTTGTGTTAGCATTAATGGGCACTACACTTTGTCAGTAACAGCTTCTAAAACATATTTAGTGATACATGTTGCATAAAGTAAGATGCTCTTCAGATACTAAAGTGATGACGCTGCTTTTCTTCCGTCACGTTGGTACAGGGGTGCGGTGTTGTGACGAGGGTGTGATGAAGTCGACTTTCTCCTACACTGCTAGTGGGAGTGTCGGTTAATACAGCTTTTTGGGAAAGCGTTTTCACAGTCTGTACCAAGATTTTTAACTTCCATGGAATTTGACTTGGCAAATACACTAATAGAATTTATCCGAAGAACCTGATCAGATGGTAACAAAATTTAATTAGGAAAAAATGTCCATTGGAGTGTTATTTTCTATAGCAGAAATTAGAAATATCATGTCCACAGAGGGTTATATATTACATTTACATGGTAGAAATGCGGTTCAAAGAATATTTAATGATGTGATGAAATGCACGTAACACTTAAAAATATTAAAACGCAGATGCACACACACATACAATGTAATTCAGCTTTGTGTTTGTGTTTTAAAAAATGAGGGCACACATGTAGGTAGGATATGTGTGTGTTAGTGTGTGAATCTGGGTATCTGTACAAACACGTAACTAGAAAAGAGATACATCACGTTCCCAGGCATTGTCTCAGGATGTTTACCAGGGTGGTTATGGATAACCTGATCTTTTCTTGTATAATTTTCATAATTTATATGAACATAACATTTTTATTCTAATTAGAAAATTTAAATTAAAAAATGAAGAATTAAGTGATTATTGAACTCCTAAACTTTGAACATGTACAGTATGTCTGATACTGTTGTAAATACTTGACGATATTGGCCCTCTGCCTAGTTTAACATTAGGAAGTTACAGGTGTGGGCCTGAAGAACTTCTTTAATAACCGTTATTACTCAGTAAAAATACCCACACTTAGTTAAAGCAGTTTCTTTTTTAAAGAATAGTTTTGTGTGAAACAAATATGCTCCCTTGTGACATGGTAAAATGTTGTTGAAGCTGTGTCGTGTAATAATAGCTGAAGTAGATAATTCTGGACTGTTGACTGAGGTCAGAAAACAAAGTCGATTAAGGTGCTTGCTGATATAAATGGAACTAGCTATAATGTATTTATAAGATGGATAAATGATTCTTACCATGACTTCTTTAGTCTTGCACTGGAAAATGTTTTCTTAGATTAGAATTATCTCTTTAGTTTTGAATTGATGGAACTTTAAAGCTTTTCTTGGATATCTGCTGTAGTTTTCGAATCTGCATGAGTTCCAAGGAACCTGTGTTTGTGCCTTTGACTTGCAGGACAGCTCCTCTGGCAACGTGTCTGAGGGCGAAGGCCTTCCCGAAGGCCAGGACGAGCCTCTGCAGGGAAGACAGAGGTCCAGGGACAAGGCTGCTTCTGCACGAAGAGATGCTTCCAAACGTTCCGTACTGTCCAAGCCGGTTCCTGGGTACAAGGTAGAAGAAAAAAGCCCCTGACTCAGCTTCCTTCCTGACCAGCCTCTCTCCCTGAAATATTTTAACTTTGAATTGCAAAGTTGTGGAGCTCCTGCCTGCTGCACTTCACTAGCTGTTCTTTTGTGGTGTGTGCCCTCTGTCAGCCTCCTTCCTTTTTGCTTTATTTTCCTGGTGGCTTTTCTGTCACTTTGGCCATGGTTTAGCTTCTGTTTTCTGTATACGTACAATTGATAAGAGAATCTTTTTTTGTTCTTCTAAGTAATAACCAGGCAAGTATGGGTTTTTAAGGAGTGATCCAATAGGCAGAACTTCATACTCGTTTCCTCAGAGTAAAAAGCGTCGTGGTCTGACACTGACCACGCCCTGGTACTGGTACTGGTGGAGCTGGGCCCGCTGAGCCATGCAGTGGGGAGGGAGCCCCCTAGGCCAGGCTGCATCTCTGCAGTGCCTTTCGCTAGGAGCCATCTGGGTTCAGTCTAGGAACTCTTCGGTCCACTCACTGGCCACGTTCAGCTAACCCTCTGGTGGAGAACAGTAAAACTGGTCTACGTTGTGGTGGCTTTCAGCCTAACCTTGGCAGGTAGCCTGTGCAGTTCTGTGACAAGGATTTACACATTATCTGGCAGGTGATTTGGCTTAGATGCACTTGTTAACTTTTTGATCCGGTTATTCTCAGAGTCAGGTAGCATGCTGTCAGCAATAGGGTTATTTTTATCATTTCCTCCTGCCGTCTGCCCCTTCCCCTTCAGAGGGTCGGGTGAGAGATGAGTAGCCTTATTCATATATGGGGATTTAAGAGTATCATAAAAGGAGTAGAATTAGCTGCAAGCTTTATGTTTTGAATGGTGACAGTAAGATACACAGTTTTCAGTCTGGTATGTATCAGTATGCTTATTATGTGGTTATGAAGGTGTTTTGAAGGAGCATTTTAGAGTAAGTTGATCAAAAAGTTTTGCTGAGCGGAGTTGCTGAACACTTGTGTATGTCAGGTCAGGGTTGTGGTGTATAATCCAGAAGCACAGGTTCAAGTGGCCGCTGGCCAGTGTCCCTTCAGCCTAAGCAGAGCCCTTCTAACAGTCCATTGCCTTTCTTTTCCTGAAGTAAAAAAGCAACGTAACAAATTAGCATATTCCATATTTAATTAGAAAATGCCTTTATGTCATCAGCTTTCAAGTATCTGTTTTTTCAGCCCAGCTTCATTCAGCAAGGACGGCTGCGCTAGGCTGCAGCCATGTGATTTTTGTCCTTGTTTTACATACATAGCTTATCTAATTTTTTTAAACTAAAGATTTAAATTAATGCTTAATAATTGAAAGCAAATGAACTCCAGAGATTACATTTTGGAAAGTTAGCCTGCTGTGTGTGCTAAACTGTGCTTCTGGTCCGAGAAGAGCTTGGAATGGGAGTTGCAGCTCAAAGCACACTGTCAGTGTTACATAGACCTTTCAGAAAGTAAGCCTGGATTAATCATGGGTTAAAAAAGAAAGAATACTGAAACATGTTTAGAGGCTGAAAATGAAGAACTACTCAATGCTATCATTGATTTAAGGTAGAAGAAATAAATTGATTAACCTAAATTGGTAGTACTCAAGGGAGTGATATGCAGAACGCACGTTTTATAACCTTCTGTGAACATTCTTAGTACCTAAAAATGTTTCAGTTATTTCAAAGTTTGGAACAACCAGTATCTAGACAATACATTAATGTGAACATGTTTATTAAAAGTTAACCTCTCTATGAAAAGTATTAATAAGCCAAGATGTGCCTAAATATTAGGGTACTTTAAGCTGAAGGTCATATATATAAATATGTTTTAAAATATGGGAGTTAAGAAAAATTATAATGTATTTGATGTCTTGCTTAATAAGATTCACTAGTGCTTGCCCTTAATTTGTAGGACAGTATTGTTTAGGTTACATTAACCTGAAATTAAAGCATAATCATTAGGATTCAGGCCTATGTTAAAAGTATATAATTAAATCTATACTATATTAGTGCTAACATGAAAGTCTCACTATCTTTGGTTGTTTTTCAAGCAGGAAAATAAGCGTATTGTGAGCCTTTTATTTGAGATGCTGAGAACTCTTAGGGAGATTATTTTAATTTTCTTGTCAGTAGTGAAATGTTGATGTTGTGCTGTTACGAAGTAGGACTGTCTCCATCAGACAGGTATGGAGGGCTCCGTTCATTAACCTTCAGAGAGCTCCATACACTGTTCCCTTCCTCCGTCACCACTGCAAAGCCCGAGAGACGAGCTTCCCAGCCAGCGATTGGTACCCGACGTGTACAGTGCTGGATGTGAGCAGTGTGGCTTCTGAGAGAGCTCAGAGTGCTTGAGTGAACAAAGTATTTTTTTATATTGAGCTGTGGCATCATCATAGAAAATGCTGCAAAGCTCTCTCTCTCTGTCTCTCTCCCTCCCTCTCCACCCGTCTCTCCCTCTTTTCATCAAGATGAAGACTATTGGGTAAGAAAAATTTTAAGTGGTTTAACAAAACATTATGATTTTAAGCTTAGAAGTAAACCTAGAATTTTCTTGGTATCCCTTTTATCATAGGTGTTCAATGTATATTTTAATGATTGTAGAACTTGAACTGCTCTAGAATGTGAATGACTAGCTTTGTGTTTTATTCCTTTTGATTTTTTGTAAAGGATCTCCTATGAGGAGTTCTTGATTTAGATTTTAATATTGTGTGGTTACTTCCTTGACTTTACTGAAAAATATTAAAGTACTTAGTATGCCAGTATCTAACTTGAACTATAAGTATTAAATAAGTGTATCTTTTACATTTAGTGCAGGTACCATAACCAAAAGATATTTCTTTTTTTGGTGGATTGAGAGGTAGCTTTCTGCTGTATATTATGGCAGTTACAGATTTGATCATAACTGAACCAGAATTTGGATCATAGAAGTGCACTTCCTAGCTATTTTTTATTTAAGTATAAGAAAACACAATGAGAACCTTTTATGCTTAGAATGTAGCAGTAACAACAGAGGGTAACTACACTGCAAGACTTAAGAGGTTTGAGCATGTGACACTATCCTTTTGTTGGGGAGCAGGGTATAAAGATATACAGGAGATGTAGAATAGTCAACAGTAAAGTTTTATATGTATGTTTTAACTTCCATGATATTTATTATTTTGTAGAGACATTTGTGATTGTTTAGTTATTGTTTTTATTTATGTATAAGGTTGACTTTTTTTTTAAATAAATAAGCCAAAAATTATTTTTGAATGCCTCTGTCATCTTTTGTAGAGAAAGATAATTTAAAAAATAAAAAAAAACCCTAAAGAATTAAGAACAAATTGTTTAGGCTGTGCAGGTTTTGAAGGTGGCAGTGAGACATTTCAAAGCTGGAATAATACAGTATGCAAAGTTGGAATTTTGTTTAGGCTCCTCTTTTGTTCAGTAACTTAGGAAAGGGAAACATAAGATGCATTTGGCTGGGTTGTATTAAACAGAAATACAATAGTTCTATTTGAAGTACTTTTTCTCCCAGTTTTTATATAAATGAACGAATGAATGAGTGAATGAGTGAATGAACATGCCCCCGGCCCCCATTTCCTACTTGGCCCCGGCTTGCTCTCCTTTCCTACCACTGCTCCATGTTCATGTGGAGCCAGTGAACATCATGTTACTACGGTCAAGGCTGTGATGTTCCAATGTCCCCTTTCCCCTCCCAGTTTCAGGTGTAGTGAACCTTCTTCTTTGTTCTTTTCCATGTGTTGCCAAGTGTTTTCTTAAAGCCCAGATGCCTTCATTGGATAGTGCCTGTTTTTAATCTGAGAAATGAATGGTACTTAAAACATAGGGTGTCTGCATATTTTAAAGTGATAATTTTATATTTTGCCTATCTGAGAACTACTTTTGTCTTTCATGTTTTGTATGTCATAGTGAATGCTTTTTCTCTTAAATATAGGCTCTTTTATTAATGTATTAGGTATGCAAAGGGAATAATCACACAACTCGGATTCCCACAAACCTTTTTTGCACATGACAATGTATGCTGAGACATCTTTCAATTAAAAATGTTAAAACATTGATTTTGTAACTTAGATTTTATAGATCTAGTTTTGCAACTTTGGAGAGTATCAGGTTTTAAACAAAATGAGCATATAAGCTGCTTACAATGGAGTCTTCTCTTTGGGAACAAGCCTAAAACTTCCATGTAATGGTCACTCAGTACTTGCATTTTTCTCTTTCAGTTAATAGTGCAGTTTGACAATGTATTAGTCTTCCCTTCCAGTTCATTATACAGATCTTACTGGGCATGTAGGGAGTGTAGAATGCTGTATCTAATCCTAACATGAGATCATGCCATTGACAACATTTAAAAATGAAATCTAAGGCTTTAGTCGGTAGGCTGTTGTACGTTGAAGGCAGATTCATGTCAGGTTATGTCCTTCAAAAAGGTCCTCATTAGCAAGTTAACCAGAAGTAAAGATAAGGCAATACAGTGATAATTCCTTTTGAACCCCCAGTAAGTTCTTCTGGCATGAATTTATAGCCCTCTTCTACCCTTCCAGCCAAAGGTCATTCCAAGTGCTCTATGTGGAATTTGTCTGAAGGGTAAGGAGTCCAACAAGAAAGGGAAGGCTGAATCCCTTGTGCACTGCTCCCAGTGCGGTAACAGCGGTGAGTATTGACACGTCTTCACATTTTCACCACCCTATTTGTTGCTTCGAAAACTAGGATTCTTAGTTGTCAGCTAGACTTGAACCAAAGAATCATCAAATATAGGAAGTCCATGTATTTTTTTCAACTTTGTGTTTTCATTCCTCTTTGGCAGTTAAACATTGTAGCCATTCTTGAGATGTCCAAGCAAACTAGCATTTTATTACGCCATATTAAGTTAAACATTCTTGTGTGAAATACAACTAATACTGGTTTTGGTTTAGGCCATCCTTCTTGCCTGGATATGACCATGGAGCTTGTTTCTATGATTAAGACCTACCCATGGCAGTGTATGGAGTGTAAGACTTGCATTGTATGTGGACAACCCCACCATGAAGAAGAAATGATGTTCTGTGATGTGTGTGACAGAGGTTATCATACTTTTTGTGTGGGCCTTGGTGCTATTCCATCAGGTAAAGATTAAAAAAGAAGGAATGTTATCTTTGAGTGAAGGGACTCTTCCAGCATTTTTTTTTTTTTTTTTTGAGGCTGCATAAACGCCATAATCACATGAAGGGCCTGGAGATCCTTCTATTCACAAGAAGTGACCAAAGCTGTGATCATGTCCACCTGTTTTTCATCCCTAGACAAGCTGACTAAAGGACAAGTGACTGCCTATAAGTTTTGGAAGTAGAGCTCAGTGTGTATAGATTGAGCCAGTGTTCTACTGAAATAGCTAAAGGAGTAGCATCAATTTGTTTCAAAGCCTTGATTTTATACATCATTTAGAAACTTAACAAAATGACTGCTATGCCTTTATACATATTAAAGCAGATTTTTGTAAATTGAGGCAGCATAACAATTCCAGATAACTTCAGAATGAACACAGAATCAAAGAATAAATCACAGTAGTCAGACTAAAACATTACACACATAATTGTGTAATTTTAGAACTTATTTGCATGGTTGACACTGTCTAATACTTTATAAAATATATGCCTAGGTTTCCTGGGACATGTTGAGATGCAAGCAACTTAATTATTCAGAGTTGCTTAGTGATTGAGATCAAGTACGTTGTAGAGCTCATCATAATGCTGTCAGATACTTGACACACTTCACGGTGCCGTGTGAGCGCAGCACACGAGCACTTGAGAGGATGCCGGCAGCGCACAGCTGCCGCTGAGCAGCACAGAAGGCTGAGAATAAGCGGAAGCAGTAACAGGTTTTATATTGGGATTTGTACGCTTGAACTCTTAGAGTATGATAGTGTTTGAATTTCAGAAAGGATTCTAACTGTTTAAAAGGTCCCTACCATTATTTAGTTCCTCCCATGACCCCTTCCCTCCCCCTGTGCATTTCACAGGGCATTGATGACACTGATTACCTTAAGGGAAGTTTGCATTTTTCTCCTTAAATTAAGGAACTCAGTGCCCATCCCACCAGAAATCCAGTGAGGATTATCAATAGCCATTGCTAAGGAAGGAGAGCTAACTGGGTTTAAAATTCAGTCCTAAAAAGTTAAATTTCATCCTGTATTAACTAACAATTTTTCTCCTAGGTCGCTGGATTTGTGACTGTTGTCAGCAAGCCCCCCCAACACCCAGGAAAGTGGGCAGAAGGGGGAAAAACAGCAAAGAGGGATAGTTTTTGACCCCAATACTGTAATGTGCATTTAAATGAAGTATTTGGTGCCAATTTACAACATTCTCATTTTTACGCCAATAAAAGATTTCTGAAACTATGTGCTTAAAATCTGCAAGTTCATTCATTTTGTTATAAGCTACTCTTACCCTTGAAACCAATTTCAGGTAGAAGAGTAGTTCCATCTTCCAAAAGGTCTTTATTTCTTAGTACTGTGTCTCTTTCCAGAAATTCGGTGGTACTATCATGCAGCTTAATTTGAAATACTTTATTACTCCGTTGGCCTAAAAGTTACTATTATTTTCATGAAATTTTCCTAATCTATATGCTTTCTGGTCTACCATGGGTAGCATAGCAAAGTTATTTAATAACGGAAGGCTTTTAATAGGAGCCCAAGATGATAAAATTACAAATGACCCGATGAGATTTGGTGCAGCTGGGTTTAGACCTGTCTTTAACTGGCACCTGCCTACCAGGAACTCCCGTTTGGACAGGAGGTGCTGTCCCTGCTTGGGGTGTAGGCATGGGGCTTCAGTCCATGCTCAGGCAAGTGTGGAGAAATCATTACATTTCACACTTGCTTTTAGTAACTCTTCAAAGCTGACACTTTGTAACTTCATAAGTCACTGCAATCATCTGTTTAGGCACCTGACAAACTAATCAAAATGGGGTTTAAACATTTTATTATGCACATTCCTTTTACAGGAATTTTGATGTTTAGAAAGAAAATAAATATCGTGCTTGATGCTTTTCATACTTCTGGGGTGACTGAGGTAACAAAACTGTATGGCTTTATTTTTCCATCCCCCATCTAGGAAAGGTAACCAGAATTCCAACCAGGTACAAGTAGCTAGGTCCACAGCGAACTGCACTCAGCTTCACAGATTAAGGGTATTATGCTCCCCAGGATGTTCAAAGAATCAAAAAAGAATTTCAAGTACCAATTTCAAAATACTAATTAATATCGTCCAAAGGACAGATTGCTCTTCTTGAGATGCATCTTCTGGAGCAGAAGCCTGCTTGCGACTCGTGTCTGTACCGTCTGAATAAGCAGTCTCACCAAACGGGTGCTGTTCGACCGTCGTATCATAATACACTTTCATTTCAAATTCACTCTCGTGGTGAGACGGGTGTCCATAGATGCCTATTCCCACGGGGCGCTGGAAGTGCGCTGGTATGAAAACCACGTCCTGGCCGCAAGTGACAGACTGTAAGTCGTACTCATCAAAGCTCGGGTGGAGGGTGCTATCGGATACATACAGGTCCGCATCACCTTTCAAGCTCTGCATCTTAAGAACTATCTTCCCCTCATGATTTAACCTCAAATAGCTGTAATTCCCAGCTCCTATCTGACCCTGAACAACGTGCAGAAGGACCCATTCTTCTGGAACTTCCTCCTCGTCAGAGACGTTCACCGAGGAGACAGCCTGAGATGCCAGAAGCAGCAGCAGCGCGCTCTTCCACGGAGCCGCCATGACTGGGGCGCCTAGTGCGGTGCCTTCCTCATCTGTGACTTGTCCTGCGGACACACGACAGGGGGAGGACGCGCTGAGCGCGTCCGGAGCCGCAGACTGCGGGCGGGTCCCGGCCACCTCGGCGGCCAGGCCCGCCCCCGGCCCGGGGAGGGGACCCGCGGGGAGGAGGACGCGCGCGAAGGCGGGGCGGGAGGGGCAGAGGAGGGGAGTGGGCCGGGGACCCACCGAGCGCGGGGTCGGGCGGAGGGCGGCTCGGGGCCCAGGGCTCCGCCGGGGTGGGCGCGGGCGGCAGGTCCGGTATCCGCCCCTGGACTCACCACCGCTCCCCGCAAGCGCCGCGCCGGGAGCATGAGGGCCGGGCAGCCGAACCGGAGGAGCCGGAAGTGAGGCGCGCCCGGAAGTAAGGCGTCCGGAGGTGGCACGGCGCCCGGAAGTGAGGAAAGCTGGCAGTTGGCCGGCGCCCGGAAGTGAGGCAAGGCCGGAAATGGGGTAGTGCGTAGACTCCGGGTTCTCGCGAGAATGCCGAGGTGGTGAGGGCGCCGAGCTGCGGGGACTCGTAACCAGGGCGACGGGGGCGGGGCGCTGGTCCTACGCCGCCGGGTGCTCACCTGGATTGCGCGTCCACTTGGCGAGTTCAGCGTCAGGTCCCAGAGGGTCCCCAGGTGAGAAACAGGTGCGCCCGAGGGACCGTTGTCCGGGCACCTGGTACCTGTTCTCTGTTTCTCGTAACCGTGTTACTTCTCGAAATGCTCCTAAGAGAAGCTTCAAACTGAAGTTGTATTTATATTCAGGATTTATTTTGTTAATTTGGAATATGGTGTTAATGGACGCCTGTTGGCCATTGGAAAAGATTCTCCTAAGAAAGATTATGTGCATTTTAGTATCACACTTTCGTGTTGATTCCAATTCCTGTGTTTCATTTTAGAACTTGCTGAATCACTTATGTGGAAACAGGTGGAGTGTAAATATTAAAAACAGGCAATGACCCTTGTGCTCCTTTCTACAGAACCTGAACTCTGCCAAGTAGCTACAAGATGTGGGTTGGTCATGTTGCTAAGGAGATTGTCATGTGTTGGGTTAAAGAATGTGTCTGTTGCTGCATTGAATAGTTACATTTGCTGTCACCTTTGGGCATGTAAAAGAGACATGACAGACTTAAGGCTGATTATTTTTAGGGGGGTTGATTTGCCTGAAGTTAGGAGAAGTTGTATCCAGGTGGGTAGTTACTCGTTTGGGTTGATGATGAGATGGCACTAGTGGACCTCAACACTTCCTCCTGCAAGAAGTATCTGGTTACCTGTGACACCCACTGAACCGGGGCTGTTCCCAAGTTTAACATTTTCCTGTCAAGAAAGCATATCAGACTGGAATACAAGGGAGTGTGTAGGTTATAGAGATACATCTGGATCTATTTTAAATCATTGGAAAAGATTGACTTTAAAACTTCAGCATCATTACTGCTATTGGTAGTCAATGATTTGTGCTTGCCTAACAAGTCATGGTGGTGTGGACTGAAAAAAATGCACAACCTAAAAGGTGAGAGTTATGTTTTATTCGGTGGACATTCTGAGGACTTCAAGCTCAGGAGACAGGACTCTCAGATCACTCTGAGGGACGGCTGTGAAGAGGCAAGGGGGAGGCCAGGATATGTAGGAATTTTTGTAACAAAGACCAGGTAGTCAGAACATCAAAAGATTACTGTCAATTAAAGAAAACCAGATATCTCAAGTTAAGGAATTTAGTGCTTTTCTATATATGGGAAGATGCAAGAGTCTGGGCTCACTGAAATCATTCCTTTGATATGCACTTCAGCTACCTAGGGCCAGTATCCTGTGTTTTCTCATCCTGAGTCCCCTCAGGGTGCACCGTTGGGATGCTGTAATGTGACGGTTTGATGGCTGCAACATCCTGTGTTTACTGATATGGCAGACAACGTTCTTCATTCACATGTCATAAAAGTACAAAATTTGTGTTTCAAGAACCACAGGTTTGTAAAATCAGGCTTTCCTCAGCCTGACCAACAGAAAGAGTGTATCAATTTTTTTTTTTAATTAAGCATCTAAATATAAAGAGTAGTAATACCTTTTAAAGTGTTTAATAACTTAAGAAAGGACTTAAAGTCACGGGAATGCCTGAGTATAATTTGGTAGTGTTCCCATACCTCCGTGATCAGCCATTGCTCCATTTTTATACTAGTTCTGTCCTCAGAGGAGCTAGAATTAGAACCTGTCTCTGGTTTTGGCGAATGTGGAGAACTTTATATTTTCTTTTGCTACAAAGTAAGCCATTAAGGGTACTTTAATTATGCTGCCTGTGGGCACTCAACCTGCTGTCTGACTACCACACTATGTTTTCCTAACTCAAGAATAAATTGGCACATCTCTGGCTGGCTTAGCTGCTAAAAGAGAAAGATTATGATCTTTTTTACTCAAAAGGGAGTAGTTTTCTCTTTCTAAAAAATATACATATACACATTTATACAAAGAAAAAAAAAACAGAAGGAGATGTGCAAGGTTTTAACAGTGGTGCCCCTTGTTTTTTTTTTCTAGTCTGGATTTTCTAATTTTGTGCAATTTACATGCTCTGCTGTATCAGTGAAAGGGTCTTGAATGTACAGCCTCTAGCTTTCTGGGATTTACTGACTTAACTTTAAAACAATGGTCTCTCTAGCAGCCACTGTCTCCAGATTTTCCTAAGGTGCTTCTGTAGCCTGAGATACACGAGAACCTTATTAGAAACTAACTGTAGTGTGTCCTCTCAGACTTGTTCCTGTGATGCGCATATTGGACTCTTACATTGATTTTCCACGGGGAAGACACAGCAAGGAGGGGAGGTAGAGAGGGAAAGGCCAACTCTATTATTTTTGCATTGTTTAAATATTTTGCATTGTATTGCTTTTGTACATGAAAAAGGTTAAAGGATTTCTGTCAGTGTGGGTAGACCAGTGCAGAGGCAGAGGACCCTGACAGATAATAGCATGTGTCCTGCCCGCAGGGTCCTTGTGGCTGTTCGGGCCGGATGCCGCGCCTCAGCGTCTCTCCGTCTGGTGGGTCCCTCCTCAGCAGGCCCTCCAAGGCCTCTCCATCTAGCCAGGGGGTGGGGGGAGGGAAGAGAGTCGGGTGGGAGGGTTTTCTGGGCTGGGTTGTAAGTGGCCTACGTTGCTTATCCCACATACTCCCTTGTTCCTGCTGCCCTGGCCAGAACTCAACCACGTGGTGGCACTTAGCTCCAAGGGAAGCTGGATCTTGTAGTTTCCAGAAGGGAAGGGAATGGCTTGGGGAACAGGGGCAGCCTCCGTTATCTGACTAAAGCCAGAAGTCCGCTTCGGCTCTGAGCCCACAAGGAGAACCCACCTCCCCGGGGCACAACCTGGGCAGGGCAGCGAGCAGGACACAGAGGACTCCCAGCATGCACTGCTCTCCCCGTCAGGCCCGGACGTGGTTCCTCATGGTCCCGTGACCCATGAACTGCTCCCCCTCCGGAGACTCTCCCCTTCCTACGGGAGACAGGTCCACAGCAGTGCTGAAATCGGGTGGAGTGGGTGTTGGAGGAGGTTCCCAAGTGGACCCTGACTGCTGCCTGGGGACCGGACGGTGGTTTTCTGAAGCCTGTGGTCCTCCCCTCAGACCTTCCCCTCCATGGCCTCGTGTAAAGTGGCCTGTGAGGAGGGGGCTGGCGTGGTCCCTCTCCTGCAGCCGTGGAGACGGGGGCCCAGAGACGCTCGGTCCTAAGCAGTCAGCCGTCGTGCCTGCTGTGCCCTTTCTCCGGCCTCCTGGCTCTCCCAGGAGCACGTGGGCTCCTGGCTGTGTTCATCCTGTCAGCTCCGCCTGCCAGCCGGCAGCTCTACCTCCGTCCCGCCGGCTGTGCTGTTCAAGCCTGACTTTCTCTTTTCTTTGTGCGTACTTGCTCTCCTGTCTCTCTTGAAACTGAATGGCTGAGACCTGGAGCTTATGTGGAACTAAAGGCTTGAGCGGGAAGGTAACCATCCTTGACCTGACCTTTCCGGGAAGGCTGAGTCTAGATGGTCCCTGGTCTCTTTGGCGCTTTGAGGGGCAACCCATTCCAGTTTGCCTCCCTGAAGCCCCCAGGCTTCTGGATACTTTGTTTCCACTCGTTTCTGCTTGCTTGAGCCAACTTTAAGTGTGGGCTACCAATGCTGGTTCTTTCCCATCATTTCCTTGAGGGCTACAGGATCAGAGAGAGGGGTCTGCCTTCCAGGTCATTACAAAGTGGAGTTTAACCAGATGCTCCGTCACCGTGGGCCATCTGCATACCGGGTTCTGCGTGCGTCTGGGCAGGCTTTTGCAGATAATCTCACGTTTCAGGGCCTGACACAGTAGAAGTTCGTTTCCTGCTTTTCACCACTCCAACCCAGTGCTGCTGGTCAGGGGAGCCCTACTGGGTAGCAGCTCAGGTGACCAGGTGCTTTCCACTAAGCGCGCTGTCTCTTGGTGTTCCGGTGGACGGAGGCTCATGCCGCTGGGGCCGAGCTGTGCGTAGGGCTGCAACTTCTCCCTGCGTTCAGCTGGGTTGTGTGACTTCCAGAGAGGCCAGGAAATGTGGTTTGGCTGTAGGGAGAAAGTGGAAGGGGTTTTTTGGTGAAAAACTAGCAGGAGAAGAAGACGTACTAGGAGGCTGCGGAATTCGCGTCTCCGCACAACTAGGGCACCTACCAGGCACCGGTGGGGGACCACGGACACCAAAGGGGATAGGAGGAACCCCGAGCGACTGGTTGTTTCAATTATAGTTTTATTTTTCCTAATATGTTTTTTATCTTTCTAATTTTATTTTGTTTTCTATTCTTTGATATTGTACGGCTTCTTTCTTTCTTTCTTTCTTTCTTTCTTTTCTTTCTTTTCTTTCTTTCTTTTTCTTTCTTTCTCTCTCTCTCCCTCCCACCCTCCCTCTCTCTCTCTCTTTCTTTCTTTCTTTCCACAAAGCTTGTGGGACCTCAGTTCCCAGGCCGGAGGTTGGGCCCAAGCGCCTGTGGTGGGAGCTCCGAGTCCAAACTGCTGGACTGACAGAGAACCTCAGACCCCAGGGAATATTAATCGATGTGAGGCCTCCCAGAGGTCCTCATCTCAGCACCAAGACCCGGCTCTATCCAACTGCCTGCAAACTCCAGTGCTGGACGTCTCAGGCCAAACAACCAGTAAGACGGGAATACAGCTCCACCCATCAAAAAAAAAAAAAAAAATGAAACGACAGAAAAATATGTTATAGATGAAGGACCAAGATAAAAACCTACAAGACCAAATAAATAAAGACAAAATAGGCAACCTACCTGAAAAAGAATTCAGAGTAATGATAGTAAAGATGATCCAAAATCTCAGAAACAGAATGGAGAAAATACAAGAAACATTTAACAAGGATCTAGAAGAACTAAGGAGCAAACAAACAGTGATGAACGACACAATTACTGAAATTAAAAATACTCTAGAAGGAATCAATAGCAGAATAACTGAGGCAGAAGAACGGATAAGTGAGCTGGAAGATAAAATGGTGGAAATAACTTCCAGGGCACAGAGTAAAGAAAAAAGAATGAAAAGAATTGAAGGCAGTCTCAGAGACCCCTGGGACAACATTAAACACACCAACATTCGAATTATAGGGGTCCCAGAAGAAGAAGAGAAAAAGAAAGGGTCTGGGAAAATATTTGAAGAGATTATAGTCAAAAACTTCCCTAACAGGGGAAAGGAAATAGCCACCCAAGTCCAGGAAGCACAGAGAGTACCATACAGGATAAACCCAAAGAGAAATACACCCAGATACATATTAATCAAACTATCAAAATTAAATACAAAGAAAATATATTAAAAGCAGCAAGCGAAAAGCAACAAATAACATACAAGGGAATCCCCATAAGGTTAACAGCTGATCTTTCAGCAGAAACTCTGCAAGCCAGAAGGGAGTGGCAGGACATATTTAAAGTGATGAAAGGGAAGAACCTACAACCAAGATTACTCTACCCAGCAAGGATCTCATTCAGATTTGATGGAGAAATTAAAAACTTTACAGACAAGCAAAAGTTAAGAGAATTCAGCACCACCAAACCAGCTCTACAACAAACGCTAAAGGAACTTCTCTAGGCGGGAAACTCAAGAGAAGGAAAAGACCTACAGAAACAAACTCAAAACAATTAAGAAAATGGTAATAGGAACATATATATCAATAATTAACTTAAATATAAATGGATTAAATGCTCCAACCAAAAGACACAGACTGGCTGAATGGATACAAAAACAAGATCCATATATATGCTGTCTACAAGAGACCCACTTCAGACCTAGGGACACATACAGACTGAAAGTGAGGGGATGGAAAAAGATATTCCATGCAAATGGAAATCAAAAGAAAGCTGGAGTAGCAATTCTCATGTCAGACAAAATAGATTTTAAAATAAAAACTATTACAAGAGACAAAGAAGGACACTCTATGATGATCAAGGGATCAATCCAAGAAGATATAACAATTATAAATATTTATGCACCCAGCATAGGAGCAACTCAATACATAAGGCAACTGCTAACAGCCATAAAAGAGGAAATTGACAGTAACACAATAATAGTAGGGGACTTTAACACCCCACTTTCACCAATGGACAGATCATCCAAATTGAAAATTAATAAGGAAACACAAGCTTTTAATGACACATGAAATAAGATGGACTTAATTGACATTTATAGGACATTCCATCCGAAAAACAACAGAATACACTTTCTTCTCAAGTGCACATGGAACATTCTCCAGGATAGACCATATTTTGGCTCACAAATCAAGCCTTAGTAAATTTAAGAAAATTGAAATTGTATCAGGTATCTTTTCTGACCACAACGCTATGAGACTAGATATCAATTACAGGAAAAAAACTGTAAAAAATACAAACACATGGAGGCTAAACAATACGCTGCTGAATAACCAAGAGACCACTGAAGAAATCAAAGAAGAAATAAAAAAATACCTAGAAACAAATGACAATGAAAACATGACAACCCAAAACCTATTTGATGCAGCAAAAGCAGTTCTATGAGGGAAGTTTATAGCAATACAGTCCTACCTCAAGAAACAAGAAAAATCTCAAATAAACAATCTAACCTTACACCTAAAGGAACTAGAGAAAGAAGAACAAACAAAACTCAAAGTTAGCAGAAGGAAAGAAATCATACAGATTTTAGCCTCAAAAGGGATGTTTTCCTGGCTGCAGGATAATGGGTTTTAAGCTTTTTCTCACTTATTTATAATAGCTCTCTAATTTTTAAGGATAGTGGATAAAGAATGTCACTTGCCATCCCAGTAAACAATGAATGTTGTCTGCCATTAAGCCGTCTGCCACCGTGCACCCTGAGGGGACTCAGGATGGGGAAAACCAGGGTACTGGCCCTAGGTAGGTAAGGTGCATACCTAAGGAATGATTTCAACGAGCCTAGACTCTTGCATCTTCCTATGTATATAAAAGCATGAAAAGCATTAACTTCAGATGTCTGTTCTTTGTGATTAGCAGTAATCTTTCATTGTTCGGCTACAGGTTTCTTGTTCGTTTGTTTGTTTTGGTTTTTTTTTCAGCAAAAACTCCTGTATATCCTGGCTCTTCCCTGACCACTTTGGAGCAGGTCCTCAGACCCATGTGAGAGGCTGCCTCCCAGGCTATAGTCCTCAGTAAGTTCCCCGAATAAAACTTAACTCTCAACTTTTAGGTTGTGCGTTTTTCTTCAATTGACAGGATGTTGATTCTTTGTCTTTATTGTTTCAGATTTTTTTGATACTTTTTCTCTTTGTTTTTTATTTTATTTTATTTTATTTTTGAATTTTTGAATTTTATTTAATTTATTTTTTTTATACAGCAGATTCTCATTAGTTATCCATTTTATACATATTAGTGTATACATGTCAATCCCAATCTCCCAATTCATTCCCCCCCCCCCCCACCACCACTTTCCCCCCTTGGTGTCCATACATTTGTTCTCTACATCTGTGTCTCTATTTCTGCCCAGCAAACTGGTTCATCTGTACCATTTTTCTAGGTTCCACATATATGCGTTAATATACGATATTTGTTTATCTCTTTCTGCTTACTTCACTCTGTATGACAGTCTCTAGATCCATCCACGTGTCTACAAATGACCCAATTTCGTTCCTTTTTATGGCTGAGTAATATTCCATTATATATATGTGCCATATCTTCTTTATCCATTCGTCTGTCGATGGACACTTAAGTTGCTTCCATGTCCTGGCTATTATAAATAATGCTGCAATAAACATTGGGGTGCATGTGTCTTTTTGAATTATGGTTTTCTCTGGGTATATGCCCAGTAGTGGGATTGCTGGATCATATGGTAATTTTATTTTTAGTTTTTTAAGGAACCTCCATACTGTTCTCCATAGTGGCTGTATCAATTTACATTCCCACCAACAGTGCAAGAGGGTTCCCTTTTCTCCACACCTCTCCAGCATTTGTTGTTTGTGGATTTTCTGATGATGCCCATTCTAAATGGCGTGAGGTGATAACTCATTGTAGTTTTGATTTGCATTTCTCTAATAATTAGTGACATTGAGCAGCTTTTCATGTGCTTCTTGGCCATCTGTATGTCTTCTTTGGAGAAATGTCTATTTAGGTCTTCTGCCCACTTTTGGATAGGGTTGTTTGTTTTTTTTTACTATTGAGCTGCATGAGCTGTTTATATATTTTGGAGATTAATCCTTTGTCCGTTGATTCGTTTGCAAATATTTTCTCCCATTCTGAGGGTTGTCGTTTTGTCTCGTTTGTAGTTTGCTTTGCAAAAGCTTTTAAGTTTCATTAGGTCCCATTTGTTTATTGTTTTTATTTCCATTACTCTAGGAGGTGGATCAAAAAAGATCTTGCTATGATTTATGTCAAAGAATGTTCTTCCCATGTTTTCCTCTCTGAGTTTTATAGTGTCCAGTCTTACATTTAGGTCTCTAATCCATTTTGAGTTTATTTTTGTGTATGGTGTTAGGGAGTGTTCTGATTTCATTCTTTTACATGTAGCTGTCCAGTTTTCCCAGCACCACTTATTGAAGAGACTGTCTTTCTCTATTGTATATCCTTGCCTCCTTTGTCATAGATTAGTTGACCATAGGTGCGTGGGTTTACCTCTGGGCTTTCTATCCTGTTCCATTGATCTATATTTCTGTTTTTATGCCAGTACCATATTGTTTTGATTACTGTAGCTTTGTAGTATAGTCCGAAGTCAGGTAGTCTGATTCCTCCAGCTCTGTTTTTTCCCCTCAAGACTGCTTTGGCTATTCGGGGTCTTTTGTGTCTCCATACAAATTTTGAGATTTTTTGTTCTAGTTCCGTAAAAAATGCCATTGGTAATTTGATAGGGGTTGCATTGAATCTGTAGATTGCTTTGGGTAGTATAGTCATTTTCACAATATTGATTCTTCCAATCCAAGAACATGGTATATCTCTCCATCTGTTGGTATCATCTTTAATTCCTTTCATCAGTGTTTTATAGTTTTCTGCATACAGGTCTTTTTTCTCCCTAGGTAGGTTTATTCCTAGGTATTTTATTCTGTTTGTTGTAATGGTAAATGGGAGTGTTTCCTTAATTTCTCTTTCAGATTTTTCATCATTAGTGTATAGGAATGCAAGAGATTTCTGTGCATTAATTTTGTATCCTGCAGCTTTACCAGATTCATTGATTAGCTCTAGTAGTTTTCTGGTGGCATGTTTAGGATTCTCAGTATCATGTCATCCGCAAACAGTGACAGTTTTACTTCTTCTTTTCCAATTTGTATTCCTTTTCTTTCTTTTTCTTCTCTGATTGCCGTGGCTAGGACTTCCAAAACTATGTTGGATAATAGTGGTGAGAGTGGACATCCTTGTCTTGTTCCTGATCTTAGAGGAAATGCTTTCAGTTTTTCACCATTGAGAATGATGTTTGCTGTGGGTTTGTCGTATATGGCCTTTATTATGTTGAGGTAGGTTCCCTCTATGCCCACTTTCTGGAGAGTTTTTATCATAAATGGGAGTTGAATTTTGTCATAAGCTTTTTCTGCATCTATTGAGATGATCATAAGGTTTTTATTCTTCAGTTTGTTAATATGGTGTATCACATTGATTGATTTGCATATATATTGAAGAATCCTTGCATCCCTGAGATAAATCCTGCTTGATCATGGTGTGTGATCCTTTTAATGTGTTGTTGGATTCTGTTTGCTAGTATTTTGTTGAGGACTTTTGCATCTGTATTCATCAGTGATATTGGTCTGTAATTCTCTTTTTTGTAGTATCTTTGTCTGGTTTTGGTATCAGGGTGATGGTGGCCTCATAGAATGAGTTTGGGAGTGTTCCTTCCTCTGCAATTGTTTGGTAGAGTTTGAGAAGGATGGGTGTTAGGTCTTCTCTAAATGTTCGATAGAATTCACCTGTGAAGCCATCTGGTCCTGGACTTTTGTTTGTTGGAAGACTTTTAATCACAGTCTCAATTTCATTACTTGTGATTGGTCTGTTCATATTTTCTATTTCTTCCTGGGTCAGTCTTGGAAGGTTATACCTTTCTAAGAATTTGTTCATTTCTTCCAGGTTGTCCATTTTATTGGCATAGAGTTGCTTGTAGTAGTCTCTTAGGATGCTTTGTATTTCTGTGGTGTCTGTTGTAACTTCTCCTTTTTCATTTCTAATTTTATTGACTTGAGTCCTCTCCCTCTTTTTCTTGATGAGTCTGGCTAATGGTTTATCAATTTTGTTTATCTTCTCAAAGAACCAGCTTTTAGTTTTATTGATCTTTGCTATTGTTTTCTTTGTTTCTTTTTCATTTATTTCTGCTCTGATCTTTATGATTTCTTTCCTTCTACTAACTTTGGGCTTTGTTTGTTCTTCTTTCTCTAGTTCCTTTAGGTGTAAGGTTAGATTGTTTATTTGAGATTTTTCTTGTTTCTTGAGGTAGGCTTGTATTGCTCTAAACTTCCCTCTTAGAACTGCTTTTGCTGCATCCCATAGGTTTTGGATCATCGTGTTTTCATTGTCATTTGTCTCTAGGTGTTTTTTGATTTCCTCTTTGATTTCTTCAGTGATCTCTTGGTTATTTAGTAATGAATTGTTTAGCCTCCATGTGTTTGTGTTTTTTTTTCCCTGTAATTGATTTCTAATCTCATAGTGTTGTGGTCAGAAAAGATGCTTAATATGATTTCAGTTTTCTTAAATTTACTGAGGCTTGATTTGTGACCCAAGATGTGATCTATCCTGGAGAATGTTCCATGTGCACTTGAGAAGAAAGTGTAATCTGCTGTTTTTGGATGGAATGTCCTATAAATATCAATTAAATCTATCTGGTCTATTGTGTCATTTAAAGCTTCTGTTTCCTTATTAATTTTCTGTTTGGATGATCTGTCCATTGGTGTAAGTGAGGTGTTAAAGTCCCCCACTATTATTGTGTTACTGTCAATTTCCTCTTTTATAGCTGTTAGCAGTTGCCTTATGTACTGAGTTGCTCCTATGTTGGGTGCATAAATATTTATAATTGTTATATCTTCTTGGATTGATCCCTTGATCATTATGTAGTGTCCTTCCTTGTCTCTTGGAACATTCTTTATTTTAAAGTCTATTTTATCTGATATGAGTATTGCTACTCCAGCTTTCTTTTGATTTCCATTTGCATGGAATATCTTTTTCCATCCCCTCACTTTCAGTCTGTATGTGTCCCTAGGTCTGAAGTGGGTCTCTTGTAGACAGCATATATACGGATCTTGTTTTTGTATCCATTCAGCCAGTCTGTGTCTTTTGGTTGGAGCATTTAATCCATTCATGTTTAAGGTAATTATTGATATGTATGTTCCTATTAATATTTACTTAATTGTTATGGGTTTTTTTTAAGCTATTTTAAATTATTTATTTATTTATATTTATGGCTGTGTTGGGTCTTTGCTTCTGTGCGAGGGCTTTCTCTAGTTGTGGCAAGTGGGGGGCCACTCTTCATCGTGGTGCGCGGGCCTCTCATTATCGCGGCCTGTCTTGTTGCGGAGCACAGGCTCCAGACGCGCAGGCTCAGTAACTGTGGCTCACGATCCTAGTTGCTCCGTGGCATGTAGGATCTTCCCAGACCAGGGCTCGAACCCGTGTCCCCTGCATTAGCAGGCAGTTTCTCAACCACTGTGCCACCAGGGAAGCCCTGTGGGTTTGTTTTTGTAGGCCCTTTCTTCTCTTGTGTTTCCTGCCTAGAGAAGTTCCTTTAGCATTTGTTGTAGAGCTGGTTTGGTGGTGCTTAATTCTCTTAGCTTTTGCTTGTCTGTAAAGCTTTTGATTTCTCCGTCGAATCTGAATGAGATCCTTGCTGCGTAGAGTAATCTTGGATGTAGTTTCTTCCCTTTCATCACTTTAAATATATCGTGCTACTCCCTTATGGCTTGTAGACTTTCTGCTGAGAAATCAGCTGTTAACCTTATGGGAGTTCCCTTGTACATTATTTGTCATTTTTCCCTTGTTGCTTTCAGTAATTTTTCTTTGTCTTTAATTTTTGTCAGTTTGATTACTATGTGTCTTGTCGTGTTTCTCCTTGGATTTATCCTGCCTGGGAATCTCTGTGCTTCCTGGACTTGGGTGGCTATTTCCTTTCCCCTGTTAGGGAAGTTTTTGACTATAATCTCTTCAAATATTTTCTCGGGCCCTTTCTCTCTCTCTTCTCCTTCTGGGACCCCTATAATGCAAATGTTGTTGCATTTAATGTTGTCCCAGAGTTCTCTTAGTCTGTCTTCATTTCTTTTCATTCTTTTTTCTTTATTCTGTTCCACGGCAGGGAATTCCACCATTCTGTCTTCCAGGTCACTTATCTGTTCTTCTGCCTCAGTTATTCTGCTGTTGACTCCTTCTAGAGTATTTTTCATTTCAGTAATTGTATTGTTCATCTCCATTTGTTCTTTCATTCTTCTGGGTGTTTGTTATACATTTCTTGCATCTTCTCGATCTTTTCCTCCATTCTTTTTCTGAGGTCCTGCATCATCTTCACTATCATTATTCTGAATACTTTTTCTGGGAGGTTGCCTATCTCCACTTCATTTAGTTGTTTTTCTGGGGTTTTATCTTGTTCCTTCATCTGGTACATAGCCCTCTGCCTTTTCATCTTGTCTCTCTTTCTGTGAATGTGGTTTTTGTTCCACAGGCTGCAGGATTGTAGTTCTTCTTGCTTCTCCTGTCTGCTCTCTGGTGGATGAGGCTATCTAAGAGGCTTGTGCAAATTTCCTGATGGGAGGGACTGGTGGTGCATAGAGCTGGGTGTTTCCCTGGTGGGCAGAGCTCAGTAAAACTTTAATCTTCTTGTTTGCTGATGGGTGGGGCTGGGTTCCCTCCCTGTTGGTTGTTTGGCCTGAGGTGACCCAACCCTGGAGCCTACCTGGGCTCTTTGGTGGGGCTAATGGCGGACTCTGGGAGGGCTCACGCCAAGGAGTACTTCCCAGAACTTCTGCTGCCAGTGTCCTTGTCCTCATGGTGAGACAGAGCCACCCCCGCCTCTGCAGGAGACCCTCCGACACTAGCAGGTAGGTCTGGTTCAGTCTCCTATGGGGTCAGTGCTCCTTCCCTGGGTCCCGATGCGCACACTACTTTGTGTGTGCCCTCCAAGAGTGTAGTCTCTGTTTCCCCCAGTCCTGTCGAAGTCCTACAATCAAATCCCGCTAGCTTTCAAAGTCTGATTTTCTAGGAATTCCTACTCACGTTGCCAGACCCCCAGGTTGGGAAGCCTGACGTGGGGCTCAGAACCTTCACTCCAGCGGGTGGACTTCTGTGGTATAAGTGTTCTCCAGTTTGTGAGTCACCCACCCAGCAGTTATGGGGTTTGATTTCACTGTGGTTGTGCCCCTCCTGCCGTCTCATTGTGGCTTCTCCTTTGTCTTTGGATGTGGGGTGTCTTTTTTAGTGAGTTGCAGTGTCTTCCTGTCGATGGTTGTTCAGCAGTTGGTTGTGATTCCGGTGCTCTCGCAAGAGGGAGTGAGCGCACGTCCTTCTACTCCACCATCTTGAACCCTTAGTTGTTTTTTATTTTTTAATGGTGTTTGGTAACCTGCAATCCATCTGAAATTCATTGGTTTTTGCTATTATTTTCCAAGTGTTTGTCTAGTCCCTGAAAATTAAAATGGTCTGTTTCTTACACTCAGGGTGATATTCCTTCGTACTGTATGCCAGCTCAGCTGTCTGTCCAGAGTTCTGTCCTGGGCTCTGCTCAGCCTGTTGGTTAGAATTAGTTGTGATGGGCTGCAACTCAGTGCAAAGGAAAACCACATCTATGTCCTGGGAGAGAGCAGCCCAAACCGTGCATTTGGTCCCGAGGGTTGGCAAATCCTCTTGGGGCTCAAGTCAGAATAAATAGGGTGAGTAGGTTTGGAGGTGGCAGCTCCGAGCATGGTCACCTGCCACTGTGGGCATAGATGCCAAGCCACTGAGGTGGCCCTGAGTGGCAGACCACAGACCCACACTCCTCCCCTCAGTGTGTTTCCTTCTCTGCTGAGGCAACGCTTTCTGGGACCAGATGGGCTGTGAGGTTACATAAAAGCACCTGGTGGAGGTGCCACCCACCACGAGTCACAAAGTGTAGGTGTGGCGATTCCACTGACGAGACTTATCACTTTCTAATCTTTCTGATTTTGTTCTCTGGAAAATGGGAAAAAATATAACCATTTTAAAGGGTTATCGTAAGAATTAAATGGTATAATGTATTATTGATAAACACAAATCTACATGTTAATATCTATGAAAGTACTATTTGCAAATCATGGTGCTAAATTCTATAGGAATTACAGAAGAGATTAAGACAGTTGAAATAAGACAAATACCATACAGTTTATCACAGTTTGATGGGTGGATTCTTAAAAATTTTGAAACAATTGTGACTTTTGATATATTATTTCATCTGTTTCTTGAAATGTTTATGCTTTCAAAACACAGTGGAAGGAGGCACAGTAACTTCCTTTCATCCACTGGGGACACGTACACCCATCACTTCCATGTGCCGGCAGTGCTAGGCACTGGGTACTTTAAAATTATAAAACTTGCAAAGGAAATCATGGTAACTTTGAAACATTTAGCTATTTTTTATATGAAGCTCATTACTGTATCTTGGAAAATGTAAAATAAGTAAGTAAAACCAATTTGTAAATTAGAGAAGAATGTGGTTTAAAATATTCAACACATTTTATTTTTGTTTTTCTCCAAACATCGCAGGCTTCTCAAGTCTTTCAAAGTCTCTGATTTATTACTGCAGAGAATGTGTGTCCTGGGGAGATCGGGGCGCACACAAGGCCTGACTGGGTCTGGTGTCTGGCCTTACAGGTGCTAAAATAAGGCCTTCTATCCACCTCCTATTGGAAGTGCTTCCTGCCTTCTCTGGGGTTATTTCCAACAGAGTTTCTTAGGTAGCATGGTTTTGTTTGTCTGCTTTGTCTTGTTAAATCGCGACCCCTGCACCTGCAGGCTGGGAGGTGATTACAGCCCCACCCATCGACCCAGGAGGTGTATGCTGGGGGGTCACCCTCCATGAAGTGGCCTCGTCGTGCGGGTGGGTGCTGCCTGGGAGCCCCAGCCTGAGGCCCCTCGGCCGGTCCCCTCTGATGGTGAACTTCCCACCGCTGAGGTCCTGCGCTCCTGCTGTCTCAGATTGTGTGCTGTTTCTTTTCACAGTTGGAATGAAATCAGATAGTCCATTATTTCGGGCTCTCTGGTTGGAAATAACAGAATAGCCTAGACGAAGGGAAACCCCACCAAATCCAAGACAGAAGGAGTAGAACCAAATGCTGGGACCCGGCAGCCCAGCCCCAGTCCTGCTCTTCTCTACACAGCGCGTCCTCTGCTCCCCAGCCCACGGCAGCCTCCCGCCTGCCCTCCGCTTCCGCGTTCTTGGCCTCTGTGCTAATGGGATTCTGGCCCCCGAGACAGAGAATCACTGCAATTTTGGCAGGTAATCCACCAGGTGTCCACAGCAGATTATACCTTTAGGATCGGCATGACCCTTCACTCGCTGGGTGTTTGAGGGACAAATCTGAAATTCCCCACGAAGAAAGAAAGGGCTGGACATGGATTGGATAGGAGGGCAAAAAGAGGAAGGAATTAATATTCACTCAAGCTTTGTGCCTGGAAACTTGGAAACTAGGAAAACGGTTGTGCAGTTAAGAGAAATGTGGGCACAGGAAGGGTCTGCAAGGGAAGGAGAGGGTGGGAACTGAGGTGCTGGCTGGCCTTCCGTTGTCCTGCAGAGCCACTGAGCAGGCTCTCTGGGCCAGACCCCCGGCCTGGGCTTGGCTTTCCCCCATCCTCCCCACCCAGCCCCTCTCGACTCTGACCCCCGGGGCTGCGGCCAGATGGACGTGTGCGTTTCCGGACGGGCAGCCCCGATTGTCTCAGTTCTTTGTTCAGCAGCCGTCAGTAGCTCCCCAGGGTCACCTGAGCATAAGGATGAGCCCAGCTCTGCGGTCTGTCGGGCGGCGAGCATCCCAGGCTCTCCCCTCGGAGCATCAGCTCCCCCCGCTTCTGAGCCCCGCCCCCTCTCCGCGGGTCGCTGTCCAGAGTCGTCTCCTGTCCTAACTACCACTTCCCCGTGAGGCCTGCCCAGGCCGAGCCCACACAGCCAGCGCGGCGACCACATGGCTGGGTTCTTTGAATCTGAACAGCCAGCTTGGTGACCGGATGGCTAGGCGCTTCGCTCACGCCTTTATAGCTGAGGCCTCAGGTGTGTCTGGGGCCCGTGAGGCGGCGCGGAATCAGGGGTGACCCAGGGCTACTGCCGCGTGTGTATAACCTGCTCGCCATTACGAAGTTACTGACTGTGAAGTGGGGCAGGTCTGAGACTGTTTCCATGTCTGTCCGTGTGTCACTGATTGATGCTTTATGAGACACAGCCAGTGAACCAGTGGTTGTATACGCTGAGATAACCAACTTTAACGACCTAGAAGGTTGTGAACTAGTTGAACGAGTCCCAGATGCGCAACGGGTGTGGATTTGTGTTGTAGTTGACCACGGACTTTGTTCATCAGTGTAGAACATAACTTTGCATCTTAATCGTTGGTAACAGCCTTCGATTTTGGTCGTGGCTCACCGAAAGCACTTCTCGGTGCCGGTGCTGGAGCGTCGTTTGGTCCTCACGAGGCCTCTGCGAGGGTGGCGTTCCCTCCGCTCCCAGTGGGCGAGCAGGCGCTCCGCGTCGAAGCAGCGTCTAATCAGTGGGAGCCGTGGCGCTGGAACCGAGGTCTGCTTAACTTGAAAGCCCGTGGGAGCAGTGAGCAGGCATGACAGGGAACCTCCGGGGTGTGAGTGATTTTCTTTTTCTTGGGGGTGGGGAGGGAAGACGAGTCACCAGGTGTGACATGTGTGTGTGATCATACTGGTGATTATGAGTAAACAACAGACTGTCCTCTGCATGAAATACCATACCCATAGTCCTCTTACCTGTACTTTGTGTTTCAGGTTGAAGATGGAAGAACCACAAGAGATTTTCTCCATGAATGATGGCCACGCAAGTGATAGAGTCGTGGAAAAATACCTGGTGGATTCCAAGAAGTCCGCATCCCACGTTCAGCTCGCCTGCAGTGGGCAGTCCTGTGCTTTCCCCTTAGATGGAAACGAGCTTTGTGTACGGGACACCAAGCAACCTCCTCACCAGGTATTTAAAAAGTTAAACGTGTTTTTTGTTAAGTCACAGAGACTTGCCATCAAGCTCTGTTTCTCTGATGCTGTTTGGGTGATTTTGCCCTTTGTGGATTCAGTTACCAGCTATGGGAGAAAAATGCTAACAGAACAAAGCATATTAAGTTTTGACTTTTAGGAAATAAACTGGAATCACTTTATTTAAAAATAAATTTAAATAATTTAAAATCATTTAAAATTTCTTCTTGACTAAGAATATAAACAAGAAGAGGTTCTTCTTAACACAAGACAAGTTGAACTTTTAATTTTAATTGTAGATTTTTAATACAACATTTAAGGGAGTTTATTGTGTTTATTGCAGAATCTTTAACCTCAAACTGATAGAATTTTAAAGACATCAGTTTTCTTTCTAAAGATTATTTCATGACTAATATAATTATCTTAATACTCTTAAAAACAGGTTTTATTGTAAAAAATAAAAAAGCAAAGTCTATCAACATTTTTGGTATTGGGATAGTTTTTATCTTCATTTTGGGCTTCAGGAGTTTGAGAATAGTGATTACAGTACATACAAACCAAAACTGTATTTGCTTTGAATTTTTCTTTAACTTTCAGTTATGCTGGCAAACACTTTACTAACAGTGGAAGCTGTTCATCATTGCTGAAGGGAAATCTGTATTTTGATTTCTTTCCCACTGAGTTAAGAGAGGTTTTTTTTGTTTTTGTTTTTTAAGGAACTCCTTTATTTATTTATTTATTTATTTTTGGCTGTGTTGGGTCTTCGTTTCTGTGCGAGGGCTTTCTCTAGTTGCGGCAAGCGGGGGCCACTCTTCGTCGCGGTGCACGGGCCTCTCACTATCGCGGCCTCTCTTGTTGCGGAGCACAGGCTCCAGACGCGCAGGCTCAGTAGTTGTGGCTCACGGGCCTAGTTGCTCCGTGGCATGTGGGATCTTCCCAGACCAGGGCTCGAACCCGTGTCCCCTGCATTGGCAGGCAGATTCTCAACCACTGCGCCACCAAGGAAGCCCAAGAGAGGTTTTTATGTGTTTCTTCAACACAACTTGCATTGATGAGTTGACCCTACATTCTGATCTCTGGCTTGATCTCTCTTGTTTTTTTATCGAGCATAAAATACTTAGAAAAATGTGTCCCAGGTGTTAAGTGCACATTGTAGTGATAATAACAAAGTGGATGCAGCCGGGTGGCCACCGCCCAGGTTCTGCCTCAGCTGGTGCTCCCTTCTCTCCTCCCCAAAGGTGGCTCTGGCCCCACTTCTAGCACATACCTTTGCTCGTGTTTGAACTTTGTATAAATGGTGTCACACATTACACATTCTTTTTTGCTGGTCTCTTTGGTTTGCCATTATGCTTATGAGATTTATCCACATTGCTTGTTTTCATTGTTGTGCAGTATTGCATTGTATGGCTAGACCACACTTTATCCATTCTACTATTATTGGAGATTTGGTTGGTTTCCATATTTTGATTGCTACATTCTTTCATATGTCTTTTGCCGCACATGTATATACAATTGCTGCATCTTAAGGAATGCATATATTTAGTCTAAAAGTTAAAGCTCAGATTTCCAAAGTGGTTGTGCCAACCTGTTCTTCTTCACGTGGTGGGCAAGACTTCCAGCCGGTCCACATCCTCACCTGCACTTGGTCCTTTTAATGTTGTCCCTTCTGGTGGGTGTGGTGGTACTTAATTACGATTTGCAATTCCCTGATGATTAATGAGGTTTAACTCCTTTGTGCACGTTTATTGGCCATTTGGACATTCTCTTTTGTGATATATGTGTTCAGTCTCTTGCCATTTTTCTACTGAATTATCTGTCTTTTTCCTATTGATTTGAAGGGGTTCTTTATGTATTCTAAATATAAACTTTATATTAGTGTGCATTTTCTAGAGTTTTATGTAAGTGGAGTCACGCAGCGTTTACTCATTTTGTCTGGCTTCTTTCACTTAGAATAATTATGTTGAGATTTATCTACATTGTTGCATGTATCAACAGTTTGTTCTTTTTTTATTATTGAGTAGTATTCCATTGTATGGATATATACTGTAATTTGTTTATCCATTCTCCTGCTGGTGGACGTTTAAGTTATTTTCACTTTTAACTATTATAAAGAAAGTTGCTATGATTATTTGTGTGTCTTTTGTTTCAGTAATATCAGTTAGATCGAGTTGGTTGATAGCGTTCTTCATGTCTTCTATTTGTGACCACCTGCTCTATCAGTTATTGAGAGGGGCATATTGAAATCTATGACTCTAAATGTGAATTTGTCTATTTCTCTTCTATCAGTTTTGCTCCATGTATTTTGAAGCTCTGTTATTAAGCATGTAAATGTTCAGTATCTTTATGTCTTCTTGGTGAAGTGACTCCATTAACATTATGAAGTGACATCCTTTATCGCTGGTAATATTTCTTACTCTGGAATTTTGGCTACACATTTCTTTTTGGATTCTACTTTTTACTTGCTTTTTGTATTTTGAGGCCATTATTTTTTAAGAGCAGTTTTAGGTTTACAGCAAAATTGAGGGGAAAGTACAGAGAGTCCCTATATACCTGTGATATGCACCCACACGTGCGTATTTTCCCCCGTGCTCGGCATCCTCCAGATGGTACATCTGTTACAGTCGATGAACCTACATTGACATTGCTTTCACCCAAAGTCCATAGTTTGCCTTAGAGTTCACCCTCTGTGTTGTACACTGTGTGGGTTTGGACAAGTGTATAATGATATGTACCCACCACTCTAGTACCATACAGAGTGTTTTCTCTGCCTGAAATTCCTCTGTGCTCTGCTTATTCATACCTCCCTACCCCCTATCTTCTGGCAACCACTGATCTTTTACTGTCTCCAGAGTTCCAGAATGTTGTATGTTGGAATCATACAGATTGGCTTCTTTCTCTAGTAATATGTATTTAAGGTTGCTCCGTGTCTTTCCATGACTTGATAGCTCATTTCTTTTTAGCGCTGAATCATATTCTATTGTCTGGATGGACCAGAGTTTATTTATTCATTCACCTACTAAAGGACATCTTAGTTGCTTTCAAGTTTTGGCAATTATGAATAAAGCTGCTATAAACATAAATTTTTGTGCAAATTTTTGTATGGACATAAATTTTCAACTCCTTTGGTAAATACCAAGGAGCAGGATTGCTGAGTTGTATGATGAGAGTATGCTTCATTTTGTAAGAAACTCTAATAAGGTGGCCACACCACTCTGCATTCCCTCCAGCAAAGGATGAGAGTCCCTGTTGCTCCACATCCTCGCCAGCATTTGGTGTTGTGAGTGTTCTGGATTTTAGCCATTCTAACAAGTGTATAGTAGTATCTTACTGCTGTTTTAATTTGACTTTCCCTGATGACATATACTTTTCATATGTTTACTTGCTATCTGTATATCTTCTTTAGTGGGGTGTCTGTTAAGGTCTTTGGCCCATTTTTAAATTGGGTTGTTTATGTTCTTGTTGTGTCTTAAGAGGTCTTTGTATATTTTGCATAACAGTCCTTTATTATATATGTCTTTTGCAAATATTTTCTCCCAGTCTGTGGTTTGTCATTTTATTCTCTTGATAGTGTCTTTCACAGAGCAGAAATGTTAAATGCTAACGAAGTCCAGCTTATTAATTCTTACTTTCATGACTCATGGCTTTGGTGTCTTATCTAAAAATTCATTGCCAAACGCAAGTTGTCTAGATTTTCTCCTATGTTACCTTCTAGAAGTGTATAGTGTTCTCCACTGTATTGCCTTTGTTCCTGTGTTAAAGGTCGGTTGACTCTTTCTGGCTCTCTGCTCTCTCCCAGTGATCTGTTTGTCTTTTCTTTTGCCAACATCACTCAGTCTCGATTGGCGGAGCTTTGGAGTAGCTTTGAGCTCAGGTAGGTCAGTCCTCCAACTGTGATATTTTACAGTATTATGTCGCTGTTCTCGGTCTTTTGCCTCTCCGTGTAAACTTCAGAGTAAGTTTGTTGATTTCATTCGGATTGTATTGAATCTATAGATTAAGTTGGGAAGAACTGACATCTTGACAATGTTGAGTCTTCATATCCACAAACATGGAGTATCTCTCCATTCATTTAGTTCTTCTTTGATTTCTTTCAACAGAGCTTTATAATTTTCCTCATGGTGATCTTATGCATATTTTGTTAGATTTGTACCTATTTCATATTACATTACATTTTTGCTAATGTAAATGTTATTGTATTTTTAATTTCAAAGTCCACTTGTTTAATGCTAGTATATAGGAGAGCAACAGAATTGTATATATTAACTTTGTGTCCTGCAAACTTGCTATAAATTGCTTAGTTTCAGGAGTCTTTTGTTCATTCTTTTGGATTTTCTACATAGACAATCATGGAAACATCTGTGAACAAAGACAGTTTTACTTCTTCCTTCTCAGATGCTATTCCTTTTCTTTTCTTGTATTAGTGCATCAGCTAAGACGTCCAGTATGATGGTGAAAGGAGTGGTGAGCGGGACATCCTTGCCTTGTTTCTGATCTTAGTGGGAAAACTTCAAGTTTCTCACCTTTAAATATGATAACTTTTGATATTTTGTAGCTATTCTTTATTATGCTGAGATACTAGTATACTGAGAGTTTTTTTTTTTAATCATGAATTGTTGTTGGATTTTTAAAATGCTTTTTCTACCTTTATTGATGTTTTTGTGTGATTTTTCTTCTTTAGCCTGTTGGTATGGTGGATTAGTTGCTTTTTGAATGTTGAACCAGCCTTGCATACATGGAATAAATCCCATTTGGTCGTGGTTTCTAATTCATTTTGTACATTGTTTAGTTTGATTTGCTAATATTTTAAATATTTTGTTGAGGATTTTTGCATCTCTGTTCATGAGAGATACTGGTCTGTAATTTTCTTTTCTTGTCATGTCTTTGTCCACTTTTGGTATTCAGGTAATACTGGCTTCACAGAATGAGTAAGGAGGTATTCCCTCTGTTTCTTCTGAAGTGTTTCCTCTTATTTTTCTTCTGTTTTCTGAAAGACGTTTTGGAGAATTGGTCTGATTTCTTTCTTAAATGTTTAGTAGAATTTACCAGTGAGCCCATCTTGGCCTGGTGCTTTCTGTTTCGGAAGGTTATCAATTATTGATTCATTTTCTTTAACAGGTAGAGGCCCATTTAGATCACCTGCTTCTCGTCCTGCTTTTAATCCCACTCAGTGTGTTTTTCATCTTTCATTTTAGTTTTCATCTCTTTTTTTTTTTTTTTTAATTTATGGCTGTGTTGGGTCTTCGTTTCTGTGCAAGGGCTTTCTCCAGCTGCGGCAAGCGGGGGCCACTCTTCATCGCGGTGTGCGGGCCCCTCACCATCGCGGCCTCTCTTGTTGTGAAGCACAGGCTCCAGACGTGCAGGCTCAGTAGTTGTGGCTCACGGGCCCAGTTGCTCCGCAGCATGTGGGATCCTCCCAGACCACGGCTCGAACCCGTGTCCCCTGCATTGGCAGGCAGATTCTCAACCACTGCGCCACCAGAGAAGCCCTAGTTTTCATCTCTTGAAGTTAGAATTGGGTCTTTTTAAAATATATTCTAAGCCTCTGTTTAACCTTTTGAACATATGAAATGAAGTTATAATGACTGTTTAAATGTCCTTATCTAGTAGTTTTGACACCTGGATCAGTTCTGGTTTGGTTTCAAGGTCTAAATGACTTGTGGGTGTTTTCCATCATTTCTTATTTCTCTTGTTTTTTAACCAAATGGTCTTGTCTCCTTGAGTACCTGATTGTTTTTGATTGATTGCTGGACATAATATATGAAAAAAAATACAGCTAGTTTGAGGCTCTGTATCTTAGCTTCTTTTTTTTTTTTTTTTTTTAAAACTTTATTTATTTATGGCTGCGTTGGGTCTTCGTTTCTGCGCGAGGGCTTCCTCTAGTTGCGGCAAGTGGGGGCCACTCTTCATCGCGGTGCGCGGGCCTCTCACTATCGCGGCCTCTCTTGTTGCGGAGCACAGGTTCCAGACGCGCAGGCTCAGTAGTTGTGGCTCACGGGCCCAGTCGCTCCGCGGCATGTGGGATCCTCCCAGACCAGGGCTCGAACCCGTGTCCCCTGCATTGGCAGGCAGACTCTCAACCACTGTGCCACCAGGGAAGCCCTGTATGTTAGCTTCTTGCAGAAAGAATTTATGTTTGCTTCTGGTAGTTGGCCAGCCGTGGGCACTAGCAACCCCAGATACCCTGATCCAGTCAGGGATTGAGGGGACTCAAAGGTGGGTCCAGGGCTTCCCTGGTGGCGCAATGGTTAAGAATCTGCCTGCCAATACAAGGGACACGGGTTCGAGCCCTGGCCCGGGAAGATCCCACATGCCACAGAGCAACTAAGCCTGTGCACCACAACTACTGAGCCTGAGCTCTAGAGCCCGCAAGCCACAACTACTGAGCCCACGTGCCACAACTACTGAAGCCTGCGTGCCTAGAGCCCGTGCTCTGCAACAAGAGAAGCCACCGCAGTGAGAAGCCCGCGCACTGCAATAAAGAGTAGCCCCCGCTCACCGCAACTAGAGAAAGCCCACGCACAGCAACGAAGACCCAACACAGCCAAAAATAAATAAATAAATAAATTAATTTAAAAAAAAAAGAAATTATGTTCAACTTTAAAAAAAAAAAAAAAAAGTGGGCCCAGTGCCTGTGAGGGCTCTTGTGTTTCCAGTTCATCTTCCCTCCTTGGTCTGGTCCTTTGGGTTCCTGCTCTAAGCCTAGAAAGTTTGGCAACATACCCCTCCCTCCGACCTGAGTAGGCTGTATTCTTTTTTTAAAGCAGAAATTTATTAAAATCCACTCGTAATGTTTTGTTTTGTTTTTTAAAATTATTTGTTGTTATCTGAAATTCAGTTTTAACTGAGTATCCTGTATTTTTTTTTTAAAGTCCTTATCGAATTTGTTACAGTATTGCTTCTGTTGTTTTATGTTTTGGGTTTTTGGCCATGAGGCCTGTGGGATCTTAGCTCCATGACCGGGGATCGACCCCGCACCCCCTCACTGGAAGGCGAAGTCTTAACCACGGGACCGCCAGGGAAGTCCCCACCTGTAGTGTTTTAAAGAAAACAGCATATAGAGTCTCCACCTTAAGGCTATTGAGTCTGTTCTCAGAAGTACTTAGTAACGGGACGGAATTCTTTGCTCTTCTCCCAGTAAGATCCTTCGGTTTATGCCCTGACACAATGCATCTATTTACACCGTTTTGTGCCTCCAGCCCAGTAAATATCTCACTTCTCACATGCTCCACTGGAGTTGTCAGGAGCTGCCTTTTGTAGCTCGGATCCTTCCCCTCACTTTTCTTCTTCTCTGATCTTAATTCTGCATTGCCTTCGTTACTCTCTGATGTCTTAAAAATATTTTTTTTGCAAAATTTGCCTGGCCTTTCTTGTCCTTCTCGTCGGGAGGGTGGTGCAGATGAGCCGGCTGTGGCCGGAGGTGGGGCTCCCCCAGGCCTCGCGATTGGAGCAGAGCCTTCGCAGCAGACTGCCTGCTGTCCACTGAGGTTGGCTTGAGAGCACCTCAGCTTGCCTTGGGCCAAGCGCCCCACGTCCATGCAGAATCCACCCCAGCCTCCCTTGTGTTTCCTCTCTTTCTTACGCCATTATTCACCCAAGATTTCAGCCTGTGAAGCTGACTGTCTTGGCTGTTGTCCTTTCTTCCATCCCTTTGGTCCATCGGTCATCCCCTCCCATTTCCACCTCTGCCTCCTTAGCTCAAGCCTATGCTGTGTCTCCTTTGGAATATTTTGGTTTCCACTGTATCCCGCACTCTGGTCTCTCTTCTATACTTGCAGATATTTATGTTCCTGAAAAGCAAATCTGGTCATTGCGTCCCTCTGCTTGTACACTGCTGGCCTCTAACTCCCCAGAGCTGCATCCAGGCTGCGTATGTAGTTGTCAGGGCATTTGCACCCTGACCCAAACTTCCTCTCGCTTCGTCTTCTTAGTTTACTCGGACCAGCAGTTTCTTGAACATGCTTTGCTTCCCCAGCGACCCAAATGCTCTCCTCCTCTTGTCAAATCCTTGTTATTTTCCTTATCCTTCAATATTTAGCTGTTACTCTTCTGGCATGGAGTGGGGATGCAATATGCATTGTTTAATTAATAAATAGAGAAGAAACAGAGGGAGGACGTAATCATTTGTGTGCCATTTGTGATCCTGAATAACAGTGAAATGGTTTACATGAGAGAGTAATTTAACAGTGCATGAACAGCAATTTTAATAGATGAAGTTGAAATGAATGTATGAAATAAATATGTTTGAAAAACTCAATGCATTTAATTTCTTAGGATTGAGGTTATATTATGTTCTTCTATTTTTTAAATGTTTTCTATAATCTATGCTTTTTCTGTTTTTTGTTAATTTCTTCAGCTGCTAATCCTAAGAGGACACCATCAGCCAATCACCGCTGTGGCATTTGGAAATAAAGTGAGTCCGCTTCTCATCTGTTCTGCATCACAAGATTATGTCATAATGTGGAACCTGGATGAATGCAGACAGAAAATGCTTCAAGGTAAAGGAAAATTTTAAACACGTTTAAAAAATGCACAAAGGGAATGACTCGTTCTTAAATAAACGCAAGAGGGTTTGGGATCATTTTTGCCTTGGTGTGCACGCTGCTGTCGCTCGGTTTCCAGCCTGTGGTGTGCACGCTGCTGTCGCTCGGTTTCCGGCCTGTGGTGTGCACGCTGCTGTCGCTCGGTTTCCCGCCTGTGGTGTGCACGCTGCTGTCGCTCGGTTTCCGGCCTGTGGTGTGCACGCTGCTGTCGCTCGGTTTCCGGCCTGTGGTGTGCACGCTGCTGTCGCTCGGTTTCCGGCCTGTCAGCACCGCCCGGCAGGGTCTTCCGTGCAGCTGTCACACAGGCGGGGAGCCCGCCCGCTGGGAAGCCCACCTGTGCGGGGTCTTGCGGGGGCCGATGTGCTGACCTCCTGTGACATCAGAGGGGAGAAGAACCTCCATCCAGAGTTGAGTTGGGCCCAGCTTGTGGCCCTTTGAGCTCCCTGTCTTCCCTGGACAGTGGGTGTCTAGGAAACCCGGCCCCTGGGATGTGCTGAGAGGTTATAAGTGATCGGACTGGCCTCCTGGGACACAGGCAGAGGGACCCTCAGGTCCCCCAGGTTGTGCGTCACCTGTTCCTCTCACGTGGATCCAGCGCAATTCTCGGTGCCCTGGAGCTGAGGAAGAAGATCAGGACACTTTCTTCTCTTTTCCTTTAAAATTAGTCTTTCTTCTGAGAATGCCAGCTGCTTGTTGACTGGAATCTCAGCGGGTTTGTTCATATCTAACTTGACACACTCTGAACTGGAGGCCATTGTACGTGGCAAGGGTGAGATCTGTGTTCAGAGAATCTTCGGTGTGAATTTCGTGTAACTTTAGAAGTTTGCTTTGTCTGCCGCGTGCGGAGGTCAGAGGTGAGGACGAGATGCGCCGACCCCCAGCGCCAGCTGCTCTCACCAGGCTGGCGGGTCACCGCCGCGCCGCCCGGGCCTCTCCTGGCGTCCCCAGTCCCGCTGGCAGCCCAGCGCCCTCCCTCCTCGTCCTGTGTCCCGTGTGCATCTCAGCCCCCGCCGCGGCCGCGCTCCTGGGGCTCGGCCAGGCCGCGTCAGGGGCCCTGAAGTCGGCTCTGCCCGTGTTCGCACCGCAGCCTTGGTGTGGCGCCTGGTCACCCTCACGCCTGTCAGGCCGAGCGACGTCTCCTCGCCCCTCCTGGTGTCCGCTGAGCTGCGGGGATGACCGACTCCTGCCCGGCCCCCCGTGGGCCCTACAGCCGAGGCCACTTCTGAGCCGGCTGCCTGCGCCCTGCGCTCTGCGGGATCCCGGCCGCCCTGGGGTGGGGCCCAGGCCACAGCTCACCTCCTCGTGGGACGTCACCCCTCCCTTGTCATCTGTCCGCTCACGTGACGGTCCCTGAACTCTCCAAGCCTCCACTGGCCTCAGTGCCCACGCCTGCCCCCCTATTCCGCTGGTCTGTCCTTTAAGATCCAACTGGATGTCCCCTAGACCCGGCTCTGTGTTCTCACAGGGACGCTGCCCTTCCCAGCACTTCCACAGCCATGTTACGTGTTTAGTCTGCGGGCTTGGGCCGGGTCAGCTCTCCACGGGCCGGGCCTTGAGCTGCGTGCCCCAGTGGCAGGGCCTGTCTGCTCCCTCCTAACGTCCTGGTGTCCTAAGGTCCCAGCCCCCGGCCCAGCCTGTGTGCAGCAGGCACTCAGGGAGACGGCAGGGAGCACCCCTGACATATTGCTTGTTTGTTCCTCTTTGCTGGAAATTACGATTTCGGGAGCCTCAGCATTCAAGTTGCTGGATCGTGTGCCGTGATGAGCAACACCAGTGGCCGTGAGGTCAGTCGTAGACCATTCACCGCGCGTAGATGCACAGCGCACCTGCCTGTACCGTGGTTTATCCTTCTTTCCTTCCAGTGGCGCTGTAGTGGCTGCGCACTGAGACTGTGGGTGTGAGGGTGCAGGGGATCACACGGGGCTGCAAGCAGTGTAACCATCAGCACGACTGAAGCTGTGTCCACAGCTCGAGTTCATAATTAATTCTCGCACAACCGGTCCGTGCGGGCCTCCTGCTTGCTCACACACACGTTCGAAAATAAGATCGCCCTGGTGGAGGTCGACCCCGCCGCCCCGGTGAGGTCTCAGCAGCGCCCCGGCCTGGGAAGGGATCCGTCAGTGCTGCCCAGGTACAGTCTTTCAGGAAGGATGTGTATGTGTGGGTTTATCACTCGGGAGAATTTAGATTCCTTTTTATCTTAAGAAATAGAAGTAAAGTTTAGTAAACTCCCAGCTATACCAGCAATAAAGAAATTATTGCTCACACCATGGCTCCTATCTTGTTTAAAACTAAATGGCTTGTGGTTTATTTTCATGTGAAACATTATTTCAGGATAGAAGGTAGACTTTACAACAGCACTTTTATTAAAAATATAAATTCATTTTTTAGCAGGATAAGAATAAGCTTGATGGTTTTTCTCACTTCCAAATGCTGCACATCCGTATCTGCATGAATTAATTGTCCGAAACTGCCTTTAAGATGCATGTCTCCTTGAAATAGCTCCGTCATATAAGTTTGCTCTCATAGACCAGTTTTGTGTTTTTATTTTAGCTCCTGTGTCTTATCGACTCCTCCGCTGTATTTCTGACTTGTTAAGGAAAAAAGTACTAAGCCGCCTACTCAGAAACAATCTGGTTAGTATAATGTAGTCTGAAATACAAAATGCAGAGGGGTTCCTTGTCTGAGTTACCTTTGTTTAGCTTCGCTCTGCTGTTTTGTGAATTCATGTTCATCGAAGTGCAAATTCAGTGTTTTCTTCTTCCTTCACTCCTTCCTTTCTGTGCCTCTCGCGTGTTTTCACACGGTGTTTGTGGTGGGGAATGTGCCGACATTTCTTCTCCTGAGTTGGGTATAATTCATAGGAATTCAAAAACATGAAAAATACTGGTGGTGGTTCTTTGGTGGCCGGCACAGAGTAGACTTCTCGTGAGAAAAGTTTGTTCTTGTTTCCCTTTGCTGAAGAGTTTCACATTTTAAAGCAAATCTCAGACATGATGCTACTTTACTTCTGCATCCTGCATGTGCATTTCTTTTTTTTTTTTTAATTTTTAAAATTATTTAATTATTTATTTATTTTTGGCTGTGTTGGGTCTTCGTTGCTGCGCGTGGGCTTTCTCTGGTTGTGGCGAGCAGGGGCTACTCTTTGTTGCGGTGCACGGGCTCCTCATGGCGGTGGCTTCCCTTGTTGTGGAGCACGGGCTCTAGATGCATGGGCTTCATTAGTTGCGGCACGCGGGCTCAGTAGTTGTGGCTCACGGACTCTAGAACACAGGCTCAGTAGTTGTGGCGCACGGGCTTAGTTGCTCCGCGGCATGTGGGATCTTCCCGGACCAGGGCTCGAACCCGTGTCCCCTGCATTGGCAGGCGGATTCTTAAGCACTGTGCCACCGGGGAAGTCCCTGCATGTACATTTGTAAAGCACACTGACGTTTCCTTACCCAGCTACGGTGCCAGCATATCAACACCGACAGGGAGTCTCTGGCGTCTTGTATTAGCCAGGCCATATGCTAACTTATTCCCGTCTCGAAAATGTTTTCTCATTGTTTCATTCTGAGCAGCATCCAAACAAATCTACATGTTGCTTTTTACGCAAGAAATAATTTTACAGTTAACTTCTATTTTAAGATGGTAGATTTCATTATATTCCACTTACTTCCATTGTAAGAATCATTGACAATGTTTTCTTTTATTCCCTTCAGTAACCAAACCAAAGTCGCCATCAGTAATCAGTCTTGTTAAGTCTCACATCGATCTGGTTAAAGACGAGTGAAGCGCCAGATCACTCCCTCCCTCCCCCGAGTCTCTCTCTCTCTGTCTCCCATCTCTCCCGGCCTCTCTGGTGCCCACTTCTGGTCCCTGCAGCTCCGGACACGGGCCCTCCCCACTCCCCTCCCAGGCTTCTCCTCGGGCAGGTCTTGCTGCCGCGTGGGCCATGCCAGCAGCCCCAGATCCTCGCCTTCAGGACAGACATCCTTCCTGAGCTGCAGCCGGAGCTGTGTGTTCGCCCTCAGCCGCGTCTCAGTTCCCGTCACTGGTGTCCCCATGCCCCCTTCTCCCCTGAGCCTCCCTGTCTGACCCTCTCCTGGCTCGGTGACGGCCTGTGGTCCATCTCGCGGGAAAGCTAGGACGGTCGTCCCTGCCCCCCTTTTCTTCCTTATCACCTGCATCTGGCTGATCAGTAGGTCCTACAAAGTTGTCTTCTTTACTGTGCACCTCACACGTTTCCCCGTTTTTGCCTCTCAGCCATAGTCTCAGCGAAGGCTCTCATCACGTCATGTCTCGAGGTGCGTTGTCATGCCGTGTCCCGCGACGCCACACCCATCAAATATCACGTCACATTATGTCACATCGCGTCATGTGTGGAATATCACATCACATGGCGCACAGACCCATTTACTCAGCAGGTTGTCGAGGGCTGTTCCACGTGCTGGGCACCGTGCTAGAGCTCAGGATACTGTTGAAGCAGCGGGACGGACAGATCCCCGCCGACCCTTGGAGCCTACAGTCCGGGGCAGGGGTGGACGTGTTGTCACGAGCCATGCCGGCCGGCCGTACGGGCTCTCCCCCCAGGACTTGACAGAGGCCCTAGTGCGGGTGTGATGGGTTCAAGGACGTGGAAGCCTGAGAGAGGTGGGTTGAGCCGAGCTCCCCCGGGGCTGGAGCCTGGTCTCCTGCAGGGGTGAGTGTGAGAGTGGAGGTGCCCTGTGGGGGTGTCCTGGGGGGGCCGCTCAGTGCCCCGTCCACTCCTGCACTTCAGCTCACGCTCCCTTATCATCATTGCTCCTTTTTAAGAAGATTAAAAAATTTTTATGTACAATTTTATTTTTCTTCTGTGGGAGGGTCAGTCTGAACACCTAATGCAGGTATTGCAAGGGAAATGGGAGTCACTCCACTCTCAATAGCAGCTCCCACAGAGAATTTTAAATTCCTATGTGGTCGTTAGAAAGTCTTTACTAGAAAGTCTTTACTAGGTTAGAAAGTCTTTACTGTAATATGATCTTATACTTTATTGATATGCTTAAAAGTCTGTTTTTCATATTCTTTTAAAAAACATTTTCTGTTCGTTTATTTCTTGTTTCTTTTTTTCATTTTTTAAAATTGAAGTATAGTTTTTTTTGCATTTTATTTTTTTATACAGCAGGTTCTTATTAGTTATCTATTTTATACATATTAGTGTATATATGTCAATCCCAATCTTCTAATTCATCACAGCACCACCACCTCCAAAACTGAAGTATAGTTGCTTTTTACAGTATTGTGTTAGTTTCAGTTGTACAGCAAAGTAATTCGGTTATATATATGTATGTATACATTTATATTCTTTTTTTAAAAATTCTTTTCCATTATAGTTTATTATAAGATGTTGAATATAGTTTCCTGTGCTATACAGTAAATTGTTGTTGTATATCTACTTTATATATGGTAGTGAGCAGCTCTTTGCTTGTTTCTTGTGTGTATTTTTTATTGTGGTAAAATACAAATAGCATAAAATTTAGCATTTTAACCATATTTAAGTGTACAGTTCATTGACATTAAGCAACTTCATATTGTTGGGCAACGTAAAAAGTCTTTTTGAATCATTTTCTTATATAATACCAAAAATAATTTTATGTTATGTATAGATTTCTTATTTGGGAAAACTTGTGACTAACAAATATTAAGTAAAATTGCTAATAGTTAGAATAATACTAGGTTGTTCAGACAATATTCCAAAATTCTAAACATGTTTTCACTCGGAGAAAATTACCAGCAGGGTGAACTCTGTTAAATGTGATGCTGTCTGTCTTTTATGCCTAAGAAGGTTAGCTTGTTTTGTCAGCCACGCTGATGACCTTGTTCCCAAGTGTAATCTGATAGCGTACCTGTATATGGAAAGCTGTTATGAAATGAGACACGTGATTTGCTTTCTTTTTTTTTTTTACCAAATTCATTTGTTTCTTTAGCTTTTGTTCTTAGATATGTTTTACTTAGATCACCCCTTAAAATGGAATTTAAGAATTTTTTAAAATTTTATTTATTTACTTATTTTTTTATTGAAGTCTAGTTGATTTACAATGTTGTGCCTATCTCTGCTGTACAGCAGAGTGACTTAGTTATGCGCATATATACATTCTTTTTTTAATATTCTTTTCCATTATGGTTTATCCCAGGAGATTGGATGTAGTTACCTGTGGTATACAGTAGGACCTTGTTGTTTATCCATTCTAAATGTAATAGTTTTTATCTACCAACCCCAAACTCCAACTCCATCCCTCTCCCCCCTCCCTCTTGGCGACCACAAGTCTGTTCTCTATGTCTGTGAGTCTATTTCTGTTTTGTATATAAGTTCATTTGTGTCATTTTTTTAGATTCCAAATATGAGTGATATCATATGGTATTTGTCTTTCTCTGTCTGACTTATTTCACTTAGTATGATAATCTCTAGTTGCATCCATGTTGCTGCAGATGGCATCATTTCATTCTTTTTTATGGCTGAGTAGTATTCCATTGTGTACATATACCACACCTTCTTCATCCATTCGTCTGTCGATGGACATATAGGTTACTTCCATGTCTTGGCTATTGTGGATAGTGTTGCTGTGAACATAGGGGTGCATGTATCTTCTTGAATTATAGTTTTGTCTGGGTTTTTTTTTTTTGTTGGCTGTGTGGTGAGACTTGTGGGATCTTAGTTCACTAACCAGGGACTGAACCCGGGTCCCGGCAGTGAAAGCGCCGAGTCCTCACCACTGGACCCCCAGGGAAGTCCCTACTGGCGTGTGTCACCTTACTCCAGATGACTGTGCTTGCTGTGCTGCGCTTCGCAACTAAATGATGCTTAGAGTTTAGAGCACAACCATACTAAGAACAATTGTGTAAACAGTAAGATTTATTACAGAGGTTATAATTTCTCTATCCAGGGAGTGGTGAAATTTTAAAGCATTGACTTTTTATGACAGTTTTATGTGTTGTTTAGAAACTATTCATATGAAAAATTAAAGAAGATTACTGATTTATGTCATGCTATAATCTGAAAATTTGCATCCCTCTACCTACAAAATCTGAATAGAAATAGTGAAAAAATTATATGTGATGAAGAACATCATATATTTTAATGCTTCAAGCATTTGTTAAAACAATATGCAGTTATATATTTATGAACTTTATTCTAATAGTTTTAAGACTTTCTCATAATCAAGTACACTAATGTGTCTCTAACTTTATTGTCTTATCCTGAAATTATTTTCCTGTTGGCCTTATTTTTCTCGGAAGAGGTTTATCCCCCTCACTGGATGCTGAGCTGGAGAGAGGTTTCCTGGTCCCCTCTGGGTGCATCTTTATTTCCAGTCCCTCCCAAGGGCCTCTGGGATCCCAGCTCCCTACTAGGTGCCTCCACACCCAGTGGGTTCACTGGATTTTTGATGGGAATGTGTCTCTGTGTATCAGGTTTGAAACAGAACTGAATTTCTTTGTTTTTTAAGAAAAAGAGAACTATTTTTAGAATTACTCAACGTTATGTAATTATCCATTTTCTAAAGCTATTTTATAATATTGTACAGAATATTCATATTGAATACCAAGTATTAAGTGTATGTAGAAATAAATAATTCTGGCAGAATTTTATTTTGTCTGAAAGCATCTTTGAGATTTGTCAGTATCTGTGGTGAGTTCATGAGGTACCAGTTCTGATCAATCAGCAGGGCTGTGGGAAACTTACAGTATGTTAGAAACAGGGTAAGAAGTTTCCTTGCCGTTAAAAGGCACTGATACAATTATGTCTTAGTGGCTTGTCTTTCTTGTCATTCTGTCGTGATAAACAAAAGCACGAAAGAGAAATCTGAGTTGGTTTAAGAGAATCGCCTCCCTGTTTATGCCTGTCACTGGTCCACAGAGTGACACGCTCCACGCTGCTGGTTTCTAGGGTCCCGTGGACAGAACTCCGCAGACCGCGTTCCCTGTGGCCTATTGCATCCCCACGTGGGCCGCCTCTTCCAGGTGACACCCCTCTGGCCAGCACTGTGAGGAGGGCTGACATTTTAGTCCTTGAGTATTTGAAATACACAGTAGTAAACATGCTGCAATCCAGTATCATTTAAGGAAGGAGAAACACGTTTTTGTTGTTTTTTTTGTGCTTTTAGTGGCCTTGATTTACCCTTTTTGCTGGTATTGTTGGTTTGGCATCAGGTGTGAAACCTCTCCAATCCATAGGTTGTAAACTCATTCCACTTGTGTGAAATTGGCTGTTTTTAAGGAACTGTGTTCTTGTCCCTAATGAAATGGCGGTGTTAAAGATTTGCTCCTTCTTTAAACGCGTTTTTATGCAGCTGCTCGGATCGTCGTAAAGGACCACCCGCTGGTTCTCCACAGTAAAGTCCGGTCATCGGGCTCCACGGCTGCCCCGCGGTGAGTGGACCGGCCCGGAGACAGACCAGGGGCCTCGGGGTGCGGGTGCGGGTGTGGACAGAGGCGGACCCGTGGATCCCAGCCTGCTGCCATCGCAGAAGTGGCAGCAGCAAGCACTTACTGAGTGCTTACTGTGTACGCGGCCTCAAGTCAGCCTGTGGTGCTGGACTGATGATGGTGAGAGTGACAGTCTAGGGGGGTGAGGGGAAGGCTGGCGACCGAGGTCTGGCTGCACCGCCCTGGGAGCACAGCCCTGCCCTGACCCCCCCCAGCATTAAAATGCAGTGCGTTCGAAACTCGCAGCTCTGTTTGAGCTGGGCTGGGTGGGCCCCAGAGGCGAGGAAATAGGGAACAGGAATTCAGGTGCAACAGAGCCTTGAAGTCCCCTGGTTCTGCAGGACCCCTACGTTTCGCAGAGGCAGATTTGGCTTTTCCGTATGAAATGCAGACACGCCGCCACTCTCCTCCCACCCCAAATCTTGCCCCTTTATCTGTTCTTAACACAGCGACCAGACAGCCTTCTTACTGGGAAGCCCCAGGGGGCCTCCCCCTCGGAACACAAGTCGGGGCCTTTGGGAGGCCCCACCCGTCCCCGAAGACCTCCCCTCTCCTGTGCTCCCCTCCTGGCCCGCTGTGGCCAGCCCGGCCCCCGGCCTGCCCTGCTCAGGGCCCTGCGCTCCCTGGTGTGCTTCCCTGAGGCTCACGGGGCCGTGCTCGGCAGGGGGACCAGGCCGTCGTCCCGGCTGCTCTTTACAAAAGTTTACATCCTCCGTTCCCCTCACCCGCACGGGCTCCCCCATAGCCCTTTCCTGCCTCACTCCTTTTCTCCGGCCCAACCACTGGCTGGCATGGTTTCGCTTGTTATCTGCTCTGTAAACTCCTGGGCCTGGGACAGCGCCTGGCACCTGCCGTTTTCTGGTTTCTCTGACCCCGTAAGACGGTGCCTGGTGGGCGGTTGACATCCAGCTTGCGGGGTGAGTTCTGGGCGAGGCGGGGAGGGGGATGTGTGGCCGTCTCCTCCATAAGCTCCAAGGGAGCCTGGAGGAGGGCTGCACATAGAGGCTTATTCACAGGCAAAGAGAAGCTGCAAAATAGCCACCAACTGTCCCCTGGAGGCCTGGTCTTCTGGTTCCTCAATGGGTTGAGCCCTTCCTCCCCCAGGTGGAGTGGGGCACTCAGGGCCGGGCACTCTTGGCCTCGTGGCAGCACTCTGATGTCAAGTGCATCAGAATGCCTTTAATTCCTTTCTGGGACCTCAGCAATTTTCTCGGTGAACTTTGGAAGAAGTCGGGAGGCAGTTTTCATCCAGGCAGCTTCACTCTGAGCTCTTCTTTTCAGAAGTAAACATCATTTCTGGTCCCTAGATTTGCTTACAGGTGAGAACATGCCTTTGCTCCCAACCCAGGGTCTGTTGTGCACCAGCACCCCCTCACCCTAACCTCCGTGAGTGCTTGACCAGCCGGCCATCTGTGCAGAGCAGATCCCTAAAGCTTACGGTTATTTGTAACTGTGCTGACTTCCTTCTGTTTTTCATATAATTCTAGCCAAATAATTTTTTTGAATAATTTTAGGAAATTAGATATGTAGTGTTATCAGTCAACTGAATATTTTTGTGATACTCAACATGCTTGCTTACGGAGTGTTTAATTAAAAAGTGGGCCCTCAAGTTTGAATGTTGGGGGATCTATAACTCATTTCTCCCTTGTTTTAGGGAACTGTTCAAATGGAACGGCTTAGCCGAGTATGCCTCTTAAAGAGGCGCTGAGTGGGCGGCCTGGGCTCAGACCCGGGTCCTGGGCATGACCCTCGGCTCCCAGCCCTCAGGCTTCTCGCTGTAGAAGAAGTCGGGCCACGACGTGAGGCACCCGGTGGGCCCTCGGTGCCCGGTGATGGGGAAACACTGTTGTTACCTGTTTCAGGTTTCCTCACTAGCTGAGAAAACGAGCATCAGGTTAACTGGAGAGTCTACCTTTTATGTGCCGCAAGTGTGGCTCCTCTGGTTATGATTTATAAGGAGTGCCTCTCACGTGTTTAAGCAGGAGATGGACGGCTGCTGGCCTGTGGCTTAGCCAGCCATTTGTCCCTGGTCTTCAGTGACGATCAGGGACACCTGCTGTTTTTTCAGGTAAAATGTAGAATTTTAGTTCATGTGGATTTATGAGTGGGTCTTGTTACCAAACCAGGTCCGTTTGCCAGACACTGAGATGCCATGGGTTTATTCATGACAAGACGGGAGAGCACATCTCAGATTCGCTCCTCAAGGGTGGGGACTGAAGCCCCCGTAACCATGGGACCCGTACGTCAGAGGCGTTGTCTATAGAGGTGGCTAGGGAGTCAAAGATAAGGCGAGCTTGGTCGGGATGCGTTACCAGTGAGGGTCCTGACCAGCTCTTCCCTCACCTGCTGTTCTGTAGGACGAGCTCAAGGGTTTCTGTTGGTCACCCATTTCTGTTAACCCTGTGGGCATGGTTTCAGGACAGGCTTTTAAATCCTATGGGGCATGGTTTCGGCCTCATTATGGTCCTGTTATTAGTTGCTAAGTGCAACTCTTGTTCCCTTCAAGACGGGGACAGACTAGAACCATGGCTTGGACTGGGGAATGAAATGATTTAACAAACCAGATTCCACTGAGCTCCGCTAGACCAAGAAGGGTGAGTGTAATTCATGAGACCAGAACTGCGGGCATATTTGTGGCAGGGGCCCCGAGGTTTTGGGGGAGTGAAGTCGTCTTACAGACAGAACAGAAACATGGTTTGGAAGTTAGTACGTTTGTAAATAAACATTTTTATGAACGGAACAAGGCAAAGAACTTTTTTAAGCAAGCAGGTTTGAGATGAGGGCAATGATGTTAAAATTACGCCGCTTTGGCTTTGTAACCAGGACCTGTAGGTTCCTGGCCCTAAACCTTGAGATCTCGCCCCTCTTCGTGAGACTCCTGATGCTGCTTGCTTCAAAACTTACACTTAGTAGGTATTTTAACAACAGCTGAAAAAACAAAAAATCTTTCACTAGTCCGTGTGTTCTTGTGAATTATAGAGGAGGAACCAGGGGTCACGGGCCCTGGCCGGTGAGGAGGCCAAACCCGGCAGTGGATGAGAGCACGCCCCGGCCTCTCTCCGGGTTCCCGGCCTCGGCTCTTCCCAGAGTCTGCAGCCGGCTCCGGACAGAGTGAAGGAGCGGCCCTTCCCAAGGGCAGACCAGGGCCCGGGGGGCGTGCTTCTTGCAGCGTCTCTTTTCCTCACCCACCCAGCCTCCAGCCCACGTAATTCCAGGACGTCCCGTGGCTCCGCCGGGCTCAGTGCCTGTGTCGTGAGTACGCTCTTAAGGCCCCTCGTGCGCGTACACCGGGCAGCCCCCATGATGGGTGTCCACGGTGATTGCGTTGGTTGTGGACGTCTCTCTGTGGATTTTATTGTTGGCAAAAGGGCTTCTGCTGAATTAAGAAAATGCAGTGGATAGTCCAGCTCGTATTTTAAAAATGTGCTCTATTTCCATTTGGGGGAAAAGAGTCATCATTACCCACCTTTCCTGTTATTAGCACAGCATTTTACCCCATGCGGGTAGTTGGTTAATGGGCATACAGTTCAGCTTTGAAAATAGGATTGGTCTCTCACAAGCACTGAAATTGAAACTGTGATTAAAAACCTTCCAACAAACAAAGGCCCAGGACCAGATGGCTTCACAGGTGAATTCTATCAAACATATAGAGAAGAGCTAACACCTATCCTTCCCAAACTCTTCCAAAATATTGCAGAGGGAGGAACACTCCCAAACTCATTCTACGAGGCCACCATCACCCTGATACCAAAACCAGACAAAGATGTCACAAAGAAAGAAAACTACAGGCCAATATCACTGATGAACATAGATGCAAAAATCCTCAACAAAATACTCGCAAACAGAATCCAACAGCACATTAAAAGGATCATACACCATGATCAAGTGGGGTTTATCCCAGGAATGCAAGGATTCTTCAATATACGCAAATCAATCAATGTGATACACCATATTAACAAATTGAAGGAGAAAAACTATATGATCATCTCAATAGATGCAGAGAAAGCTTTCGACAAAATTCAACACCCATTTATGATAAAAGCCCTGCAGAAAGTAGGCATAGAGGGAACTTTCCTCAACATAATAAAGGCCATATATGACAAACCCATAGCCAACATTGTCCTCAGTGGTGAAAAACTGAAACCATTTCCACTAAGATCAGGAACAAGACAAGGTTGCCCACTCTCACCACTATTATTCAACATAGTTTTGGAAGTGTTAGCCACAGCAATCAGAGAAGACAAAGAAATAAAAGGAATCCAAATCGGAAAAGAAGAAGTAAAGCTGTCACTGTTTGCAGATGACATGATACTATACATAGAGAATCCTAAAGATGCTACCAGAAAACTCCTAGAGCTAATCAATGAATTTGGTAAAGTAGCAGGATACAAAATTAATGCACAGAAATCTCTTGCATTTCTATACACTAATGACGAAAAATCTGAAAGTGAAATTAAGAAAACACTCCCGTTTACCATTGCAACAAAAAGAATAAGATATCTAGGAATAAACCTACCTAAGGAGACAAAAGACCTGTATGCAGAAAATTATAAGACACTGATGAAAGAAATTAAAGATGATACAAATAGATGGAGAGATATACCATGTTCCTGGATTGGAAGAATCAACATTGTGAAAATGACTCTACTACCCAAAGCAATCTACAGATTCAATGCAATCCCTATCAAACTACCACTGGCATTTTTCACAGAACTAGAACAAAAAATTTCACAATTTGTATGGAAACACAAAAGACCCCGAATAGCCAAAGCAATCTTGAGAACGAAAAATGGAGCTGGGGGAATCAGGCTCCCTGACTTCAGACTATACTACAAAGCTTCAGTAATCAAGACAGTTTGGTACTGGCACAAAAACAGAAATATTGATCAATGGAACAGGATAGAAAGCCCAGAGATAAACCCACACACATATGGTCACCTTATCTTTGATAAAGGAGGCAAGCATATACAGTGGAGAAAAGACAGCCTCTTCAATAAGTGGTGCTGGGAAAACTGGACAGGTACATGTAAAAGTATGAAATTAGAACACTCCCTGACACCATGCACAAAAATAAACTCCAAATGGATTAAAGACCTAAGTGTAAGGCCAGACACTATCAAACTCTTAGAGGAAAACATAGGCAGAACACTCTATGACATACATCACAGCAAGATTCTTTTTGACCCAGCTCCCAGAGAAATGGAAATAAGAACACAAATAAACAAATGGGACCTAATGAAACTTAAAAGCTTTTGCACAGCAAAGGAAACCATAAACAAGACCAAAAGACAACCCTTAGAATGGGAGAAAATATTTGCAAATGAAGCAACTGACAAAGGATTAATCTCCAAGATTTACAAGCAGCTCATGCAGCTCAATAACAAAAAAACGAACAACCCAATCCAAAAATGGGCAGAAGACCTAAATAGACATTTCTCCAAAGAAGATATACAGATGGCCTACAGACACATGAAAGAATGCTCAACATCATTAATCATTAGAGAAATGCAAATCAAAACTACAATGAGATATCATCTCACACCGGTCAGAATGGCCATCATCAAAAAATCTACAAACAATAAATGCTGGAGAGGATGTGGAGGAAAGGGAACACTCTTGCACTGTTGGTGGGAATGTAAATTGATACAGCCACTATGGAGAACAGTATGGAGGTTCCTTAAAAAACTACAAATAGAACTACCATACGACCCAGCAATCCCACTACTGGGCATATACCCTGAGAAAACCATAGGTCAAAAAGTGTCATGTACCACAATGTTCATTGCAGCTCTATTTACAATAGCCAGGACCTGGAAGCAACCTAAATGTCCATCGACAGATGAATGGATAAAGAAGATGTGGCACATATATACAATGGAATATTACTCAGCCATAAAAAGAAATGAAATGGAGGTATTTGTAATGAGGTGGATGGAGTTAGAGTCTGTCATACAGAGTGAAGTAAGTCAGAAAGAGAAAAACAAATACAGTATGCTAACACATATATACGGAATCTAAGGAAAAAAAAAAAAAAAAAAAGGCCATGAAGAACCTAGTGGCAAGACGGGAATAAAGACACAGACCTACTAGAGAATGGACTTGAGGATATGGGGAGGGGGTGGGGTGAGATGTGACAGGGTAAGAGATTGTCATGGACATATATACACTACCAAATGTAAAATAGATAGCTAGTGGGAAGCAGCCGCATAGCACAGGGAGATCAGCTCGGTGCTTTGTGACCACCTAGAGGGGTGGGATGGGGAGGGTGGGAGGGAGGGAGATGCAAGAGGGAAGAGAAATGGGAACATATTGTATATGTATAACTGATTCACTTTGTTATAAAGCAGAAGCTAACACACTATTGTAAGGCAATTATACTTCAATAAAGATGTTTAAAAAAAAAAAAAAAAAAAAGAAAATAGGATTGGTCTCTCAGCGCTCACCTGGAAGGCAGGAAAATGGGTTTTTGTTTCCATCATCGTCTAAGAGAAATAAGAAAAGTGTATTCTGGATATTTTGATTGTGGTCAGTATTAGGTGCTAAATTAAAATTCCCTCCTGGAGGACCTGACCTCTGAGAGCACAGGCAGGTGGTGTGTCCCGTGTGAAAACCACGGATCACAATGATATTTAATTTACTAACGGGGTCTGTGATTATGCTGTAGGCTTAGAACGTTTCCCACCACACGCAGCTGTCCGGCCCGGGGACGTGGAGAGCCCAGCTCCATGCCTCCTCTTAGCCTGCGCCTGGCGCCGGGCAGACGCGGGGAAGGCTGGGTGGGTCTGAACGCGTCCCTGGGCGGCCCACCCCGTCTCATGTCGGGCTGACGGCAAGGGGTGTAAAGCCAGATCCTGGGGTCAGTCACTTCGGAAGATTAAAGTAATTAAAATTTCATTAAGTATTATGGAATTGTATGAAAACGAATTCTTATAAAAGGATGCAGCTGAGCTGAGAACTCTTGCTTCTGGGTCTTGAGCCCTTCGTCTGTCTGGGCGCTGCTGAGTTGGCCCCCTTCCCGCGGCCCTTCCTGTTGGTGGGGACCTCGCGCCCCGTCCCTGTCCGCCCACCGTCCGTCCTGCCCCTCGCTCGGGCGGGAGCGTCCTCCCTGGGGGAGAGAGGACTGCGGGCCTGGGTTCTGTGTCCTGCGCACTCTGTTTCTAGAGCGAGTCCCCGCCCACACCCGGCACATCGGTCTTCGGAGGCGAGAGAAGACGTGTGTGCCACGTGGACACAGAGGAAAGCGCGTCCTGGCTGGGGTCCCTGGGGTCCCGGCGCTCACCCCGAGGCCACGCGTCTGCACAGGCCTCCGGCTCCGCGCTTCGTGTGCCCAGGCGGAGCTTAGAGGAGAAGGTCCCGTTGGGGTCCCGTTGTTGTCACCGGGAGTTGGGGGTCTTTCCTGAGGCGCCGGGCAGGCTCCTTGCGGGGTCTGCTCCGCGGCGCCCCTGCCTGCTTTGGGTACCGCAGCCGCGCCGTCGGGAGCCGGGGATGCTAGTCAGTGGTGGGAGGGCTCGGAGGACGAGAGGAGGGTGTCCCGCCCCGCCGTGGATGGCGGGGGCCCCGCTGAATCCACCGCGCGTGGCCCGCGGCCTCTCGCCGCCTGGGGCGGTGGCGGTGGTGCGAGCGCCCTCGTTTGACGTGCGAGGAAAGGCCGCTCAGCGCGACGGGGGCGCGTCTGGAGGCCCGAAGGGACGGTGTGGGGCCCTCGGCGCCCAGGCGGGGCCCGCAGCGCCGTCTCTGCGCGGGGGGCGCGGGGGCGCGGCGTCCTGAGGAAGCGCCGAGGTGCCGCCCCTTCTCCGGCCTCGGTGCTTCGGCGAAGCTCCCGGAAACTTACACCAGAGGGCAGCAAAGCCATTTCGGATATTCTGCTGCTCGGTAAATTTCAGCGCTCAGTTTTCTCGAGGTCATGCCACAGAGCTGCAATGCGCCCTTGTACGTCTTTCCCGGTGTTTCCGTTTCTTCCTGTTATTTTTCTGACAGGTGTGATGTGGGGATGTTGCAACTCACTGTCTAATCTCTAAATTACCGTCTGTAATTCACACGCCGAGCCCACGTGAGCACAGGCTGCTGGTGGTGAGCCCCTTGCGACGGCGAGGATGTCTCCTAGCCCTGCGATTTCAGTCACGAAGTGTCAGACTCGGGCGATCTGAGGCCTTGGGTGGCCCGGGATCACGGCGCCCAGGACGCGGGGCCGGAGCCCTTCCCAGCGCGTGGCAGCGGCTCGGAAGCGCAGCTTTGCTGCAGCACCGGGAGCATCGCTGGTTCTCTGGCGCGTGTGTCTCCCCGTCGCCCGCCTGCCCGCGGGCACCCACCGGAGTCCAGTGGGCAGCCCAGCCCTGCCCTCGTTCCGTTTCGCACCACTTCTCGCAGGTCCGCAGTGTTCATTCCCCAGAGTCCAAGAGCCCACCTCCAAGAAGCCTCTGGCCGCACGGCGCACGGGCTCCTCAGCGCGGCAGGCGGTGGCAGCGTCTGCGGGTGACTTAAGGGTGCCCCTCCCCGCCGCCGCTGCGAAGGCCTTTCGAGGTGGTCGCTAGGGCGGGACGGGCCGGGGCCCAGACAGAAGCCACAGCGCTTCCCGCCGCTTCATCAGGACGGAGCTGACGGGCCGGGCAGCCCAGCGCTGGGCCCGACGGGGCGCGGGTCCCCTCGTCTGGACGGCCGTCGCGCCGGCCAGCTGCATGACCTGGGCGGTACTGCCGTTCCCTTCCTGAGCAGACGCTTCTTTTCCTGGCACAGGAGGGGATGGATGCAGCAAGCGATAACCGGGCCGTTCTCTGCAAGTTTAGTTGTTCTGATGCTGTAGTCGCTGGTCAAGCCGACGGGTCACGTCACAGCTCAACACCTTCTTCAGAAACCATATTTAGCCTTTAGATAAAGTAAAGTAAAATCCACCTCCTTGGGCGTTGGTTCCCCTGGGCTGCTTGGCTCGGAAATGCCTCTGGCTTCCAGCGTTGCTTCTTCCTGGACGAGGTGCGGTTCTGGTGTTTTGGATGAAGGTACTAGGCCCTTCCTTCCTGCTCTGTCCCCCTCAGGTCACGACGGAGCAGTGAGCCCTGTCCGCTTCCTGGGACGGACGCTGAAGGTGTGGTCGGTCCGCAGGACAGAGCTGGCACCGCGTCTGGTAACGGTGACCCCGGGGAGACTGTCGGGCTGTCAGCTGTCCGAGCAGAGCTTCTCCAGGGTCCCCGTCTCCCACCCTAACCAGGAGGCCGGGCAGCTGGGCAGCACAGTGACACTGGTCGATGATGGTTCAGGACTTTCTTCTGCGTGTGCGTGCGTGTGCGTGCGTGTGTGCACATACGTGACATGCATGCACGCACAGCACACAAGTACATACATGTGTGCACATACACACGTGCGCACAGTTAAATAGGCCTTTCGTTTGTGTGGCCTAAAAATCACAGAGTGATTAATACTAAAACACTGGAATAATTTAAATATAAGTTCAATGTGATTTTATAGTACAGGTGAAAATATGCCCAAGGGATACTATGTGGAGGAAGTACCTTCTGGGGAAAAAAAATGCCTTGTTTCAGTGAACTTATAGGAGATCATCTGGCAATAGAATGGGAAAGGGGGGCAGGAAGACGACAGGAAAAGAGGTGATGACAGGAGACGCGGCTTCGATTCATCAGATTATGTGCTGGCAAAAAGCAGATTTTCAGGAAAGCTGTTAGCATTTATTTTCTATGAGTCTTGTTGTAAAAAGGGACTGAATCCTGGGGAAACTAATCAGGAAGGGAAAGTTGGTTAGTTCCCAGGCCTCTGCAGGGCGAGGCGCTCGGCAGCAGTGAAGAGAGAGGGAAATTGTTTTAGGCCCTTAGTCCTGTCAACTTCTACCCCGTGACATGGGCTGTGCAGTGAGGCAGCAGACACCTGACGACTATGTTTTAAAACAGGTTTAGAATTTTGGCTTGAATATGTTTACTGCCCAGTTATTTTAGAGTTTTTAAAAGGCCAGAATTCAAAACACTCATTACAGTAAAATTTTAATCATGTAACATCTTTTAGAAAGTCAGGAAGAAGAACCAGAAACTAAGCTGGTTCTAACAAAGTACATTCTATACATTTAGAATAAATAGATGTTTGGTGTTAAGATGAAAGGATTTCATATTTAGAGCAGTAGAGTTTTTATTGACATTTATTTTGTTAGTAATGATTACTGATTTTCATTGCAGGGCAAAGACACATTTCCTAAGCCTGTACAGTCTGTGCAGTTTTATTACATAGACGCGTTTATTTTGTCGTCCTCGGCCTTGAGTTTCAGCTGCTTGAGCATCACATCGACACCAGCAAAGGCGCCGTATGAAGGCAGTCGCCTCCTCTCAGGCCTGTCCTCTCTGGACTTGGGGCGCCGCATTTCAACAAGGAGTTATGTGTAAATAAAGTGTTTACATTTACAAACGCCATCCAAAATGTGATAATAGCCTCCAGTTACCAGAAATCCCCCTTCTCCACACGTGGAGCTTCCCTGTAGGGCCATCCCTGGGCTTGGGGTGATCTTGCCAGTGGCTGGGGCTCAAGAAAGGGGGTCATCACCCTGGTTCAGCAACATGTTTAACTCATTTCGTATGTAGAACCATTACTGTGTATAATAAGTTGAAATTACGGAATATTTCATATATATCCACAGATGTACGTGTGTGTGGGCTACTAAACACCTGCCTGGCCACACCTGACCTTGGCAAATATTAATGCTTTACTGTCTTTGTTTTCAAAACTTTTTGAGGAAACGAAACCTTGCAGAGAAGATTGGAGGCCTCCCCTCCGAGCCCCGTTCCCCGCTTTCCTCTTCCCGAGACCAGCGTGCTCGCTTCCCGTCCCTGCTCTGTCTTTGCTGCACATCCAGGTGTCCTTGTGGTTTGATGGAGGGGTCGCGTGTGACGCGCCTTTCGTGCTTATGACCGCGCTTGCGAGCGTGGCTGCTGTCCGTGGGTTTACCTGCTGGGACGTGTCAGGCGACAGGAACGCGCCACAGCTCTTCCCGGTTCCCTGGTGACGGACGCCTGGCTTGTTTCCGCCTTCGCCTTGTTCCAGTGGTTCTGCCCTGGGTCTCCTTCCTGATCACGTCTGGCGGCGGGCCTGTGGGGGGCGCTTGGGCATCTCCAGACTCGCCTTCTCCAGCTGCTCCACACCCATCGGGGGTGGGCTCGCCCTTCCCTGGAAGGCTGTGTCCGGGGTCTCTCCTGTCCTACGTTCTGCAGGGTTGGGGTCCACCAGCCGACTTCCTTCCTGTTACCGACTAGCCGCTCACCGTGTTCACACCAGTGGCGTTTCCTGGCGGGGGGAGGCTCAGTGATTCCACCCGGAGCTGCCCACCACCCCCTGCTGTGTGGGTCTGTCCCACTGCTTCTCACTCTACAGAGCAAGGTGGCTGCTGTAGCTCCAGGCATCGTGTCCGTGTTTCTCACAGCAGGATGGAGGGGAGACCTGGTTGGGCCTGCAGGCCTGGGACCCCCAGGAGCACACTGGGTGTCAGGGTGGCACTGGTCTTAGGGATGTCTGGGTTTGTATGTAAACATCAGACTGTGGCGAGTCACGCCAGCTGTTTGCCTCTTACCCTCCCCCTTCTCTCACTTCGGGCCTGACTCGTGGTGGGCACACAGCATGGTGGGCCACGCGCACTGAGGACGCCTCGGCCCTGGCGCAGGTGTGGGGTTGGGCTGGGAACGCCTGCGCCCTAACCCACCGCCGGCAGGGGTGTCTGCACACCCCTTGGTCACGTGACTCTTCTTCCGAGACCCTTTCCTGGGCTGTTCTGTCCAGGTTGAATGACTGCTCTCGGCCTCCTTAGCCGTCCTGCTGGCTCCGGGCAGGCTCGCAGCAGGAGGCACAGGGGTTTATGGAATCTCTGCAGTCATCAAGCTTCATTCCCAAACTGCCCCCGCGACTTGGCCCGTCTTGTCCCTTGAGTCTGCGTGTGGCCCTTTCTCCGGGGACTGGGGACTGGTTCCCTGAGTCACCCTCCCTGGGCCTGAGACCGAGGCCCTGCATTCTGTGTCACCCCTCTGGGGGCCCACTCTGTGCCTGGCCCTGCCTGTCACGGCCCCAGACCCCCGCCTGGCATTTACCTCCCTGTGGACGGGATGGGCTGATGGCCTGCTTCATCCTCACCTCAACTGCCCGAGAGGTTCGGACACGGAGCCCCCGACTTTGGCCGATCGCCCACCTGTACCTGCGTGTGCTCTGTCCTCGCCCCCCCGGGCCATGATCACGTCCTGGGGTTGCTAGTGGGTTCCTTTCCTTTATGGAATATTGTTATGAGGTTAAGATCATATGTTTATTAAGCCAATGCTAACTACTTACGTTACCCTTTAGAAAATATTAAAAACTTACGTTTAAATGGAAATAAAGATAACTTATAACCCACTGGATGTCTCCTTAAGTATACAAAATTATTTTAGAATTAGGAGAAAGATTTGTTTTCTCATAGATAGGGATGAATTCCACTTAGCTATATATTAAACTAATATTTTTTTCATGAAGTTTTACTAAAGGAAAAACTAGAGTTACCCAAAGAATAATTTAGGTACTCGACTTGCTTATTCTTTTAGTGTTAGTAAAATATGATTATTAAGTGGCATGAAAACTTTTTTTTTTTATTTTCAAGTTTTTTAAAGGTAGAATCTTTAGCTGTAGTGAAAGGGAAACAAAATGATGGATCATATTTCATTCTCTTCCAGGTATAAACAGAAGAGCAGATGCACACCTGTTTTCAGTCTCCGCATGACAGATGCAGCAGCAGATTACTAGCTTACCAGCAGCGAATGATTTTTATTCCTGTACCCTTTCTCCTGCTGTCCTCCCGTCACACCCTTACCATTGCCCTTCCAGCAAAAGCAAGTGCTGAGGGTCCAAGCTCCAGGCTTGGGCTGAGCGCCGGGAACTCGGGGAGCTCTTAGTCCTTTGTGTAATGGCTTCATCTCAGTAGTGAAAAGAGCCTCAAAGGAAAAATAAAACTGGAGGCAGTAGAGCATATGACATATAGCAGGGTGATATAAGCTGATGCTTCTGGTCTATTAAATAACATAGTAATTTAGTACATTTAAAAAGTAAACTGCTACACTTAGTATGTGCATCCTGTGATGAATTGAACAGTTTACCCCATGTCATGTGGAAGATGGCAAAAATTATAGCAGTTGCTGTTGAATAGGAAATTGATTCCAAAACTTTAAGTTTTGAGCTTTTGTGGCTAACATCATGATTTTAAATTAAAGAGCACTGGTTTTAATTTATTTAGAAGCAAAGCTCTGAGCTTCAGAAACTCATTTTATACACTTTTAATTTATTCAAAGGTCTAAGTCAAATTCTTTTGAAAAGTGTTATACTTGAAATTTCAGAAGGACTGATACAAGGTGTTACAGGTTCTAGCATATTTTGGTT